>NC_092178.1:28726471-29926471 GCF_045791955.1 Oncorhynchus clarkii lewisi | reverse complement strand
GATAGCTGGGGCCTCTGTCATCTTTGCTTTATAACAGAGTTAGGTAACCTTAAGCAAATGTGACTATGCGTAGTTGTTCCTGACCGCTGAGGTTGATTTTGGGCCTCAGTCACAGAATTTTTTAACCCAGGGACTCTGATGGCCCTTAACCACTGCGCCACCCGGGAGGCCCCTCAGTCACAGATTTTAACCAAAGAAGGTGGCTTTGCAGACTGCAGTTGTGAATCTGAATCAAATCAAATGAAATTGTATTTGTCACATACACACATGGTTAGCAGATGTTAATGCGAGTGTAGCGAAATGCTTGTTCTTCTAGTTCCGACAATGCAGTAATAACCAACGAGTAATCTAACCTAACAATTCCACAACTACTACCTTATACACACAAGTGTAAAGGGATAAGAATATGTACATAAAGATATATGAATGAGTGATGGTACGGAACGGCATAGGCAAGATGCAGTAGATGGTATCGAGTACAGTATATACATATGGGATGAGTAATGTAGGGTATGTAAACATAAAAGTGGCATAGTTTAAAGTGGCTAGTGATACATGTATTACAAAAAGATGGCAAGATGCAGTAGATGGAGAGTACAGTATATACATATACATATGAGATGAGTAATGTAGGGTATGTAAACATTATATTAAGTGGCATTGTTTAAAGTGGCTAGTGATACAATCAATTCCCATTATTAAAGTGGCTGGAGTTGAGTCAGTATGTTGGCAGAAGCCACTCAATGTTAGTGGTGGCTGTTTAACAGTCTGATGGCCTTGAGATAGAAACTGTTTTTCAGTCTCTCGGTCCCTGCTTTGATGCACCTGTACTGACCTCGCCTTCTGGATGATAGCGGGGTGAACAGGCAGTGGCTCGGGTGGTTGTTGTCCTTGATGACCTTTATGGCCTTCCTGTGACATCGGGTGGTGTAGGTGTCCTGGAGGGCAGGTAATTTGCCCCCGGTGATGCGTTGTGCAGACCTCACTATCCTCTGGAGAGCCTTACGGTTGTGGGCGGAGCAGTTGCTGTACCAGGCGGTGCTACAGCCCGACAGGATGCTCTTGATTGTGCATCTGTAGAAGTTTGAGTGATTTTGGTGACAAGCAGAAATGTTCAGCCTCCTGAGGTTGAAGAGGCGCTGCTGCGCCTTCTTCACAACGCTGTCTGTGTGGGTGGACCAATTCAGTTCGTCTGTGATGTGTACGCCGGAGACCTTAACTTTCTACCCTCTCCACTACTGTCCCATCGATGTGGATAGGGGGGTGCTCCCTCTGCTGTTTCCTGAAGTCCACAATCATCTCCTTAGTTTTGTTGACGTTGAGTGTGAGGTTATTTTCCTGACACCACACTCCGAGGGCCCTCACCTCCTCCCTGTAGGCCGTCTCGTCGTTGTTGGTAATCAAGCCTACCACTGTAGTGTTGTCCGCAAACTTGATGATTGAGTTGGAGGCGTGCATGGCCATCCAGTCGTGGGTGAACAGGGAGTACAGGAGAGGGCTCAGAACGCACCCTTGTGGGGCCCCAGTGTTGAGGATCAGCGGGGTGGAGATGTTGTTACCTACCCTCACCACCTGGGGGCGGCCCGTCAGGAAGTCCAGTACCCAGTTGCACAGGGCGGGGTCGAGACCCAGGGTCTCGAGCTTGATGACGAGTTTGGAGGGTACTATGTTAAGTCCTGAGCTGTAGTCGATGAACAGCATTCTCACATAGGTATTCCTCTTGTCCAGATGGGTTAGGGCAGTGTGGTTGCGATTGTGTCGTCTGTGGACCTATTGGGGCGGTAAGTAAATTGGAGTGGGTCTAGGGTGTCAGGTAGGGTGGAGGTGACATGGTCCTTGACTAGTCTCTCAAAGCACTTCATGATGACGGAAGTGAGTGCTACGGGGTGGTAGTCGTTTAGCTCGGTTACCTTAGCTTTCTTTGGAACAGGAACAATGGTGGCCCTCTTGAAGCATGTGGGAACAGCAGACTGGGATAAGGATTGATTGAATATGTCCGTAAACACACCAGCAAGCTGGTCTGCGCATGCTCTGAGGACGCGGCTGGGGATGCCGTCTGGGCCTGCAGCCTTGCGAGGGTTAACACGTTTAAATGTTTTACTCACGTCGGTTGCAGTGAAGGAGAGACCTCAGGTTTTGGTAGCGCGCCGTGTCAGTGGCACTGTATTGTCCTCAAAGCGGGCAAAGAGGTTATTTAGTCTGTCTGGGAGCAAGACATCCTGGTCTGCAACGGGGCTGGTTTTCTTTTTGTCATCCGTGATTGACTGTAGACCATGCCACATACCTCTTGTGTCTGAGCCGTTGAATTGTGACTCTACTTTGTCTCTATACTGACGCTTAGCTTGTTTGATTGCCTTGCGGAGGGAATAGCTACACTGTTTGTATTCGGTCATGTTTCCGGTCACCTTGCCCTGGTTAAAAGCAGTGGTTCGCGCTTTCAGTTTTGCGCGAATGCTGCCATCAATCCACGGTTTCTGGTTTGGGAATGTTTTAATAGTTGCTATGGGTACGACATCGCCAATGCACTTTCTAATGAACTCGCTCACCGAATCAGCGTATTTGTCAATGTTGTTGTTGGACACAATGCGGAACATATCCCAATCCACGTGATCGAAGCAGTCTTGAAGAGTGGAATCAGATTGGTCGGACCAGCGTTGAACAGACCTGAGCGCGGGAGCTTCTTGTTTTAGTTTTTGTCTATAGGCTGGAAGCAACAAAATGGAGTCGTCGTCAGCTTTTCTGAAAGGAGGACGGGGGAGGGCCTTATATGCGTCGCGGAAGTTAGAATAACAATGATCCAGGGTTTTACCAGCCCTGGTTGCCCAATCGATATGCTGATAGAATTTAGGGAGTCTTGTTTTCAGATTAGCCTTGTTAAAATCCCCAGCTACAATGAATGCAGCCTCAGGATATGTGGTTTCCAGTTTACATAGAGTCAAATAAAGTTTGTTCAGGGCCATCGATGTGTCTGCTTAGGGGGGAATATATACGGCTGTGATTATAATCGAAGAGAATTCCTTTGGTAGATAATGCGGTCGATATTTGATTGTGAGGAGTTCTAAGTCAGGTGAACAGAAGGACTTGAGTTCCTGTATGTTGTTATGATCAGTTTCCTAGGAACGTGAAGCGAGGCGGCCATCTCTGTCGGCGCCGGAAGTGAAATCATTAGGGTGTCCATTGGTGGGTGTGGCTTCTTGTTTCAGTTTCAGGCCTATCCCGCCGCCTTTTACATGACACATGGGTCCTGTTCAGTAGGGAGAAAACGTCCTGAAACATTTTGAAACTGAGCGATGCTGCCAGAACTTGCCCAACATGAACACAGACTTTTGTTTTCCATGTGTCCTATTGAACACAACTCTGGTGGGAGGAATCTCTTCAGTTGGCAGACATCCCCATGTGACACGCATGAATATGAGCTGCACTTCACTTGAATTTCCAAGTGTGTTGATACCATTGTTAGGAAGACACATCATGTTGAATGAGACATTGACATTCATCTGTATTCATCAGTATCTGTATTCATTCATAGACCCAAGGAGAGGTCAGTGAGATATAGAGAATGACTCATTCTAGAGGCTGACTTGACTCCATACAGAAGTCAGAATGGCTCTTACCATATAACATGATTGCCTTTACAGTAAACAAGTGAACAGTCACAAACAACTATGTATTCCGTAGCCTACACTGTAATATAGTCCCTTTAAACCTATTAGTGAGCAAATTGGTCCGTTTACACAAAAAAACAAATTGAACTTCCATGACAATTCCCATGACAACGGCATGCATAATTCAGGGCTTTTATTTATTTAGTTGTTTATGCATTTGCATCGGTGGCTTTTTGTGAATGCAGTATGTGAGTGTTTTTACTGTAAGTGCATGAACATTCTTTATGCTAAGTGTGTATAGTGTAGTTCACCTCCCAGTTTTCCTTGCTGCTGAGTTGTTTTACATAGAACTCGCAGGAGAAAATGAGAAATAATGAGGCTCTTGAGGCCTCATTATAGCTGTGATCAGTGCAGCCGTACAGCAGTGTCTGTCAACCGCACACAAGCACGCAACGCACACGCAATCCACACATTCATGATCTCTACAGTCTGGACAATGATTGGCTAAATCAGGTGTGTTATTGCAGGACTGGAGTGATAGCCTGCAGACTCAGTAGTGCTGGAGATCCCTGCTCTATAGTGTGCACTGATGATTTGTATGCAGAACCTTACATACGCCCGGGTCCCTGTCCCGCCCCCTGATGGAGCAAGACTGCATGACGCGTGCTGAATACTACACTCTTCACACCCCTGACCACACACACACACACAGACACGCTTTTTCAGAGGCTTCCATCCCTCACCACATTACCATACATGACAATAACGGGTGTCCATTAACTGGAAAACACTGTATACCAGGCGCCGTGTTTCTTAGTGTGTGTGTGCCAGTGTGTGAGTAAACCCCCCCCCCCCCCCCCCCCCCAACTCTCTCGATGGCTTCTGGAGTCTGATTATGTGTGGAGACGGTGGAACGCACATCCTCTTCTCATCCGCTCCGGGGTGAACTCGGAATTCCAAACAGCTCCGACCGACCAGCTCGACGGGAGAGGGGCCCCCGCTGTTGCCAGGGCCACCCAAATGAGAGAGGGAGAGGACAGTGAAGGAAAGACAGAATATTATTGGGGAAAATGGCTTAATCTGAATAAAATGGTTTAAATTGAAGGAGAGGGCGAAGGAAACCATGTTTTCATGGTAGTCAACATGCATAGTAATGTAGTAAATAAAAGTAACATTACAGACAAAGTTTAAACATTAGCAACAAGACAGAGAACCCACTGCTTTACTCAAAGATAGACAGTTCCTGAGAAAATGTGACCAGCATCACCAAACCTTAATCTACCTACACCATCAGTAGATGACTGATAGCACTTACCTGGGCATAAGGGTACCCATATGTGCAGGATAAATTGCTGTTTAAAAGTTTAGGCCAATGATAGTTCTAAGGCAAGCCTGTCAAAAACTATTATAGGCTTGTTTTTTTTAAAACTTTTGACATTGCAGCCTTTACTGAAGTTCAGTTATAACAATGTAGAGCTGTCACCGGTTAGTATTTGGACTCATTACAACACTAATTACGGTGTGTATGTGTGTGTGTGAGACTACAGGGCTGGTGAAGAGGCCTCAGAGAACGAGCCAGTATTAAAGCGACTATAAGCCTTGTCCAAGCCAGAACGACACAAATTATTGTCGCATTCTAATAGGTAACTTACAAAGTGGGGTTTAGAAAGAAATCAAATCCAATTTTATGAGTCACATGCGCCAATTACAACCGGTGTAGGTAGACCTTACTGTGAAATGCTCACTTACGAGCCCCTAACCAACAATGCAGTTAAAAAAAAAAATACATAAAAGTAATTAAAGAGCAGCAGTAAAATAACAATAGCGAGATTATATACAGGGGTTGAGGACTATATACAGTTAGTTGAGGTAATATGTACATGTAGGTAGAGTTATTAAAGTGACTATTCATAGATACCGGTAATAACAACAGAGAGTAGCAGTGGTTTATTAGGGGGGGCATTGCAAATAGTCTGGGTGGCAATTTGATTAGATGTTCAGGAGTCTTATGGCTTGGGGGTAGAAACTGTTTTAGAAGCCTCTTGGACCTAGACTTGGCGCTCCGGTACCGCTCGCAGTCCAAATTGAAGTCAGTGGTGTTGTGTGTTTTCCAAAATGCGCCGTGTAAACATGGTGTAAAACATATAAGTCGTTGCAGTAGGATTACAGCAACTTCAACTTCCTCATCTGACAAGGCCCCAAGAAACATGAACAGGGACAAACTGAAATCCTTTGATCCTACCACATTTATCAATTTCATCCATTTAAGGTTTATTTGTGTTTTGAACCTCTTTTTCCTGCTTTTTAGCACATCTTTTTGACAGCCTTTCATGTTCTCACTTTAGGCAGAGAGTGATGCTTTTTGATGGTATCCTACCTTGTGTGTCATATCTCACGTGTTCTTCATTTGTTTGTTTTAGGCAGTTTTTAAAAAGTTCAGATCTTCCTGTTTAATAAGGCTTTCAACCCATCAGTGTTGAAGAAATGGGGTTTATAACGATGGAAAGGAAATGATCAGATCAAATGAATAACCTTTCTCTGTTCTGTCCCTCTTTCTCTTCCGCCACCCTTCTCAGACGTGTCCCCGGTGCTGGCGGGCTTCCTGGGCGCCGGGGTCCTGGTGGTCTCAGTCACGGTGGCCGTCTTCCTCTGGACCTGCTGCCAGCGTCGCTACCGTCAGATGACGGGCAGCTACAAGCTCCAATCAGGACCCTGCGACCAGGCCGTGGATCCGCCCTACAGGTTCATCCACATGCTCAAGGGAATCAGCATCTACCCGGAAACACTTAGTAACAAGAAGATAGTCCGTGTGGGTCGACGCCCGGGCTCCTCGCGAAATGGCAGCGGATCTGGCGTCGAGTGGGGTCGTAATGGTGAGCGAGGAAAAGGGGGAGGAGGAAGGGTGATGCTAGTGGACGTCGACCCAGAAACGGGCCTGCTCAACAGCTCCACCAACCTGCAGATGAGCCACCTACTTCCCCCTGCTGGACAGCCTAGGTTAGAGAAGGCGCTGCCCATCCGCTCCGACTACTGCTGCCTGGAGAGCAGCTCCAGGGTTAACAGCAGCAGCAGTAGCTGTGACGCCAGCAAGACAGCCTCGCCCTTTACCCCGTGTCAGGGGGAGGGCAACACCATGCTGCCCGCTGCCCTAGGTACCCTCAGCCTGGTCGTGGACTACAACTTCCCCAAGAAGGCTCTGGTGGTGACCATTGTTGGCGCCCATGGTCTGCCCGCCGTGGACGAGCAGGCAGGTAGCTCGGACCCCTACGTGAAGATGACCATACTGCCAGAAAAGAAGCACCGGGTCAAGGTGAGTCTGGTTCCTCTTGAGGTTTCTTCCTACCTACAGGGTTGTTCCTTTCCACTGTTTTCTTTGATTTGCTTTGTTGAGGGTTTAGGTGTTTGGGGTTGCAGTCCCAATTAGGCTAATACTGTTATTATTGAATTATTTGAATTATCATTACAGATTTAGATCAAAATAAGATGACGCTATATGTTTTTATTATTGCAAACATGAGGCAAGAAAAGTTTGAAGAGCCCTGCATTATCCCTGTTATTTGTTATTGTAAAATATAGTGTTAGTGTCACTGTAACTGTTTAAGTGCTACTGTCACAATAGCAACCAGACTGAAATAAAAGCGATTGCTCTGCAGACCCGCGTTCTGAGGAAGACCCTGGAGCCAGTATTTGACGAGACGTTTACGTTCTACGGCGTGGCCTACAGCGCACTGCCTGACCTCACGCTGCACTTCCTGGTGCTTAGCTTTGACCGCTTTGCCCGTGATGATGTCATCGGGGAGGCGGCGGTACCCCTGGCAGGGGTGGACCCCAGCACGGGACGAGTCCACATCACCCAACAGATCAGCAAGAGACACATCCAGGTGAGGGATGGGGAGGAGGGGGTGGATGGAGGGAGGGAAGAGAGAAGACATTACCTTGATTTATTACCTTTATTTAGGTAGGTTATTAACAACACATTCCTTCTCTTTTACAGTAATGGCCTGACAATAGACCCATCCTAGTTAGAGAAGGGAATGAGGAAAGGAGGGAGAGAGAGAGGGGAAACTGGGTGATGGAGGAGGATTTTAATTTTTTATTAAAATACATTTCAGAGGAATAAAGGTGAGGGATGGAGGATAGATGATGAAATATACTCTAGAATGAAGGGCTGATGAAGAGAGGATGAAAGGGAGGGAGGAAAGGGGTGTGGTAAAATATAGAAATTCATAGAGAGATGAGTAGACAGAATTTGAGGATAGAGGGAGGAGTTGGAAAGGTGAGGATGGAGAAAGGGGGAATGGGAGGAAGGAGAGAGAGGAGGTTAGGATGGATAGGATGAGCAGTTACTGGGCTGTAATGGCCAGCAACACTAGAGATGAAGGGGGAGGGATAAGGAGAGCGAGTGGAGAGAGAGAAAGAAAGATGGAGAGAGAGAAGAGACTGACTAATCATAGCTGGTTTCTAGCACAGGGTTAGCAGAAGGGTGATACATTTGCTAAATAAATGTCTACAGATTGAAATATGAAATGGTGTAAATAATATAATAACCAATCCTGGCTTGTTTGCTTTTTGGCTATTGCATATGTATTATTGCAAACAACCAATCTTTCTCTCATTTAATTATTATCACACACGCATGCACTCCCAAACACTCCACACACACACACACACACACGTGCAGCTGAAACATATCTGGGAGGCTGGTCTCTTTGTGTGTGTGTATTGATTGGAGGCCCATTAGGCCCATAAAAGTGGAGAGAGACTGGTGTTATTTCTGACTGTAGGAAGACATCCATCATGGTCAGCACCGGAAACAAAAGCCTCTTCCCCACATCATTAAACATGATCCATATAAGGCAGAGGGAGGGAGAGTGGGGTAGAGGGAGAGCAGAAAGACAGAGTAGGGGGGGGCGGACAGACAGAGGAAGGGAGGGGTGTGAGAGAGCAGAGGGGTGGTATAGAAAGAGGAGAGAGAGAGAGAGGGTGATGGAAAGAGAAATAGAGGGGGGGGGGGCTACTCCAATTGACAAGAAAGGGCCCCATCCATAACACACACGCAGAGAGAAGGAGGGAGAGACAGAGAGAAAGAGGCCTGCACTATATGAGAAAAACCTCAGCCCAACACAATCTGCACTGAAAAATATATATATATATATATATATATATATATATAAGAAATCTGCACTGAATGCATACTGCACACAGCCAGACTCACACACAGAGAGAGACCCGGTACAAAGTTTGCACTGATTAGACCATATGGCTGTTAGGACAGACCGTAAATAAGCTGCACACCATTACGTTCCCACAGAGACATTAAAACATATTCATATCATCTCTAGAACTCATGCAGTACACATAGCTACTCTTCGAAGACCGCAGACACGCACATGCACTCACACAGTCATGCACACACGCGTGTAAACACATTACAGGCATAAGTATCATTCCCAGTGCCACTGTAAGCCTGTCAAGCGAGACAGTGCAGATGTATGCACACATGCATAATATCTTCCTCCATTATTTGTACTATTTTCTACATTGTACAACAATAGTGAAGCAATCAAAACTATGAAATAACACATAGGAAATCATGTAGTAACCAAAAAAAGCGTTAAACAAAATATATTTTATATTTGAGATTCTTCAAAGTAGCCACCCTTCGCCTTGATGACAGCTTTGCACACTCTTGGCATTCTTTCAACCATCAACCAGCTTAATGAGGTTTTCACCTGGAATGCATTTCAATTAACAGGTGTGCCTTGTTAAGAGTTTTTATTTGTGGAATTTCTTTTTTGAGTCAGTTAGATGTGTTGTGACAAGGTTGAGGTGGTATACAGCAGATAGCCCTATTTAGTAAAATACCAAGTCCATATTATGGCAAGAACAGCTCAAATAAGCATTACTTTAAGACATGAAAGTCAGTCAATCCAGAAAATGGCACAAACTTGGAACGTTTCTTCAAGTGCAGCCGCAAAAACCATCAAGCATTATGATGAAACTGGCTCTCATGAGGACCGCCACAGGAGAGGAAGACCCAGAGTTACCTCTGCTGCAGAGGATAAGTTCATTAGAGTTACCAGCCTCAGATATTCGGCCCAAATAAATGGTTCAGAGTTCAAGTACTTCCGGCGCCGACAGAGATGGCCGCCTCGCTTCGCGTTCCTAGGAAACTATGTAGTTTTTTGTTTTTTTACGTGTTATTTCTTACATTAGTACCCCAGGTCATCTTAGGTTTCATTACATACAGTCGAGAAGAACTACTGAATATAAGATCAGCATCAACTCACCATCAGTACGACCAAGAATATGTTTTTCGCGACGCGGATCCTGTATTCTGCCTTACAAACAGGACAACGGAGTGGATTCCATGCAGCGACCCAAAAAAACAACTCAGAAAAAGAGGGAAACGAGGCGGTCTTCTGGTCAGACTCCGGAGACGGGCACACTGTGCACCACTCCCTAGCATTCATCTTGCCAATGTCCAGTCTCTTGACAACAAGGTTGATGAAATCCGAGCAAGGGTAGCATTCCAGAGGGACATCAGAGACTGTAACGTTCTTTGCTTCACGGAAACGTGGCTCACTGGAGAGACGCTATCCGAGGCGGTGCAGCCAACGGGTTTCTCCACGCATCGCGCAGACCGAAACAAACATCTTTCTGGTAAGAAGAGGGGCGGGGGCGTATGCCTTATGACTAACGTGACATGGTGTGATGAAAGAAACATACAGGAACTCAAATCCTTCTGTTCACCTGATTTAGAATTCCTCACAATCAAATGTAGACCGCATTATCTACCAAGAGAATTCTCTTTGATTATAATCACAGCCGTATATATCCCCCCCCCAAGCAGACACATCGATGGCTCTGAATGAACTTTATTTGACTCTTTGCAAACTGGAAACCATTTATCCGGAGGCTGCATTCATTGTAGCTGGGGATTTTAACAAGGCTAATCTGAAAACAAGACTCCCTAAATTTTATCAGCATATCGATTGCGCAACCAGGGGTGGAAAGACCTTGGATCATTGTTACTCTAACTTCCGCGACGCATATAAGGCCCTGCCCCGCCCCCCTTTCGGAAAAGCTGACCACGACTCCATTTTGTTGATCCCTGCCTACAGACAGAAACTAAAACAAGAGGCTCCCACGCTGAGGTCCGTCCAACGCTGGTCCGACCAAGCTGACTCCACACTCCAAGACTGCTTCCACCACGTGGACTGGGACATGTTTCGTATTGCGTCAGACAACAACATTGACGAATACGCTGATTCGCTGTGCGAGTTCATTAGAACGTGCGTTGAAGATGTTGTTCCCATAGCAACGATTAAAACATTCCCTAACCAGAAACCGTGGATTGATGGCAGCATTCACGTGAAACTGAAAGCGCGAACCACTGCTTTTAATCAGGGCAAGGTGTCTGGTAACATGACCGAATACAAACAGTGCAGCTATTCCCTCCGCAAGGCTATCAAACAAGCTAAGCGTCAGTACAGAGACAAAGTAGAATCTCAATTCAACGGCTCAGACACAAGAGGCATGTGGCAGGGTCTACAGTCAATCACGGACTACAGGAAGAAATCCAGCCCAGTCACGGACCAGGATGTCCTGCTCCCAGGCAGACTGAATAACTTTTTTGCCCGCTTTGAGGACAATACAGTGCCACTGACACGGCCTGCAACGAAAACATGCGGTCTCTCCTTCACTGCAGCCGAGGTGAGTAAGACATTTAAACATGTTAACCCTCGCAAGGCTGCAGGCCCAGACGGCATCCCCAGCCGCGCCCTCAGAGCATGCGCAGACCAGCTGGCCGGTGTGTTTACGGACATATTCAATCAATCCCTATACCAGTCTGCTGTTCCCACATGCTTCAAGAGGGCCACCATTGTTCCTGTTCCCAAGAAAGCTAAGGTAACTGAGCTAAACGACTACCGCCCCGTAGCACTCACTTCCGTCATCATGAAGTGCTTTGAGAGACTAGTCAAGGACCATATCACCTCCACCCTACCTGACACCCTAGACCCACTCCAATTTGCTTACCGCCCAAATAGGTCCACAGACGATGCAATCTCAACCACACTGCACACCGCCCTAACCCATCTGGACAAGAGGAATACCTATGTGAGAATGCTGTTCATTGACTACAGCTCGGCATTCAACACCATAGTACCCTCCAAGCTCGTCATCAAGCTCGAGACCCTGGGTCTCGACCCCGCCCTGTGCAACTGGGTACTGGACTTCCTGACGGGCCGCCCCCAGGTGGTGAGGGTAGGTAACAACATCTCCTCCCCGCTGATCCTCAACACTGGGGCCCCACAAGGGTGCGTTCTGAGCCCTCTCCTGTACTCCCTGTTCACCCACGACTGCGTGGCCACGCACGCCTCCAACTCAATCATCAAGTTTGCGGACGACACAACAGTGGTAGGCTTGATTACCAACAACAACGAGACGGCCTACAGGGAGGAGGTGAGGGCCCTCGGAGTGTGGTGTCAGGAAAATAACCTCACACTCAACGTCAACAAAACTAAGGAGATGATTGTGGACTTCAGGAAACAGCAGAGGGAACACCCCCCTATCCACATCGATGGAACAGTAGTGGAGAGGGTAGCAAGTTTTAAGTTCCTCGGCATACACATCACAGACAAACTGAATTGGTCCACTCACACAGACAGCATTGTGAAGAAGGCGCAGCAGCGCCTCTTCAACCTCAGGAGGCTGAAGAAATTCGGCTTGTCACCAAAAGCACTCACAAACTTCTACAGATGCACAATCGAGAGCATCCTGGCGGGCTGTATCACCGCCTGGTACGGCAACTGCTCCGCCCTCAACCGTAAGGCTCTCCAGAGGGTAGTGAGGTCTGCACAACGCATCACCGGGGACAAACTACCTGCCCTCCAGGACACCTACACCACCCGATGTCACAGGAAGGCCATAAAGATCATCAAGGACATCAACCACCCGAGCCACTGCCTGTTCACCCCGCTATCATCCAGAAGGCGAGGTCAGTACAGGCGCATCAAAGCAGGGACCGAGAGACTGAAAAACAGCTTCTATCTCAAGGCCATCAGACTGTTAAACAGCCACCACTAACATTGAGTGGCTGCTGCCAACACACTGACACTGACTCAACTCCAGCCACTTTAATAATGGGAATTGATGGGAAATTATGTAAATATATCACTAGCCACTTTAAACAATGCTACCTTATATAATGTTACTTACCCTACATTATTCATCTCATATGCATACGTATATACTGTACTCTATATCATCGACTGTATCCTTATGTAATACATGTATCACTAGCGACTTTAACTATGCCACTTTGTTTACATACTCATCTCATGTGTATATACTGTACTCGATACCATCTACTGTATCTTGCCTATGCTGCTCTGTACCATCACTCATTCATATATCCTTATGTACATATTCTTTATCCCCTTACACTGTGTACAAGACAGTAGTTTTGGAATTGTTAGTTAGATTACTTGTTGGTTATTACTGCATTGTCGGAACTAGAAGCACAAGCATTTCGCTACACTCGCATTAACATCTGCTAACCATGTGTATGTGACAAATAAAATTTGATTTGATTTGGATTTGATTTGATTTGAAGTAACAGACACATCTCAACATCAATTGTTCAGAGGAGACTGTGTGAATCAGGCCTTCATGGTCGAATTGCTACAAAGAAACCACTACTAAAGGACACAAATAAGAAGAAGAGACTTGCTTGGGCCAGGAAACACTAGCAATGGACATTAGAATGGTGGAAATCTGTCCTTTGGTCTGATGAGTCCAAATTTGATATTTTTGGCTCCAACCGCCGTGTTTTTGTGAGACGCAGAGTATGTGATTTGATTTTATTTG
Organism: Oncorhynchus clarkii lewisi; assembly: GCF_045791955.1. Taxonomy (NCBI): domain Eukaryota; kingdom Metazoa; phylum Chordata; class Actinopteri; order Salmoniformes; family Salmonidae; genus Oncorhynchus; species Oncorhynchus clarkii. The sequence continues at coordinate 29,912,993 of NC_092178.1, read as the reverse complement.
ATTTTATTAGGATCTCTTTTAGTCCCCATTTGGACTAATCTTCCAAGAGTCCTTAACAGTAAAATACAATTTCTAATACAAACACACTTTCACATATAACACACTATTACAAACATACATAATACACAAGCATAATGACCCAATAAATACTCAATCTAAAAAAAACATATTGATTCTTCATCTACTATAGTCCCACAACATTTCTATATACTATATTTAAATAGTTTTAAAATGATGTTTAAACTTATATATTGAAAGGTTTCTAGTTTGCTCAGTTAATTTATTCCATTTCTTTATTGCTCTAAATCGAAATGTTCTTTTGCCCATTTCTTTTTTCTGTCTGGATAACGCATAGATGGTGGACAATCTATTCCTAGTATTTAGGGAATGTCTGTCTCTTACCAACTGAATACCATTGTGAATAGAACTTGGCCGTTTTAAAATATGTATATTATAAAATAAAATAAGCTTGTTTTTTTCAATTATCTTTTCGATTGATGACCAACCAAGAACACTGCGCATGACTGCAACAGAAGAACCATATCTCCGCCTTAAAACAATCCTTGCTGCTTTATTCTGTGCATTCTGCAGCCTCCTAACTTCACTAGATGATGCATTTCCCCAGACCACCGAACGGATGATCTTCGCATGTGTGGTTCCCACTGTGACGCATGGAGGAGGAGCTGTGATGGTGCTTTGCTGGTGACACAATCTGTAATTGATTTAAAATTCAAGGCACACTTAACCAGCATGGCTACCACAGCATTCTGCAGCGATACGCCATCCCATCTGGTTTGCACTTAGTCCCACTATCATTTGTTTTTCAACATGGCAATGACCCAACACACCTCCAGGATGTGTAAGGGCTATTTGACCGAGAAGGAGAGTGATGGAGTGCTGCATCAGCTGACATGGCCTCGACAATCACCCAACCTCAACCCAATTGAGATGGTTTGTGATGAGTTGGACCGCAGAGTGAAGGAAAAGCAGCCAGCTCAGCATATGTGGGAACTCCTTCAAGAAAAGCATTCCAGGTGAAGCTGGTTGAGAGAATGCCAAGAGTGTGCAAAGCTGTCATCAAGGCAAAGGGTGTCTATTTTAAATCATGTCAAATATAAAACACTTTTTTTGGTTAATGCATGATTCCATGTTTTATTTCATAGTTTTGATGTCTTCACTATTATTCTACAATGTAGAAAATAGTAAATAAATAAACCCTTGAATGAGTAGGTGTGTCCAAAATTTGGACTGGTACTGTACACATTTCATCTCCATGCAGTCACACTATTTCACACCCCTCTCCCTCATATGCAGGTTTGTAAGTGCATACTTCCACCATCTCCTCTCCCTTTCTCCCTCTATTTCCATTTTTTCCCCTGTCTCATCTTCCTTTCTCTTCCTCTTTGTTCTCTACCCCCTCATCTCTCGCTCTCCTCCTTATCTCTTATCTAAATTGAATTCCCTCCTATTTTAGTGCAACCTTAAGGGGTTTAGAGACAGGATGGAATCGATCTTCCAGAGAGAGGGAGAGAAGGAACAAGACATAAATAGGAGAGGGAGAGAGATTAGTCTGAGTAAATGAAAAAGAGGAGACATAGGTATCTGCTGATGGAGTGAAAGAGGCGAAAGAGAGCAATAGCACTGACTAGATGAAGTAGACAAAAGTGAGTACAGGAGATTGATGGATGATCCGGTAGTAGGGGATGAATTGGGGGGGGGGGGGGGGGGGGAGAGAAAGCAAGATGGCACTGTGGGGGGAAAATGGCCAGACCATAAGTCCAGAGGAGACGTCCATTAAACTTATCTGCGGGGGAACTTAAGTGGAGGGGGAAAGCTTAAATGGCTGAATTGGGGGGGGCAGTAAAGACGTCACACTCATTACGACAGAAGTAGCTCACACACTTAGGGGTGGTTCATAAAAGCTATTATCCGTTTAGAACATAAAATGCATATTTTGAGCATGGCCATTGTGATTCTCCGTCATTCTACAGTAGCGCTTAAACGCTTCAAAACTCCCATTCAGCACAAGCCGTCCAAAATGACACATTGGTTTATATGGCGGCATTAGCTCCTAGCGCTGTTATGACTGTGCTTTGCAGCAAGAACCATCCATGAAAGAAAAAAAAACTGCACCATTTACTTGTACTTTAGATTAAAATGTCAGGGAACTAAGCGACGCCAAACATGATGGGTAATTTCTGCATCTCACACTGCAGTGAATCTTTGGCATGTTAATTTATGTACTCAAAAAGGTAATTTTAAGTATAAAATGCATCCATACTTTATAAAATAGTCAAAAGGGAAAAAATATTAAAATGTTAGGGAACTGAGCTATTGTACACTACAAATGGTTGTGTACAGACCAGTAGTTTCAGACTATTTTTATGTCTTTTTTTGTAGAGCAGAGCTCCCCTGCCACTAGTGGCGATTCTAAATGAAGTGTGGCATTTAGTCTTGCTCACTAATGAAAAAGCTACCGATACACGGTATTGGAGACAATTAGGAGGCTATCTATTTCCGTCATACTTTGTATGCAGATGGTAGCAGATTTACACACACACACATTACACACAGACGCACGTCTCGGCCTCGGTAATTCTCTATTTCTCCGTTCTAAGTTCAAGCTCAGCCTTGGGCTAACCTCCCGCAGCGCGTTGCCATGGTGACACCTAGACGTAGTATAGGAATTGACGCTCCTTGAAAGAGAGCGAGACATATGAAAGCAGTTAAAAAGAGTGGGACGGAGAGAAACTAAGAGATGAACAGAAAGAGGTCTATATACAGTACCAGTCAAAAGTTTGGACACACCTACTCATTCAAGGGTTTTTCTTTATTTCTACTGTTTTCTACATTGTAGAATAATAGTGAGGACATCGAAACTATGAAAGAACACAAATGGAATCATGTAGTAACGAAAAAGTGTCGATTGGGTTGAGGTCGGGTGATTGTGGAGGCCAGGTCATCTGATGTAGCACTCCATCACTCTCCTTCATGGACATAAAACCCTTACACACCCTGGATGTGTGTTGTGTCATTGTCCTTTTGAAAAACAAATGATTGTCCCACTAAGAGCAAACCAGATGTGGTGTATCGCTGCAGAATGCTGTGGTAGCCATGCTGGTTAAGTGTGCCTTGAATTCTAAATAAATCACGACAGTGTCACCATCAAAGCACAGTCACATCTCCTCCTCCGTGCTTCACGGTGTGAACCACACATGTGGAGATCATCCGTTCAACTACTCTTCGTCTCACAAAGACACAGCGGTTGGAACCATAAATCTCAAATTTTACTCATCAGACCAAAGGACAGATTTCCACTGGTCTACTGTCCATTGCTTGTGTTTCTTGGCCCAAGCATGTCTCTTCTTCTTATTGGTGTCCTTTAGTAGTGTTTTTTTTTTCAGCAGCAATTTGACCATGAAGGCCTGATTCACACAGTCTCCTCTGAACGGTTGATGTTGAGATGTGTCTGTTACTTGAGCTCTGAACCATTTATTTGGGCTGCATTCTGAGGTGCAGTTATTCTAATGAAATGATCCTCTGCAGCAGAGGTAACTCTGGGTCTTCCTTTCCTGTGGCGGTCCTCATGAGAGCCAGTTTCATCATAGTGCTTGATGGTTTTTACTACTGCACTTTAAATTTCAAAGTTCTTGAAATTTCCCGCATTGACTGACCTTCATGTCTTAAAGCAATGATGGACTGTCGTTTGTTTGAGCTGTTCTTGCCGTATTATGAACTTGGTCTTTTACCAAATAGGGCAATCTTCTGTATACCACCCCTACCTTTTCACAACACAACTGATTGGCTCAAACACACATCAACAACAAACTAGAATGGTCCAAACACACCAAGACAGTCGTGAAGAGGGCACGACAAAGCCTTTTCCCCCTCAGGAAACTAAAAAGATTTGGCATGGGTCCTGAGATCCTCAAAAGCTTCTACAGCTGCAACATCGAGAGCATACTGACCGGTTGCATCACTGCCTGGTACGGCAATTGCTCGGCCTCTGACCGCAAGACACTACAGAGGGTAGTGCGTACGGGCCAGTACATCACTGGGGCTAAGCTGCCTGCCATCCAGGACCTCTACACCAGGCTGTGTCAGAGGAAGGCCCTAAAAATTGTCAAAGACCCCAGCCACCCCAGTCATAGACTGTTCTCTCTACCCCGCCATGGCAAGCGGTACCGGAGTGCCAAGTCTAGAACAAAAAGGCTTCAATGTATCCACATCATTTTCCTACCTCATAATGCCATCTATTTTGTGAAGTGCACTACTCCCTCCTGAAGCAAAGCACCCCCACAACATGATGCTGCCACCTCCGTGCTTCACGGTTGGGATGGTGTTCTTCGGCTTGCAAATCAAATCAAATGTATTTATATAGCCCTTCGTACATCAGCTGATATCTCAAAGTGCTGTACAGAAACTCAGCCTAAAACCCCAAACAGCAAGCAATGCAGGTGTAGAAGCACGGTGGCTAGGAAAAACTCCCTAGAAAGGCCAAAACCTAGAAAGAAACCTAGAGAGGAACCAGGCTATGTGGGGTGGCCAGTCCTCTTCTGGCTGTGCCGGGTGGAGATTATAACAGAACATGGCCAAGATGTTCAAATGTTCATAAATGACCAGCATGGTCGAATAATAATAAGGCAGAACAGTTGAAACTGGAGCAGCAGCACGGCCAGGTGGACTGGGGACAGCAAGGAGTCCTCATGTCAGATAGTCCTGAGGCATGGTCCTAGGGCTCAGGTCCTCCGAGAGAGAGAAAGAGAGAATTAGAGAGAGCACACTTAAATTCACACAGGACACCGAATAGGACAGGAGAAGTACTCCAGATATAACAAACTGACCCTAGCCCCCCGACACATAAACTACTGCAGCATAAATACTGGAGGCTGAGACAGGAGGGGTCAGGAGACACTGCAAGCATCCCCCTTTTTCCTCCAAACATAACTATGGTCATTATGGCCAAACAGTTCTGTTTTTGTTTCATCAGACCAGAGGACATTTCTCCAAAAAGTGTGATCTTTGTCCCCATGTGCAGTTGCAAACTGTAGTCTGGCTTTTTTAATGGCGGTTTTGGAGCAGTGGCTTCTTCCTTGCTGAGCGGCCTTTCAGGTTATGTCGATATAGGACTCATTTTACAGTGGATGTAGATACTTTTGTACCTGTTTCCTTCAGCATCTTCACAAGGTCCTTTGCTGTTGTTCTGGATTGATTGCACTTTTCGCACCAAAGTATGTTCACCTCTAGGAGACAGAACGCGTCTCCTTCCTGAGCAGTATGATGGCTGCGTGGTCCCATGGTGTTTTATACTTGCATACTATTGTTTGTACAGATGAACGTGGTACCTTCAGGGGTTTGGAAATTGCTCCCAAGGGTGAGCCAGACTTGAAAATTCCAATTTTTCTGAGGTCGGCTGATTTCTTTTGATTTTCCCATGATGTCAAGCAAAGAGGCACTGAGTTTGAAGGTAGGCCTTGAAATGCATCCAGAAGTACACCTCCAATTGACTCAAATTATGTCAATTAGCCTATCATAAGCTTCTAAATCCATGACATCCTTTTCTGGAATTTTCCAAGCTGTTTAAAGACACAGTTAACTTAGTGTATGTAAACTTCTGACCCACTGGAATTGGGGCGGCAGGGTAGCCTAGTGGTTAGAGCGTTGGACTATTAACCGGTAGGTTGCGAGTTCAAACCCCCGAGCTGACAAGGTACAAATCTGTCGTTCTGCCCCTGAACAGGCAGTTAACCCACTGTTCCCAGGCCGTCATTGAAAATAAGAATTTGTTCTTAACTGACTTGCCTGGCTAAATAAAGGTAAAATAAAAAAAATAAAAAAAATTAAGTGAAATAATCTGTCTGTAAACAATTGTTGGAAAAATGACTTGTGTCATGCACAAAGTAGATGTCCTAACCAACTTGCCAAAACTATAGTTTGTTAACAAGAAATGTGTGGAGTGGTTAAAAAATGAGTTTTAATGACTCCAACCTAAGTGTATGTAAACTTCTGACTTCAACTGTAAATGACTGTGAAAAGAAGGAAGCCTCTACAGAATAAAAATATTCCAAAATGTGCATCCTGTTTGCAATAAGGCACTAAAGTAATATTTTCAAGCATGTTGGTGGCTGCATCATGTTATGTGTATGCTTGTCATCGGCAAGGACTAGGGAGTTTTTTATGGTAAAAATAAACAGAATACAGCTAAGCACAGGCAAAATCATAGAGGAAAACTTGGTTCAGTCTGCTTTCCAACAGATCCTGGGAGACAAAATCACCTTTCAGCAGTACAATTACCTAAAACACAAAGTGGATTTGCTTACTAAGATGTCATTGAATGTTCCTGAGTGTTCTTAAGTTTTGACTTAAATTGGCTTAAATCTATGGCAAGACTTAAATGGCTGTCTAGCAATAATCAAGAACCAACTTGAGAGCTTCAAGATTTTTGTGTGCAATCCAAGTGTGCAAAGCTCTTAGAGATTTACCAAGAAAGACTCAAAGCTGATTCAATGGTGATTCTAACATGTATTGACTCAGGGGGTTAAATACTTATCTAATCGATATGTTAGTGTTTTATTTTCCATTATTTGTCCCCAAAAAAATCACATTTTTCTTCCACTTTTACATTAAGAGTATTTTGTGTAAATAGTTCATATGAAAATCCATTCTAATCCCACTTTGTAACACAGCAAAATGTGGAAAAGGTCAATGGGTGTGAATACTTTCTGATGGCACTGTATGTGTCTAACTGTGTTCTCCCCGCTGTGTGTGTGTGCATCTACATTCTAACCCTGTGCTCTCTCTGCAGTGTGTGAGCCGTGGGGAGCTACTGGTGTCTCTGTCCTACCAGCCTGTCACTCACAGGCTCAATGTGGTGGTGCTGAAGGCCAAACACCTGCCCAAGATGGACATCACTGGCCTATCAGGCAGTAAGTACTACGCACACACACACAAACACACAATCAAACACACACACACACACACATCTCACCCACTTTCCCCTCTATCCATCCCTCACAGACCCCTATGTGAAGGTGAACGTGTTCTACGGCTGCAAGCGCATTGCCAAGAAGAAGACGCACGTGAAGAAGTGCACCCTCAACCCCGTTTTTAACGAGTCATTCATCTACGACGTACCCGCCGAGCTGCTGGCCGACATCTCCGTGGAGTTCCTGGTGGTCGACTTCGACCGTACCACCAAGAATGAAGTGGTGGGCCGCCTGGTGCTAGGCGGCCAGAGCCTCATGCACACTGGGGTCACCCACTGGAGAGAGGTCTGCGACAACCCCCGCCGGCAGATTGCCAAGTGGCACAACCTGGGCGAGTATTAGGACGGCTCAGAAAAATACCTGATGTTCAAAAATCGTGCAATTTCTCGGAGTGGATATTCTGTCGAAAAACCACCACCCCCACTACTATTTCAAACCTATTCTCTTAGAAAATGAAAGAATGAAATAAAACCCTTCCTGCCTGAAGTAAAGACACCCAACTAGACCACCGGAACCCCACCCAGCATGGACATGTATGGTTGGACCAGTCACATTCCTGCAACCATTGAGACAACCACGGGGGCTGAGAGAAATCTGACCAGACTTTCAGGAATCACTGACCACAAAATACTTGATTGAAGATTTCAAAACCAAAATCTAAATTTTGTATATATATATTATATATACGTATATACATTTGCATATATACGTATATACATTTGCATATACATATATATATATATATCTCTATCCACACACACATTTGAATGTATACACAAATATATATAGCCTTCACATTCAATACTGTTAGCGAGATCCGGTTGGGTGGGTGTGTGAAGGGGCTGTGGTTCCTCCAATCAGAGTTCACAACAGAGAGTGCATCACAACCCTACCCCCGACCCCCCCCCCCCCTCCTCCCTCCAGCCCCCGCCACCCATGGGTATAAACATTCCTTTACTTGCATGCTTGAACAAGTTCAAAATAAAACACACCTGGGAAGGAAGAATACAGTAGGTAATACTCTCTCTTAATCTTAACCAGGGCTGCATTTCAAACTCATAAAAGACACCCTCCTCCACCTACCTTCACCTTTGCCCTTGGGGGAACCCCCGTGGCCATCTTTGTCATTGGTCCAAATGATTAGCCATAGAAGGGAAATTGGCAACGTAAGCCCCTCAGCCCTCTTTTCTGATTGAGTTTGCGAGTGTACAATTATGTTCACTCTGGGCCTGAAACGCCCCATAATTTAATTCACAACGATTGTACATCCGCTAAGAACAGTCAGACAAAACTTAAAACCAACATTAATATGGAGAAGTCAACATACAAGTGTAAGTAAAAAGAATGTACATAAGTTAGAAATTGTGCTACTAGTGCACATGACGGCTCAAACACGTATCATAAAAGTAATGATGTTTTTGTTTGGTTAGCTTTTTGGATACGGTAACTTGCGCACTTAACGTTCTCTGACATCACACTTTTACATTGTCATTCTCCATTTACCTGATATAACTTAGTAGAGGATGGCTAACATTCCATGTCTGCGGATGCGTCGTCTTAATTGACTGTAGCGCATATAAGGCACACACAACAGTTCCATGATGACTGAAAACCGTGGGGTGAACGAGTGACACATTTCCTGGGAAAGAACGGTCCATTTCAAATGAATTACTTCTTCCCTTGTCCTGCAAGTGTCAACTCGTCAAGACGTCATGATACGTCATCGGAAGCGTCCACTTAATTTGAAGGGAGAGGGTGTGTCTTTTGTGTGTGTTTGAGTGTGTTTGAAGTGTTTGAAATGCAGCCCTGGTGTACCAATTCCCTTTAAATCAGGAAGTATCACCTGGTACTGCACAGGATTGGGGGGGGGGTTTATGTTAATTAGAGGGTGTGCTTAATTTATATTGCGATGGGGCAGTTTTTTAAGGTAGGGAAAAAAATGTTTTAACAGGAGTGGTAATATTAGAGGCATGGTTAAATTATGGGGCAGTATGGGGTACTATATTTAAGTAATAAGGCACGAGGGGGTGTGGTATATGGCCAATATACCACGGCTAAGGGCTGTGGTATATTGGCCGTGATGCGTAGTGCCTAAGAACAGCCCGTAGCCGTGGTATATTGGCCAATATACCATATTGGCCATATACCACAAACCCCTGAGGTGCCTAATTGCTATTATAAACTGGTTACCAACGTAATTAGAGCAGTAAAATTAAAGGTTTTAACATACCCGTGCAATACAGTCTGACATACCACGGCTGTCAGCCAATCAGCATTCAGGGCTCGACTCACCCAGTTTATAATACAGTATTTACCGGGGATAATACAGTTGTTGCTAAGTGTTTAAGTTATATTCAGGTAAGGCTATGGGGCTGTCTTGTTGATATTTATCACTACTTATGTTTCTTTTTTTCTATGTGGATCAAATGTTTCATCAGTAAGCTCACATGCAGCAACAATATCCATGAAAGTCAATAGTCAAACTGCATGTGTCAGAACTTTTGCATGCACAGTGTAACATGGGCTTGAGTTCAAGCCAGCTCTCTTAGACACAGGTACAAAATGGAGACATTCATTTTGTGGGGCAGATTCATACCAACACTGGCATAACAATCAGACATGATTCACTTTCAGTTCACGTACATGTTGGAAAACCTGTGTTCAGTATATTACAATGTGTCTATGACAAGTGCATTGTGGAGCTAATCAAAACAGTTTCATCTAAATTGAGGGGATGGAATAGAACTCTACCACCTCTCAGTGATATCCCTTCACTGAACCCTCCCTCAGTAGCAGACAAGGTTAGTGGATTGGGTCTGTCCCATTACAGTAAATGGATGATTTCTGGTTTTACTTTGTGACTCCTGTTGCTCTCACTATCATTTGATTGGTGCATTTATTTTTTAGATCTGATGCGATTGGTTGAGGCGAGGCTGTAGCCATGTAGCATGGGTATCTATAATTCACTGGACCTTAATGTACCGAAAGCCGCTGTTTATAGTACATCTGTTGTCATAGTGACCAAAGGACCATTAGTGTATCTGTAACTTTGTCTGTATCACCAATTTTACCAGTATAACCAATTTTATCAGAGTGAGCTTCGTAGTTTATATGCTGTTCCACAGTGGCCACTTGACCCTGTATACACTTGCCTGGCAGTGCATTACTCCTGTTAATTTATGTGAATAAATCATGAATTCTAATTATTAGAATTTATAGCCATGCTACTGGTAACAGCTCAGTATATCCTCGTTTGAACTCTGCATCTTAAGAATTGTACATTCATTTTTTTCAATATATTTTGTGTGTGGTGAATATGCGTGAGAATTTCAAATGTTAGTCTCCTGCAATGTCACAACCACTGAACTCATCAAAGATGTCCGTGCCGTCAGCTCTCGTTCTGGTTGCCTTTCTTCTCCCCGAGATCTCTCTCTCAGTTTATCACCGCTGTTGCTCCGCGGCACTGTCCCCATTGTCATTATTAATGTATTTATTTTACTCTGATAGTCAATAGCAATCAAAGGAAGTCAAGCTGTCACCGCACGCTATGTCTCTTTGCTGTGTGTGTACACTGCTAACCTCTTAACTTGAATGCTGCATGTCCCTACACACAGGTAAACATTGTACACAATTCGCTTCACTGGCCACTGAGGTGCTCAAACTGCATCCCTACAAACTGGCTTTAATGCGAGTTTGATCTAACTTGAGCTAGCAAACACAACATTAGTGTTTGTTATAACATTATTTGCGTGGCGTAGTCACTCAGTAAGCTTCTTTTCCTAATGCTTGGCGTATCACCGCAACGGACATAACGCTTATGGCGCTGGAAGTGGTTAAGTGGGCAGTTGTGTCCTTTCCTATAAAAGTAATCACATCCCATAAGGAACTGAGTAGGCAGGACTCACATCTAGGCTGCACACTGAACATTTTGGATGTCTGATCACACTTTGAAAAGCCCACAGCAACCTTTGTTTTTATCACTGGTTGAGTTGATCAAACTTTCTTTGCTACGGAACTAGATTTGTTTTTTGCTCTCTTTTGCTACTTTTTGAAGAAAAAAAAAATAGATTTGTACATATTGTAACATAGGAGGCTAATATCTTGTTGTTTTTGCTATTGTAACGGCTTTCTTCTGTGGATGAAGGAGAGGACCAAAGCGCAGCGTGGTTAGTGTTCATCATGTTTAATAAAGACGATAAACGTGAACACTACAAAATACAAAACAACAAATGTGAAAAACCAAAACAGTTCTGTCTAGTGCAGACACACGAAGACAGAAGACAACCATCCACAAAACCCAACACAAAACAGGCTACCTAAATATGGTTCCCAATCAGAGACAATGACTAACCCCTGCCTCTGATTGAGAACCATATCAGGCCAAACATAGAAACGGGAAAACTAGACACACAACATAGACTGCCCACTCAGCTCATGTCCTGACCAACACTAAAACAAAGAAAACACAAAAGAACTATGGTCAGAACGTAACAGCTATCAAATTGCCATATGAATTGGTCTTAGTTAGCCCCCTCACACACATTTATTTTAGTAAAAAGGTACACTTTCCCAGTTCAGTTCTTGACATCCTGCTCATTTCATGTCCTTAGTCCGATAGTTTCCCCTCTCACAGCCGTGAGAAATTCATATACTGAACAAAAATAGAAACGCAACATGTATCAAAGATTTTACTGAGTTACAGTTCATATGAGGAAATCAGTTAATTGAAATAAAGAATTTAGCCCTAATCTATGGATTTCAAACGACTTGGAATACAGATGCATCTGTTGGTCACAGACACCTTAAAAAATAATAGGCCTCACTTGGGCCTCGGGATCTCATCACTGTGTTTTTGTGGGATTCAAATTGCCATCGATAAAATGCAATCGTGTTCGTTGTCCGTAGTTTATGCCTGCCCATACCATAACCCCACCGCCACCATGGGGCACTCTGTTCACAACATTGACATCAGCAAACCGCTTGCCCACACGCGCCATACATGTGGTCTGGGGTTGTGAGGCCAGTTGGACATACTGCCAAGTTCTCTAAAACGATGCTTATGGTAGAGAAATAAAACATTCCATTCTCTGGCAACAGCCCTGGTGGACATTAATGCAGTCAGCATGCCAATTGCACGCTCCCTCTAAACTGAGGCATTGTGTTGTGTGACAGAACTGCACATTTTAGAGTGGCCTTTTATTGTTCCCATCATAAGGTGCGCCTGTGTAATGATCAGTCTGTTTAATCAGCTTCTTGATATGCCACACCTGTCAGGTGGATGGATTATCTTGACAAAGGAGAAATGCTCACTAACAGGGATGTAAACAAATGTGTGCACAACATTGGAGAAGAATAAGCGTTTTGTGCGTATGGAACATTTCTGTGATCTTTTATTTCAGCACATTAAACATGGGACCAACACTTTACATGTGTTTTTATATGTTTGTTCAGTGTAGATACATGCACAGTATCTTCAGTTTCCATCAAAACTAATATATCAAGGTAACTTGTTGAAACAAAATGTAATTTTCATTAAGAATCACTGTGTCCCAGGAGCCATTTCAGTCTTTTGGTTTCATAATGTTTGGCTGAAAGTAATCACAACAGCCGCACAGGTTTTGATAAAGAGAGATTATTTTCCAACTGTAGTTTTATCCAATTCAGAGTAATGTCCTGTGACTATGATTTTGTATTTGTAGGAGGCTTGCAGTCTGGGGCACAATTTAATAATGTGGATATGAGAGCCGTTGGAGTGAGGCAAAAATTGCATTAGCTCTAACACCGTAACCCCAACCTGGTCTTAGCTTGGGCACAGAGGTGCTGGGCAGTAGCCTGGATGTGTGTGTGTGTGTGTGTGTGTGTGTGTGTGTGTGTGTGTGTGTGTGTGTGTGTGTGTGTGTGTGTGTGTGTGTGTGTGTGTTTGCATTAACCATATGGACCCCTGAAGACAGGCTTCTATGCCCCCATTTCTAGTGTGAGCACAGACATAAAGCACATCAGTCTCACCACTGAAAGGCCAATGGGTTGTAGTCCACTGTTTGGTCAACTTTGCCCAGGAGGTGCTAACATGGTTGCTGAGGAATGATGTGATGTTATCTTTATTCATTGCTCTGGCAGTGATGGAGAGTTAAACAATGTATCTAGTGTGGAGTGTTCAGGCTCCTAACTATAACTTCACTAATAGGGGTTGCGTTCAATATTCTAAAAGTGTTAAAAAGTGGAGCATATTTGAAAGGCGAAAGGAGAATGACAGTATCTTAGCATTGCGGGCCTAATTCTGTAGAAAAAGATGGCTGTCATGTGTCGGTTGGTTGGTTGGTAAGGACACCAGTGTTTTTTAGCCTCATGTCTGTGCATGACAAATAATTACTGTGAGAGGTGAGAAGTTTGGCTACAACATTGTGAGTTCTGTTCATGACAGGAAGGTTTAGTCAAGATCAAATCAAGATGTATCATAATTGCAAGTTAACTTATTTTAGAAAACAAATCACGTACGTTCTCCCATTTCTTTATGCTTTTGATAGAAATAGGAAACTGGAAAATCTATGTTCTCACTGTTTCTTTTCTGACTTTACTTTGAGACACAGGTTGTGTATATTACAGGTGCCTGTGATCAATATTCAACAGTTTCCTCCTCTTGTGAGCGTTTTCCTTTGTAAATAGCACAGAAAGCACCCTGCAAAGATCAGCAACGATGTTCCATATCACTGAATAATCCAAAACAAAATGATATGATACAAAATGCTCCGTCTTTGTTACCCTCTGTTTTGCTGGCCTCACCCTGAACCCACAGCATAAATAAGCCTATTTTATAGATATCTACATTTAAATACCGTATATCCTTGTGTAAATTACTGTTTGTTCCCAAGCACTATCAGGCAGATGCACTGCCGCCTGTCCTTAAAGTATGTGATTGTTCCCCCTGGAATGGCAAAGGGTTCTCCCCTCGTTGTAAATGTGTTCCATTGTTGGGGTGCCCTCCCTCTTCCTATCCCTTGGCCCGCACTGAATCCACACTCCTTTATTTCCCTTTCAGCCCCTTCTTTTCCTCCATTGACAACCCATCCCTCTCTTTCGTGTGTTGTACAGACAAATCTGAGGTGTGAATAAATCTGACGGGGGGGGGGGGGGGGGGGGGGGAGGTAGCCTCACGGTTAAGAGCGTTGGGCCAGTAACCGAAAGGTTGCTGGTTCGAATGCCCGAGACGACTGGGTGAAAATATGTTTATGTGCCGTTGAGCAAGGTACTTAACCTTAATTACTCCTGTAAGTCGCTTTGGATAAGAGCATCTGCTAAATGACTGAAATGTCAAATGTAAATAAAAAGAGAACAAGGAATTGATTAATTGGTTATGAGTATCCCATTGGCTATCATTGATTCACCGCCTCAGTCAGAACTGTATGTTGTGTGGGTGAAATGCAAAATAAGACAAGTAGTCTGAACTGGGTTTAAACTGCATAATGCTATGAAGTCTATGCTAAATATATTACACTAATGCTGACTTGTTGAATTTGTTAACACAACGAATGTGCAAATAAAAAAATAACTAATACACTATTTCTGAGTCCTTTTGCTAAGTCACCTGGGCTGACACACGACAAGCTCACTGATGTCTCTCTGGATAAGAGCGGCTGCTAAATTACCAAATTGTAAATGCATCATTTTCTCAGACACAAACTCTGTGTTCTCAGACACAAATGTCTGTGAACACATATATATACACACACACACACACACACAAACACATATTACACATTTTTTCCCAATACGCTACAGATGACAAGATTTACAGCATGAGAATATCCAGTAGCCTATAATTGTCTGGCCTAGCTAATTAAGATCAAACAATGCACAGGAAGCACACAGCAAATAGGGACATACAGTTAACTGCCAAAATAAAGGAAATGGTAACATAGTGTCTTAAAAGGGCGTTGGGCCACCACTAGCCAGAAATGCTTCAATGCACCTTGGCATAGATTCTACATGTCTGGAACTCTATTGGAGGGATTCAACACCATTCTTTCATGCCAAATTCCATCATTTGGTGTTTTGTTGATGGTGGTGCAAAACGTTGTCTCAGGCGCCAGTCCAGAATTTCTTATAAGTGTTCAATTGGGATGAGACCTGATAACTGAAACGGCCATGGCATACATCATTTTCAAGCTCATCAAACCATTCAGTGACCACTTGTGCCCTGTGGTTAAGGGCATTGTCATCCTATTGGGGCATAGCCATGGTATCAAAAATAATGGTCTGCCCAGCATTTTTATATATGACCCTAAGCATGATGGGATGTCAATTTTTTTATGAACTCAGGAACCACACCTGTGTGGAAGCACCTGCGTTCAATATACTGTGTATCCTTCATTTACTCAAGCATCTCCATCATTTTGGCAGTTACATGTACACGCCTAGTATACAGTGCATTCGGGAAGTATTCAGACCCCTAGACTTTTTCCACATTTTGTTACGTTACAGCCTTATTCTAAAATGTAATAAATCATTTTTTCCCCTCATCAATCTACATACAATACCCCATAATGACAAAGCAAAGTTACATAAGCATTCAGACCCATTACTCAGTACTTTGTTAAAGCACCTTTGGCAGCGATTACAGCCTCAAGTCTTCTTGGGTATGATGCTACAAGCTTGGCACACCTGTGCTTGGGGAGTTACTCCCATTCTTCTCTGTAGATCCTCGCTCTGTCAGGTTGGAAGGGGAGCGTCGCTGCACAGCTATTTTCAGGTCTCTCCAGAGACGTTTGATCGGGTTCAAGGTCCTGAGAGCTCTGGAGCAGGTTTTCATCAAGGATCTCTTTGTGCTTTGCTCCATTCATCTTTGCCTCGATACTGACTGGTTTCCCAGTCCCTGCCACTGAAAAACATCCCCACAACATGATGCTGCCACCACCATGCTTCACCGTAGGGATGGTGCCAGGTTTCCTCCAGAAGTCATGCTTGGCATTCAGGCCAAAGAGTACAATCTTGGATTTATCAGACCAGAGAATCTTGTTTCTCATGGTCTGAGAGTCCTTTAGGTGCCTTTTGGCAAACGCAAAGCATGCTGTCATATGCCTTCTACTGAGGAGTGGCTTCAGTCTGTCCACTCTATCACAAAGGCCTGATTGGTGGAGTGCTGCAGAGATGGTTTTCCCATCTCCACAGAGGAACTCTGGAGTTCTGTCAGAGTGACCATCGGGTTCTTGGTCCCCTCCCTGACCAAGGCCCTTCACCCCGCTTGCTCTGTTTGGAAGAGTCTTGGTGGTTCCAAACTTCTTCCATTGAAAAATTATGGAGGCCATTGTGTTCTTGGGGACCTTCAATGCTGCAGACATTTTTTGGTACCATTCACCAGATATTTGCCTGGACACAATCCTGTCTCGGAACTCTACGGACAATTCTTTCAAACTCATGGCTTGGTTTTTGCTCTGACATGCACTGTCAACTGTGGGATCTTATATAGACAGGTGTGCGCCTTTCCAAATCATGTCCAATCAATTTAATTTACCACAGGATGAACAATGGAAACAGGATTCACCTGAGCTCAATTTCGAGTCTCATAGCAAAGGGTCTGAAAACTTATGTAAATAAGTTTTGTTTTTATTTGTAGTACATTTGCAAAAAATTCTAAAAACCTGTTTTTGCTTTGTCATTATGGGGTATTGTGTGTAGATTTAATACATTTTATAATAAGGCTGTAATGTAACAAAATGTGGAAAAAGTTAAGGGGTCTGAATACTTTCCGAATGCACTGTACACCCCCACCTACGCATGGCACGTAGCCTAGATGTTAGAGAGACAGTTGCTGGTTCAAGACAGGCCAGGAGATTACAGAAATGGGAAGTGAACTGGCACCTGGAGGGCTGCTGGTATCTGATCCCAGGTCCTAACCACTGCCTTTGTGCCCTAGAACAAGACTGTTAACCCAAAAGTGCCTCCCATCCAGGGCTGCTGCAACATCACTGACCATGTGCCTCTCAACAACAATATGGTAGTGTCTTTATTATATTCTATTACGAGAAACCTTAAAATATATGAAATTGCGTTTTAGTGGGCCTATTCATTCGTTACCCGTGTGTAACAGTGCCTAACTGAACTTCAAAGGTACATTTCAAGGCTGTCCAACTCTACTGAAAAGTCACAGCCGCTGAGACGACGGGCGGTGGGACCCTGTCACGTAGCGTTTACAGACTGCTCGCGCTGTTTACAGTTAGATCATTTTGCGGCATGAATTATCAAACATCAAGCACTAAATAACCATAGACGTAATTTCAGCAATTATGAGGAAAGAACTTCTGTGACACAGGTGAGTCGCTCATTTCTATTCATGCATGCATAAAGTCAGTTGGCTATTTATGTTTGCAGATGTTCAATCATTAGCTTTTTTCGCAGTCAACAATATTAATGTTGTTCGTTTGTAATTACACGAAACAATGTTTTCAATGTCTGTTTTGAACACTGATCTGCAAACAGTTAGGCTAACAAATCCATGCAGCTTGTTTTACATTTTATCGGTTCGTAGGCTACACTTGATTTTAGAAGGACTTTACATGTAAAGTTTACAAAAGTTAGTCTACTTTTCCCCCCCAAATCCCTTGTCACATACAGCCACACAATTCATTTATCTACTTGAGTAGTCTTTTGAAGGTTCACTATTGCGCTCTAAAATGTTGTTGTTTATCCGGTTATCCTGTTTCAAAGTAGCCAATAAAGTATATCAAATGGTTGTTCTATTTCAGCGACTGCAACGGATGCAGTTTTCACTGCGCCTTTGTCAGAGATCCAATGATTTGAAACAGTGTTAATCTCATTCCTTGTTTAGCAAATATTTTTAATATTTTTGGCAGCTGAAACAATGTAGCCGACTCACTGTTTGTAACATTGTAGTCTATAACAAAGTGACAATAGTGCAACAAACTTTTAACCAAACTAAGCGCAATAAAAGTACAATAAAAATGAAATTCCCTAACTTTGGGCGTTGAATAAGGCTAGTACAGCGAGTATATATTTAATCTGCATTTCAATAACAAACTTCGAGGCCTGAGCCATCTGAAGCCTGGAGACTCCCTTGAATCACGGAGCCCGTGTAGTGATGTTGTCAGGGCGAGGGAGGAAACAACAACTCGGCAATATACTACAATACCATCCACTCCTTTGTGTTTTTGGATCAAACGTTGGGCAATGGTGCACGGACATGAGCTCAGTCGTTATTGAAGTTCAGACCTCATATTTGACATAAAACCGAGTAAAAAAACGTAGCTGCTCTCAAGCGGATATGAACATCTATTTTTAACCTCCCAAATGCTGTCTGTTCAATCTGCCTCTGTCCTGACAACAATGAACCGGCTTTGTAAAATATTTTGTCTCCGCATTCCATCATTGAGATAATGTGATCCATTCATAGGTCTACCGTTATTAGCCTAGGCCCTAATGATAAGTAAATATGTGCTTATGTAGGCCTATTTATCACTTATAAATATATCATTAATTTATTCTGACAATTGAAATTAAAGTTTAATATAGTAAAAAAATTTGGTAAGGGAAAGCTAGGCGACATCGCTATGGAAAATGGCAATAATAGGTTTGATGACATTGCCTGGGGTTGTGGTGGTCAATGTCACACATTCGCCTTCCACCGAGAAATCACATGATTGCCCCATCAAGTCGATACGAGTCGGTTCCTCTTTCCGCGTGAGTGCTGCTGGCTGCTGCTGGCTGCTGCGTAGACCAATTAAAAAACTGAAGTCATCTGACTCTCATAAGTCAATCTACATACACACCAAATGGATCTGAGGCGATGACAATAGTGGCCTATTCAGATGAGTTGAATAGTTTTTATTTCTAAGGGTGGCAAAGTAGACTAGACTTGGCTGTATAGCTCCACTTCTGTCCCTGAAAACTCGTTCACCTGTTTCATCGCCATTCAGTAGATCTACTATATGGTTCAGTGGTCCATTTCAACAGTGAATGGATATTGAGGTTCAAGTTTCTCAGTGTGTGTCTCTCTCTCTCTCTCTTTCCATCTCCCTCATCTCTTGTCAGCAGCTTCAGCGCTTTACACATGATGGCACGATTGCACTTTGGCACGTGTGGTACTGTGTGTTAGTCACTTTAAACTCTGTACACTCTCTTATACAGTTCTATTCAATAGTCCCAGGCTTAATAGACTGGGACCAAAAATGTGTATATTTATGTGAATTATTTGGGTGTCGATATGTGCCGGTTCCTGTGTGTGTAAAGGGTATATGTGTATTAATCACCGCCTCTATCTCTTCAAAGTGTAAATGGAGTCATCGCGAGGCTCTGGGGGCCTCTCCCGCGAGTACAAGCTGGTGATGCTGGGAGAGGGGGGAGTGGGGAAGAGCGGTGAGTACACACACACACACTCATAATTACACTTAACTGTACTCTTCACTCTTACTCAGTGCATGTCTTTGTTTCTGTCTTTCTCTTTTTTTATGTATTATCTCTGACTTCGACTATTCTTCTTCAACTCGGTCTTGATTTACATTACTTTTCCTAATGTCCTCTTGTTTTTTTTTTCATGAATGAGATGTTTGTGTGTGAGAAAGAAAGACACACACCCACACACACACCCACCCTCCAAGTGCAGTCAGGCAGTCAGAGTTCTCGTAAGCATGGGCGTTGGCTGCCTTTTACGGCAGTCTGGGGTGCCTTTTGGGTGCCTGTTGTCAGGAAGACGCATCAGTGCCTAGCAACCGCCTTCCTCTTCTTGGCTACTGTTGCTGTGGAGACTGGCAGTGTTCACCTGGTATAGGTGCACAGCAAAGTAGTAAAAACATCGGAGAGAGGGAGGATACAGAGGGATGGAGGGAGAGATGGGTCAGAAAAACAAGCGTAATTCTGATTTCATCTGTGCAAGTTATTGTCATGGAAACTAGAGTGGGTGTACACGGATGCAGCGGAGGTGTGTGTGTGTGTGCTATCTATGTGCGTGAACCACTGCATGCCTGGAGGAAGAACAACAAAGAGACGAGAGGGAGGGGAAGTGTGTGTGATACAACCTGGGAAATATAATAAAGTCTCCCGTATTGATGTCATAATCCCTCTACATCACCCTTTCTTTCTCTCTCTCTTTCTTCCACTCTGTTTTCTGATCTACTTGTAGTTTGTTTCTGATTTCTCCTTTTTGGATTATTGATGCAGTGCCTATGAAGCTTGTTAAAACTTGACTCTCTCTCTCTCTCTCCTCAGCTATTATAATGCAGTTTATCAGCCACAGGTTCCCTGAAGACCATGACCCCACCATAGGTGAGAGTGCTTGGTCTCTGATCAAAATACGGCGACTCCTATTTGCTCAAATTTGGCCTTCTAAACCACACAAAAAATTAGCCACCCTTTGCCTAGAGGACAGCTTTGCACACTCTTGGCATTCTCTCAACCAGCTTCACCTGGAATGCTTTTCCAACAGTCTTGAAGGAGTTCCCACAAATGCTGAGCACTTGTTGGCTGCTTTTTCTTAACTCTGTCGTCCAACTCATCCCAAACCATCTTAATTTGGTTGAGGTTGGGTGATTGTGGAGGCCAGGCCATCAGATGCAGCACTCCATCACTCTCCTTCTTTGTCAAATAGCCCTTCCACAGTCTGAAGGTGTGTTGGGTCATTAACCTGCGTCTCACAGATGCGGTGGTTGGAAACAAAAACCTCAAACTTGGACTCATCAAACCAAAGGACATATATTTCCACCGGTCTAATGTCCATTGCTGGTGTTTCTTGGCCCAAGCAAGACTCTTCTTCTTATTGGTGTCCTTTAGTGGTGGTTTCTTTGCAGAAATTCGAGAATGAAGGCCTGATTCACACAGTTTCCTCTGGACAGTTGATGTTGAGATGTATCTGTTACTTGAACTCTGTGAAGCATTAATCTGGGCTGCAATTTATGAGGCTGGTAACTCTAACAAACTTTTCCTCTGCAACAGAGGTAACTGCTTTGCTATATCTTGGCCAGGCCGCAGTTGTAAATGAGAACTTGTTCTCAACTGGCCTACCTGGTTAAAATAGGTGAAATAAAAAATAAAAACTCTGGGTCTTCCTTTCCTGTGGCGTTCCTCATGAGAGCCAGTTTCATCATTGCGCTTGATGGTTTTTGCGACTGCATTTGAAGAAACTTTCAAAGTTCTTGAAATTGTCCGTATTGACAGACCTTCATGTCTTAAAGTAATGATGGACTGTTGTTTCTCTTTGCTTATTTGAGCTGCTCTTGCCATAATATGGACTTGGTCTTTTACCAAATAGGGCTATCTTCTGTATACCACCCCTACCTTGTCACATGACATCCGATTGGCTCAAACGCATTAAGAAAGAAAGAAATTCCACAAATAAACTTTTAACAAGGCACACCTGTTAATTGAAATGCATTCCAGGTGACTACCTCATTAAGTTGGTTGAGAGAATGCCAAGAGTTGTCAAAGGGTGGCTTCTTTGAAGAATATCAAATATTTTGATTTGTTTAACATTTTTTTGGTTACTACATGATTCCATATGTATTTTATAGTTTCGATGTCTTCACTATTAATCTACAATGTAGAAAATAGTAATAATGTAAGAAAATCCCTTGAATGAGTAGGTGTGTCCAAACTGTTGACTGGTACTGTATTTACATACACTGAGTGTACAAAACATCAGGAACACCTTCCTACTATTGAGTTTCACCCCCGTTTGCCTTCAGAAAAGCCTCAATTGGACTACAAGGTGTCGAAAGTGTTCCTTAGGGATGCTGGCCCATGTTGACTCCAATGCGTTCCACAGTTGTGAAGTTGGCTAGATGTCCTTTGGGTGGTGGACCATTCTTGATTCACACAGGAAATAGCATGAAAATCCCAGCAGCGTTGCAGTTAGATAGATACTAGATACACTCAAACCGGTGCGCCTGGCACCTACTATCATACCCCGTTCAAAGGCACTTAAATCTTTTGATTTGCCCATTCACCCTCTGAATGGCACACATACAATCCATGTTGCAATTGTCTCAAGGTTTACAAATCCTTCTTTAACCGGTGTCCTCCCCTTCATCTACACTGATTTGAAGTGGATTTAAGAGGTGACATCAGTAAGGCAAAATCTTGATTCACCTGTCATGGAAAGTGCAGGAGTCACATGGCCGTGGCTTGCTATATAAAGCAAGCAGACCGGCATCGAGGCATTCAGTTACTGTTCAATTGAACATTAGAATGGGCAAAACTAGTGACCTAAGCGACTTTGAGCGTGGTATGATCATCGGGGCCAGGCACGCCGGATCCAGTTCCTCTAAAACCGGCCGCCTTCCTGGGCTTTTCATGCACGGCAGTGTGTATGGTTTCCCGAGAATGGTGCGACAAACAAAAAATCCAGTCAGTGGAAGTCCTGTGGGCGAAAGAGAATGGCAAGGACGTTGCGCTGTAAAAGATCACGTTGCTTGCTTAGCGAGTACCACTTCCTCCCGTTTCAGCCCATACCTGGCGCGAACTCGGGACCTCTGACTTGCTAGCACATGTGACCGCCCTCCTGAAGCGTCTTACCAGTCTGCGCTACGTGAAAAGCTAGCTATTTGCTGGCGCAATGGGCATACTTCAGGCTGAGGAGTAAGTTTCACACACCCCATGTGCTACACTAACAGGCAGGCCACGAACAGACAAATATCGGCGCTGTACAACAGTGGTATGCAGAACGGCATCTTGGGACGCACAACTTGTCGATTGTTGTCACGGGTGGGCTACTGCAGCAGGCGAACACACCGGGTTCCACTCCTATCAGATAAAAACAAGAAGAAGCGACTTCAGCGGACACGCAACACCAACACCGGACAGCTGAGTCTGACAAATCCCGGAGTCAGGATTTGACATAAGCAGCATGAGTCTATTCTGCCTGGTGTTAGCGGTGGTGTACCGCCGTCTAGTTTGGGGCAACTGTGTGATTCCATCGCGTCAGCGTAGACCAACATCCCTGTGGAACGTGTCTGACTTGTAGAATCCATCACCTGAATAATTCAGGCTGTTCTGGAGGCAAAGAAAGGTCCGACCCAGTACTAGATGGGTGTACCTAATAAACTGTCTGGTGAGTAGATAGATGTGTATGCAGGTAACTGCCAGAATAATGATAAAAGTTGAGTAAATGTGGGATACAAAGTATATTGAAAGCAGGTTCTTCCACACAGGTGTGGTTCCTGAGTTAATTAAGAAATTAACATCCCATCATGCTTAGGGTCATATATAAAAAATACTGGGCAGGCCATTATTTTGGCCACCATGGCTATGCCCCCATAGGATGACAATGCCTCCATCCACAGGGCTTGGTGGTTTGTCAGTGTGTGTGGTTTGATGAGCAGGAAAATGTTAACCATATGCTATGACCGCTCTCAGTCACCAGATCTCAACCCAATTGAACACTTAAGGAAGATTCTAGAGCAGCTCTTGAGACAGCGTTTTCCACCACCATCAACAAAACTTACTGAAGGAGGGAATGAGGTATAACACTACGGGCAGTCAACAACCAATAATATTCACTTGAAAAACTGAAATCACGCCTAACGGGCCAATGAATGCCGAGGCCCACCCTCAGATGCCCCGCCTTCCTGGCTATAATACCGGGGCTCACATCCATTTCCTCAATTCAGAACTGTTTTTCAGTGAGCACAAATCCCCCGACGTTGGTGGCCAAAATATGTTCTACCTCGTTCCAGTCTTCATTAGTTATATTAATAACTGTATGTTCCCTTTCAGTTGGTTACTCTGTATAACATACTATGGGTACATACAATCACTCCCCAAGCTGGCTCAGAGGGTACCAAACAAGGAGGCCCACGGCACCCCAAGCACACACAGGTTCCACCGGCTCCGAAAAGGGGATACAGAATTCACCTTTCCCCTAATACTTACCTGAGAAGCCTGAACTGTCAGAGCCCCATATAGGGTATAGACCCCATGGTTCCAAGAACAATACTTACCTTGCGAGCCTGAAATGTCAGAACTCATACAAGGAACCGCAAGTCCAAAACAAGAGAACACCTGGCGTGACTTGATAAAGCGCACATGCACGCTGCGTAGCATCGACCAGAGTCGATGAACCACGGCCTATGACGTAACTACACAATTATCTTGTATAGCCATTAAAATGCCACTCAATGTCTCTCCTAGAGGATGCATACAAGACACAGATCCGCATCGATGATGAACCAGCCAACCTGGACATCCTGGATACAGCAGGACAGGTAACTTCCTCACAAAGGGCTTCCATTAAAAACGTCATGCCTCCACCTTCTTTGGTTGCATCTCATTCTCGATAGTCTAATATGACTTCCTCGCCTCCTCTCCTTCCTCTACTGATCTGTAAACATAGGATAGGTGAAAGCAATATGGAAAAAATACCTTGGAAGGACTGGGAATTTGCTTTAATCTGTCTAGTCTTTTCACATTAGATCTGATAGAGGAGGGGAAACCCGCTCCGCCTATCCTGATGCTCGCTTTCCTATAAAATCAATCATTTCTGATTGTCTGTCCTTGTCTCTCAATTACATTCAATTAAATCATTCTTATTAGCATGATACCTTATCATTGGCAATGTAAGATGATTATTTATCAAAGTACACCCAGAAGAACATATCTCCCCTTCATCGTCATTACATCCAAGTCTTTACTCTTCTCAGCTTCTGTTTTAAGCAGTGCTCACTCCCATCTTCTCCCTTCTTTTACTTACATAATCTGCCTTTCTCACCCGCTCCCCGCACCACGTCTTTGCCTGTCTGACTCATCCATAGACTCTTGCATGGCTCACTTGTGAGGTTAGTCATGTTCTATATATGGTCATGTACATGTTCTATAATACATGCCCATGACTGGGTTTGTTCATACCGGACCAAATTCAGGGAAGTGTCCACACACAGGGCATTGTGTTTAGAGAGCTAATGCTCTGAGTGACCCCGACAGTCCACTGTCTCAAGTGACCCTTAACTTCTGAGTAATCTAAATTCAAATATTTTTCAGTGGGTCTCCATGTTCTTCCTCTAGTAGCTTGTAGGACAGACCGATGTATTGGTGATTGATTCTCTGGATGCTCTCAGGTGTTCACACTCATACCAGTACATGAATGTGTGGGTGTATGTGTAGCATCTGCATAGGTCATGTTATCTAAGCATTTTGCTGTTATTCTTTCTGTTCCAGTCCTTAATTACTCGCTCCACTTTTGCCTCTTTCTTTCTCTCTCTCTCACACACACACGCGTCCCTCTCCAGGCGGAGTTTACAGCCATGCGGGACCAGTACATGCGGGCGGGCGAGGGCTTCATCATCTCCTACTCCATCACAGATAGGCGGAGCTTACAGGAGGCGCGCCAGTTCAAGCAGCTCATTGATCGTGTGCGCCGCACCGCCAACACACCAGTGGTACTTGTGGGCAACAAGTCTGACCTGACCCATCTCCGACAGGTGAGAATTGTGGGAAGGAAGGGGGGGTGGACGCACATTGGTAGTCTTGGCACTAAAGTAGGTTTTGCCCACTATCTGGCGGCATTAAAATCTTACTACTATTCAAAAGGCCTATCTTTACACATTTACTGGGAGATTTACAGATTGCCTGTCTGACTGGTATGATAAATATATAGATTCCAGGGTAAATCTGTAGATTTCCAAGGAGACGGGGAATCTGTAGATTTACCAAGGAGACGGGGAATCTGTAGATTTACCAAGGAGAAGGGGAATCTGTAGATTTCCAAGGAGACGGGGAATCTGTAGATTTACCAAGGAGAAGGGGAATCTGTAGATTTACCAAGGAGACGGGGAATCTGTAGATTTACCAAGGAGACAGGGAACCTGTAGATCCACACACTTACCGTAACATATACTCTGTTTGGTACATATACTGTATATAAAAATGGTCTCCTGTCTGTAGTTTTTATCTGTATACTGGCTTTCAACATGGTATTTCCCTCCACTCCACTAGGTGTCAGTAGAGGAGGGGAAGGAGCTGGCCAGGGAGTTCCAGTGCCCCTTCTTCGAGACCTCTGCGGCATTTCGCTACTACATCGACGAGGTTTTCGCCGCCCTGGTCCGCCAGATTCGCCAACGCGAGGCCGAGTCGGTCCGTGGCAGTGAGAGGAAGACCAGGAGGAACCACTCGTTCTGGAGCCGCATGCGCTCCACCTTCCACAAGAAACAGCACTCCGAGCACTGAGAGAGGGGCACTGTGGGATACGACAGTCCTCCAGTGGTACCCTTACAACCCCAATTCCTAGTTCCAACTCCCACGAGGAGACTAATGACTCTAGTCCGAGTTAGATTATGAGTGTTTGCAACAGCAACGAAACTAACAATTGTTACTGAAGAGATTAGCCTCTTGTGCGCATTAGAGAAGGCAGGAACCATGCTGATGTACCGTATGCTCATTGTGCTGAAATTGAGGTCTGGCTTTTAACAACAGCCGACGTTAGCATTTTAGTATCCAATTAAACCAATGACTGTAGTGTTTAATATTTTTAAAATGCTGAGACAGCGTGGGGTTTGCCTGAAGTTACAACATTTCTATTTGATGGAGAGCCAGAGATGAGATGTTTAGGTGAAACTGTGTAGGGAGGGAGGGAGGAAAGGGGTTGCAGTCCTGGAGGGATGAGCGCTTGAAGAGAGGTAGATATTATGGGGAAGGGAGCAAATACTAGGCTGAGAAGGTCATACAGTAGGTAAAGTGGCAGGTATTGAGGAGTGAGCTTGAAGTTTGATTTAAAGGCGGTTGGGAAATTGCGAAGGGGTATGAGACGTGAGTTTGAAGATTAGAGGGAGAGTCCCAAAGGATGTGGAGTATCTTTCCAGCCAAGGAAATGGAAAGAATGAAAAGATTGTAATATAGAAGATGATGAAAACAAGATGTTCTGATAGCATTGAGGTTCCTCTCCATTTCAATTGAAAAGCCTTCATGGGTTATTGCTTTGTGTTTGTAAGCTGACCAGCCTGTACTCAGGACTGGTGCCATGTTGCAGTGGGAATACTTTGACAGTTGTGAACTGAGTTGCTGAGGATATTTAATACACAGGTGGTGTTGATGTTGACAAGACATTAATGTGCAGCATTGCCTAATATGGTCCACTAGAATGGAATTTGATGGGCGTAGCTGGCATTTTAATTTTGCTCCGCCTACAACAGGGTTGTCATCATACAATGTTTTATAGTGTTTCAGTAAATAGAGATAATGCCAAGTACAGTACCTCTCCAGAGTGATTCACACTCCTTTATTACCCCCTGACCTGTAGTACAACGGTTGTGCACTTATTATTTCAGCACTCCGTGGATCTGGTAGTGCCACATATGGGAGTATATTATGTTTTGTGTTTGTTGTATTCCTCTTGATCATGATTGTTTTCCTTAATTTATTTTCTATTAACACACTAAAATAAAATGTACTGCCATTTTTTTCCAAATTGGTTGTGTGTTTTGTCTGGCCTCTCTGTGTGTGTGAGTCACCCCCATGTGGCGGTATGAGGTTTCGCAGCAAATATAATCCACGGTAATGAGTTGCCTTGGCCTGACTGTTGTGTTCGAATAACTACAATCGTTCGTTTTCATTTATGTTATCGCTTATACAATAGCGTGCTGCACAAAAAAAAATCACGAATCGATTAATGCCATGAACAATACAATCAATGTGCTGTGCACGAACTTCCTATCAGTTAAATTACGGAGCTAATGATTACCCTGGGAAAGGTCTTTCGCTATTGTGTCCCTCCACAGTTTCCGTCCATGGGTAAAGGTGATGTGAAGCTAACTCTTTAGTAAACAAATAACTCTACATTTTACAAAGTGTTGGCAGACGTGTGGGGCACATTGTGGACATATTGAACTGTGTATATAGCATTGGGCTGCTCTTGCCAGAAGACGGTATAGGACGTTGCTAGCTAACAAAGCACAGGCCTAATCCACGGTTGTAAGTGAGCGGAAGTGGTAGTGAGAATGGACTCTTGGGTTCGATTCAGCTCGCAGAGCCAAGCCAAGGAGCGCGTTTTCAGGTACAGTAGCTAGGAAAAATGTCATATGAGAGTTGAGATTTCTCAGACAGTAGTATGTCATGTCAACAAGTCAGAATCAGCTGGTAGGTTTCAAGTTAAATTCATTACGCGAATACAGTAGCTAGGGAGTTTAGTCCGCTAATATCAGCTAGCTAGCACGTACATTCGTAGTCAATGTAAACTGATATCCATGAGCATACAAAATACGAATGTATAAGAGGACGAAAAAATACAAATAACAAAAAATACATTGATAAAAAGTCGTTTTTGGGCTGCGGTTGTCACTGCCTGTTTTCCCGTTTTATTGGGTAAATTACTGCGCCACAGCTGATTTTTGGATTCGAATTGAGGGGGTCTCATGCACAATGCTAATGTCCAGCCTTTCCTTATCAAGTGGGCATAGTCCCAATTATACTGATGGCTAGCTACATTAAAATACCAGTTGCCATTGACATGAAAACACACATTGTGCCCAAGTTATTCATCACAAGATGTAAACAATGACTAAACTATAGCAAAATAGATATAATCAGATTTTGACACACATTAATTTTCTGTGTTCACACAGGGCTGCACAGTATGCCTGTACGTTGCTAGGCTACACTCTCCAGAAGGGTGGGTCAGGCGTTCAGCTCCTGAAGATGGTGAAACAACTGGAAACACATATGAGCCTAACAAGGAAGTGTAAGTCAATGTTTGTAAGTCATTGCTGCACCTCTGTGTCTCAGGATTATGGCTCAGGCTTACTCTCCATTGGTATTTCACTGTGCCTCAATTCAGTTTCCTGGGTCTCATCTCTCTCTCTCTCTCTCTCCAGTGATGCGTCTGGGGAACTCTGCAGAGGCTGTGGAGGCAGCGAAGCGTGCGGTGCACCTCTCAGACAGCGTGCTACGTCTCTGCCTGACCGTGGCCCACCTCAACAAGGCTATGTACTTCGCCTGTGACAACGTGCTGTGGGCTGGCAAAGTGGGCCTCCTGCCCAAACTGGACCAGGACAAGTGGAGCCAGAGATCCTTCAGGTGACTGTTTATAATTGGGAACCTTAAGTCCTAAACTGTATTGGGAGTCAGTGTATTTGAGTTGTCCAAGGGCATTATAAGTTCTGTAGTGAACTTTACTATTATTGGCAGTTGTTGCCTACATTCTCTCCCTAGAGCTACACTACATGACCAAAAGTACGTGGACAGCTGTTTGCCGAAAATCTCATTCCAAAGTCATTTGCATTGATATGGAGTTGGTCCCACCTTTGCTGCTATAACACCCTCCACTCTTCTGGGAAGGTTTTCCACTAGATGTTGGAATATTGCTGCGGGGACTTGCTTCCATTCAGCCACAAGAGCATTAGTGAGGTCGGGCACTGATGTTGGACAATTAGACCTGGCTCGCAGTCTGCGGGCCAAAGGTGTTAGATGGAATTGAGCTCAGGGCTCTGTGCAGGCCAGTCAAGTTCTTCCACACGATTTCTGTATGGACCTTGCTTTTTGCACAGGGTTATTGTCATGCTGAAATAGGAAAGAGTCTTTCTCAAACTAAATCGTCTAGAATGTCATTGTATGCTGTATCGTTAAGATTATTCTTCACTGAAACTAGGGGGGGGGGCTAGCCCAAACCATGAAAAACAGCCCCAGACCATTATTCCTCCTCCACCAAACTTTACAGTTGGCACTATGCATTGGGTTAGGTAGCGTTCTCCTGGCATCCACCAAATTCGTCCGTCCGACTGCCAGATGGGGAAGCGTGATTAATCACTCCAGAGAACGTGTTTCCACTGCTCCAGAGTCCAATGGCAGCGAGCTTTACACCACTCCAACCGACTCTTGGCATTGCGCATGGTGATCTTAGGTTTGTGTGGCTGCTTTGCCATTGACACCAATTTCACGAAGCTCCCGACTAACAGTTGTTGTGCTGACTTTGCTTCCAGAGGCAGTTTGGAACTCGGTAGTGAGCATTGCATCCGAGGACAGACAATTTTTAGCTTGCGAGGCCTACCACTTCGCGGCTGAGCCGTTGTTGCTCCTAGCCGTTTTCCACTTCACAATAATAGCACTTACAGTTGACCGGGTCAGCTCTAGCAGGACAGAAATTTGACGAACTGACTTGTTGGATAGGTGGTATCCTATGACAGCTCTTCAGTAAGGCCATTCTTCTGCTTATGCTTGTCTATGGCGATTGCATGGCTGTGTGCTCGATTTTAAACACCTGTCAGCAACCGGTGTGGCTGAAATAACCGAATCCACTAAATTGAAGGGGTGTCGACTTATTTTTGTTTATATAGTGTATTTTCTATCACTTTCGTTCTCTAATTCTTCCTCTAACTCACCCTCTTCTTTTCCCTCTGCCACTTCTTCTTTTATTTAATGTCTTCTACATCCTCTCTTCTGGCCTTGCACTATCTTTACTGTCTCTCATGTTTTACATTAATCTCTCTCTCTCGCTCTTACACATCTCTCTCTACAGGTACTACCTCTTTGCTCTCATGCTCAATCTAACCCGGGATGCCTACGAGATCCGCCTGCTTATGGAGCGTGAGGCCCGCACCTCCCACGGGGGGTCAAATGCTACCTGGACCTCCTCTCCATCCCCTGAGAACGGAGACCTCTCCCACCCCTCTTCCTCCTCCTTCCCTGTGGCCATATTACCCCTTCTGTCCGAACGCTTCGGCAGACAGTTCCACCTGCTGGGGACGGTGCTGCGCAGCAACCCACCGCTGCTGCTGGACCTGCTGAAGAATGCATGCGATGTGTTTATCCCACTGGACCGGCTGGGCATCTACCCTACTGGCCAGGGCTTCGTGGGGGCCTGCGGCCTGGCCTCCTCTGTTCTCTCCATCCTCACCATCGTCCACCCCTGGCTCAAGCTCAAACCGTGAAGAAGCCCGAATTTTTGGTTGAACGTTCTAGCTCAAGTCGAACATTCCTCAAGCTCAAGCCTGGAAGGAGGCATTTTGGCAGAACGTTTTAGGTCCGCTGGTAGAAGTCTAGAAGTGCTGTTGTGTCTAAGGATGCAGCATGATGGGTCCTGTACACTGTTTGCTTGGAAAGTTTAGAGTTTTGAGCAGATCATGCTCAGATATAGGTTGGTGGACTGAAACAGTAGTATTTCGAATCAAAGAGAGAATTTGCAATTGAGCGTTGTATTGGAATTACGTCTTTTGTATCCTGTTCATGCTCTAAAATGTTCAAACACAAAATTCTCCAAAAGCCGTTTGGTTTGGTAGTTGAGAAGGACCTTCCCCATGCAAGTGTTTTGAACCGGCACATTGAACATCGTTGACTCCGAATGGTACACACACACACAGAGGTAGATGCATAAACACAGTCAAATTCATGAAGTTTGTCAGTTGTGATTTACCCAGGCTTTAAAGAAAAACTACCAAAAACTATATTTCGGTATTTGTTTAATTCATCCATTGTTGATGTAGCCCCAAATGTTTTCAAGATGTACAACTTCCTAAATACAGCCTGTATGATGCATTTATCATGATGCAAAATTCATCATACCGGGTGTATTTCTGTATTTTGAAAGTTATACAACTTGTGCTACACAGCACAAAGAAAGCCAGAATGTCATTCAGTGGGTGGATACTTTGGGATTTTGACAATGATGACCCTTTATCTACTTCCCCAGAATCATGAACTCATGGATTCCATTTTAATGAACTCACAAGCTGTGGGGAGCACATGACAAACCCAAGTATGTTGATGATCCATAATATCTTCTCAGATGATTGTGAGGAGCAGCTGTCTTGCATGTCTCAAGTCCAAACTTCTCTGTCAAAGGGGAGAGACCACGTCCACAAATACTACTAACGGTCCTCTTTCATAACTTGCACTTAGTTTATAACCTTAATTAGCATTTGAAATGGATCCTGGTCTCTATTAGGAAAGTGCTTCCACATCCCTATACACACTGTTTCTGTCCTGTTAGTATTCAAAAGGATGCCATTGGATAGGATTATCTGTACCTACAGCATTGGTTTGGGAGATGGGCCTATTGTCCAATGTTATCCGTGAGGAACACCGTACAGCTAGATGTGTGGAACCTCTTCCTCAGTTAATTAAAGCCATAACATAAAGCTTTATTTCTATGAAGAGGTGCAATAAATCATTTTCTCATCCCGTGTGTGAATGTTTAATAATAATGACTGAGGTGAAGGGTCCTTTTTATAAGTGGGTAAAGGGGACATTTATTGGCTTGTATAGGGAAGCAAACCAGGCTGTGTTCTTGTGCTGATATGGGTAATATGTCCACATTAGAGTATTTTACTAACATTTATGCATGTGTGAAATAAATTGAGTTTACAGAGCCAGTGATTATGACAATTAAGCAAATGATTCAGCCAACTCGGGCATCTACTGATTCAGTCCATTGACTCAGTCCATTTAACTTAATCATTTGTTGAATTCACCCAAAAGCAAATGATTTAGTCTACTTGTAAGTACTTTTGTTAAGCTACTTAAGTCAATTTGTATAACTCAATTACATCAATATTGTGTATTAATGCCATGCCATTTAAAGCCACTGAACCGGATGCGAATTAAGCTATATTAGACATATAAGTGTATTCAGCTGCAATGACACAGCAGTGGGATAAAGCCATGCTATATTATTTAAAACAAATTTTAACCTTTATTTAACTAGGCAAGTCAGTTAAGAACAAATTCTTATTTACAGTGATGGCCTACACCAGCCAAACGCTGAGGCAAATTGTGTGCCGCCCTATGGGACTCCCAATCACGGCCGGATGTGATACAGCCTGGATTCGAACCTCTTGCGCTGAGATTTTTTATTTAAACTTTATTTAACTAAGCAAGTCAGTTAAGAACAAATTCTTATTTACAATGACGGCCTACCAGGGAACAGTGGATTAACTGCCTTGTTCAGGGGCAGAACGACAGCTTGGGGATTTGATCTAGCAACCTTTCGGTTACTGGCCCAATGCTCTAACCACTAGGCTACCTGCCGCCCCAAATGCAGTGCCTTAGACCGCTGCGCCACTCAGGAGCCCAAAATCTTTCATACGGCTCATTTAAACATTTTACTTTCTCCTCTATACATATATTCAACTGTTACAGTGCAACGAGAACACTGTGCTGGAAGTCAAAATATGCCATTTGGTCTCTGGCTAGCTAGCAAAACAATTTCTTAGTTGCTGTCCTTGACAGGCTAATTGTGGACATGATTTCTGGTATAATCTCCACTACTTTTGAATCGAGTCACACTGTAGAGGTGTAACTGTTGATGATTCATAATCAAATATAAGACTATAATAATCTATGGCTTTGTAAATAATCCAGTAAATAATATTTTAACTGTTTTGATATGAATCGGAGCGTATTTCTACAACCATTTTCCTCAGTGAGTGAGAACATTTTTATAGCCATGTTTAACATCTTTGAAATCTTGTCTTGATGCTAATGTACCACCAGTGCTGATGCTTGGCCGCTGTGTGGAGAAAAGGTTTTCACAAAATAAATGCCTTTGATTGAAGATCTGTTGGCTGAAACTGTATTGTAAGTGTTGACGGTTAATCCAGTGTTGTTGACTGCTATAACTCAAGCATTTTTACATTTCAGACTTTAGTAATTTAACAGACTCCGTTATCCAGAGCTATTTGCACTGAACAAAAATATAAAACGCAACATGTAAAGTGTTGGTCCCATGTTTCATGGGTTGAAATAAAAGATCCCAGAAATTTACAAAAAGCTTATTTCTCTCAAATTGTGTGGACAAATTTGTTTTCATCCCTGTTAGTGAGCATTTCTCCTTTGCTAAAATAATCCATCCACCTGACAGGTGTGGCATATCAAGAAGCGGATTAAATAGCATGATTACACAGGTGCACCTTGTGCTGGGACAATAAAAGGCCACTCTAAAATGTGCAGTTTTATCACAAAACACAATGCCACAGATGTCTCAAGTTTTGAGGGAGTATGCAATTCACGTGCTGACTGCAGCAATGTCCACCAGAGAGCTGTTGCCAGATAATTAAATGTTGATTTATCTACCATAAGCCGCCTCCAATGTCATTTTAGAGAATTTGGTAGTACGTCCAACCGGCCTGATAACCGCAGTCCACATGTATGGTCCCATGTTGCAAAGATCTGTACAAAATTCCTGGAAGCTGAAAATGTCCCAGTTCTACCTGCATACACACCAGACAGGTCACCCATTGAGCATGTTTGGGATGCTCTGGATTGACGTGTAAAACGCTGTGTTCCGGTTCCCACAAATATCTGGAAACTTCGCACAGCATTTTATGAGGAGTGGGACAACATTCCACAGGCCACAATCAACAGCCTGATCAACTTTATGCGAAGTAGATGTGTCCAGCTGCATGAGACAAATGTTGGTCACACCAGATACTGACTGGTTTTCTTATCCACACCCCAACTTTTTTTTAAAGGGATCTGTGACCAGATGCATATCTGTATTCCCAATCATGTGAAATCCATAGATTAGGGCCTAATTATTTTATTTCAATTGATTGATATTAACTGTATCTTTGAAATTGTTGTTAATGTTAATTCCTGTTAATGTTCACATCAGTGCAGATAAAGGAAAATAGATGAGGAAAGGATGCCATTTTAATATTATTGGCCTGCCCCTAATGGCAGACTAAGTGTGGAGGAGGTGTGTGTAGGATAGGCCATTCTTTAGCCCTATTTGGACAGGATACGTTTTACTACAGGAGGTCAGGTAATGTAATTATGTGCATGAGCACAAATCAACACATCTGTAATATTACTCCTGTCCGAATCTGCCATGTCATACATTTTTACCTGGCAGGAATGTCATTAGCCCAGTCCTAAAGACCTACTGTTTTTCGGCAAACTCCAAGGTCCTCTGATAATACTTATCCCGTGCGAATCGTCATCCCTGTGTTTTGAGGGATATTACAGCGTTTAACAGTTTGGGTAAGAACATGGGAAAAAAATGGATGCTTAAAACAAAGTGATATGCACGTAGCCTACTGATTAATGATCTGTTTTGTCATACATCAACTTTCCTAGTGCCATACTTCTCTTTTGAAAGACGAAGTGGACGATATTGTGCCAATGAATTGATAAATTGCCAAAAACGTCAGGTAATTAATTACATGTCGGTTACAGTTCCTGGTTCTTACTGATCCTGGTTCTTACAGTTCCTGGTTCTTACTGATCCTGGTTCTTACAGTTCCTGGTTCTTACAGTTCCTGGTTCTTACTGATCCTGGTTCTTACAGTTCCTGGTTCTTACTGATATGCATGATTTTGACTTTCTCCAAACTGAAGGCCATTAGGCCTATATATAATATAAATATATCTACACTTCTAGAAGAGGCTCCAGGCCTCCATCATAACGGTCCATTGTGAATTAGGAAAAAAATAATTACAGAGGCAGTTTGGTAAAACTAATCCCATCCAAATTGTCCACTGGAAAAAACGGACATTGCTTGGGTTATAATTACATAACCGACGTTCTATAGTAATACAAATATGGTGCTAGTAGGTCTTAAATGAGAGGCCTTGATCTGAAACAGCAGTCTGAAAATGTTATCCCTGTAACCTTGAATGGAACATGTTGTGACTGGCCCCTCAGCACCACAGCGAAATAACCGTGAGGGTCCAAAATGTATTGTATTCAGGATATTATTGAGGAGGGTTCTATGTAGAGTAACGAATCATGCTGGCTCTATACATGACATTCCTATGACTCGGTCCTGGGCCCCCCCCCCCCGGTGCAATTTTTTTCTTCTTCTCCCTAGCACCACACAGCTGATTCAGATAATCAACCTCATCAAGCTTTGATCATTTCAGTCAGCTGTGTGGTTCTAGGGCTTTAAACCGAGATTGGGAAACCCGGATCTGGAGCACCTGTCAAACTCATTCCATGAAGGGCCTGCGGGTTTTCGCTCCTCCCTTGTACTTGACTGACGAAGGTCACTAACTAGTAAAGAACTCCCCTCACCTGATTGTCTAGGTCTTAATTGAAAGGAAAAACAAGAAACCTGCAGACAGTAGGCCCTCCATGGAATGAGTGACAACTATGCTTTAGTGGGTTGACATTTCTGCTCTCAGAGACCTGCAGCTCTGTAAAGTTAAGTAATGGGTTGGTGGCACAACTTTCACTGACTCCCATAAATGTAGCCTATGTTCCAGACTTTAGTTGATACAAGTGAGAGGCACAACTCTACTAAGAAGCATAAAGCTTCTGTTATTTGAACACGGATTTAAGCTTACAAGCCAGGTAATAATGAGTGATGACGAGCAGAGAATTTGTTTAGGATCACCTTCCGAATATTGAGTTGCATCCCCTTTTGCCCTCAAAACAACCTCAGTTCGTCGGGGCATGGACTCTACAAGATGTCGAAAACGTTCCACAGGGATGCTGGCCCATGTTGACTCCTACAGTTCTGTTAATTTGGCTGGATGACCTTTGGGTGGTGGCCCTTTCACCCTCTGAATGGTACACACACAATCCATGTCTCAAGGTTGAAAAATCTTTCTTCTATATCATGGAGGTCTGTAAACAATCGTTTAAGTGCATGCCGCCACCTACTGTGCTGGAATGTACGATCAATCATGCATGACCTGTCCAATTCTGTACTTCCATGGAAATAAAATACAAATAAATCCCTACTAACCTCTTCCCCTCACCAACCCCATGAACCTTTATCTATATCATACTGAAACATTCCACCCATAGGATTGTTCAGCATGTCAACAACCATTTCAACAGTAACATTGTTACCCCCAATATCTCTTTTGCTGTCTCCACAATAACCTTCAAACTGGCATTTCTGCTTTCCACAACCCGAGTCGTATTGATAACCTTACCAATAAAAACTATGAAGTCAACTTTATTCATTATCAAAGTGTCATTTGACACCGCATATAAATAACAAGATTTCCGAACAGGCCTCGAAACGACGCCAGGACCATCAGAAAGAAGCACCTACCCCGACAGTAGGTCCAACTAGTACAGGAGCAGTCATGGAAGCTTCATCAGTCTGACAGTAGGTCCACCTAGTACAGGAGCAGTCATGGAAGCTTCATCAGTCTGACAGTAGGTCCACCTAGTACAGGAGCAGTCATGGAAGCTTCATCAGTCTGACAGTAGGTCCACCTAGTACAGGAGCAGTCATGGAAGCTTCATCAGTCTGACAGTAGGTCCACCTAGTACAGGAGCAGTCATGGAAGCTTCATCAGTCTGACAGTAGGTCCACATAGTACAGGAGCAGTCATGGAAGCTTCATCAGTCTGACTGTAGGTCCACATAGTACAGGAGCAGTCATGGAAGCTTCATCAGTCTGACTGTAGGTCCACCTAGTACATGAGCAGTCATGGAAGCTTCATCAGTCTGACAGTAGGTCCACCTAGTACAGGAGCAGTCATGGAAGCTTCATCAGTCTGACAGTAGGTCCACCTAGTACAGGAGCAGTCAAGGAAGCTTCATCAGTCTGACAGTAGGTCCACCTAGTACAGGAGCAGTCATGGAAGCTTCATCAGTCTGACAGTAGGTCCACCTAGTACAGGAGCAGTCATGGAAGCTTCATCAGTCTGACAGTAGGTCCACATAGTACAGGAGCAGTCATGGAAGCTTCATCAGTCTGACAGTAGGTCCACCTAGTACAGGAGCAGTCATGGAAGCTTCATCATTCCACACTGTAGTTCTACCAATCTGTTTTATAGCCTCTGCATACAATACATCATGACTGATCCTATATCTCTGAAGCCTCTCTAGCCTCTCTCTGAAGCCTCTCTAGCCTTTCTCTAGCCTTTCTCTAGCCTTTCCCCCACAATTACAGCACATAACCTTCACATTGCTTCCACATAAATCGTAATCATATTCCCCTCCGCACTTGGCACATATTTTCTTTCTTTACACTAAGCAGCTACATCTCCCATTCCTTGCCATTTAAAACACCGCAGTGCATATGGGACAAATTCTTTAACATTGAAACTAAGGAATCTTATCTGTACTTTTCCCAGCAAGACTTTCTCAAACCTCAGCATCACAGATAAGCTTCCACTTCTTTAACCCTCTTTCCTACTGATCAACCTTTTGGTCTCAATCACTCTTCCTCCCTTGTTCTTTAATATCAACTGTGGACATAGATATTGGGACCCCAGTGATGACTCCCCTCAATCTAGCGTAAACACCAGGGACATGGCTTTTAATCTTCTTCCCATTAAGCTTTTCCATTTTCACAATCTTCTATTGCTGAGCCTGGCTACCACAACATATGAACAATATACAATTTCCAATTAACTGAGCTAATTTCACTTTACCCACCCCTTTCTTTACGGCATTGGTTAGTCAGATAGGATGTAAATGAGGCCTTGTTGTCTCATCAAACACTGTCACCACTTTCCACTCCAACACATCATTACTCTTGCTTCCTACCTTGGCTCCCTCCCTCTATGCTTTCTTTACTAGATGCTCCATTGCATTCTGTATCACGATATTACTTCCTCCTATGTCTTTCCACTACCGACTATTCCGGTCTTTGATCCTCATCCACCCGCTCCATATCATCAGAACTGACACCCATATTGTTTGCACTCCAGCACAGCTGTTGCTTCACCATCTTTTTCTCAATTTCCTCCATTTTGTCCTCACTACTCCCGGACATTTCTGGCCCGTTCGTTCCTGTTGCTACCGCTGCCTCTTGTTGGCCGACAGGATCCCAAAAATCCTTCTTTAACCTGTCTCCTCCCCTTCATCCACACTGATTGATGATCCCTTATTGACATCCATCAGTGTAGATGACACAGCTTTCACCTGGATTCACCTGCTCAGTGTATACCCAACTGAAGCAGTCTCGTGCATGCAGTCCCTCTTATCAACACAAGAGGGCAGCCTTGTTCAGTTAATGCATGAAGGACAAATGACACAATTGGTTATTGTATACTGTTGCATATCTACTGTTATTTCAAATGTTTGAGAATCAGATAAGTAATGTTAAGAATGGAGTGACATCCAACTCATCAGAATAGTATGCGGCCATAGTCCAATAGTGGTTCAGTCAGAGCAATGACTGAGAGCAATGTTGGGTTAAATGAATAGCATATCAAATCAAATTTTGTTAGTCACATGCGCCGAATACAACTGGTGTCGACCTTACAGTGAAATGCTTACTTACGAGCCCCTAACCAACAATGAAGTTTAAAAAAAAAATACAGATAAGAAATAAAAGCAACAAGTAATTAAAGTAATCACTGCATGCATTTTTTTATTTAACTAGGCAAGTCAGTTAAGAACAAATTCTTCTTTTGTAACTGCCTGTTCAGAGGCAGAACAACAGATTTGTACCTTGTCAGCTCTGGGATTTGAACTTGCAACCTTTCAGTTATCTAGTCCAAAGCTCTAACCACTAGGCTACCCTGCCCACCCTGCCACCACATGCATGCATAGGTGTATCCATGTGGAAAAGTGTGTGTGAGTTTTTCCCAGGAATGATCAGACTATTATAGGTGAAAGGTAACTGCCAATCTATGGTGATAAGCACTGCATTGGCCTGTATTTAACCTTGTAACCGTAACCCTCCCAGTAGACAAGAGGTCAGTGATGTCTGCAGATAACAGGTTAAAGGTCATATGTATTAATTATGTAACTATTGGCCTAGCTGTGTGCCAGAAATAGGGCTGAAGATCTTTTTGTGAAATCACTGTCAGTATACTTCATACAGTGTTGGCTGCACAGTCAATCAATCATTTTTGAATGAAGGTATTTTTTAAATGTATTAGGGCAAGTCTAAGGTAAAGCTTAAAGGGTAAGTACAAGCTGAAACATGGCTGAATGTAGTAACAAGTAATCACCAATTGTGTTGAATTATTTGAAGCAAGTACCATAAAGATTTCATTATTATCCCCATCATTTTTGCTTAAATAAAATATCCATTATAATCCCTGTATATTATAAAGTAGCAGCTGAAACAGTGTTACTACTTCTATGTAATGATGCCGATGTGGATGAGGTTGTTTTTTTTGGGGGGTATCATGACAGTTTTTTACCTGCACTATCCTAAAGTTCTTTGAAAGAGTTAGCAGGTACAGTGAGTGGCAGGTATTTACCCAAGGTCAAATAGAATGCATTACTGACTACTGTATGCACGTTTGTGATGATTACTGAATGTCTCTATACTTTACTGTGTGTGTATGCATGTTTGTTTTTGTCACATGTGTACAGTTTGTATAAACTTTTGTGATATTAAAACTGAATGCTTTGACAACATAAAGGAAGGAACCAAATTGCGAACAATTCTGTATGTCTTTGGTCACATGTTAGCAGAGCGTTTATGTACTGTATAAATTCATGTTTAGTGTGTTTGGAGGAAGACCTTGAACAACACACTGCAAACATGAGAATAGCTCATGTCATGTAATGTCATGTAATGTCAATTATAAACTGGGTGGTTGGAGCCCTGAATGCTGAGTGGCTGACAGCCGTGATATATCAGACCGTATACCACGGGTATGCCAAAACATTTATTTTTACTGCTCTATTTACGTTGGTAACCAATTTATAATAGCAATAAGGTACCTCAGGGGCTTGTGGTATATGGCCAATATACCATGGCTAAGGGCTGTATCCAGGCACTCCTTGTTGCGTTGTGAGTAAGAACAGCCCTTAGACGTGGTATATTGGCCATATACCACACCCCCTCGGGCCTTATTGCTTAAGTATATAAAATGTGTGTGATGTTCTGCGGGGACCTTGAACGACATAAGGACAGATGATGGCTGGCTGAATGGTTTTGTGTTTGCCTTTTTGTGTTTTTGTGCCTGTGGTTCGGTGCATTATGTGTGTGTTTTTGTGCCTGTGCACGTGCCTGTGGTTCGGTTCATTATGTGTGTGTTTTTGTGCCTGTGCACGTGCCTGTGGTTCGGTGCATTATGTGTGTGTTTTTGTGCCTGTGCACGTGCCTGTGGTTCGGTTCATTATGTGTGTGTTTTTGTGCCTGTGCACGTGCCTGTGGTTCGGTGCATTATGTGTGTGTTTTTGTGCCTGTGCACGTGCCTGTGGTTCGGTTCATTATGTGTGTGTTTTTGTGCCTGTGCACGTGCCTGTGGTTCGGTGCATTATGTGTGTGTTTTTGTGCCTGTGCACGTGCCTGTGGTTCGGTTCATTATGTGTGTGTTTTTGTGCCTGTGCACGTGCCTGTGGTTCGGTTCATTATGTGTGTGTTTTTGTGCCTGTGCACGTGCCTGTGGTTCGGTGCATTATGTGTGTGTTTTTGTGCCTGTGCACGTGCCTGTGGTTCGGTTCATTATGTGTGTGTTTTTGTGCCTGTGCACGTGCCTGTGGTTCGGTGCATTATGTGTGTGTTTTTGTGCCTGTGCACGTGCCTGTGGTTCGGTTCATTATGTGTGTGTTTTTGTGCCTGTGCACGTGCCTGTGGTTCGGTTCATTATGTGTGTGTGTGGGGGTCTGAGTTTGGTCATGTCTATGTCTGTAATTGTTTGCATGTGCGTCATACAGATGTACTGTATGTGTAGCTACCAACCAGCATCTGTTGTGTTTTGCATGTGATCATGAATGAGAGTTTATAATTCTGTAAATCATAGTATAGGTGATATACAGTAGACAGAGATCATTAGTGTTCTTATGAAGTGCTAGTTTTCCCTCATGTGTACATGCAGTGGCTGTGTGTGAGTGTTTGTGCTTGTGTGAATGAGTACTTGCTCGGTGTGAGTGTGTGTGTCATTCCCCCTTCTGCTCTCTTACTTGTTTACATCAGTCTGAATCAGCAGCTGTTGATTACTCCTACGTTCGTTCATATTTTTAATTTCTTTCTCTCGCCCCCTCTCACTCTCCCTCTCTACTCCTGGCTCCCACGCTCCCACGGTGTTATAATTATGTGCACATAGTTAAAGTACAAAAGGGAAAATACATTGTTTATTGTTTACTCCATGTGTAACTCTGTGTTGTTGTCTGTTCACACTGCTATGCTTTATCTTGGCCAGGTCGCAGTTATAAATTAGAACTTGTTCTCAACTAGCCTACCTTGTTAAATAAAGGTGAAATAAAAATAAATAAAAATAAAAATGTTTTAGAAATATTTTCCTTATCTTTCTTTTGCCTCTCAAATATAGGACAGACACTTTAAAACAAACTTAAATTTCGATTTTTTTAATTATACGTTTTTCCATGTATGAATCTGTTGTTCAATGCGTTTCTATGGGCTAATGATCCTTGGTATGACCATCTTAGCTTAGTAGAACCCCAGCGAAGACCATTCATCAGACACTGTTTCAATTTCAAACCTTTCACCGGCAATCTGATCTTCAAAACATCACCTGCAGTCCCAGACATGTGAAAGTTAACATGATGTTTACTGTTGATACATAATCCTCAATGCACCATGTAAATCACTAGCCATGGTTTGGC
Source organism: Oncorhynchus clarkii lewisi (assembly GCF_045791955.1). Classification (NCBI taxonomy): domain Eukaryota; kingdom Metazoa; phylum Chordata; class Actinopteri; order Salmoniformes; family Salmonidae; genus Oncorhynchus; species Oncorhynchus clarkii. The sequence continues at coordinate 29,870,649 of NC_092178.1, read as the reverse complement.
TCCTTTTCTAGAACTCTGTGTCAGCTGTTCTGCAGGTTGCTGCACACTCAATAGCATGATGTGGTAGATGAACTTCTGAATGAAAGTGTTTCAGCACCAGGATCCTGTTGCTTCTTTACTATCTAATCGCTGGGTGACAGAGATCAACAGAGGAGAGAATGCCCCCTCCCCACGGGAACCCTACCCTGATACCCCGTGCTTGCTCCTTGGCGGTGTATGTGCTTGGGGGTGGCACACAAAGAGATGGGTGTGAGTATGTGTGTGTTTTGTTTGTGTGTGTGTGTGTGCCACCTTCAAGCAAGCTTCACAAAGATAAAGTCACGATATGTGGAGGTAATTTTATTCAATCAGTTCATCTGCACTTATAATTGTCCTTTAGGACTCCTCCTCACAGTGTATGCCAAGTTCCCCACTTAGATTGACAGCCGAAGACGACCTGAAGACGACCTGCAGAGCTGATAAATGAAAACCACAGGCCAGGGACAACGTAACCAGTGACTGACACCCTGGCCCATGCATGGCAGCCTGCCAGGCAGCACATCTTTTCGGATTGACACCGCCTCTTTAATTGACAGAGAAGATGATTGGCTGAGAGTGAGCCATTTGAATTACATAACTCTCCGGACAGGCCGGGGTTGACCTGAAGCTGTCACGAGCTGTCGCTGAGCCACAATGCCTTCCAATTGGACCAGTCATGTCATGATAGCCTGTAACCATGGCGACTAGATCTCCATGGGCAGGGCCTAGAGTGGATCGCCTTAACTACCCTAGTCGTCTCAGCGGCAGTCCTCGAGTAAATCTGGCATACATGCTCCACAGCATTCCCCACTGCTGTGTGTCCCTGTGTGTTCTTTTCATTGATACTATCATCCCTTGGTCTCCTCTGCCTCATTTCCCCTCAGAGTAAAAATTGTGCATTGAGACTGAGAGCACACCTGACAATGTGACTACATGATGGTTGCAGGATCAGGGTGGTGTGTACAATTATGGAGAAGTGGGGGCAGTCTACATCTGAGAGGCCAGACCCCAAAGGGGCTCTGAATGCTAGCCAAAACATCTTCGGGCCATATAAGTATTTTCTGTTGTTGAAGAGCTCAAAATAAGGCAGATACATGCCTCTCAACGGGCTGTCTCTCCTCAGCGGGGTGTGGACATCCTGCCCCAGTTAGGGCTGTGTGTGGGGATGTGGGGTCCGTCCTCACGAAGCATTTAGTGATACCAGGTAGCCATAATGACAGAGTAGCAACAGAAGTCCAGATCTTACCTATTGAGGAAGTTTAGGCCTCTATGTGGTTTCATGATGATTATATTGACATTTATTTTGGAGAGATCTCTTGCTCTGTGTCCAAGCAGCTGAGCTCTGTGTATTAGAGAGACAAGTCCATGGTAATTCAGTTAGGGCAGATCCTATTTCGATGTGAAATCAATTGGCCCTGGGATTTTCCCACAGGTATATTATTCAAGACTGTTAGGATTTGATTTTTCATTCACCAGCAACGCATAGTCCATAACAACCCCCCCCCCCCCCCCAGAAGAAGCATAACAATAGAGAAAAATGTGCCGTCATGATATCAAGTGTCTACTGTTGTCATGATGTCAACCTATGCACTATCATATTTTATATCTGTCACACCCTGATCTGTTTCACCTGTCTTTGTGATTGTCTCCACCCTCCTCCAGCTGTCTCCCATCGCCCATTATCCCCTGTGAATTTATACCTGCGTTTTCGGTTTGTCTGTTGCCAGTTCCCTTCCCGCACTGCAAGCCGAAACTTCCTCAAAAACATTTCAAACTAAGTGCATTCCAATTGCTATAGAGAAAATGCAATTGTGTTCATTGTCAGTAGCTTATGCCTGCCCATGCAATAACCCTACCGCCACCATGGGGCACTCTGTTCAAAACGGTGACATCAGCAAACCACTCGCCCACACAACGCCATCTGTGGTTGTGAGGCCGGTTGGACGTACTGCCAAATTCTCTAAAACTACTTATGGTAGAGAAATTAACATTCAATTCTCTGGCAACAGCTCTGGTGGACATTCCTGCAGTCAGCATGCCAATTGCACACTCCCTCTAAACTTGAGACATCTGTGGCATTGTGTTGTGTGACAAAACTGCACATTTTAGAGTGGCTTCTTATTGTCCCCCAGCATAAGGTGCACCTGTGTAATAATCATGCCGTTAATTAAGCTTCTTGATATGCCACACCTGTCAGGTGGATGGATTATCTTGGCAAAGGAGAAATGCTCACTATCAGGGATGTAAAAAATTTGTACACACATTTTGGAAGAAACAAGCTTTTTGTGAGTATGGAAGATTTCTGGGATCTTTTATTTCGGCTCATGAAACATGGGACTCGACAAGTTGTGTTTGTATTTTTGTTCAGTGTAAATTTGGCATGAACTATCCCTTTAATATTTGCACTGACACGTCAGCCTCTCTGAGAGTCCTCGGCTAGCTTAACTCTTCTTGATGTCAATTCCAGGCTGGATTTCTTACAACTAATTGCCTTGTCCTATCATTCCGGCTGATTCAAGCTTCTACAGACCAACCTAACAGAAAAGCATGCTTCCCATGCACTTTGGGAGTCGTGCTTGGCATCTTCACTGTTTTACTAGGACCGTAGCCCTGGTTCTCCTCATTGTTGAGTGATGACTTGATGGTGCAGACGCGGGTCATGGAGGCTGCTGACTGCTCTTAAGCACGTCCTGTCTGTCGCTCCTCTTACGTAAGGCTGTTTCCACAGCCATTATAAAGGAGCTGAAGATGGCCCAACGTAGCTTCAATGGCCCATTTAGTCTGCAGACTAAAACAACATGTTGTTGCTACACCCTGGAGACATTGTTTTTGAGATTTCCTAATCTACACATATCTGAATTGAGTTGTGGTAATATTCATCTCTGGGGGACAAATCAACGATGTGTGCATGTACTGTACAGTCCAAAAAAGTCATTCTGTCGTTACACTCTTCTCTAGCCTAATGTCCTACCACGTCTAGGGGTGCATGTTCCGGTGCATTTGTATCAAGAAATCAGAACTATCCGCCAGAATCTCTGACCATAAAATAACAAATGGAAACTCTGGACAACCTCTAGCCTACTTTCCCCACAACCCCAGGGACAACTCAAGTGTCAGCATTTGGACTCATTTAAATATGTAGGAGAAAGAACCTTAAAACCACCCTTCTATCCTGTCGTAGGAGAATGGGCATTTTGATGTCTCTTGCAATTTTCACACTATTTGTGCTGCTGATCAAATGATAATATTCTTTTCACGTTGTCCTTTTAAGCAGGTTCCAGCAACTGGTGGATGTATAACCAGGTCAGCTCAGTGCAGCTGGTTTGGCTCAGCTAGGATTGGCTCCTGTGTGCCACTTCTGGAACAGAAACCTTTCAAGTGGTTTACCCACCACCTACGCTCCTACACCAAATCCTAAAGGGCACATACGCACTGCATTTCAAACATATTTGATCAAGAAGCATTTCCTGTTCCCAAACTTTGCATGACCCTTCTCGCTCCAAAAAGAGCAACACAAGGGCAACTTGAGGCCTGAGCTCTGCCCAAATGAGCTGAGATTCCTGAGCTTTAGAATTGTTGTTGTTTTGACCCGTTGACCCCTATCTGCTACTGTGTCAAATATCTTGGGCACTCTGGACAAAATGTTTCTGCCTTTTTCGGTCGTCAAAAGCTCGATCAACGTCAATCTTACTTAATAGCACTGGGGCAGTGCCAATTAGGTTGTGAGAAATAGTAATATGGCCATGAGTCGAGAATAAACGTGTTAGAGAGACGATTATAAATTGTCTCACAAAGTCTCTGCAACCATACTCCGGGTCAACGTTGTAGTAAAGTCAGGTAAACCCCATGGACAACTTCTCGGACACAGAGTCATCTCTTCCCACCCGGAAGTAGGAACTATGGAATTGTCATTCCAAATGATTCCACTCACTCTTTAACAGCGACATTATGGCCCCTCGATTCAGGGTTAACTGTCGAGGTCGAACACCCATTTGATTCTGCCTCTTTCAACAAAGTATCTTTGTGGCAAACACAGCTGTATGGTAGTGAACTAATATGGATCAGCTATTAACATCCTTAAAATATGTGTGGTTTGTGATTTTCAGAGTGCTTCATAATAACATTGTACTCGTAGGTTCAATTGTGTTCTTGTCCAGCATCAAACGTTTTGTCAGTTAGTGTTTCAAAGTAGTGGTGCCAGTTCCCATATAGATCTTTCCCGAATCCATACACATTCACCTCCTCACAAATGTTTAAGGCTAATATGAAAGTCATGAATCCGGTAGATGGGTATCAGACACAGTGACATGGAGAGCTACTGTACTGGATACATTTGAGACAGGCACAGTGAAGTAAAGAGCTGCTGTACTGGATACATTTGAGACAGGAACAGTGAAGTGGAGAGCTACTGTACTGGATACATTTGAGACAGGCACAGTGAAGTGGAGAGCTACTGTACTGGATACATTTGAGACAGGCACAGTGAAGTGGAGAGCTACTGTACTGGATACATTTGAGACAGGCACAGTGAAGTGGAGAGCTACTGTACTGGATACATTTGAGACAGGCACAGTGACGTGGAGAGCTACTGTACTGGATACATTTGAGACAGGCACAGTGTAGTGGAGAGCTACTGTACTGGATACATTTGAGACAGGCACAGTGACGTGAAGAGCTACGGTACTGGATACATTTGAGACAGGCACAGTGAAGTGGAGAGCTACTGTACTGGATACATTTGAGACAGGCACAGTGAAGTGGAGAGCTACTGTACTGGATACATTTGAGACAGGCACAGTGAAGTGGAGAGCTACTGTACTGGATACATTTGAGACAGGCACAGTGAAGTGGAGAGCTACGGTACTGGATACATTTGAGACAGGCACAGTGAAGTGGAGAGCTACTGTACTGGATACATTTGAGACAGGCACAGTGAAGTGGAGAGCTACTGTACTGGATACATTTGAGACAGGCACAGTGAAGTGGAGAGCTACGGTACTGGATACATTTGAGACAGGCACAGTGAAGTGTAGAGCTACTGTACTGGATACATTTGAGACAGGCACAGTGAAGTGGAGAGCTACGGTACTGGATACATTTGAGACAGGCACAGTGAAGTGGAGAGCTACTGTACTGGATACATTTGAGACAGGCACAGTGACGTGGAGAGCTACTGTACTGGATACATTTGAGACAGGCACAGTGACGTGGAGAGCTACTGTACTGGATACATTTGAGACAGGCACAGTGACGTGGAGAGCTACTGTACTGGAAGTCCAGTAACCGGAGGGCATTTTTAACAAAATATGATAGCTGTCCAAGATATAGAACCAAGATAGTGGCAATGCAGAGTAGAATGGGGAAAAGCCAACATTTTCTGATCGTGAAGAAATGCATTTTGTGAATAGTTTTACTTTGGGGTTGCAGACACATTTGTTGGGTGGTTCTAATGCAGGTTGCGTCCCGATGATTCTCAACACCTTTAACCAAAGTGCGCACCAGCAAACTCCCCACCACGGATCTAACAATGTTGAAAACTTCACCTAAACAATGCTTACACCAATCCAATGCTTTTAAATCCATGACGGAGAGTGTGGAAGTGCACACCACCAGGAGGAGACCCACCATACACAAATATGACTGACCGCCTTCGAGTTGGTCTTATGTAGCGAAATTTGAAATTGTGTTTTTTACATTGTAACGTAATTCTGCTTTGAAAGTTGATAAACCCCACTTTTGAGAAAATGGCCCTTGAATGTTTTGGTACACCTACTGGAGAGCTCTTCTTTGTCCACATCCATTCAGCAGTGTTCACACCCTCTTCACGCCCCACCCATTTCATTAAGGATTCACAGGCCATGCCACAGGCCATGTGGTAAAAACATGCTATATTTAAATCAAATCTATGTTTATTGGTCACATGCACAGGATAATAAGGTGTAAACAGTACAGTGAAGTGGTAACTTGCATAGTAGCAATATCAAAAACAGAAAGTGTCCAGATACAACCATTTGATCATTATTAGATGACCCTTACCCAACACAATGGTCTAAATTGATTGGCCGTATGAAAGGAAATGCTATAATCCCTCCCACACACAACATTTACACATGTTCATGTTCATAGATGGCTGTAATCACCCCCACACCTGAATAATTTGATGGGTCATGTAATAATCTGGCCGAAGTGGAGTCTTTTGTTTAGACAACTAGTTAGCTAGCTAGATAAACAATGAACCGACATAATCCCAACTCATACTACTACCAATACAAACATTGTCAGAGCTGTAGTATGAATCTGCAGGTAGCTAAAGCTAACAAACTAGGTTCAATGTTAGCTAGCTAACATTAGGCTTTAACGAGTAATGCAAATGGATTTCTGATTTTAACAATATTACTACACAGATCATACAGGTAACGTTAGCTAGCAAGCTAGCGTTTGCCAGCAAACTAACAGTACGCTTTAACTTGCAATTAAAACGACTTTCTGACACAATTAAAAACTTTTATCTGAAAATGTAACTAGACTCTTACCCGTATACATGGATGAATGCTTCATGGCAGACTGGAACCATTTAACTGTTTTGTTTGTAGCTACATCTTGTTTGGCCAGCGTTGTGTCAAGTCACTCTGGTTCACACTGACCGTGGCGTGTGCAGAAAGTAGCCCATCACTTTTTCCAACTGATCTGTCGATAGTGCTTGCTAAATTCAGGGCATGAATGTTATTGAGAAAAGTAGCAAAGGTTTTGTAGTTCTGGATGGCTAACGTTATATCTTTCAAAAACTGTCAACTGTCAACACATACTGAACAGCTCTTGTTGTAGACAAAAGCATGCAACATGGCAGACCAATCTAAACTCATCTGTCTTTTTCCGTGGCAAAACCAACAAAGCTCGTAATTTAACAATCTTATTCGTATATATGGATGGAATATAAGTTTGTTATTAAGGCACATGAAAGTTTACATGTTCCAGAAAGCATTTCTGCCAAAAAAACGCATTTTGATTTAAAAACAATGGTTTACGTTCAAATGCCGCTCCTGTGAAGTAGTGACACAGTATGCGACACACGCCTAGTTTCCTGAAACGAGTCACATGTATACAATGGATCTCATCCACAATCAATCAAACAATCAATATGAATTGTACAGCTACCAAATATATAGCCCCCAAGATAAACTCATGACAAAAGTTTCAGAGATAACGTTGCTGCCGTTGGTTGTAAAGTCCAAATAAAATTTGAATGAATCCTTTGCACCTTTCCCACTAAAAATGCGCAACTACACTAGAGCAGCAGTTTGGCTATATTTGACTGGTCAAATTCAGTGATTCCACTCACAGTGGTTCTCCAGAGCTTTTGACAATGATCTGGTGGTCCCGGGAAAAGGAAAAAGTTGGGAACCACTGGTCTAGCAGATCTCCAGCAACTAAGTTGTTAGTCGAATTCAGTTGTCTAATTTCAAAGAGAATAAGTGTGGTTACTTCTCACTCACGCTCAACCAAGTTGCCTAATACTGAAGTGATTGGCTGTGGTCACCCCTCCCTACCAGTTGCTACAAGTGGGTGGAAGGTGACGCCCACAATCAATAACTTTGTATCTTCGTACATCTACTCATACAAGTCCATTCTTTTTTCAAGTCAAACTCAGGAAGCAGTGTGGCTCGCTTAAACCGGAACCAGTGCCCACAGGCTTAGCTTGCCTCCACACTCTTAATCTCTTCTTCAGGCTTAGTAGGGTTGCTCAATAAAAATGGCATAGTGGAGGTTACAAACAGCTGAAATCTCCATGTTGCATCAGACGAGTGCCTACAGGGGGAACATAAACAGCGGTAGAGATGACGGGGGATTCATAAATGTTTGAAGCTTTGGTCATCTGGAACTTGCGAGCATTGGGAGAGAGGTGACAATGACGCCTAAAAAGCTATAGTGGTGCCGTTTTACAGAATCTTGCCACCGTGAAGCTAGCAACTCGAAAGAACTCTCTATGTGACATGAAGAGAACAACGGTGCCCCACTCTTTCAGGTGGCAAAGGCCCTATAAACGTGATGTTCGATCGAAGTCACGTTACTCTCCTCGGAAAACAGGCTTTTAGGGTCTGCCTAATGTCCAAAACACCCACTTAACCACATAAGAGGATTAGCGAAGCCCCTCGTATCCCGTTTCATATCCCCCTCTTTAAGGGTTTTACATGGAAAATAATTCCCCTAATCTGTCTGCCTCTAAGGTTTTCTTTGGCTACCTGTGGCATGAGCTTGGGACAAGGCTATTTTTACAATAGCACGTGAATGACCATCTTAAGGCTGTTGAATCGGGGTAAGTTAATGACGTGTTATGTTGTGGCGGGATTGTTGTCACCAAGCAACGGAATTACCCATAATGACCTCACTGCCCTGAGCTGGTATGTTTCTCACTGGGTGTGAACATGTCATTTCCACAGGGGTTGTTATGTCTTGTTCAAGTCTCTCTCCAGGGAAAGGTTGTATGCAGGGCCCTGAATCACCTCATTAACTCAACAACTAATTGAAGGACGAATTATAATGCCTATAAAACTCTGGCAACCCTGCTGGAAACAAAACTGTATATACCAGCATATGCAACCATCATTATGTCACATTATGCTGGCTTGCACAGTGATGTTTAATTCCTATTTATATGTCCCAGTAAGAGTGGGGTTTATCCAACAATTGGAACTTCTATTCACCCACAATCTGCAGTCAGAATGATTGCTAGGGTCAGAAATGTTAGTAATTGAGACTAGCTAAACCATCTAAATTGGAACAACCATTTCAGTAACGGGCACAAATAACGGGTGCCATCTTTGTGTAGCATACAATGAATTAATCAATGTTCTTGTACATGTGCAAAAACACAACAAACAAAAAGACATTGAAACAAACAATTTTAAAAATCTAACTACAATAGAGCATGCTGGGAAATATGATAATGATGGGTGTGGTTTTGTAGATGAGCTTGACCAGCATAGACTAGCATGGACCAGCTTGGTCACCAGCATGCCAGCATCACCAGCATAAGATGGTCACCAGCATCACCAGCTTTACCAGCTAGTCTGCCAGCCTAACCAGCTAGACCATGCTGGTAAAACCAGATAGACCAGGCTGGTCAACCAGCATAACCATGTTGGTCAGACCAACTTGACCAGCATCCAACCAGCACTAGCCAGCAGAGACAAGCATGGACCAGCTTGAAAATGATGCTGGTCTAAACTGTTTTTTTTTTAACGCAGGGAAATAAAGTGGCCAACCTAATGAGAACCATGTGTCACAGGATCCTGACTCATACTTTGTTTAGATCATGCACTTATGATGTGTGTGTGTGTGTGTGTGTGTGTACTTGCAAATCAATGTGTGTATATTGTGACAGGTGGTTTCTTTCCCCTGTCCAATCACTTTGGCTAATCACTTCCCCATGTGTCGCGTTATTTCAACACCATTTTTAAATATCTTGTGAGAGCCCGGAAACTCTATTTGTTCTCTCTGGCATACTGTAGTTTCAGCTGAAGAGGTAGTTTCAACAACAGTGTTGGTTTATTGCCTTTGGATGAATTGTATACTGCCTTTGCATATGCTTAGTAAATCTAAACCTTTACTCTAGGCTTCCCAAGGGCCCTTCGATGAGTTTGATTGGTTGGCCTGGTAGAATACCATTACGGGGCTACTTATGGCCAATGTTGGAGAACTGAATAGTAACTTATGACCACGAGCCTCCGAAAACCTGTCATAGTCCTATAGGCATGGAAGGTTCCCTTTTCATATTGATGTAGATGCTCAATGATTAAGTTGTGCCAGTGTGTGTAGTCTGTGCATGTTAATGTCTGTATGAGTGAGTATATCCATGTATGTCATGTATAATGTTTGTTTTGTTCCAAGTATGTTATTATACAAAAATGTAATACACTTTTTTATCAGTGCATCTATTTTTTTGCAGTATCCAGATTCAATTGCTTATGTAAGTGAACATGTGCCTTTGTGTACTGTGTGAGTATGGAGACGTTTGTGTGACATTGACTGTTGCGAGACTGCCATTCTATCTTATTTTCATGTTATCAGCATGTCTTGTTATTTTGCCATCATCCCCTATTGACGGGGGCCTTCACTCAAGTGTGTTATTGACAATGATTGCATTCACCTCACTTCTCACATCCTCACGTGTAAAACAGATTTTTTTAAAAACAGATAAAGCAACACCTCACGGCACAACGCCTCTCCCCTATTTGACCTAGATAGTTTGTGTATGTATTGATATGTAGGCTACGTGTGCATTTAAAAAAAATGGTATGTAAGTTCTGTCCTTGAGCTGCTATTGTCTATTGACGTTCTGTATTATGTCATTCTGTATGTTTCATGTTTTGTGTGGACCCCAGGAAGTGTAGCTGCTGCTTTTGCAACAGCTAATGGGGATCCTAATAAAATAGCAAAAATGCTAAAATTGCATGAACTATTTGTTTGCTTGCATGGTGTGCTGTGATTCCCCAGATTGGAATAGACTACATTGACTTAAAATAGCTCTTGCCAATTCAATATCACCGCCTCCCTGCCCAAACGAATTACTAAATGCCCCCAGAACTAGTTAAACTGAACCTTGCTTTCAGAGCGCAGATGACATCAATGGTAAGTCAAGGTTTTGCGGAGAGGAGCGGAAATGGCGACTGTGCTTGAATCTGAAAGTGTGGCAAGTGAAGTGTGTGATAATGAACAGAAAATAGTGAAATCAAAGAATGGAACTAAATTATCAAAAGTTGTAGTAGAAGACAAGGACCGGTCCAATAATGCATTTCTTATTGGACTTTGATTTTTGGACTGCGGTTTGTGGGGCCGTTCAAAGTCCTGAGGAGAGTCAATGAGGTGACGTATTGATTACAGCTCCACGTAAATTACCGTATCTCGCCCTTGTTTCATGTATCTCTCCTCAGGCCGGTGGCAGCTGGTCCCTTGGCTAGTGCTGGACCCCATAACGCACTTCCCCCTCCCTTGGACGTCGACGGGGCCCCGGCGTACTCCGTCCGCAGCCTGTTGGACTCCCAGTGTCGTAGGGGGTCTTTCCAGTACCTGGTCGACTGGGAGGGTTACGGTCCCGAAGAGCGGTGCTGGGTTCTGGTGCGGGACGTCCTGGACCGTTCTTTCATTCGGGACTTCCACAGGTGTTGTCCCAACCAACCCGCACCGCGTCTCTGGGGTCGTCCCCAAGGTCTGTCACACCAGCCTTCGCTCTGGCTCCCCCTCCTGTCCAGCTCAGGCGTTTGGCGTCGCCGGCCTTCTAGCTGCTGCCGAACCTGCTGCTGGCGAACGCCCTTCACTCATCAACCCCGGACTTGTCCCGTCATCATTACACACACCTGGTTCCAATCCACACTCTATCACTGTATATGTACTCCCTCTGTCATTTGTCTTTGTCGGTCATTGTAAATGTTGCTTGTTTTCCTGAGAGGAATCTCTCCTACAGTTCCCTGAGTACTTTATTATTTTAGCAATGTGGGTTTTGTCACGCTTTTATTTATATATATATATATTAGTGCTTTAATAAATTCAGTAGTTCTTTTTTTTTTTTATTTTTTTTTATTTTACCCCTTTTTCTCCCCAATTTCGTAGTATCCAATTGTTGTAGTAGCTACTATCTTGTCTCATCGCTACAACTCCCGTACGGGCTCGGGAGAGACGAAGGTTGAAAGTCATGCGTCCTCCGATACACAACCAACCAAGCCGCTGCTTCTTTAACACAGCGCACATCCAACCCGGAAGCCAGCCGCACCAATGCGCCGGAGGAAACACCGTGCACCTGGCCACCTTGGCTAGCGTACACTGCGCCCAGCCCGCCACAGGAGTCGCTGGTGCGCGATGAGACAAGGACACCCCTACCGACCAAGCCCTCCCTAACCCGGGCGACGCTAGGCCAATTGTGCGTAGCCCCACGGACCTCCCGGTCGCGGCCGGTTACGACAGAGCCTGGGCGCGAACCCAGGACTCTGATGGCACAGCTGGCGCTGCAGTACAGCGCCCTTAACCACTGCGCCACCCGGGAGGCCTAAATTCAGTAGTTCTAAACCTGCGACTGCCTATTCCTCTCTACACTTGTGACAGTCCCACAATTGACAGTACATGTCAGAACAAAAACCAAGCGAGGAGGTCGAAAGAAGTGTGCATAGATCTCCAATACAGGATTGTGTCGAGGCTCAGATCTGGGGATGGTCACTCTGACAGAGCTCCAAGGATCCTCTGGGGAGATGGGAGGACCTTCCAGAAGAACAACCATCTCTGCAGCACTCCACCAATCAGGCCTTTATGGTGGAGTGGCCAGGCGGAAGCCTCTCCTCAGTAAAAGGCACATGACAGTCCACTTGGAGAGGCACCTAAAGGACTCTCAGACCATGAGAAACAAGATTCACTGGTCTGATTAAACCAAGCCTGAACACATTGGACTAAATGCTAAGCATCACGTCTGGAGGAAACCTGGCACCATCCCTATGGTGAAGAATGGTGGTGGCAACATCATGCTGTGGGGATGTTTTTCAGCGGCAGGGACTGGGAGACTAGTCGGGATTGAGGAAAAGATGAACGGAGCAAAGTACAGAGAGATCCTTGATGAAAACCTGCTCCAAAGGTCTCAGGATCTCAGACTGGGGCGAAGGTTCACCTTCAGGACAATGACCCACAGCCAAGCCAACGCAGGAGTGGCTTCGGGAAAAGTCTTTGAATTTCCTTGAGTGGCTTCAACAAAGTACTAAGCAAAATGTTTGAATTCTTATGTAAATGTGATGTTTAATACATTTGAAAACATTTCAAAAAACATGTTTCTGATTTGTCATTATGGGGTGTTGTGTGTGAATATTGATGAGGGGGAAAAAACTATTTATCAATTTTATAATAAGGCTGTAACATAACAAAATGTGGAAAAGGGGAAGGGGTCTGAATACTGCACTGTATATTTGTTCACAATGTGTCTGAGTACATACTGAGTACATACTGAGTACATACTGAGTACATACTGAGTACATACTGAGTACATACTGAGTACATACTGAGTACATACTGAGTACATACTGTATGCATGTGCGTGGCTCTGTTTGGTGTTGCCGGCTCCACCAGCACATGTCCTGTTGTCTCCAGCTAAGGGCCAAGAGGGCTGCGTCTCTACGTCTCCTTGCATGTGCCTCAGAATCCCACTGGGGTGATGTGGTTGATGCGCCTCAGCTGTGGCCAGATCTGTCGCTGCTGTTCCCCCTCCCAGATGACCTCTCAGCAGGCGAAGCAGTCCGCCCACTCAGCCCCAGAGGCGCTGATGATGCATAACTATAGCTTCCCTAGTGTGCCACTCTCATTACTATGAATGTCTGCATCTCCAATTTGTGTTTTCCTTTTCCTTATCTCTTCTTGAGATGTGTCTCAGGCAGGCCCTATAAAAAACATGAGCTGGCGCACACCCAGAAAAACGTTTTTGTGTGGAGGTACTGACTAACGGTGAATAAACTATAAACCATCAAAATAAATTGAGTCGCACACTACGTATATAAACTCCCAGTGATTTATTGGGTGTTTAACCATTTTTCGGCATCACCGTGCCTTCCTCAGGGAGGCTCTGCCTTGTGTCTCTTTTCTCTGAGGTGAAGGCTCTTTGACTGTTTGTGACTGAGCTAAATTAGTTTGGAGTTACTGATGTACTTCTGATCGCTGTTGATGGGATCTTGAGGGGACGGTTGTATGTCTATAGTGGCCCCCGACTGTATTCAATAGCACAATCCAAATGTAGAAGAAATCTCATTGGTATACAACCTGACCATGGTGTCATAAAAGATGTCATGATGACGTCATAACAACTGGTTTTGCCCTCTGGGAATCTAACCAACGAATTAAGTTTCACTTTCCCCCAATGTTTCCCCTAAATCATCAGCGCCACCGAGAATTCGGCTGGGCCATCAAATATGGATTTAGTAAAACCAATAACAGTCCACAATAACTGAACTCTAAATGGGTTTGCTCCTGTCCTGCTATCGCAAATAACTCCATTTGTGCTGTAGCTGGCTTGACTGTCACTCTGGCCATCACACAGAAGATACACCTCAGTCAAGGTCTAAAGGTGAGAAACTGTCAAGCCCCTCTTATAAGAAATGGCAGAGGGTCAGACATCTCGGCACCTGGTCTTAATTTAGTTTCCAGTGTTAACGATCAGTCGATCTGCGGCACAGGTGTGCGAAGCGACGCTAGCGACCCGCGTCGATTGAGCCGCTCACCCTTTGGCAGCCCAGGTGCGCTGGGAGTGAGAGGAGGGCTCTGTGTTCCCCTCGTGCACCCTGTGTGGCATGAGGGACCTGCTATGTGTGGAATGCAGGATCGGAGGGGGCCGAGCTGCTCACTGGAATGCCAGGAATGGCTATCCTTCTCCATCATTCCGGAGACATTCAGAGGAGCGACCTGACCTCAGGGCTGTTTATTTGCAAACAGCGTGACGTGGTTGGTTTCAACCAAGTTGTTTTCCAAGAGTCCTTCTCCCACTTAGAGTCTCTGCCAAGAGGTCACTCTGGTTAATCTTTAGCCAACCTGCTCCTTGGTTGTCTTCTGCTGCTGTCCAGGGGGAGACTTGGAGCAAGGTTCAAGTTGATTGTGAAGTTGAACTACTTATGATTTACATTTTAAACTGTTGGCTTTCAGTGGCCTGGAGGCAATATGTGGTAACTTCAGAGTTCAACCAGGACAGATATGCAGGCTGGAGTTTGGCATTAAGTGCTGGGTCAAAGCAATGGATGTTTTTAGCCTGTCACGCCCTGACCTTAGAGAGCCGTTTTATTTCTCTATTTAGTTAGGTCAGGGTGTGATGTGTGGTGGGCATTCTATGTTCTATTTTCTATGTTTTGTATTTCTTTGTTTTGGCCGGGTATGGTTCTCAATCAGGAACAGCTTGTCTATCGTTGTCTCTGATTGGGAACCATACTTAGGCAGTCCTTTTCCCACCTGTCTTTGTGGGTAGTTAACTTTGTTTGTGGCACATAGCCCTTAAGCTTCACGGTTGTTTTGTATTGTTTTTTTTCGGCGTCATCCTAAATAAAAGCAATATGTATGCTCACAACGCTGCACCTTGGTCCGCTTCTTTCGACAGCCGTGACATAGCCCCTACTAGCTAAGGCAGGGGAGCAAAGTCTCAACTGAGCAGAACCGCTGAAGCACGTAGTCTGCTATACCTTCTTTATATCGAAAAGGAGTGATGAGAATTTTGTCACTCAGTATTGCGCAACAGGAAGGGGAATGGATGGAATGTGCATGACTAAATGTTTTATTTTATCCCTCGTTTAATAGGTTGTTCCTCGTTTAACTGGCCCTCCATAGTGATAAAACAGGAAAACGTAACAAATCGTATGCAGTTAAATTCTGTAACCAACTGATGGAATTTGTGTTTACCTTGAGCCAAGAACATAAATGTACAAAAAATGTTAACATTTTTGAATCCAATTGGTTGAATCCCCTTCCATATTACGAGGCAGTTCACGTAGAACTTTTCACAACACGCAAGTTCCCAGCTGTTCATGTCCGAAAGGGTTGTTTTAAAACGAGAAGATATTGTAAGACAGACTTAAGTTCCTCCATTACACAGTAATTTACCGTGCAGTAATTTACAGTAATTTACCCCTTTTTTTAAACCCCCTTTATGACCTGTTTTGGACTAATAAAGAGAGAGATAGTGGGAGAGAGCAAGTCATGCATTAGAGGCCACACTCCGCAGGGGGTTAAGAGGAGGGTGGGTTTGTCTGACAGGTGTGTGGGGGGGGGGGGGGGGTCCTGTTCATCCTGGTGGATGACTTTGACCTTTCTCTTTAAATGCGCTCAACCAACTAACTCTGTCCTTTGTGTGTGTGTGTTTAAACTTAAGGTTCAAAGTGTAAATGTGACATTTCAGTATGGTAAATGCCTCTATGGTGGGCGTAGCCATGCTTGTTGTGAATGGTTTAACTGTAGAGTGATCAACGGATTGACTGTTCTCCCCTCCAACATCAATAAGTTTGCTGAAGACATGACGGTGGTAGGCCTGATCACGGACGACGATGAGACAGCCTATAGGGAGGTCAGTGACCTGGCAGTGTGGTGCCAGGATAACAACCTCTCTCTCTCTCAACATTAGCAAGACAAAGGAGCTGATAGTGGACTACGGGTAACAGCCTCCCCCATCCACATCGATGGGGCTGTAGTGGAGTGGGTTGAGAGCTTGAAGTTCCTCGGTGTCCACATCACTAAGGAATTAACGTGGTCCACACACACCAACAGTCGTGAAGGAGGCGCATTCCAGAGGGTAGTGCATACGGCCTAGTACATCGCTGGGGCTGAGCTCCTGGCCATCCAGGACCTCTATACAAGGCGGTGTCAGAGGAAGGCCCTAAAAATGGTCAAAGGCTCCAGCCACCCTAGTCATACTGTTCTCTCTGATACCGCACGGCAAGAGGTACCGATGCACCAAGTCTGGAATTAACAGAACCCTGATCAGTTTCTACCCCCAAGCCACAAGACTGGTAAATAGTTAGTCTGGGTAGCGATTTGGTTATCAGCATGGACCCTTTTTGCACCAGCTTTGACTCATCCCATACACTGCTGCTACTGTTTATCTATCCTGTTGCCTACTTAACCTCTCCCTGTATGTACATATCTACCTTAATTACCACATATTCCTGCACATCAACTCGGTACCCCATGTATATAGCCAAGCTTTGTGTATTTATTTGTGTATTTACATTTTGTATTTATTATTCTCTGCAGTGTTGGGTAAGGCCCATATGTAAGCATTTCACAGTTAGTCTAGACTCGGTGTTCACGACGCATGTGACAAACACTACGTGAGGCAAGGTTCTTTCAAGCAGGCATGAGGCAGACGGTCAGTCTCTAGAGTCTGTATTAAAAGAGGGTTACAGAATAAAAGCCACACAGAACGAAACACAAGGACAGCACACTCCCACGACATACACGCTAGAGTCCATAGTCGTTTAGCATCTCACCTCATGGGTTTCCGATGTGGTAGTCGTGGCCTCGGCAGTCTCGTCATAGCAGGCCACGTCTTGAGGGCGGAGAAAGCCTCATCAGTAACGTCATCACACTGGAAACCATTGGTACTCACTCACACGTCGTTCGGTTCTTCATCCCAAAGCAGGATTGTTCCGTTCGACTCTTCCCGAGCAGGGTCACACTCATCTGGCCCACTCTCCCCAGACGCCGGTCGGTCGATAGAGAGAGATTGTGTGCGTGTGGCTGAACACAGCCTGTGGCACCTACAGTGCCTCAGAAAGTATTCAGACCCCTTTACTTTTTCCACATTTTGTTACGCTACAGCCTTATTCTAAAATGGATGAAATTAATCAGAATCCTCAGCAATCTATATACAATACCCCATAATGACAAAGCAACAACTGGTTTTTAGAATTTTTGCAAATGTATGAAAAAAATACAAACAGAAACTGCTTCTTTACATAAGTATTCAGACCCTTTGCTATAAGACTCGAAATTGAGCTCAGGTGCATCCTGTTTCCATTGATCATCCTTGAGATGATTCTAAAACTTGATTGAGTCCACCTGTGGTAAATTCAATGAATTGGACATGATTTGGAAAAGTACAGACCTGTCTATATAAGGTCCCTGTCATGTTGGTAGGAATGATTCGGGAGACAGACGAAGGAATGCGTAATAGGAGTTTTGTACCCAAATTACTGTGTGCCGTGTAAAGGCACAGGGACAAAGACCAAACAAACACTATACAAAAACACAGGGTTGAAACCCAAACAAAAGAGCGAGGAGTACCTTGAATAAATAACACATGCGCACAATGAATAACGCACGGGACGAGACCCATAATCATCTGCGCAATCCATAAGGGAACGAAAGCAAAAACACACAGCACAGGTACTCACACGCACCAATGGACCACCCAATGGAAACCAAAGGGCACACTTTTACAAGTACTAATCAATGGGAATAGGGGCCAGGTGTGCGCAATGAAAGTTCCAGAGGGATCCGTGACAGTCCCACAGTTGACAGAGCAAAAACCAAGGAACAAGGTCAAAGGAAATGTCCGTAAGGTTCCGGGACAGGATTGTGTCGAGGCACAGATTTGGTCAGGGAGGTGACCAAGGACCTGATGGTCACTCTGACAGAACTCTAGAGTTCCTCTGTGGAGATGGGAGAACCTTCCAGAAGGACAACCATCTAAAAGGAGTATCTTATGCAGATACTGCAGAGAAGAATGGGAGAAACTCCCCAAACACAGATGTGCCAAGCTTGTAGCGTCCTACCTAAGAAAACTCAAGGCTGTAATTGCTGCCAAGGTTCTTTAACAAAGTACTGAGTAATGGCTGAAAACTAATGTACATGTGATATTCCAAAAATTTAAAAAAACAGTTTTTGTCTTTGTCATTATTGGGTATTGTATGTAGATTGTTTGTGAAAAAAAATATTTTATCAATTTTAGAATAAGTCTGTATCCTAACAAAATGTGGAAAAATTCAAGGGGTCTGAATACTTTCCGAAGGCACCGTATCCTCCATTGCTGGCTTGAATCACCTGAACAATGTCTGAGAGCTACCTTTGTGCAGGGACAGCTCGTTAGCCCATTGCTCCTCAGGTGTGGGTGGCGTGGCTATGGTCCCTAATTAACACACTCATTGCCGTGAGACAAGGCAAATCAAATCAAATTGTATTTGTCACATGAGCCAAATACAACAATACAACCTTATAGTGAAATGCCTACTTACAAGACCTTAACCAACAATGCAGTTTAAAAAAATGTGTTAAGTAAAAAGAAAAATAACAAATAATTCAAGAGCAACAGTAAAATAACAGTAGCGAGGCTACCTATAACACAGGTTAATCAAGGTAATTGAGGTAAGATGTACATGTAGGTAGAGTTAAAGTGACTGTGCATGGATAATAAACAGCAAAAAGAGAATGCAAATAGTCTGGGTAGCCAGAGAGAACAGTCTTTGAGTCGGTTGGCTGGAGTCTTTGACAATTTTTAAGGCCTTTCTCTGACATCACCTGGTATAGAGGTCCTGGGTGGCAGGAAGCTTGGCCCCGGTGATGTACTGGGCTGTACGCACTACCCTCTGTAGTGCCTTGCGGTCGGGGGCCAAGCAGTTGCCATACCAGTCAGTGATGCAACCAGTTAGGATGTTCTCGATGGTGCAGCTGTAGAACCTATTGAAGATCTGAGGACCCATGCCAAATCTTTTCAGTCTCTTGATGGGGAATAGGTTTTGTTGTGCCCTCTTCACAACTGTCTTGGTGTATTTGGGCCATGTTGGTTCGTTGGTGATGTGGACACCAAGAATGATTTAATCTTAGTCCTGCATTGACACCTTGCCTGTTTGATGGTTCGTCGGAGTTGCACAGCGGGATTTCTTATGGGTGTCCATGTTAGAGTCCCGCTCCTTGAAAGGGGCAGGTCTACCCTTTAACTCAGTGCGGCTGTTGCCTGTAATCCATGGCTTCTGGTTTGGGTATGTATGTACCATCACTGTGGGGACGACGTCATTGATGCACTTTTTGATGAAGCCAGTGACTGATGTGGTGTACTCCTCAATGCCATTGGAAGAATCTCTGAACATATTCCAGTCTGTGCTAGCAAAACAGTCCTGTAGCTTAGCATCTGCGTCATCTGACCACTTCTTTATTGACCGAGTAACTGGTGCTTCCTGCTTTAGTTTTTGCTTGTATGCATGAATCAGGAGGATAGAATTATGGTCAGATTTGCCAAATGGAGGGCAAGGGAGAGCTTTATATGTGATTATGTGTGTGGAGTAACGGTGGTTCTCTGGTTGCACATTTAACATGCTAGTAAAAATGAGGTAAAACGGATTTAAGTTTCCCTGCATTAAATTCCCTGGCCACTAGGAGTGCGCCTCTGGATGAGCGTTTTCCTGTTTGCTTATGGCCTTATACAGCTCATTGAGTGTGGCCTTGGTACCAGCATCGGTTTGTGGTGGTAAATAAACAGCTATGAAAAGTATAGATGAAAATCTTTTGGTAAATAGTGGGATCTACAGCTTATCGTGAGATACTCTACCTCAGGCGAGTTTACAAATATACACAGACCGCCACCCCTTGTCTTACCAGAGGCGGGTGTTCTATCTTGCCAATGCAGTGTAAACCCCACCAGCTGTATGTTATTCAGTCGTCATTCAGCCACGACTCGGTGAAACATAAGATATTACAGTTTTTAATGCACTCTTGGTAGGATATTCGTGAACATAGCTCAAAAAAAATTTATCCAATGATTGTACGTTGACTAATAGGACTGATGGTAGAGGCAGATTGCCCACTCACCGTCGGATCCTTACAAGGCACCCCGACCTACGTCCCTGATATCTCCGTCTCCGTCTCGTTCGAATCACAGGGATTTGGGCCTTGTCGGGTGTCTGAAGTAAATCCTTTGCATCCGACTCGTCACCTCCAGTACGAGGTGAGTAATCGCTATCCTGATATTTAGAATCTCTTTTCGGTCAGAAGAGACGGTGGCAGAAACATTATTTACAAAATATGTTAGAAATAACACGAAAAATTACACACAAAAGCACAATTGGTTAGGAGTCCGTAAAACGGCAGCCATCTCCTCCGGCGCCATTCAGTTACAACCACTCAAATTGAAGGTTAACCAATTCAAAGTAAAGGAAGTCCCTCAAAATAAGTAAATAAGACATGTACCAAAACTCAGCACACAATAGAATAAATATTTAAAGCACCTGTAGGTTAATACATTCAAAATAAAGCACACATGAGGGAATAAAGAGAAAGGACTAAACAGAGCCGTAACACATACTCACATGCCAATGAGACACTAGCTGTGTTCGAATACTCATACTGACCGCACTAACCTACTATTTGTGTTGTAAATTGAGTGTGGATATAGTTAGTATGCGAAAAGTCGTACTACTTTCGCCAAAATACAAGTATACAAGCAGTGGACACTATTTGTGCTTTTAGGGCCCATACTGCAATTCTTCAGAAAATTGGCGTGGCTTCACAGAATTTTCAGATTTGAGGAAAATGGCAGAAAATATCAGAGAGCAGATACAAATTCATCGCTTTAGCTAATTTTGACAAATGTTAAGAAAATGTTGAGCAAAGTAATAAAGTAATGACTTTTCAAATAAGTTACGTTATACGTTATGTTGGCTGACAATTTGTTAGCTACGCTAGCCACATTGCATATCATTACACCAGTTGCTTGTATGTACCGGTATGTTAGCTAGCTACCTAACGTTAGTTGGCTACTAATGAATCGAACTTGCCAGTATATTAACTATATGCTATTTAACTAACTACCCACCATTCATTGACTTGATTATTCACATCATTCTTAGCTTAGCTAAGTGGTATAGTCGTTGTGCGCTCTCAATGGACATTGTTAATGAAGTCGTAAGATGTCTAGCTAGTAATTTGTTATGCTAACAAGCTAGCAAGAAGTTGCATAGCAACAGCATCAATTTCTAGTAGACAGGCGAAGCACTAGTGCACTCAACTGAAAGGATACCGGTCGTTTACAGTATACTTAAATGAACTAATATTATATAGTATGTAGTATATACCCATTAAGTATGTAGTATACAGTATGCTATTATGGGTATTCGAACACAGCTACTGTCAATGAGTTGTGTGTGTGTGTGTATGTGTGTGTGTGTGTGTGTGTGTGTGTGTGTGTGTGTGTGTGTGTGTGTGTGTGTGTGTGTGTGTGTGTGTGTGTGTGTGTGTGTGTGTGTGTGTGTGTGTGTGTGTGTTGTACTGTATAGGTAGAAGTATGTGGGAAGTGTGCACAATAAATCCTGCGATCTCTCTCGTCTTCTCTAACAGGGGGGGGGGGAAGTATGTAAAAAAGACACCTGTATTCAGCAGTAGTACTCAAATAAGACTTTTATAGGTTTCGTAGGTACAGTACATCTCTGCCTTCCCGTGTGCTCTGAATGTTCGTACTTAACGGACTATGGCAGTAAACATGTACAGATCTGTCTACAAAGTGCTTGTTTTTTGGGCCTGCATATCCTTCCAGCGAGAACGTACATACAGTAGTTACATTTGTTTGTTTCTCGCTGAGTAGTGCATGGAGCTTTTGGCAGGGTGTGAGTGGTACCAAGCACATTCCAGGGTATTTAATATGGAGTTTAATGATTAGCTGACTCTGCTTGGGGTCCACCACTCTCCATGGGAGGAATGCTATTGGGCTGAGTCATCGTCTACCAAACAGAAGAGCTTTCTAATATCTCAGCCAGGGAGCACTGAAACAAGGCACCTTACTGCTGAAATGGACATTCTAACACTCAATAATCTGTATTCACAGCATAAAAGAATGCATGTAAAATGGCGGTTTGCGGAGTACAAATGTACATTTTGACAGTCGACATCTTGACATAGGCACAATGGATGCCAAGATGTAGTCTGGGGTTTGGGTTCAGAGTTTTCACTGGAGTGCGCTCCTTCATTGAAGAAAGTGAGATCAGCAAACTTGAAGGCCACTCTTACCAGATAATGCAGATGCTTGCTACCTGAAACCACTTACTTACGATTATGGGTTTTACACATTCAGCTTTGCTTTAACAATAAAAATCACTCCCGCTTGACAAAAGTTTCAAAAATAACTGCGCTGCGGTTACGTATACAGAGCTACACTACACGCTGCTGAAATGCACATTTAGAAATGATGGCCTATATGACCGGCAATCCAATGGATCCTTGTTTACTTATTTATTTGTCAAATGCAGCACTACCACTAGACCAGCCTCCAACACGGGACTTCTTTAGCATTTGATAGGGACAGAACATTTTCTGAAATTATGACATCTGACATTTTGGTACTGTCACCTGCCCTCAGCTAGTCAATAGAGTTAGTATCATACAATGTACACTGTCCCCTGGTTGACTCAGGCTACATGTAACAAAGTTCCTGTGTAGGTCACACGTCAAGGGTCATCCCAGAACAGAGGAGGCTGGTGGGGGGAGCTATAGGAGGATGGGTTCGTTGTAAAGACTAGAATGGAAGTAATGGAATGGTATCAAACACACATCAAACATATGGAAACCACGTTTGACTCCGTTCCATTCATTTCATTCCAGCCATTACAAGGAGCATGTCCTCCTATAGCGCCTCCCACCAGCCTCCCCTGGCCCAGTTGCAGATCAGGCAGCTCAATAGTAACTGAGGTGTCCTGATTATATCTCAGGAGTCAGACACTTACCCAACAAATACCTTTCAAGGAGCCAATCCCTAAATGTGAGAGGTCAAGTCCTGTAAAAACCATGGGAGTGGAGATAAGGTGTGTTTGAACAGGGAGGAGGAAGTCAAATAATAGACTCATAGTTACAGACACACTCCCTCCCAATGGACCTCTCTCCTTCACACACACACACGCACGCACACACATTAATATCCTGTCTTCTACTTCACCGTCTTCCACTCACCTTGGGAGTGGGTTTGTGTTTATGTTTGAGAGAGAGAGAGAGGCAGGGTCTCTATAGACCAATCTTATTTGGAGGGGCACTACAATCTGTTCATGTGTCTGGAGAGAGGCCCTCGGGTACACCGGGAGAGAGTGTTTGGAGTGATCCGTTTACTCTACAGTGTGTGTGTGTGTGTGTGTGTGTGTGTGTGTGTGTGTGTGTGTGTGTGTGTGTGTGTGTGTGTGTGTGTGTGTGTGTGTGTGTGTGCGTGCGTGCGTGCGTGCGTGCGTGCGTGCGTGCGTGCGTGCGTGCGAGTGTGTGTGTGTGTGTACCTTCCACTTGTGCTGCAAATATGCTTAGTCAGCATCCTATTGTCATTCCTTTTCAGAGTTTCCTTTTGTCATTACAGGGGAAAGCGATCTCAGATACCCATTTCAGACTGTAGATGTGGTATATTACCAAGACAGAAAAACAAAAGACAATGTTTATATGACCCCCATTCAAACAGACCCTTATTTACCACTTTCTTGCAGGTGTACCCCTTTTATACAAATCAGTAAGTAACTTGCAAATTGGGAGGGGCTGGGTTGGGGGGTTGTTTGCGTTTCAAATTAGGGAGGTGTTAAACAATGGAAGTGTGAATGGCTTTACCTGTATAAAAAGCAGAGTACCATTCACACAAATCCGATTCCTGTATTTTGGTTACATGGTCTGTGAAAATGCAGGAATCATGAATAGGTCTTTAGCCCTACCCCTTTCAGATATACAACAAAGCAGGTATAAAGAAGCACGCATGGTAAAATAGTGGGAATTTGGCCTGTCTATTAAAGGGATACTAACTGACCAAGGTTTAGGGACACAAGTTACCAAACAGCTCGTACATATCGATCAATCTGTATTGTCTATTAATATAGACAGCAGGGTTGGCAAGGTCACCACAATACTACATGCACAACTCAGTGGTAAAAGGCTGTGTGGTAGATGGCTTGTTTCAGATAGTTTCATCTTGTTCTTGCTACCATCTCTTGTTTTGAGGTGTTTGACTGTTGTCACATCTATGCTAAAATGGCTAAAAATTAGCTAGCTAGCAAACCAACAACTGTAACCATGTATTTGAGAGACAACAAGTGCTTATTGGGCAAATGTACACTTTCAATAAACATTTGAAGATGAAATATAGCTTACAGTACATGTTGTGAATAATCCTTAGATTGTAAGCCAACCTTGTCTGTTTTAGCCTCGTAGTTGTGCACATTGGTTTTGTTGGTAAACACCCCACCCATCTCTATAGCACTGTATGCAAACACATTTGTTACATGTTTAAAACAACAACCCAGACTTAAAGCACCAACAACCAAGCAGTGGCAACCCACTGGGCACACTATGGTTGAATCAACGTTGTTTCCACATTTCAATTAAATTACGTTAAACCATTGTGGAATTGACGTTGAATTGACATCTGTGCCCAGTGGGAAGGAAAATCTCCTTTGGAAGGAAGCCGTCCTCCTCGGCTGGCTGGGTAGAAGTTCAGAGTGTGGATGGCCATTCTTATGCATCCCTAAAACGGTTTATTTTGTGGGATTGCAAGAACTTTCTCAATGGATTTCACCCATTGACATGTGAGGGGCATGACTGGACATTGCTCTGTTTTACTACGTGTCCAATGGTACTGACATAGATGTCATCCATGTTGTTGATGCCTGCCTGCTGTCTGGTCATTATTGATTGGTCCCAGTTGCACAATGCAGTTGGACTGGGTCATGTTCATTGGGCACCAATGGGAACAAGCAAAAATGAAACTGGGAGGGACTACCTGGGCTGTTCCAATAAGAAACAATAATTTAGGTTTTCCTAAATTATTATTAAACCCAGTAATCAAATTTCTGTGCTCTCTAAATCCCACTTTCTCTCCATACAACCGGAGGTCTACTGGCAATGTGAACATCTGCTGCCCCTCAATCCCAGACATATCCAAGACCCCTCGCCCTCCTCCACCCCCCAGTAGCTGGAGATGTAAGCCTCTGGCTGGTCCTGGACACTTGAATGACTCAGGCAGCTTGTACTCCACATCCTGTCTGTGAATGAAAAGCTATGTCTACTACAGACAAACTGGTCTCTCCGGCCTTGTGTGCCAGCGTCATTGACTGAGAGGAGGCCGTGTGTGGGGGGTAGGGGTTCCTCTGTGTGTCTGTGTGTGTTAACGACGTGCCTGAAAGAAGCTGTGAGGTGTGTTTCTGTGCTCCTTGTTCGTTGGCACAGGTCAAACCACCGGAACTTCCGGAGAATCCTCGCTGTCTTTCAGATAAAAAGACGCCCACTCTCTCTCGCCAACGTGCCCCTAACCTCACAACCCCCCACTGTTGATCGGAAGTAGAGTTCATTCTGTGGGATCTTC
Source organism: Oncorhynchus clarkii lewisi (assembly GCF_045791955.1). Classification (NCBI taxonomy): domain Eukaryota; kingdom Metazoa; phylum Chordata; class Actinopteri; order Salmoniformes; family Salmonidae; genus Oncorhynchus; species Oncorhynchus clarkii. The sequence goes on along the minus strand of NC_092178.1, from coordinate 29,844,827 downwards.
CCGACGGTGCTTGCTTTCTCGATGGCGTGGGCGCGTTTGCGTGGGCGAGAGACCGTCGGCAACAGTGACGGCCCTGGTTGCCATGGACACTGAGTTTCCCTTTTCCATTCCGGCCCACAACGATGACATCGTGGCAGCTCTCACTCTGTGTGGCACACCAACCTGTACTCCAACCGACACGATCCCTCCCACTCATTACAGATAAGTATCAACGATGGTGTTGTTGTTGCCATGAGCCTCTACGTTCATATTCAATAGTACTGATTGAAGCACTGAAGAGACAAATATTTGTTGTTGCGTGCGTCACGTGTCCGGGGGGGTGTCACGGAGTGGATTTCCTAACAGGAGACAATGCTCTAAACTAATATTCCTCACAAAACGTCATTTGCGCATCGGCTCAGACCCCCTAACCCAATAGCCACATTTGCCCTACCAACCTCCCCCAGATACATGACCTCACATACTGTATGGATGTACTGTACATGTAAGTATTATCACGTTTGTATGCAACAGGCAAACGCCTCTGGAAAATAATAATAAAAATAATAAAAAAGGAAATCCCACCCTGCCAGAGCTGTATAGTCCCCGAATCATGGCAGGTAGCCAGGTGGTTAGAGCGTTGCACTTGCGTTGTACTAGTAACCGAAAGGTTGCAAGATCGAATCCCCGAGCTGACAAGGTAGAAATCTGTCATTCTGCCCCTGAACAAGGCAGTTAACCCACTGTTCCTAGACCGTCATTGAAAATAAGAATGTTCTTAACTGACTTGCCTAGTTAAATAAATGTTAAAATAAAAATTACTGTTGGTCTCCATGGACAATGTTAATGGGATGGCAGAAGCTGTGGTAGCTACATACTGTATGCAGTATGACATACTCATAATACTTCCTTCTACATACCGACCTATTTGTTCAGGCGAGAGACGCCCACTATAACCCTGGTGTAGGTTGCAGAAATACAAGTGCTTGAACTGTACACTGAATATACACAACATTAAGAACACCTGCTCTTTCCATGACATAGACTGACCAAGTGAATCCAGGTGAAAGGTATCCCTTATTGATGCCACTTGTTAAATCCACTTCAATCAGTGTAGATGAAGGGGAGGAGACAGGTTAAAGAAGGATTTTTAAGCCTTGAGACAATTGAGACATGGATTGTGTATGTGTGCCATTCAGAGGGTGAATGGGCGACAAAATATTTAGTTGCCTTTACAAGGGGTATGGTAGTAGGTGCAAGCTGCATCCGTTTGGCAAGTACAGCAACGCTGCTGAGTTTCTCACGCTGAACAGTTTCCTGTGTGTATCAAGAAGGTGTTCCTACTGTTTGGTAAACTCAGTGTACTGTATATGACGTGCATTATACAAGTGTGGTCCTCCCTCCTGGGATAGTTACAAAATGACACATTGGTTTCCTTACCCTGTAAGAGTCTATGGACAACATATGACTGCAATCCTAATATCGGTCACACGCTAACATCAGTCACATGACTTGAATGGGATTCGTGCCACAAATGCAAAAAGTATTTGTGCCAGGGAAACTTAACCAATGCATGGATTTCTGTCATACCTTGTCTATAGACTTCTTACAGGGTAAGGAAACCAATATGCCTTTTTGTAATTTGGGTGAAGTATTCCTGTAGTTAATCCTTATCTCCATTGACATGCATTCATAATGTATTACAGTATTATTTGCATGGGATATGGTTGAGATGTGTATGATACTTTTGGTCATGTACTGTATGTGGACACCTGCTCGTCGAACATCTCATTCCAAAATCATTGGCATTAATATAGAGTTGGTCCCCCCTTTGCTGCTATGAAAGCCTCCACTCTTCTGTGAAGGCTTTCCACTACATGTTGGAACATTGTTGCAGGGACTTGCTTCCATTCAGCCACAAGAGCATTAGTGAGGTCAGGAACTGATGTTGGGCGATTAGGCCTCGCTCGCAGTCGGTGTTACAATTCATCACAAAGGTATTCGATTGAGTTGAGGTCAAGGCTCTGTGCATGCCAGTAAAGTTCTTCCACACCGATCTCGACAAACCATTTCTGTATAGACCTTGCTTTGTCATGCTGAAACAGGAAAGGGCCTTCCCCAAACTGTTGCCACAAAGTTGGAAGCACAGAATGACCTAGAATGTTATTGTTTGCTGTAGTTAAGATTTCCTTTCACTGGAACTAAGGGGCCTAGCCCGAACCATGAAAAACAGCCCCAGACCATTATTCCTCATCCACCAAACTTTACAGTTGACACTTGCATTCAGGCAGGTTGAGTTCTACTGGAATCCACCAAACCCAGATGTGTCCGTCGGACTGCCAGATGGTGAAGCGTGATTCATCACTCCAGAGAATGCGTTTCCACCGCTCCAGAGTCCAATAGGGGAGCTACACACTACTCCAGCTGACGCTTGGCATTGCGCATGGTGATCTTAGGCTTGTGTGCGGCTGCTCAGCCATTGAAACCCATTTCATGAAGCTCTCAACTAACAGTTAATTATGTTTACGTTGCTTCCAGAGGCAGTTTGGAACTCGGTAGTGAGTTTTGCAAATGAGGACAGATGATTTTGATGTGCTACGTGCTTCAGCACTCGGAGGTCCCGTTCTGTGAGCTTGTGTAGTCTACCACTTCGCGGCTGAGCTGTTGTTGCTCCTAGAAGTTTCCACTTCACAATAACAGCACTTACAGTTGACCGGGGCAACTCTAGCCGGGCAGAAATTTGACAAACTGACTTGTTGTATAAGGTGGCATCCTATGACGGTGCCGCTTTGAAATTCACTGAGGTCTTCAGTAAGTCCATTCTACTGCCAATGTTTATCTGTGGAGATTGCATGGCTGTGTGCTCGATTTTATACACCTTTAAGCAACGGGCGAGGCTGAAATAGCATCCACATACTTTTGTATATATAGTGTATCTATAGTATTTTCATACAGCATTATTGTGTGTCCACAAGGAGAGAAGGAAGCTCCTTTAGACAGTTGAGAGTCGCCCTTCCTTCTCTCTTTTAAATACATTTATTGGAAAGGTTAAAGGAGAGCCTGGAGGAGACCCAGTGATCCCAGGGTGGTTACGCCTGAGGAGTGGGACCTGAACAAGGATTGTCAGTGAAGAATAGGCCTCTTGGCAGGGGACAGACAGGCAGCGATACGCTGTAAAGCTGTGGCAACCAGCGGTGATAAAGACGAGAAGCATGAGAGGCTCTGTGTGTTATGGAAGGTGGGCATGGACGTTTTGCTTCTTTAGCCCCGTTTACACCTGGTAGAAACATGCATCCTTAATCCTGATCCACATTCTGATTGAGTCCAAATTTTAAGACGGGTGTAGACGAATGAATGTGACCAGATCTTCATGCCCACCTCCAGAGGTAGTCAGGCACGCATTGTCACTGGATATGTAGGCGGATCTGGAAAGTAAAACCATTTAAATTATCATTATCCCACATTCTAAAATAATTGACAGCTGGCACCATTGACTTATGGCACCAATATTTCTTAAAGTAAATAAATCTATATATTTTTAAAGAATATCTGTCAAATCATTTGCATCGAGGGAGGTACCCGGAAATCTGGTCACAATGAGTATACAGTGGACATATAAAAGTCCCATTTTAACACCATGCACAATCAGAATGTGGACAAGATCCGGACACAGGACCAGGTTTAAACAAAGCTTTTGAGCAGTAACTGATAAAGATGAAGTACCTGTGGGGACTGCCTGAAGCGCCGGGGGCTGTGTCAATATCGAGTCCCCCACTGCTTGTCACCACAGGGGTGGCGAACCCTCGTCCGGGAGAACTACTGGGTTTTCAGGTTACTGCTCCAGCCCTGCTAAACACTAACACCTGATTCTACTAATCAACTGCTCATCAGGACCTTGCTTACATATCCTTTCTGCTGGATGTTTGTATGTGCAAACTCACAGCATTAGCAAAGCAACCCACATAGCCTCCTTGAGCCAATCTGCCTCTTGAGATGTGGTTTCTGTTGGGGCACCACGTGATGCTCAGGTGTTATGACTGGAAAACTCCCACGCTTGGCCACAATGGTCATCACGCTGCAGTCAGTATCCCACACTTTGATCCTGCCAGGTCAAATGTGTGAGTGAACCTGTGAGTAAACAAGGGGGCAATGAGGTGGCACGAGCGCACTTCTTTTGTTGTGAATGAGGATGTTAGTTTTTATTGGTTTCATTTGGTCAGTGAAATCGAATGCAGTGGAGGAAATGGCTTTGAAGTGCAGAGTTTAAGTGCACAGACTTCAGGGTGATTGACTGCATTTCCCTTGTAGTTGACCTTGGTTAGAAAGTCAACATTGATGGGAGCTTGGGGGTTAGATTGGCTACTTTCGCCATAGGGATTCTATGGGATTAGGCTTGGAGATCTCAGTTTAGCGATCTTGGAGCTGTATTGGAGCACATTTCTGATTTGTGGAGATTTCTGAGAGAGCACAATAAAGGATAACTTTTTGGAATGTCAAAATGTTTGTGTTTTCAAAATGGTTTTGCATTAAGTTTGATGTGTTTCACCCTTCACATAATGGAATTGAATGGATTTCTGTCCAAATAACCCTGGAAACCTTAGTTGAGATGATCTGATGTGGTTTGGTTCACCTTTACCTCTAGCTAGAATGGGTGAGAAGATGTTCCCCTCTTAAAGTGAATTAAAAACTTTTTTTTTTTAAAATCTCCAGCATGGTTTGACAAAGAGCTTAAAAAAATAGATTGCACTTAAGCATTTGTTTGACATTTTATTAGGAAATCTGTAATGTGTACACTTTGTTCACTTAAAGTCTAATGACTTGTATAACAAACATGACTTCAGTTATCATTCACGAAAAGTTTCCATTTATTTTTTTATAGAATCAGTACTAAATGAAATAGACAAGACGTTGGTCCAGTGCATTAACAACCCTGTGAAAAAGTAAAGTGGGCCTCTGCATTCTTAGAACACATCAAATGTACAGTACACAAATAGACGGTATTGACATTATTGAACATCCTAAAGATGAACAGAGAATTGGTCCCCCAATAGCTTGGCATTTCAAGATGCCTTGAAGTGTGATGCTGGTGGCATATATGGAAACACAGCAAAGCTACATGTATACTAACTGAGGCAGCAAGTTTAATGACCAGACCATTGTAATGAGTGAAACGGCTACACATTCTCATCTGTCTTGCATAGATTGTCAACAGTCCAAAAAAGGATTGTGCCAATGACAAGGCCAAGCTGGCCTGACCCTTAGAACATTCTGCAGACTGATACAGTTTAGTAAAGAAAAAGAAATTGTCTATTGCACATAAGTTTACCACAATACTTCTTCCAGGCATTTAAACACGATACCATTTGCTTTACAGCTGGCAATTCATTGTACGGCAATCTAATATATTGGACATTTAAGGGCATGTAATGCTACTTTAGTCCAGCTGACCTCAAGAGTATTTATTTTGCAGTAAGTAGATTGTCCAAAGGCCCGTTCGACAGGATTTGATTGTCAATCTTCTCATTTGAGTAAGAATCCAAGCAGCGTGAATTCAGTTAGGCCGCACTGACCTATTCCAATATGGAAACGTAGCGAACCACTTCACGCACGGACAAGTCCCGGACCGTTTAGACGCAGAACTATCATCTCAGTGTCTCTCATATTAGGCTATTGGAACTACTCAGTTCTCTTCCTCCCGAAAACGGCGGACATGCTTCTCACGATACCTTTGATCCCAGCTGCCCCCTTCTTGAGCGCCCTCGCTTCTCGGATAAGGTCGAGCAGTTCGTGAAATACCAGCTGTACCCCGTGGTATGTCTCCGCTGCAGAGATCTCGAAAAAGCCACAGTTTGTGGAAAGAGTGAGGAGGCGTCCTTCCTCGCTGGAGACGGTGCGGCGATGCTGGAGGTCGCGTTTATTCCCTACGATGACGATGGGAGGTGCGCCGGGGAATTTGCTTTTGGCTTGCCGGATGCGCTTCACCTGTTGCCGCACCACGTTGAAGCTGGCACGGTCGCATATGCTGTAAACCAGGATGAAACCGTCCGCCCACTGGAGTTGTCGGTCGCTGATGTGTCCCGCGCCCTCATCATTCTAAAACACATGAAGACAAAATACATTCCTTTAGTAAACCCTTTAACCTCATGGTTTAATAGAAAACCTCAATAATGCCCTGACTGTTGGAGTGTCCACTAGTCAAAGTCTTTGTTACCATTATAACGTTATTATAATGTAGCCCAAATGATATACAATGTTTTGCCTCACCTGAGGGCAAAGTGAGTCCCAGATATTAAAACAGATATCCCGTCCGTCTATTCTGTCAGTATGACTGTAGATGGATTCTGTAAAGGCAAAAATAACGGACCATTTATATACTTGGTTTGATCGACTGTAACCTTTTGATATGAACGCAATTATATAATTACCAATGGATCAAGTCAAAAGACCAGCACTTACCAATATCGCCGTATTCGCCAATAAACCTTCTAGTGAGAAACCGCACCGTGAGAGCTGAGGGCAGAAAATAGCGCAATTGATGAGACATGTTGATCAGTACATGTATTAGCCCTACACAAGGAAAGACATTCTACGTTGCATTCGGCCACCATAACTCTACTTTCAATTATCACAAATATATGCTCTTCATGGTGCACAAAGACTGTCAATGTCATGAATAAAAGTGCAAAAACATTTCAAGGATTCATTCAAATTAATCTCACCAGATTTACCGACGCTTTCAGCTCCAAGTAGTAAGAAATTAGCCTCCACTTTTTGCTGACTTCCTTCCATTGTTCTGTTGTAGTGGCGTGTGCGAATTTAGTTAAACAACAATTTGTTGAAAGGGTGCAACGTTTTCCGTGTCTGCTCAACGTGGAAGATACACAAAATGTAAAATATATGGGATTGTGCCGTGTCAATTTATAAGGGGTAGGCGGGCCCGGTTCTCTGATGGCTAACTAAGGGCCAATGAGAGGACTGTGCGCTTGTCAGAGGCCAATGCGCTTAATATAGAACTTTGTAACTAGCTGATTAACAATACAGAATCATAGTAGCGTTAAGTAGTTTGCTGCGTTTTTATTTTTGATTGTATTTAAGTGTGTGTGTGTGTTGGGGGGGGGGGGGCTGACAAAAAAAAATAGTTTGTCTGCACTACATACGTTGGTCCACAAATACAGCACATTAAAAGGCCCAGTGCACTACTATTGGTGATAAAAATTCAGATTTTTCAGGGGTACTGCAGCCCCTTTAAGCTCCGCTGCGATGTACAGAATAGCATAATACCCTAAACCTTCAAATGTATCAATTTCATACTCAGTTGTTTGAGTTTAGTTAAATGGACACATTCATATGAAACGATAATCTTGGAAGTAACAGAACACAATTTATAGTCTACCAAAAGACGCAAAAAAACACCAAGTAGACACTAAAATAACTTGCAATTAAGTTACCCCACTCTGTACAGTCATAAGATCAAAGGCAGGAGGACCTATATGATGGGTAAACAATGTTTTGCATTCAGTCAATTTACTGATGACCAATGCCACCCGGTGGTGGTAATATTGACGTTTTAACTGACCATGGTCCTGTTTGAATAGTGCCCAGTAAGATTTTCACTGAGTTTAGACATGTACAAAAGATGCACACAAAAATGTTTATTGTAAATAGATACGAAATATAAAAAGATGCACACACACAAAAACACTTTATCCCCAATGTTTTTAACCAACTACAGTTGCGGCCAAAAACCCATTTTCAGAAAATGAAATGTTATTTTAGAAAACAGAATTTTTTAAAGATGAGTGTGGTTCCAATATATTTGGAGGCAACTGTATGTACAAACATGTTCAGCAAGCAATTCAAATCAATACATAAAAAGACAGGCTTCTTTTCCCATTCTTTATCTTTCATTTCATCCTGCGTGAAATGTCTTTGCCTGCACGCTCTACCTCGAGAGGTCTCGGATTCTTCCTCATGGTCACTTTCTCCCTGTCCCCCTCTTGTTCCGCCTCCTCCGCTTCCCCTTGGTGGGGATTGACGAGCAGCGAAGGGTGCAGGGTCCCCTCAAACGTTTTGCCCAGCTCCTTCCCAAAACATGCCTGAAGTCGGTCCACTGACTTGGAATGGTGAGAGAGAGGAAAGGGTGATGAAAGAGCAACAGAACCAGATCACTATTGATGACTAAAGAGAGCAATAGAGTACGGCTTTCCAAATGCAAAGCTTGGACTAATTGTTTCGTAAAGTAAAAAAAAGTAGGGGTTGAGGGATTTTGACAAAGAAAACAGTTATCATTTGGAAATGAGGGCCTACATATGGAACTGTAGCCATCATATGCATTTCTCTATAGGAAATCAGGGTGAGCTGAGACATGGACACAGCCATCGTGAGTCTCCTCACCTTCACACTCTTCAACAGTGTGTGGAGGAGAAGCCAGACATCGGACACAAATTCCGACGGGGTGCAGTAAGGGGGGACCAGTTTCCGTAGCAACCGTCCCCGTATCATGGTGATGTCAATGTAGTGAGAAGACCGGGAAGAGAGCTAAGGAGAAGATAATCCATACCATTTCTCTCTAAAGTCAAAGCAATACGACTAACTTCAAACTGCAATTGTATACAGTATATTCAACACACAGTTGAAAAACAAAGTCATACTAGTCATTTGTCAGCAACCTACATGGTAATAAACATGAAAAGTCTGTTAGTGTGTGACATTTTAATAGCTAACACTATGACAATACTAAGAGGGATGTTGAGGATGTAAAGGTAAATGCAGTAAGTTGCACTTGTCGATTACCTTGGCTGGTCTGTAGAGGACAACGCTGCACTTTCTGCATAAAAGGACGAGTAGTAAGCGCTCACATCTCTGTAGGGTTAACCCCAAAGGGTAAGAGATGGTTTACACACACGGTCCAGCAAATCCACACTCTAGACCAGTGTTACCGAACTCCAGTCCATCCTGTAGCCCCAACACACATTTTTGCTGTAGCCCCAGACAAGCACACCAGATTCAACTTGTCAACTAATCATCAAGCCCTCAATGAGTTGAATAGGTGAGTTTGTCTGGGGCCACAACAAAAATATGTACTGTTGGGTAACACTGCTTTAGAGTACAATAGACAAAACACCTTGAGTGGGCAAACTAACAGAAGCCATAGTGATTTAATGGCCAGACTAAAAAAAAAAAAAAACTGTGGGTTGGATGAGTCTGGGTTAAAATAACCAATTAAGCCCTAGTCATATCAGAAATACATGGTTGACATTTTTACTCTACCCTTGTTTCTTTCAATGAAAAATTATTTCCTGGATCTAAAAATCAGATAATTTCCATTAAAATAGGGTCAGGGTCAATAAGTACTAGAAGCAGACACAGTAAACAATACCAGACCTTCGTAGACATGCTCAAACAGAGAACTGGGCATGCACAGTCATGTGTGTACACAGACGCACATATTGAAGTGAAAGATAGCAGACGTGCCCAGACATGCTCCACAAAGGAAAAAGGCTCACCATTTGGTCAGGAGGGCTCATACACAGTCCCCCGTCGGTCCCACTGTAGTCCTGCAGCAACGCCAGATCAGAGAGGTCCCGGCACAGCATACACTGCCAGCTCTCACTGGGAGAGCAGTATTGCATACATCAGGCCAATACAGAGAGAGAAATCTCAATGCTTTATTATTTGGGCCCCACAGTAAAACCTCTTTCCACACAGGGGCCCACATTTGAGATCCATATACAATACAGATTCTAATAAGAAACCAATTATTGAAGTAATAAAGCAAAAAATATATAAATATAATAAAAAAAAAGATTCCAGAAATGCTCCATAAAGCCAATAAGCTTATTTCTCTCAAATGATGGGCACAAATTTGTTTAACATCCCGTTTAGTGAGCATTTCTCCATTGCCAAGGTAATCCATCCACCTGACAGGTGTGGCATATCAAGAAGCTGATTAAACAGCATGGTGATTACACAGGTGCACCTTGTACTGGGGACAAAAGGCCACTAAAGTGTGCAGTTTTGTCAGAACACAATGCTACAGATGTCTCAAGTTGATGGAGCATGCAATTGGCATGCTGGCTGCAGGAATATCCACCAGAGCTGTTACCAGATAATTTAATGTTTATGAGGCCGATACGTAAACTTAATAATAAGAGCAGTGATACTAGCAAGAGCATTGTGCGGGTTCTTCCCTTTTCTCATAATGTTCATTTTTCTACCAATAAACCGCCTCCGTCGTTTTAGAGAAATTGGCAGTACGTCCAACCGGCCTCACAAATGCAGACCATGTATAATCTGATGAAACGGTTTGCACAACCGAAGACTTTCTGCACAGAAACCATTGCAGGAAGCTCATCTGTATGCACGTCATCCTCACCAAGGTCTTGAACTGACTGCAGTTTGGAGTCGGAACCGACCTCACTGGGCAAATGCTCACTTTCGACGGCCATTGACAAGCTGGAGAAGTATGCTCTTTACGAATGAAACCTGGTTTCAACTGTACCGGGCAGATGGCAGACAGCATCATGTGAGCAAGCTGTTTGTTGAGGTAAACATTGTGAACAGTGCCCCATGGTGGCGGTGAGTTATGGCATCCAAAAAAAGTATTAAATATATAATATATATTGATTTGTTTGATATTCTTCAAAGTAACCACTCTTTGCCTTTTGACAGCTTTACATATTCTTGGCATTCTCTCAACCAGCTTCATGAGGTAGTCACCTGGAATGCATTTCAATTAACAGGTGTGCCTTGTTCAAAGTTAATTTGTGGAATTTCTTTCCCTCTTAATGCGTTTGAGCCAATCAGTTGTGGTATATAGAAGATATCCCTATTTGGTAAAAGACCAAGTCCATATTACAGCAAGAATAGCTCAAATAAGCATTACTTTAAGACATGGTCAGTCAATCCAGAAAATGTCCAGAACTTTGAAGTGCAGCAGCTCAAACCATCAAGCATTATGATGAAACTGGCTCTCATGAGGACCGCCACAGGAAGGAAGACCCAGAGTTACCTGTTCTGCAGATAAGTTCACTAGAGTTACCAGCCTCAGAAATTGCAGCCCAAATAAATGCTTCAGAGTTCAAGTAACATACATCTCAACAACTGTTCAGAGGAGACTGCGTGAATCAGGCCTTCATGGTCGAATTGCTGCAAACAAACCACTACTAAAAGGACACCAATAAGAAGAAGAGACTTGTTTGGGCCAAGAAACACGAGCAATAGACATTAGACCGGTGGAAATCTGTCCTTTGTTCTGATGAGTCCAAATGTGACATTTTTGGTTCCAACTGCCGTGTTTTTGTGAAACACAGAGTAGGTGAACGGATGATCTCCACATGTGTGATTCCCAACATGAAGCATGGAGGTGGTGAGATGGCGTGGGGGTACTTTGCTGGTGACACGGTCTGTGATTTATTTAGAATTCAAGGCACACAACCAGCATGGCTACCACAGCATTCTGCAGTGATACACCATCCCATCTGGTTTGCGCTTAGTGGGACTAGCATTTGTTTTTCAACAGGAAAATGACCCAAAACATACCTCCAGGCTGTGTAAGGGCTATTTGACAAAGGAGAGTGATGGAGTGCTGCATCACATGGCCTGGCCTCTACAATCACCCAACCTCAACCCAATTGAGATGGTTAGGGATGAGTTGGATCGCAGAGTGAAGGAAAAGCAGCCAACAAGTGCTCAGTATAGACGGTTGGAAAAGCATTCCTCGTGAAGCTGGTTAAGAGAATGCCAAGAGTGTGTAAAGCCGTCATCAAGGCAAAGGATGGCTACTTTGAAGAATGTCAAATATATTTATTTTTTTGGTTAAGTTGTTTAATTAAACAAGCTTACGTTGATAAGGAATAGATGGGTGGAACGTGACACTCCCTGTGGAAGCGCCGTCCACACACGACACACAGGGTGAGATTCCCTTGCATCCTACATGCTGTGCAGTGTTTCCTCCTGGCCAGGAGGGGGCGTAGCTGGTGGGTGCTCCTCAGACTGTCTGGGCTCGACATGGAGGAGCAAGGAGACTCTGGTTGCTGGAAGATGTGTAAACCAGTGTCAGCAAGAAAATGTGATATTAACACACATTCAAACCAACACTGTGAAAGTTGGCCTTACCGGCGCGTCCGTCTGGATCACCTGAACGATAGTTTGCTGCCCTTTGACCCCTGGGAGGAGGCGGAAGCGGGTTGGCGGGACGCTAACATGGGCGTCAAGGATGGGCATCCAAAGCAAAGACACCTGGGGAAATCTACAGAGAGCCATGCACTGAGGTTAAACCCACAATATGATGTATGCATGCATGTACAAACTCAAATAAGCTACACACCATCACACTGAAGTAATTCATGCCCAAAATAATGATTTGTGCCGTTTTTCTGGTTGACAAATGTTAAAATAAGGATAGAAAGATTGTCACCTGCTATTAAGCCTAACAGACGCCTGGCACCCAGTCTCTTCAATACTGTCAGCAGCACTGACATCAACATCAGCCATACTGTCATCTTCCTCCTGTATGACAGCAAGAGAAATGGTTTACATTTTACTGTTCTGTTGGGAAAGAGTGAGACAGCCATAGCGCTCAGATGAAATAGAAATAAATCATATTAGTCATGAAAATGCTTCAAATTAAATTGTTTAAATACACTCCGACACCATTACACTATACGCTACACATACAAGAGTTTATATGAAAATAAATGGATAAAAAATATTTCCAATTTTTGTTTGGTATGAAGGGCAAGAGACTGCAGAAAGACTTAACAGGCTGGAGTTAGTTATGATTCAGGGCATTAGCTAGGTAGACTTGGACTAAAAGCAAACACTTACCACTATCTGAGAGCAGAAATCATTGCTGAGGTCAAGGGTGAGGTCAAGTTCAACTTCCTGAGTGCAGCTGGGGACACTGACCACATTGACAGTGTCATTTGTGGATACCTTATTGGTGGTTGACATGTCTGTCTGAATTATCTCTGTGCAGTCAGTTAGGGCTAGGTCCCTCTGCAGAGTCACAGTCTGCACAATACCGGTAAGGACAGTTTCACTATGGACTGGTTCCATCTGCAAAGTGTCTATCTGGACTGCATAAACTGGTTCAGTCAGGACAGGGTCTGTCTGCACGGTTTCAGTCTCATTGAAGTTTGACTGGACAATTTCATTCTGCAGGGTTTCTGCCCTGGCAGAGTCCGCCTGCACCGTTTCAATGAAGGCAGAGTCCGCCTGCACCGTTTCAATGAAGGCAGAGTCCGCCTGCACCGTTTCAATGAAGGCAGAGTCCGCCTGCACCGTTTCAGGCTGGAAAACATCCCTTTGCACAATTTCAGTCACATTAACCATTTGTGTGTGGACAGGGTCAGTCTGGACAGTTTCAGTAGGTAGTGTGTCAGGCATAATCACTCTGATGGGTTCCATTAGCCCTGTAACTGATAAGCTGTCTGTGGCTGGCGGTTCTTCCTTGATTGTGATCCCAGATACTTGTGTGCTTACGTTGACAAAGTAGGTCTGGTCAGTTTCAGTATGCACAATGTCGCTTTGGACAGTGTTAGAATGCACAAGGTTAATCTGGACAGGCACAGTTTTGGCAAGGTTAAGCATGTCTGTCGTCACAGACTCCATTGGGCCTGTAACTGGCCGTAATGTTTGTTCCTCCTTGATTCCAACTACTTGAGAAGGAACAATTACCATCTGGGCTGTTTTTTTCTGGAAAAGTACTGTCTGGTCAGATGCATTCTGGACAAGTTCGGCCTGGCTGGTCTCATTCTGGACAAAGTCTGGCTGGGCAGTTTTATTATGGACAATGTCTATCTCCGTGGATTCTTCCATGACAAAGACTGTTGGATTTGGGTCTGCCTGGATGAGGTCAACATCTGACTTGGAAATGTCCATTTGTACAGAGTCTGCCTGGGCATTAGCGGTGTGTACGAGGAGAGTAGAGGCGGCTTCATCCTTTCTGCACAATCCTGACTGAGCAGTGCCATTCTGGGTGGGCTGCTTAGTGTCCTGGACTGTTGAAATATTCTTTACCCGTTGAAAAATTCTGATGGGATATATTGGACCAGTGGACTGGGACTGAGGAGCTTCCTGTTGAAAGGGTGTGATAGTGTCTTATTAATAAGATTAAGACTATCAAAGGCCAGAGGTGTGATCTTAATTCAATTGAAAAAAAAAACAGGCTTCAAAAAGTTTCCAATTACATTGCATAATGCGGATATGATGAATTATTGAATTATGAATTATTCATAGCTGATCTACAATTTTTATACTTCAGATAAACGCAACACAGTAGTCATTCCAAAGTTTCCCAAAATTGTGATTTAGCAAAACGTTTAACTTTCCATTATTTACTCAACCTCCCAAGACCTAACTGAGGATACAAAACAGGACAATTGACAAACTAGCATAAAATGAGATTTGGGACACCAACAGACAGAAGATGGATTTGAGAGGAAGTAAAGAGATGGGAGGCAAAAGAGGACACATGAACTATTATGGGATAGGAACTACTAGGAGATACTATAGATAAGAGGGAAATTAACAGTAAAGACCTTTCTTCACAACTAACCATAGGGCTCTTTGGAGAGGTGGGGTCTGGCAGACATGGTGGGCGGAGTCCTCCTGGGACAGAACCAGCTAGCACTTGGTTTTGACCTCCTCTAACATGGCTCAAGATGTTGAAAAAGGGCACTTCATTACAAATGAAGACCAGGCTTCCATTGTCAAGCCTGCCCACAGCGCCAGTGGGACCAGAAACTGGAGCGCTGTTGGACAAAACCAAGTATGGGGGGACAGCCCTTACACATCCAAAGCTGGGGGGAGTGTTCACAGTACCAGGAAAAAGAGTGGCATTAGCTGGTGACATGCCCCAAGTGACGGAGTTCCCGGTGACAGGGAGTGTGAAGGGAGCTAAAACCACCTGATTGGCCGTCTTCACACTCCTGCCAACAACCAGATTTGATTGACGGCTGCCTGAAGCCTTAGTAGCTTCTTGTCCATACACTGGAGCCGTTGCATTCTGGTCTGTAATGTTGGGTGTAGCTTCTCTTTCTATGACAATGGTAGCAGCCACATCCCCAGCCTGCTTTTCAGTACCTATAGGGGGAACCCTCTCACAGGAGGAGTCCGCTGGTACCTTCAAGGGCTGCAAACAACTTCGTTTAATTTGAGGACCCACATTTTCATCCCCTGCTTTCCTTTTGACATGAAAGGCCCGGGAAACAAGTTCCACCATCAGGTCAGACTTTGAGGAGCCACCCTGATACCACCCGTGATATGGGACAGGGGTGTCCAGTGCAATCCCTGATAATGACGAGCAGTCTTTGTTTTCCGTGTTTACAGCACATCGCTGGGGACCTGTTGCATTCACAGCAGACGTAGAGGACAAGGACAGAGGGCTGTCAGAGCGGGAAGAGGATAGTGCCTGTAAAGAGGGTCCGCGAGAGTCAGGGGAAAAGTGGTAAAATGACAGTCTCTCTGGTTCATGGGGATAGGGGGAGGACCGGGGGCAGGAAAGCGAGCGCATTAGTGTTGGTTGACATTGGGAGAGGGGAGCATTTCCCGCTGACATACTGGATGTTTCCTGGGATGAAGGGGACAATGTTGAGGATGCTCTGCCGTTTCTCTGCTGTTCCAGAGAACATTTGGGAGGATTGATTTGAGTCTCTCTCAGATTTAGCCGAGCAAACGGGACCTCCTTAGTCACAATTTCCCCTGAACGAAAACAGAATGACATACACATTAATTAAGAGTGCAACTTCCACCATCTTCTACTATTTTTCTCTAAGCTGTAACAAAATCTTTCTGGCAGCATCAAGCCAACAAAAAAGCAATATCACTGCATAGAGATGTCATTATTCACAAGTGTGACAAATCTAGACGCATCACAAAAATCACATTGCTTTGATACGTACCGAAACATCCAAGGGTTTGGTGGATGTCCTGGCCACAATGGAGCTTCAGCTCCTTCATTGTAGACACTGCACTGGGGTTTTTGCCTAGAACGCCTTGCAGCTCAGAGTGGATCTATAAGGGGAAAGAAAAGGACGGTAGGAAACAAGATGGTGAGACAACTTGAGCAACTTAGACAATATGGTTGTCTTTTCCATATTTTATTGAGCAAAAGCTGTGTGCATTAAGGAAATAGACGCCTGGCTCAAATACTGAAGATGCCGGTCTTTAATAATCTAATAATGTTCAGTGATGCAAATAAATGCTGGGCTATTAATCTAAGTTTTACGGTAACAGATGAGGGCAGTAGCATGTATTCGCTCTAATGTTACCTATATATTTACCAGAGTGTTTCTTTAGTGTAATTCTAAGTTACCTTTGATCTTAGATTAGACTTTTTATCTACCCATCTTTTGCAGGATAGCAGCGAGGTGTGATCCTCACTCTTCAGGGCTTTCTCCGTGAAGGCCAGCACATACTTCTGCCTCTCCCCCAGCTTCCTAAGATGGGCCTGTCTCTCTGTGACACACTCACTCTCCTTCCAACAGTGATCCTAGGCAACAAACAATGAGACAATTACCAATCATTCAAATATAGAATGCAGCATCAAGTTATCTACACAGCTGGCTGGACACTGTGGACAAAACAGTGATTTTTCATTGGCAGGACTGGGTTGACTCAGGGAATTAAGTTGACTTGTAAATTGCATGAGGAGTAACCTCATATGAGACCTGAAGATACCTGGGCTTTAGCTCAGCAGTCTAAACATCATCTTCAGTCCCTCAGACTAATTTGGTCTACAACTTGGTTGGATCAGCAGTGAGAAAATATGAACAAAACACAAACTGGTAAAAAAAAAAGGTGCTTTACTGGTAGAGCATGTGGGTAAGGTTGCCATCTCCATACTAAAGCTAATTCGGCTTTGAGGTTTATAATTAACACCTAATTCTGAATTGTCGTCAAATAGACAAAAATGTTTAGAATATTTCTCCTATAGCTGCCGTTTCCATTACATGTCTGTTTTTTGGGGGGGGCGACGTAGCTTTTGTCGAATTAACCTGCATCAATGGAAACCTGCCAACTGACAAGAGGAATGATGTCCAATACACAGCCTAACAGGGTGAGACCCCACAAGAGCAATTAGCACAGCAAATGGTCCATCACAATGCATTGCATTATTGACATCTGTGATTTACATAATTTACATTTTAGTCATGCTGGGAGGTGCTGTGGGATTATTTAAGAAACTCTGAAGATGTAGGGTTTCAGATGTTTTCGGAAGATGGGCAGGGAATCTGCTGTCCTAGCTTCAGGGAGAAGCTGGTTCCACTATTGGAGTATGAGGACAGAAGAGTTTTGACTGGGCTGAGCATGAACCACCCTTCCGTATGGGTGGAAGGGCCAAGAGACCAGATTCTGACAATCTGATGTGTGAAATGTTACCTGCATTTCCTTGGAAAGCTGCATGGCCCTCTTCACCAGGACACTCCAGATGCCCTTGAGGATATCCTTGACCTCTGTTCTCACACTCTCCTGCATATCCTCCAAGTCAGACAGCCTGGGGGCAAAGTTCACACAGCTAGCTATGAGATTTATTAATTATTTCATGAGACTAAATGACCACAAATGAACCGATCAACAATGATAGACCCAGTAAGACTTGGATACTGTCTTTGATACAGCAGACTCCTGAACAATTGGTGTGCCGCCATCATCATTTTCATTCACGCACACCCAGACACAAACGCGTTAACAACTGACCGTCCATCCAGGTCCTGTAGGTTCTGTTGCACAGTCCCCCTCTGCATCCTCACAGTCTCGATTAGATACTGTAAGCATTTCCTCTGCTCTGGTAAAGCATCCTGGGCAAACTGGTACCTAGAGGAAATAAACAGAAATTACAGAAAGAGAGAAGATCAAGTAGTAAGTAAGTAGTAAGGTAAGGCATGAGGGAACTGATGACATCTATGGTCTCCATATGTATATTTAGAATGCCGCAGGAAGAGATGGCTGCCGTTTTACGGGCTCCTAACCAATTGTGCACTATGGGACTTCTTTTGTACATAATGTTTTTGCTACCGTCTCTTATGACCGAAAAGAGCTTCTGGATAGAAGGACAGCGATTACTCACCTCACAAAGATTCTTTCTTTAATGAGTCAGACGCAAATAATTGAATTCTGACAAGGCCCAAATCCCCATCAATCGCATGAAGAGACGGAGACAACGGGGACGTCGGTCGGGGTGCCTTGTAAGGATCCGACAGTGAGTGGGTAATCCGCCTCTACCATCAGTACTATTAGGCAACGTGCAATCATTGGATAATAAACTGGATGAGCTCCGATCAAGTCTATCCTACCAAACGGTCATTCAAAACTGTAATATCTTGTGTTTCACCGAGTCGTGGCTGAACGACGACATGGATAACATACAGCTGGCAGGGTTTTCTGTACATTGGCAAGATAGAACAGCCACCTCTGGTAAGACAAGGGGTGGCGGTCTGTGTATATTTGTAAACAGCAGCTGATGCACAAAATCTAAAATTAACTTCTTATGGCTGGGGGCGCCATTTTCACGTTCGGATGAAAAGCGTGCCCAGAGTAAACTGCCTGCTACTCAGGCCCAGAAGCTAAGATATGCATATTAGATTAGATTAGGATAGAAAACACTCTGAAGTTTCTAAAACTGTTTGAATGATGTCTGTGAGTATAACAGAACTCATATGGCAGGCGAAAACCTGAGAAAAATCCAACCAGGAAGTGGGAAATCTGAGGTTTGTAGTCTTTCAAGTGATTGCCTATCCAATATACAGTGTAAAATTTGGTCCGATTGCACTTCCTAAGGCTTCCACTAGATGTCAACAGTGTTTAGAAAGTTGTTTCAGGCTTCTACTGTGAAGGGGGTGAGAATAAGCGCTGTTTGAATCAGGGATCTGGCAGAAAGCCATTAGTTTAGTCGTGAGCACGAGCTCCGTTCCTTTTCCTTTCTAAAGACATAGGAATTGTCCGCAAAGTGTCAATACAGGACTTACATTGAATCGTACCACACCGGCTCCAATGATCGTCAGATGTGGCAGGGCTTCCAAACTATTATGTGCTACAAAAGGAAGCACAGCTGCAAGCTGCCCAGTGACATGAGCCTACCAGACGAGCTAAATTACTTCTATGCTCGCGTCGAGGAAAGCAACATTGAAGCATGCATAAAAGCACCAGCTGTTCCGGAAGAATGTGTGATCACGCTCTCCATAGCCGATGTGAGTAAGTCCTTTAAACAGGTCAACATTCACAAAGCCGCAGGGACAGACGGATTACCAGGACTGTACTCCGAGCATGCGCTAACCACCTGGCAAGTGTCTTCAGACATTTTCAAACTGTCCCTGACGAAGTCTGTAATACCAACATGTTTCAAGCACACCACCACAGTGCCTGTGCCCAAGAACACTAAGGTAACCTGCCTAAATGACTTCCGACCCGTAGCACTCACGTCTGTAGCCTTGAAGTGCTTTGAAAGGCTGGTCATGGCTCACAACACCATTATCCCAGAAACCCTAGACCTACTCCAATTTGCATACCACCCCAACAGATCCACACATGACGCAATCTCTATTGCATTGCACACTGCCCTTTCTCACCTGGACAAAAGGAACACCTACGTGAGAATGCTATTCATTGACTACAGCTCAGCGTTCAACACCATAGTGCCCTCAAAGCTAAACACTACGCTAAGGACTCTGGGACTAAACACCTCCCTCTGCAACTGGATCCTGGACTTCGACGGGCCGCCTCCAGGTTGTAAGGGTAGGTAACAACAAATCTGCCACGCTGCTCTTCAACACAGGGGCCACTCAGGGGTGCGTGCTCAGTCCCCTCCTGTACTCCCTGTTCACATATGACTGCATGGCAAAGCACGACTCCAACGCCATCATTAAGGTTGCCGACGATACAACAGTGTTAGACCTGATCACCGACACTGATGAGACAGCCTATAGGGAGGAGGTCAGAGACCTGGCAGTGTGGTTACAGGATAATAACCTCTCCTGTTATCAAGCCAAAGGAGATGATCATGGACTACAGGAAAAGGAGGGCCGAGTACGTCCCCATTCTCATCGACGGGGCTGAAGTGGAGCAGGTTGAGAGCTTCAAGTTCCTTGGTGTCCACATCACCAACAAACTATCATGGTCCACACACACCAAGACATTCGTGAAGAGGACACGACAACACCTATTCCCGCTCAGGAGACTGAAAAGATTTGGCATGTTTCTTCAGGTCCTCAAAATGTTCTATAGCTGCACCATCGAGAACATCCTGACTGGTTGCATCACCGCCTGGTATGGCAACTGCTCGGCCTCCGACCGCAATTCACTAGAGGGTAGTGCAGCCCAGTACATCACTGGGGCCAAGGTTCCCGGCATCCAGGAATTCCTAAACCTGTTTTTGCTTTGTCATTATGTGGTATTGTGAGTAGATTGAGGGGGGAAAAAAATACGTTATCCATTTTAGAATAAGGCTGTAAACGTAACAAAATTAGGAAAAGGTCAGGGGGTCTGAATACATTCCGAATTCACTGTAGCTCCATTCCCTGTATATAGCTCCATTCCTGTGTATTTTACTGTTGGGAAGGGCTCGTAAGCAAGCATTTCATGATAAAGTCTACCTACACCTGTTGTATTCGGCCCATGTGACAAATACAATTTTATTTGGAGGTGCTTGAGGGAAATCTTACTTGTGCTCCTTGTGGAAGGTTAGCTGACAATCACGGCAAGTCAGCTGATCACAAGTCACACAGAAAAGCTTCATCTGCTCTCTCTTATGGATGGGACACAAAACTGTCCTGCTGAAACCTGGAGATCGAACATTTCACGCCATCACTGACAGCTAATAAATATCCAACTGCGGGCGTTAACACTAGAGGTCGACCGATTATGATTTTTCAACGCCGATACCGATTATTGGAGGACCAAAAAGGCCGATACAGATTAATTGGCCGATTTTTTTAAATGTATTTGTAATAATGACAATTACAACAATACTGAATGAACACTTATTTTATCTTAATATAACACATCAATAAAATCAATTTAGCCTTAAGTAAATAATGAAACATGTTCAATTTGGTTTAAATAATGCAAACAGTGTTAGAGAAGAAAGTAAAAGTGCAATATGTGCTTTGTAAGACCAGCTAACATTTCAGTTCCTTGCTCAGAACATGAGAACATATGAAAACTGGTGGTTCCTTTTAACATGAGTCTTCAATATTCCCAGGTAAGAAGTTTTAGGTTGTAGTTATTATAGGAATTATAGGACTATTTCCCTCTATACCATTTGTATTTCATTAACCTTTGACTATTGGATGTTCTTATAGGCACTTTAGTATTGCCAGTGTAACAGTATAGCTTCCGTCCCTCTCCTCGCTCCTCCCTGGGCTCGAACCAGCAACACAACAACAGCCACCATCGAAGCAGTGTTACCCATGCAGAGCAAGGGGAACAACCACGCCAAGGCTCAGAGCAAGTGACGTTTGAAACGCTATTAGCGCGCGCTAACTAGCTAGCCATTTCACTTCGGTTACACCAGCCTCATCTCAGGAGTTGATAGGCTTGAATTCATAAACAGCTCAATTAACTGTAAAGTTGCAAGATTGGATCCCCCGAGCTGACACGGTGAAAATCTGTCATTCTGCCCCTGAACAAGGCAGTTAACCCACCGTTCCTAGGCAGTCATTGAAAATAAGAATGTGTCCTTAACTGACTTGCCTAGTTAAATAAAGGTATTAAAAAAAACATTTTTTAATTGTCAAATCGGCACCCCAAAATACCGATTTCCGATTGTTATGAAAACTTGAAATCGGCCCTAATTAATCGGCCATTCCGATTAAATCGGTCAACCTCTAGTTAACACTGCTTTGAATAAGGTGTTCCATTGGATTAAAACGTTTAATTGGCCAGTGCTAAATGTTTGTGGTCATAGCCTGGTCTGACAATGGCAGAAGGTTGTACCTGGAGGTAATTGGGGTAGGACATTATGGTTGCGTGTTAACTTCACCCTCTTGTGGGCTGCCACACAGTCAGAGCAGAGCGGTTCGCCACATTCTACACACCAGCCACAGACCACAGGCTCATCACAACCCCCACACTGAAAGAGAGGGGTAGTATCATATCAACTTTCATTCCATTCATAGCCGACAGGCGATTGCATGTATACATTGAGTGATAAATATTATTTTGTTCAGTCATTCACAGCAGCATCCATCCATTACCTACCCAGGGTTTTGAATCAGTGGGGAAGCTAGGGAGGAAAGGATTGTCAATGATTTCGGAAGAAGTGTATTGCCTTCCACAGACCGGACATTCTAGGAGAAAATTGAAGTGATTTTCAATTCACAGGATGGACAGGAATGCTTGTCTGCAATCACATTGCCATGTCTTGAACAGACTTACACGTTTACCACAGAAATGGTTTGATTAGTCCATGTGTGGCATATTTTAATTATTGGACAGACTGTGAATCAGAATGGTCAGAGACTGAATCTGATCCGTGGTCAAGTCTCTTCAGCCTAGTCATACTAAATGCAACCTAAATCACTCAAATTCTTAATAGTTTCTAAATAGTGTGACATCATTCAACATTGCTCACCTGTCTTGAAATCACTTAGGGGAACACACCCCTGACACACAGAATGTAGGCATGGTAGAAGTTGAGGATTTCTGTCAGGCTTCAATTCCGTACAACACAAACCACAACCATCGAGGGGCCACAGTGGTCGCACGGTTACAGGTAAGGTTATCCCCCTGTCAGCTCTCGGAGATACCATTTCACCAAACGATTATAAAACTGTCTAACCACCATGAAACAAAAACGTGAGAAGAAAAGTGAGTTAAGCATTCACCTGGGGTCACACTGGCACAGTTCGTTTACTTTTAGCATATCTAGCTAACGTTAAATGGTTTATGGCCACGTCTTATGACTTGAGATTGTGAGACTAACGTTAGCTAGTAACGTTTGTAGCAAGGCCCTCAAATCAATTTCCACGCGACACTTAGCTAGTTAATGACGAGCTCCTTAAAAAGTCTAGTCATTCGGCTTTGACTTATATTAAAACGATTGTGTTAAAATTTGCCAGCGGTAACCAGCTTACCTCAGACTCCAACACGCATGTCATGTGGCGCGAAAGTAGAAAAATAAAAACGTGTGTTATTTCTGTGGCGTTCTTGCGACTCTCAATTACCGAATCCCATTTGAAGGGCAATCTGCAGTCCAAACAATAACAACGAATTTGCCCCGCCACTATTTCGATAAACAACTGCGGGATGGGGCTGAACAAAATTCATAGAACTGCCTATGCAAGGACGGAACATCTATTATATACAATTATATTTTAAACCATGTGTTGAGGCTATACAGTGTTAGTTTACAATTACAAATGGTTTAAACACAGAGAACAACAAGCGTATACTTTGGGTTCTGATGTGGTTAGACAGTTGAACTACGATCATGAGGAAACAACGGCTATATATCATGAAATTAAAAGTGCAAAAAAATGTACGTAACAATCACATATTTGTCGGAAGAGGAGATGAGCATGCACACATTTAAAAACAATATGCAACTTATCGTTTTATCTATAAAATATTTTTTCACAACAAACTTAATTTATCGATTTATTTTGAGATCCACCCCTATAAATGTAATTTCCCTGATGAGGTGCGAGTGGAGGTCAGTCATTTAATTCATGCACATTTTCCTTACTTCCCTCTCCTCCTCGATTACCTTTGACCTTTTTCAAAAGGAGGCGAGAGAGGACGGAGGAGAGAGAACGCAGGAATTGAGCTATCAAATTGAGAAAAGGCCCTAGATGTCAAAACTCTTCTGTGAAGTTCTCAGGTAGGATACACACTATCCTCAATGAATGTTTGCTATCGAGGAGAGGATGACACTTCCATCGCCTACTAACGAATTGACATCTCCCCTCAACCACTTATCAGTTTTTGGGTCACAGAAGAGAGGAGGACAGAGGAGAAGGTGGAGAACTGACTTTTACCCAAATGAGAAAAGGTCTAGGCCTATTTGAAGTTAAAGCAAATTGCCCACAATTTATGAATTTAGCTACATAAAATGTAAATAAATAGATCCGGTTACCAGCGCTAGTTTATTGTGTGTGAAGAATAATCAATCACGTTGGAGAATTATTATTATATTTTAAACATTTCCTCTCAGATTGTGTGCAGATTGTTGCACATTGTTTGGGACAGGGCACCTCAATAAAAGGGTTGTTCCACAATACAATCTAACATGATTTTCTCACTTACCTTGAAAGTACCTGATTTAAAAAAAAATGTTTTTTAAATGTATTTATTTTTTGGAAGTAACTGATTGCCCAACACAATATTTTGGATGTGTTTTGCTTGCCTAGATTTTTGGAGTGATTTTTGGGTCATTGCAGTGACTCACACACTTCTGTATAATTTTGTGATTAAACTCCTAGAAACACAAGACACGTCTATTAACATAACACACAACTAAAATCTTAATTCCAGCAACCTTTTGGTGTCCCCTGTAATACGGGATAAATGACATGCATGCCAAATGTAATCAATTACATAAAATGTCTAAGCATGAACAAAGTCTTTGGCTTACGGATGGTGAAATTATTATAGGTTATTTGATTAATACTGTAATAATTGTAAGTACAGGCAATGAAATGTGTAATTGAGCATGATTTACAATCCATGCTGGAGTATAATTTGTTTTATGTATTTGATTAATTCTGTCATGTTTTCAATTCCACTTTGTATGCTCTACTACACAAGCCTAAGTGAAGTGAGCACATGGAATGCAAATTGTTAAACATTTTTTTCAGAATTTTGTGCTGCATGGTAAGAATATGACTGACTTATTTGTCCTGCTAAATGGCCCCTCTTGACTTATTCATCTGATTAAGTTATAAGTTAACGTACCATCATCTTAGTACATTAAACACAACAGTATGCGGACACCTTTGCACTCTCTACATAAAAGCTTCCACCCTTTGGCCCGTTAATGTAATACAGCCTTCAGTCAACAAACTCACTGCTAAGCTGGAGCTGAAACCCTTCAAAGTGGTCTTTTCAGCTCTCCCTCACATCACTGGTCACCACAGTCGTCCTGATGTCTGAGCGATGGCCTCGCTGTCCATCAGTGGGTAATATAAGCCTCAGTCCTCTACCCTTACCCTCTAAGCACAGACCCTTGTCCTCCAACAAGTCTCTGGGAAATCACACCTCTGGCACTAATATGGTTTGTGCTCCCACCTCTTCTGCCACTCCCTCCATTCCAACTGTGCTCTTTAGCCAGTCTTCGGAGGGTACAGGCACTAAGAGCAGTTTCTCCTCCTGCTACTGGCTGTCCGCTGGCTCTGCTTCTATGCAGTTCAGGTCTGTGAGGAGTAGCCCCTGCTGGGAGGCTGGGCCAAGCTGCAGAAACTGAACCTGGTTGTGGGTATCCTGCGGTGCTGTTCTGCCCGAGGGCTGTGCCTGTATCTGCTGCAGGCCCACCTGCGATTGTGTTTGCAACAGGGGGATGGACAGCTGAGGGTTGCAGTGAAGTTCCATGCCAGCTTTCACCCCTTTCTCAGGTGGCAGCGCTACCTTGACTACCAGCACACCTCCACCACTCTCAGATGCGCCACAGTGACAGTAGTAGCTGTCATAGATTTCCTGTGGCGCTCCTCCATATGTTGTGGCCTCTCCAATCTTTCGACCTCGAGCCTTCTTTGGAATTTGTCTTCCTCTTCGACCCTCTCTGTCCCTCTCATCAACGCAAGAGCTCCAAGAGCCATCATCCACAGTTCCCTGTCCACCTTTTCTTATCCGAGAGCTTCCCCATCGTCCTCTCGCCCTCTTCCACAGTAGAAGTAGTAACCCCCCTCCTCTTAAACTCCAAGTCCTCTGGCACTTCATCCATCTCAGTCTCCTCTGGCTCGGCCAGGTTGGCACCTCCTCCTGCCCTATCTCCATCTCCTCTCCAACCCCTGAATTCGACCTCCCCTGCCCTTAGCTCTGTCCCGTGAGTGAAGGAGGGTGTGTTTCAGAAGATTTTCTCTGAGGCGCAGGAGCGCATGCCGCAGCCGGTTCTCCCTCCGCCTGGCCGCACTGAGCAACCACAGGGACTTTTCCAGGCTGTCGGTGGCTCTCTCATAACGCTTCCACCACACCAGGGGACAGTGCTGAGCATAGTTGTGTTCCTTGGGCAGGTAGAAGCTGGGAGGTGGAGGGAGGCGCAGCATGTATTGCGATGGGGAATGAGGACAGGGAGAGGATGGAGAGCCAGGAAGGTCTCCGGGTGAAGCGCCTGATGGGTGTTGAGGGGGGACTCTGTGGTGTTTTGACAGTTGGCGCAGATATTCCCTGGGGGGAGGGAGGAACTGTGCCCTGTCCCATCTGGCTATTCGGTTCCCCATTGGGTATCTCAGAGCAATGAACTTGTTCTCCACTATCTATATTTTTGTCTTCAGTTTCTTGTTGTGCGCCATTCTGGCTGTCTTGTTCCACTTTCAGATAGCGGGACCTCAGAAAAAAGGGAAGATGACTATTATCACGCATCACAGCTCTGCGCTCTTCTGGGAAGGCTTTCCACTAGATGTTGGAACGTTGCTGTGGGGACTTGCTTCCATTCAGCCACAAGAGCATTAATGAGGTCAGGCACTGATGTTGGGCGTTTAGGCCTGGCTCATAGTCGGTGTTACAATTCATCACAAAGGTATTCGATTGGGTTGAGGTCAGGGCTCTGTGCAGGCCAGTCAAGTTTTCCAAACTGATCTCGACAAACCATTTCTGTATGGACCTCGCTTTGTCCACTGGGGCATTGTCATGCTGAAACAGAAAAGGGCCTTCCCCAAACTGTTGCCACAAAGTTGGAAGCACAGAATCATCTAGAATGTCATTGTATGCTGTAGAGGTAACATTTCCTTTCACTGGAACTAAGGGGCCTAGCCTGAACCATGAAAAACAGCCCCAGACAATTATTCCTCCTCCACCAAATTTTACAGTTGGCACTATGCATTAGGGCAGGTAGCGTTCTCCTGTACATTATCACCTGACCTATGGAATTCCGAGTAAACACTGCCCTCTATCAGTTGGAAGAGACACTACATACCTGACTCCTGAGAGTTCAAAATTCTCTGGGGTGAAGTGCTTAGTGCAGAAATAGATTAAGTTGCTCTGGGGGTCCCATTGCCCCTGACCTTGTGGGCCCTTGTGTTTTGCTAGGTGATGATCCATAGGTCCTGGCGTGGGGTTCTGTGCTTTGGCAACCTGGCAACCAAACAAGCTTAATGAAGACTTACAATAGATTCAGAGGGGTTGGGTTAAATGCAGAAGACACTTTTCAGTTAATGCATTCAGTTGCACAACACACTAGGTATCCCCCTTTCCTTTCCAAAGAAATACATAGCATGCACATGGTTATCAGATTAAGTAGAAGGTCAGTGTTCATGTCAAAATCTTCTATATATATATATATGACAAACATACAAATGCTTAGGGTT
Source organism: Oncorhynchus clarkii lewisi (assembly GCF_045791955.1). Taxonomy (NCBI): domain Eukaryota; kingdom Metazoa; phylum Chordata; class Actinopteri; order Salmoniformes; family Salmonidae; genus Oncorhynchus; species Oncorhynchus clarkii. The sequence continues at coordinate 29,817,387 of NC_092178.1, read as the reverse complement.
AGGAGTTTCCAAAATTGTGGGTTGGTAATGGTTGTTCAGTTATGAACTGGCCCAACCTCAATCATTGATCTGTTTCTGACATAGTAGGCTATTGCTTTACAAGTCACAGGAGTCTATGTTAACAAATCTAACGCAATGGTAAATCGGTAGCGTTAAAGGTTTAGAAGTGTGTCAGAATTTGTTTTGCTATGTTCACAAATGGAATTACGGGCGCAAGTAGCTGCCGGTGGCACGAAATGGCTGGGTTTTGATACATAAACAAGTTGTGGGTGTGTCGAGACTTGGCCTCTTGCTGGCCAATCAAAATGTGCTCCATGGCTAAATATGTGGTTGCTTGAAGTTGTGTATTTACATTATTTTATATATTGCATTGTCATCAACTCCAATTCGAATGTTAGTCCGTTATAGCCTAGTTTGTTAAATAGCCTGCCCCTTATTGTCTAAATATGTCGAACATGTTTGTAGTCCACATTGTTCTAATTTCATTGCTTCAATATGTTAAACATAGGCTATAGCATTTGCACTGATATTGTCACGCCCTGACCTTAGTATTCTTTGCTTTCTTTATTATTTTGGTTAGGTCAGGGTGTGACATGCGTGATTATATGGTTTTTGTCCTGTCTAGGGTTTTTTGTAAGTTTGTTTAGTCTTCGTCTTCATTAAAGAAATATGTATTCACATCACGCTGTGCCTTGGTCTCCTCCATACATCGAACGTGACAGAATCACCCACCACCAAAGGACCAAGCAGCGTGGTAACGGGCAGCAGCAGCGATCTCAGGACTCCTGGACATGGGAGGAGATTCTGGACGGCAAGGGACCCTGGGCACAGGCTGGAGAATATCGCCGCCCCAAGGCTGAGCTGGAAGCAGCGAAAGCCGAGAGGCGGTGGTATGAGGAGGTAGCACGGCAGCGCGGTTGGAAGCCCGAGAGGCAGCCCCAAAATGTTCTTGGGGGGGGCACACGGGGAGTGTGGCTAAGTCGGGTAGGAGACCTGAGCCAACTCCCCGTGCTTACCGTGGAGAGAGAGGGACCGGGTAGGCACCGCGTTATGCCGTGAGGCGCACGGTGTCCCCGGTGCGCATGCATAGCCCGGTGCAGTCGGGCTAGAGTGGGCATCGAGCCAGGTGCCATGAAGCTGGCTCAGCGCATCTGGTCTCCAGTGCGTCTCCTCGGGCCGGTGTACATGGCACCAGCCTTACGCATGATGTCCCCGGTTCACCAGCACAGCCCAGTGCGGGCTATTCCACCTCTCAGCACTGGGCTGGCTACGGGGAGCATTCAACCAGGTAAGGTTGGGCAGGCTCGGTGCTCAAGAGCTCCAGTGCGCCTTCACGGTCCGTTCTATCCGGTGCCACCTCCACACACCGGCCCTCCGGTGGCAGCCCCCCACACCAGGCTGTCTCTCCGTCTCCTTCCTACAGGTGCTCCCGCCTGTCCAGTGCTGCCAGAGCCTTCCTCCTCTCCAGAGCTGCCAGAGTCTCCCGTCTGTCCTGAGCTGCCAGAGTCTCCCGTCTGTCCTGAGCTGCCAGAGTCTCCCGTTTGTCCTGAGCTGCCAGAGTCTCCCGTCTGTCCTGAGCTGCCAGAGCCGCCATTCTGTCCTGAGCTGCCAGAGCCGCCAGTTTGTCCTGAGCCGCCAGAGCCGCCAGTCTGTCCTGAGCCGTCAGTCAGCCAGGAGCTGCCAGAGCCGTCAGTCAGCCAGGAGCTGCCAGAGCCGTCAGTCAGCCAGGAGCTGCCAGAGCTGTCAGTCAGCCAGGAGCTGCCAGAGCCGTCAGTCAGCCAGGAGCTGCCAGAGCCGTCAGTCAGTCCGGATCTGCCAGAGTCTCCCTCCAGTCCGGATCTGCCAGAGTCTCCCTCCAGTCCAGAGGCGCCACTCACTCTAGACTCGACCATCAGTCCAGTGACGCCCTCTAGTCCGGGGTCGGTGGTGAGGGTTCCCGCTCCGGAGACATTACGTAAGTGGGCCGAGTCAGAAGTGGAGCGTCCCTCACCAGAACCACCACCGATATGCCCACCCAGACCCTCCCATATAGGCTTAGGTGTGCAGCCGGGAGTCCGGGGGGGGGGTCAACTCACAAGGCTATTGATAAGGCCTAAAATGACGGTATATAACTCTAATCAAATTCTATTTAAAAAAAGAAACAGCACATGTTTTAAATAGGCTATATGTAAATACTGTTACAGACACCATAATTGCACCCCGTGGGCCTATAATACAGACGAGGCATCTTAAACTATGGAGGGTTTTACGCACATCCAAACTTTTCTTATGGCCTTGATAAAGATCCAATATAAAGACAAAGGGGGAATGTCCATTCACTGTTATACTGCTCGCAAATGTAATGTTTTATAAACATCATGGAACCATCTTACAGATCATATTTGCACTTCTCCTGAAATAGCCGTGCATTCGAGCCATCCATATGTTAAACCCATTGACGGTGAATCTTTCTAATAAGTTTGGTTCTTAATCAAATGAAACAAAAAACATGAACAGTTTTTTTTAAACCAAGAACAGTATTTCTACATAGGATCGGGTCAGAAGCATGATATAATAAATCGCTTCACTTGTTCCATGGCACTCTGTGTACACGTAGGCCTAAATATCTTTACACAAAACATTGGCATGTCGACACAAAATACTAGGCTCCTGTATCGTTGCCTATGTGCGAGGCAGATAAAAAAAATATATATATGCCATTGATAGGGCATTATAGGAGATCTGAATAGTATGGACTGGAGTGTGTCTTTTGTAATCAGAAGAGGGGTGCTCTTTGAAAAAAATGGGGATGGATAGCCTACTTGCACAAGCAAAATGAAGTTTGCTTGTTTTAAAAAAATCAAATTCAACGAAATGGGGGTGGAAACCATTCATTTTTGAATGTTTCTAAACATGAAATTCACTGGCTCAAAAGGCACTTCTATCAATCCATGGGCACAGTGCGTCATGGCTGGAAAAGCTGTGCTCCTGCTCTCAAAATACATGCCCTTATCAACTGCAGTACCGTTAAGACCTGCTTTTTGTGGGTCTTAAAATGTCCCATTAGTGCTGCATGAAGTTAGAGCCCACAGTCTTTAAGGTGCAATATGCAGAAATCGCTCCGCCATTTCCTGGTTGTTAAGATTCAAATAGTTTGCCTAATTTCAGTTTGTGACAAAACAAGCAATGTATAGTGTAGAGAATTATTGTACCATCTAAACCACTGTGAAATATGTTTTCTATAACCAAAAATATTGTATATTCACCTTGTTTGAAGCTGGTGCCAAAACCAAAAGTGAAAGACGCAAAGCGAAATGTAAGCACAGGAAGCATAGAAATAAAGCACATAGAACAGATATCCCTCTTCTTAGACTTGCTTTCAATGAGAATGACAGATCTATAACTCACATTTCAATGTGAATTTGGTCGGTCGCCCCAAAAAACATGAATTGAAATGCATTCCAGGTGACTACCTCATGAAGCTGGTTTAGATTATGCCAAGTGTGCAAATTCCAGTATTCCAGTGTTTAATTGCTATATTGTAATTACTTCACCACCATTGGCTATTTATTGCCTTACCTTCCTTATCCTGACTTGTGTTTCCTAACCCAATAACAGCTCAGATGTGCTGTACATTCCCAAGCTTGTAGAAAATGAACAGTGTGCATTGTGACTGTAGAGACACGGTTCCCTGGATGTGTTCATGCCAAATGAAAATGTAATTTTAAAATATCTGTGAATTACATATTTACTACTAGGCCCATCAGTAGCGGTATGTCAGGTAAAATCACGGGGTAAGCCAATCCCCACCCTTCCCCCAAAAAGCCATTGTTACTATCTATGTGCTGGGATAATTGCGTGGTTTGCTCTATAACCTGTTAATTAATATGCCTTGCGACCGTGATATCAAATCAAATCAAATTGTATTGGTCACATACACATTTTTAGCAGATTTTATTGGGGGTGTAGCGAAATGCTTGTTTTCTTAGCTCAAACAGTGCACTAGTATCTAACAATTCACAACAATACTCACATATCCAAAAGTAAAATAATGGAATTAAGAAATATATCAATGTTAGGATGTCGGAGTGGCATTGACTAAAATACAGTAGAATATAATACAGTATATACATATGAGATTAGTAAAATTAGCACGTTTAATACTTTTTTTGTTTTATACTTTTGCGGTCAGATGCTCGCTGGCTTCCTTTGCCGTCAACGCTACAGGCGGCAAACATGTCATACTCGTTTGGACCAGACAGCATCAGATAGATGGCCTACATGTAGAGAGACAGAGGGGCGCTGTTTCACTCGCTCAGATGCTTTCTCCTGTTAGATACATTCAGCCTCTTGTAAATTGAAGGATAATAATGAAACACAGAGAGACGAAAGATACATGATTTAGTATTTTATTTCTTTGGTAATGAATACACTCCACTGAGGCCCATAAAACAATTTCAGGCACACATAGGAAGTACCGCGAAAAAAATATGGACCCCAAATGTCACGGTATAATTCGCATTCTGGGTGGTTACACTATTTTCAAAAAAATACCATGACATTCTAGTGGTTAGAGATACCTTTAAATATATATATATATATATATATATATATATATATATATAGCAAGACTGGTTTGTCATGTCATGACTTACATATCCACATCTTTCATTGTTTTTAATATCTGATAAGCTCAGCATGATAACAAACAATCTATAGCAAAAGCCTTAGATGTAATTATTGGGAATGATATTTTGGTAAAAGATGATGCAACTAATACAAGATGAGCTGCTAAAAACATTTTCACAATATCTGTCACGTCAAAATTGTAAAGCAAATCCAATGCAATTATAATTATATTGTACTTTGAACAAAGAAAAAGCTAAAACATTATATTTTGTCTTTCTCAGTGCTTTAATGCAAAAAAGAAACCAGTGCAAAGCAATTCCTCATACTATCAATGTTACAGATTGAACAGAAACACATGACACATTTCACTCTAGTTTAATTTCACATGAATCATCTAACCATGATCCTGCCTGTGGCCAAAGGGACCATCTGAAATGCTGAACTATGCAATGCGAAGCAGTCACCAACTCGTCGCTCACCTCATTCCTTATTCACCATGACATCTCTTTAAGCCAACCTTGTCAACCGCATCATTGGTGTGATTCCTGCCCAACTCAAGTCGCCAATTCTCCCCAGCCAGCATGCCATTTCTGGAGTGGAAGACTTTTGCCAGGGAGGCGCTCATAGGAGAGGGGATGTACTCTTCACAGCGTGAGCCTCCAAGGCTGGGAGCACATTGCACTGTGTAGGAGAAGAAGAATGTGCCATATTTGAACACACAGACGTCACTCACATTTCCTCTACGCAGATCAAAGGAACATTCACCCAGGACGTCTTTGTTCCAAACAACTCTGTCTGTGTCATACACTTTGAAAGTGAGTTTGGTGTCAAAGTTGATATGGATGGGTCCGAATTCAAAGCTCTCTGGCCAAACGGGATTGTCGTCGTCTTTGATCACTTCAGTGAGTTTGACTTGTTTATCATATGAGATCTCAACAAAACCATCCGTTTCGGTTGAAATGTCCCCGTAAAGTCCCTTTGCTCTCAAACCATAGACTTGCAGCCTGGCCAGGCCTTTCCCAGCAGGGCAACAGTTGGACTTGATGCTCTGATCACTGTGGCAGACACAGGCACAGTGATCCCTTTTGCTGGTCCTCGTACCTATCTGACAGGACTCTGAGCATTTCTTGATCAGGGCGTTTTCAAGGATGTACTCCTCCACTGCTTTCTTCAGCCCAGGTTGAGCAGGATGTCTACTTTTCAACAGGAAGTGAAGGGGCTTAAGGAAGTAGTGCACCACGTCAGGGATCGTTTTCAAGGACTCCAGCCACTCTTTGTAGGCGTTTGCGTCCAACGCACCTGAGAACAGCAGGTCGCCTCCATTCAGTACCCCTCCTTTAATTTCCAAGTGGCGGTCACTGAACATGCTGCTGAAACTTCGGTTGGTGCCAAGTTTCTTCTTTAGTTCATTACAGTAGTGAAGCTCGGCGGCCAAACTAGCGCTGAATTGATATGACAAGGAGGCCTCGACATCGAGACAGTCCTTCACTGCAGTGACTGTCACTCCGTTCATAGTCGCCTGACAAGACTTGATGGAAGTTACAGCACTCACTTTCCCTCCCAGGTTGACTTGAGAGGTGAAATGAGTGCCGTATGTGTCTATCAGGTTTCTATAGGCCGGCTTAGACTTGAGATCATAAACAGTGGGGAGCTTCTTCACCGAATTCAGAAATTGTTTGTGAAGAGGAGGATCTTCGACCAGGCTATATCTGAGGAAAAAAGTGACAATGGTTTGGTTAACATTTAACAATAATCGGTTGTATTTTAGTCTTTAATAGCAGTTAAGTTGAACGCAATTGGTAAGCATGTGATGGTATTGTATGTGAACTTATCATGCAATGGATACACAATATTCATGAAAAGCATTATATTAGCCTCATATTACAGCCTCTTTAAGAATCTTTTAGTTTAGTCACTGAAGTTGAGCGCATCACCTGTAGATGCTACAATGGACTTCATGCCTGGTGAAACTGTATCTGTCCTGCTTCGACTTTGCAATGGCATATGTTGCTTCTCTGGAATCTGTCCCTCCAATGATTGTCTTGAACTTTACTTCAGGAATCTCAAGGTCCAGGCCAAGTTTCCAGTTGTTGGTCACGGCTGAAGTTGTGGTATTGATGAGGGACTCACTGGATTCATAGATGCTGCTTGAGACCTCCCGCTTGCAGTCGGTGAGGGCTCGCCAGTTTGCCATGGCTGCTGGAAGCTTCTGTTTTATTCCACCCAAATAGAAATTGACAGCTAACTCGCAAGTGTCTCCCTCCCGCTCCCAATTTTCCATGTTGATCACATAAGAACCTTTTCGCTGCATCTTCACAATGTCGAAACCTTCCCCTGCCAGGTTGTAACCAGGGACAAACTCGGCCTGCTCACATTCCTGTGGCTTGCCAGGAATCTTTCCCCTCAAACTCCCTGCCAGGCACTGGAGTGTGCCTGCCCAGCAGATCAGTAGAAGTAGACACAACTCCTTCATCACCCTCTTAATAGAAAAAAGTAGAAGTAATCAAAATCATTTAGCAGACACTTTTATCCAGAGCAATTAGGATTGAGTGCCTTGCTCAAGAGCACATCAACAGATTTTTCACCTAGTCAGCGTCAGCTCTGGGATTTGAAACAGCAACCTTTCGGTCACTGGCTCAATGCTCTTAACCGCTAGGCTACCTGCCACCACACACTGTAGTGGCACGCTGTAGTGAGCTTGTAATGGTAATGTATGAGTAAATGTGTTGTACTAATCCATTTGATCAGTGAAATGTATTGCTGTTCCAAGCACTACGTATTTATCAATTACAGTACAGTGCACATGAAATAAAGTTTTAAGAAATAGGACAATATACCTTAAGATCTGTGTGAAGAATTGTTGTCCTTCAGGTTTTATGACTAGAGATCAAAAGATAACATGTATAAAAATTGAGACTTCATATCATACCATGTGCTCTTTCTCTTGGAGATGTAAAACGAAGAGAGTTGTTTCTTGATTCTATACTGGATGAGAGAGAAGAGCCTTTAAATACACTGCTGGGTAGCTTGAGGTTTTTTTGCTGGTCATTTTCACAGAACATTTAGTGGCAAACCCCAAATTTCAATGCAACAAAAAAAAGTACATTCTCCTCTGTTGTAATTGGGTGACAAGTCAGTTGGTGGTTTTAGCATTAGAATGCAAAAACTAAGAGTTTTAGGAGTTTGATTATGCAAAATATGGTTCTGTTTCAAGTAAAAAATATTTAAGGATGCTTTCATATGGTTGAAAGACGTAGTTTGATTTTACTTGGACAGTAATATCTTCAATGATGTTCTTGCTCTGTAATTTTTTTAATCTAACACATCTTCCTTTGAGTCACTCACACACAATCTTCTCACACTTTACCCTCACTACAGCCACCATTACTGGTACAGAGCGCTGTCGTGAGACAGCTTGGGCAGCAGTGTAACCCTGTGGGTGTCAGTGACTTCAGAATGCATGGATATTGCACTGGCTTCTCCTTAATGTTGCAAAATAAACCACTTCAGCCACAAAGGCCAGAGATGGAAACTGAACTGGTTGCTGAGGGGAAGGTGGGGGAGGGCAAGCTTAAAAACTGAGGCGGCAAAAATATGTTTATCGATACTGTAGGCCTATAGTCTAGGCCACATCCAGCATTTTGAAATATGCAATGTTTTGAAAATATATGCATCCTCTTACATTTGATGATGTCCCATCTGTGTATTTTGTGTTACAGGAGCACATGTTCATAATGTAAACGTTGACATATCACATGAGGTTAGCAGTGTCGTAAATGTTACCATGACCATTATACATGCAGTGTAAATTCTCCACATTACAGTATCATCATGATCTGTTTCTTCGTATTTTATTTTCCAGCCATGAAAATATTTATTAAAAACACACTACTGATTTTGATGTTCTGAAAACACAAGACCCCATAATTACCCCCCCCCCCCCCCCCAATGCTTTATTAAATGTTGATTTAGGATGATCTAAGTCACATAGTGAAAACAAGATAAGAGCACAGAATCAATTTTGTTTGTATTTCATTGCAGCCAAGAATGCCACTCTTTCAGAGTACATGACTCTTTCCCTTTAATTTAAACCATTGTAGCACTAATGCCAAACACAAGTTTATCTTCCATGAGTTTTCACCTGTCTGCAAATTTAAGTAATTTATCTTAGCTCCAACAACACCATTCAATTTATGTCATCCCTGTAAATTCCTGTTTTCCTTTTAATCACATTTTAACAGAATGAGCAAACCTCAAGCACAAATAAACAGCATGTAGTTTTATCAGCATATCGAGATTGAAAAGTATGGCAAAGGAACGCTCTCATGTATAGACTATCAAAATGCATTGACCTTACACAAACATTTGGGTTGCTAGGTGTTCGCGTTATGCAACCAACCATCTGTCCTATGTAACCATATCAAACAAAACAAACAGTATCATACTAATTTGAGTATCCCGGATTTACATTTACTATGTCACGTCTGGTCTTGCTACATAAAACACCTTGAAATGCTTACTTACAACCCTTAACCAACAACGCAATTTTAAGAAAAAAATAAGTGTTCATTTTTTTAAAAAAATCTAAAAAAGAAGACGAGTAGGAGGCCAGTATGTTGTAGTGAACTTTTATGGAATATATTTACAAAATAATACATATAGCAGCAGTCAGCATTATACATCAAGACGAACAACTGCACGCATTTTGACTACTGGTCTTCCTCGGGCAGCGTTGTAGAGGGAAGCTGATGTGTCAGGGCAAGTAAATGTCGCATGTCAGGAAAATAAATGATGTACAAAACATATATATCACATGATCACGTTAATGTATAGAGGCAACGTGAAAAATAAATGCACAGGAATGTATACAACGGAAGTGCGTAAAGGATAATCTATCACAGTTTTGCGCGACAATACATGCACTTGTGCATCAAACACGTTCTATAAAAAACAATACGCACACCATGGAGATGATCAAAAACTCAGAGGAACAAGGGAAATACAGAGTTCATATACTAGTCAGTCTAAGGTCTAGTGCAGTCTAATACTCATTTACCTTACACAAACAATACATTCACCACCTGCAGTGTCACCACAAGGGTTGCGCCCTTGATCATGACTCTCAGTTCCATTACATTACACATACCAATCATTGGACTAAGCCCTGTCATTGAGCAATCCGGTGTAGTGTCCATTTCAATATGCCCAGGAATTCTATTTCCTCTGTGGCCTAAGAGCACATGTACACAGACAGTCGACTGTAATCCACTCGCTGTCTCCTGTGATTGATTGTTTGCACACAGAGAAACACAGCTAGCTCCTCTGAGTCAGGGGAAGGGCACCTTAACCAGACATTGGTAAATACAAAGTGGAAAATCTCTATAGATTCTAATGAAACCCTAGGCCTATATGTAGTGTCTATATGTAACCTTAGGCCTATATGTAGTGTCTATATGTAACCCTAGGCCTATATGTACTGTCTATATGTAACCTTAGGCCTGTATGTAATGTCTATATGTAACCCTAGGCCTATATGTACTGTCTATATGTAACCCTAGGCCTATATGTACTGTCTATATGTAACCCTAGGCCTATATGTGGTGTCTATATGTAACTGTAGGCCTATATGTAATGTCTATATGTAACCCTAGGCCTATATGTACTGTCTATATGTAACCTTAGGCCTATATGTACTGTCTATATGTAACCCTAGTCCTATATGTACTGTCTATATGTAACCTTAGGCCTATATGTAATGTCTATATGTAACCCTAGGCCTATATGTACTGTATATATGTTACCCTAGGCCTATATGTATTGCAGTGGCGACCTGTCATTCAGGGCAGGTGGGGTCTGTTTTGCATGTAATTTTGGCATTAGTACCTGTCACATGTCAGTTTTTAAACAATGTAAAAAACAAATATTTTATTGAGTTAATAAAGCCCCATACAAACATGGTTTCTTGAGTAAGGCAGCTCCAAAATGCAGGTGTTTAAGCCTAGCTCAGTGCTTTCTGTGGTGGTGGGGCAGCCAGCGGAAAATACCGAGTGTAGGGGTTGGTAATGTTCTCTAGTTGCATCGTGATTGGCTCAGTGTTCTGCCACTCATGGGGACACTATGTCACTGCAAAAGCTGCAGGTAGAGCTCGAAAATTCAAGCCCCTTGGGTGCTGCCATAGTTACATTAGAAGTGCCCATCCAAGAAGGCTCAAGGTCATTGGCCAAATTATGTCAAATCACGTTATAAAATTTAATCCAATTTGGTTTGTCACATGCGCCGAATCCAACAGGTGTAGTAGACCTTACAGTGAAATGCTTACTTACAAGCCCTTAATAAACCAATAATGCAGTTTTAAGAACATACCCCCCCCCCCCCCATAAAAAAATAATTAAAGAGCAGCAGTAAATAACAATAGCAGGGCTATATACAGGGGTACCAGTTCAGAGTCAATATGTCAATGTGCGGGGGCACCGGTGTCAAGGTAGTTGAGGTAATTATGTACATGCAGGTAGGGTTATTAAAGTGGTTATGCATCGATGATGACAGAGAGTAGCAGCAGCATGGGGGCGGTGCAAATAGTCTGGGTAGCCATTTGATGAACTGTTCAGGAGTCTTATGACTTGGGGGTAGAAGCTGTTTAGAAGCCTCTTGGACCTAGGCTTGGCACTCCGGTACCGCTTGCCGTGCGGTAGCAGAGAGAACAGTCTGGCTGGAGTCTTTGACAATTTTTAGGGCCTTCCTCTGACACCGCCTGGTATAGAGGTGTACTGGCCATAAGCACGACCTCAGAAGTGCCTTGAGGTCGGAGGCCAAGCAGTTGCCATACCAGGCAGTGAATCAACCCATCAGGATGCTCTCGATGGTGCAGCTGTAAAACCTTTTGAGGATCTGAGGGCCCATGCCAAATCTTTTCAGTCTCTTGAGGGGGAATAGGTTTTGTCGTGCCCTCTCGACGACTGTCTTGGTGTGCTTGGACCATGTTAGTTTGTTGGTGATGTGGACGCCAAGGAACTTGAAGCTCTCAACGTGCTCCACTACAGCCTCGTCAATGAGAATGGGGGCGTGCTTGGTCATCCTTTTCCTGTACAATCATCTCCTTTGACTTGATCACGTTGAGAGAGAGGTTGTTGTCCTTGCACCATACGGTGAGGTCTCTGACCTCCTCCCTATAGTCTGTCTCTTCATTGTCGGTGATCAGGCCTACCACTGATGTGTCCTCAGCAAAATTAATGATGGTGTTGGAGTTGTGCCTGGCTGTGCAGTCATGAGTGAACAGGAGGGGACTGAGCACGCACACGTCCTGGTAATCCGTCTGGCCCAGCGACCTTGTGAATGTTGGCCTGTTTAAAGGTCTTACTGACATCGGCTGCAGAGAGCTTGATCACACAGTCATCCGGAACAGCTGATGCTCTCATGCGTGTTTCAGTGTTACTTGCCTCGAAGCAAGCATAGAAGTTATTTAGCTCATCTGGCAACTCTCGTCTGTGCTTCCCTTTGGAGTCTGTAATAGTTTGCAAGCCCTGCCACATCCGAGGAGCGTCGGAGCCGGTGTAGTACAATTCGATCTTAGTCCTGTATTGACGCTTTGCCTGTTTGATGGTTTGTCGGGGGGCATAGCGCGATTTCATATAAGCTTCTGGGTTAAAGTCCCGCTCCTTGAAAGCGAATGTTGCCTGTAATCCATGGCTTCTGGTTGGGGTATGTACGTACAGTCACTGTGGGGACGATATCCTCAATGCACTTATTGATAAAGCCAGTGACTGATGTGGTGTTCTTCCATCGGAAGAACCCCGGAACATATTCCAGTCTGTGCTAGCAAAACAGTCCAGTAGATTAGCATCTGCTTCATCTGACCACGTTTTTTATAGACTGAGTCACTGGTGCCCCCTGCTTTAATTTTTGCTTGTAAGCAGGAATTAGGAGGATAGAGTTATATATCTACCGCAGCTTTGATTGGATTGATCATGTCAACAACATACTTTCAAAATCGGAGCTAGCAAGCTAGACAAGCAGTCATCTTCATGAATCATGTCGACAATCTACTGGCAAATCCTTTTCAATCCTAGTCATATGAAGAGAAATTATAGATAAAAAGTATCGGTGCTCCTCGGCCATTGGACATAAACATTACACAACAAGTTGGAAATTGCAAATTCAACAATGAGTGGTTTGGAAGGAATCAGTGGCTAACTGCAATGGTTGCAAAGCAATCACTAGCCTGCAATTCAGTGGAGTGGAAGTTTATTTCACCTTTATTTATTTAACCAGGTAGGCAAGTTAAGAACAAGTTCTCATTTACAATTGCGACCTGGCCAAGATAAAGCAAAGCAGTTCAACACATACAACAACACAGAGTTACACATGGAGTAAAACAAACATACAGTCAATAATACAGTAGAAAAATAAGTCTATATACAATGTGAGCAAATGAGGTGAGATAAGGGAGGTAAAGGCAAAAAAAGGCCACGGTGGCCAAGTAAATACAAAATAGCAAGTAAAACACTGGAATTTGCAGTGGAACAATGTGCAAGGTAGAGATAGAAGTAATGGGGTGCAAAGGAGCAAAATAAATAAATACAGTAGGGGGAGAGGTAGTTGTTTGGGCTAAATTATAGATGGGCTATGTACAGGTGCAGTAATCTGTGAGCTGCTCTGACAGCTGGTGCTTAAAGCTAGTGAGGGAGATAAGTGTTTCCTGTTTCAGAGATTTTTGTAGTTCGTTCCAGTCATTGGCAGCAGAGAACTGGAAGGAGAGGCGGCCAAAGGAATAATTGGTTTTGGGGGTGACCAGAGAGATATACCTACTGGAGCGCATGCTACATTTGGGTGCAGCTATGTTGACCAGCGATCTGAGATAAGGGGGGACTTTACCTAGCAGGGTCTTGTAGATGACCTGGAGCCAGTGGGTTTGGCGACGACTATGAAGCGAGGGCCAGCCAATAAGAGCGTACAGGTCGCAGTGGTGGGTAGTATATGGGGATTTGGTGATAAAACGGATGGCACTGTGATAGACTGCATCCAATTTATTGAATAGGGTATAGTAGGGTATTTTGTAAATGACATCGCCGAAGTCGAGGATCGTTAGGATGGTCAGTTTTACAAGGGTATGTTTGGCAGCATGAGTGAAAGATGCTTTGTTGCGAAATAGGAAGCCAATTCTAGATTTAACTTTGGATTGGAGATGTTTGATGTGAGTCTGGAAGGAGAGTTTATAGTCTAACCAGACACCTAGGTATTTGTAGTTGTCCACATATTCTAAGTCAGAACCGTCCAGAGTAGTGATGTTGGACGGGCGGGCAGGTGCAGGCAGCGATCGGTTGAAGAGCATGCATTTAGTTGTACTTGTATTTCAGAGCAATTGGAGGCCACGGAAGGAGAGTTGTATGGCATTGAAGCTCGTCTGGAGGGTTGTTAACACAGTGTCCAAAGAAGGGCCAGAAGCATACAGAATGGTGTCGTCTGGGTAGAGGTGGATCAGAGACTCACCAGCAGCAAGAGCAACATCATTGATGTATACAGAGAATAGAGTCGGCCCGAGAATTAAACCCTGTGGCACCCCTATAGAGACTGCCAGACACACTGAACTCTATCAGATAAGTAGTTGGTGAACCAGGCGAGGCAATCATTTGAGAAACCAAGGCTATCGAGTCTGCCGATGAGGATGTGGTGATTGACAGAGTCAAAAGCCTTGGCCAGATCAATGAATATGGCTGCACAGTATTGTTTCTTATCGATGGAGGTTAAGATATCGTTTAGGACCTTAAGCGTGGCTGAGGTGCACCCATGACCAGCTCTGAAACCAGATTGCTTAGCGGAGAAGGCATGGTGGGAATCGAAATGGTCGGTAATCTGTTTGTTGACTTGGCTTTCGAAGACCTTAGAAAGGCAGGGTAGGATAGATATAGGTCTGTAGCAGTTTGGGTCAAGAGTGTCCCCACCTTTGAAAAGGGGGATGACCGCAGCTGCTTTCCAATCTTTGGGAATCTCAGATGACACGAAAGAGAGGTTGAACAGGCTAGTAATAGGGGTTGCAACAATTTCGTCAGATAATTTTAGAAAGAAAGGGTCCAGATTGTCTAGCCCGGCTGATTTGTAGGGGTCCAGATTTTGCAGCGCTTTCAGAACCTCAGCTGACTGGATTTGGGGAAGGCTTGGGTGAGTTGCTGTGGGGGGTGTAGTGCTGTTGACCAGGGTAGGGTTAGCCAGGTGGAAAGCATGGCCAACCGTAGAAAAATGCTTGAAATTCTCAATTATAGTGGATTTATCGGTGGTGACAGTGTTTCCTATCCTCAGTGCAGTGGGCAGCTGGGAGGAGGTGTTCTTATTCTCCATGGACTTTACAGTGTCCCAGAAATGTTTTGAGTTTGCGTTGCAGGAAGTAAATTTCTGCTTGAAAAAGCTAGCCTTGGCTTTTCTAACTGCCTGTGTATATTGGTTTCTAGCTTCCCTGAAAAGTTGCATATCACAGTTCGATGCTAATGCAGAATGCCATAGGATGTTTTTGTGTTGGTTAAGGGCAGTCAGGTCTGCAGAGAACCAAGGGCTTTATCTGTTCCTGGTTCTAAATTTCTTGAATGGGGCATGCTTATTTAAGATGGTGAGGAAGGCATTTAAAAAAAAACAGGCATCCTCTACTGACGGGATGAGGTCAATATCCTTCCAGGATACCCCGGCCAGGTCGATTAGAAAGGCCTGCTTGCTGAAGTGTTTCAGGGAGCATTTGATAGTGATGAGTGGAGGGAGTTTGATCCATTACGGATGCAGGCAATGAGGCAGTGATCGCTGAGATCTTGGTTGAAAACAGCAGAGGTGTATTTAGAGGGCAAGTTGGTTAGGATGATATCTATGAGGGTGCCCATGTTTATGGCTTTGGGGTGGTACCTGGTAGGTTCATTGATAATTTGTGTGAGATTGAGGGCATCAAGCTTAGATTGTAGGATGGCTGGGGTGTTAAGCATGTTCCAGTTTAGGTCGCCTTGCAGCACGAGCTCTGAAGATAGATGGGGGGCAATCAGTTCACATATGGTGTCCAGAGCACAGCTGGGGGCAGAGGGTGGTCTATAGCAGGCGGCAACGGTGAGAGACTTGTTTTTAGAGAGGTGGATTTTTAAAAGTAGAAGTTCAAATCGTTTGGGTACAGACCTGGATAGTAGGACAGAACTCTGCAGGCTATCTCTGCAGTAGATTGCAACACCGCCCCCTTTGGCCATTCTATCTTGTCTGACAATGTTGTAGTTAGGGATGAAGATTTCAGAATTTTTGGTGATCTTCCTAAGCCAGGATTCAGACACGTTGTCACGTTCTGACCTATTTCCTTTGTTTTGTATTTATTTAGTATGGTCAGGGCGTGAGTTGGGTGGGCAGTCTATGTTTGTTTTTCTATGTTTTGGGGCATTTCTATGTTTCGGCCTAGTATGCTTCTCAATCAGAGGCAGGTGTCATTAGTTGTCTCTGATTGAGAATCATACTTAGGTAGCCTGGGTTGCGCTGTTTGTTTGTGGGTGATTGTCTATGTTAGTGGCTTGTGTCAGCACAGGTCTAATTTGTAGCTTCACGGTCGTCATTTGTTTATTGTTTTGTATGCAGTGTCAGTACTTTCTTTATTAAAGATTTACCATGGACACTTACCACGCCGCATATTGGTCCTCTGATCCGTTTCGCCTCTCCTCTTCAGATGAAGAGGAGGACGACCGTGACAGAATCACCAACCAAGGACCAAGCGGCGTGGTAAAAGACAGCGACGACAGCAGCAGCAGCAACAACAACAGCGGCCGGCTTCACAGGACTACACAACTTGGGAGGAGATAGACAGATGGGCGATAGACCCAGGGAGAGTGCCGGAGCCCGCCTGGGATTCGATGGAGCAGTGCAAGGAGGGTTACAGGAGAATGAGGTTGGCGAAGGCAGCACGGCAGTGCGACAGGTACGAGAGGCAGCCCCCCCAAAAAATTTTGGGGGGGCACACGAGGGGTGGAGCTAAGCCAGGTAGCAGACCTGCGCTCACTCCTCGTGCTTATTATAAGCAGCGCGTTACTGGTCAGGCACCGTGTTATGCGGTTAAGCGCACGATGTCGCCAGTACGTGTCCATAGCCCGGTGCGCTATAGGACAGCCCCCCGAGAGTGTCATGCGAGCGCGGGCATCGAGCCAGGGCGTATGGTGCCTGCTCAGCGGGTCTGGTCGCCGGTACGCAGTTTTGGTCCAGGGTATCCTGCGCCGGCTCTGCGTGCTGTGTCTCCGGGGCGCTGGGAGGGTGCAGTGTGTCCTCTGCCTGCGCTCCGCTCGTGTCGGGCAAATGTGGGAGTGGAGCCTAAGGGAGAGGCGCGTGTAGTAAGCACTAGATCTCCCGTGCTTACCCACAGCCCGGTTCAACCTGTGCCTGCACTCTGGAGGGTCCGGGCTAGAGTGGTTATCCAGCCTAGGGAAGTGGTGCCAAGGTTGCGCACCAGAGCTCCAGTGCTCCCCCACAGCCCGGTCCTTCAGGTGCCTCCTCCTAACCCCAAGCCTACTGAAGGTCTCCCCAGCCTCGTGGTTCCTGTGGCAGCCCCACGCACCAGGCTGTCTCTCTGTCTCCTCCCTGCAGGTGGTCCTGTCTGTCCGGCGCTGCTGCCGGAGTCTCCCGCCTGTCCGGCGCTGCTGCCGGAGTCTCCCACCTGTCCGGGGCCGCTGCCGGAGTCTCCCGCCTGTCCGGCGCCGCTGCCGGAGCCTCCCGCCTGTCCGGGGCCGCTGCCGGAGTCTCCCGCCTGTCCGGCGCCGCTGCCGGAGCCTCCCGCCTGTCCGGCGCCGCTGCCGGAGCCTCCCGCCTGTCCGGCGCCGCTGCCGGAGCCTCCCGCCTGTCCGGCGCCGCTGCCGGAGCCTCCCGCCTGTCCGGCGCCGCTGCCGGAGCCTCCCGCCTGTCCGGCGCCGCTGATGGAGCCTCCCGCCTGTCCGGCGCCGCTGCCGGAGCCCCTCTGCCCAGAGCTGCCGCCCCTCTGTCCCGAGCTGCCGCCCCTCTGTCCCGAGCTGCCGCCCCTCTGTCATTTGAGAGGAGTGGCCATGGTTAGGAAGCCACGGAGGCGGACAATGAGGCGGACTAAGACAATGGCGAAGTGGGGTCCGCGTCCCGCGCCAGAGCCGCCACCGCGGACAGACGCCCACCCAGACCCTCCCCTATAGGTCAAGGTTTTGCGGCCGAAGTCCGCACCTTTGGGGGGTACTGTCACGTTCTGACCTATTTCCTTTGTTTTGTATTTATTTAGTATGGTCAGGGCGTGAGTTGGGTGGGCAGTCTATGTTTGTTTTTCTATGTTTTGGGGCATTTCTATGTTTCTGCCTAGTATGCTTCTCAATCAGAGGCAGGTGTCATTAGTTGCCTCTGATTGAGAATCATGCTTAGGTAGCCTGGGTTGCACTGTTTGTTTGTGGGTGATTGTCTATGTTAGTGGCTTGTGTCAGCACAGGTCTATTTTGGTAGCTTCACGGTCGTCATTTGTTTATTGTTTTGTATGCAGTGTCAGTACTTTCTTTATTAAAGATTTACCATGGACACTTACCACGCCGCATATTGGTCCTCTGATCCGTTTCGCCTCTCCTCTTCAGATGAAGAGGAGGACGACCGTGACACACGGCTAGAACATCCGGGTTGGCAGAGTGTGCTAAAGCAGTGAATAAAACAAACTTAGGGAGGCTTCTAATGTTAACATGCATGAAACCAAGGCTATTACGGTTACAGAAGTCATCAAAAGAGAGCACCTGGGGAATAGGAGTGGAGCTAGGCACTGCAGGGCCTGGATTCACCTCTACATCACCAGAGGAATAGAGGAGGAGTAGGATAAGGGTACGGCTTAAAGCTATGAGAATTGGTCGTCTAGAACGTCCGGAACAGAGAGTAAAAGGAGGTTTCTGGGGGCGATAAAATAGCTTCAAGGTATAATGTACAGACAAAAGTATGGTAGGATGTGAATACAGTGGAGGTACACCTAGGTATTGAGTGATGATGAGAGAGATATTGTCTCTAGAAACATCATTGAAACAAGGTGATGTCATTGCATGTGTGGGTGGTGGAACTGAAAGGTTGGATAAGGTATAATGAGCAGGGCTAGAGGCTCTACAGTGAAATAAGCCAATAAACACTAACCAGAACAGCAATGGACAAGGCATATTGACATTAAGGAGAGGCATGCTTAGTCGAGTGATCATAAGGGTCCAGTGAGTAGTGAGGTTGGTTGGGGTAACGGTGATTCTGACAGCTAGCCGGGCCATCGGTAGCAAGCTAGCATAGGATGGAGGTCTGTTTTTAGCCACCTCGTGCGTTTCCGTTGGTAGATTAGTGGGGTTCCGTGTGGTAGAGGGGATCAATCCAATTGGCAAAATAGATATAGTTATAGTGACCCAAGAAAATTTGTCCGATAGATTTATTCAGATAGCAGCCAATAAGTTAGCTAACGATTAGCGGGCCGCAGATGGGCGTTCAGGTAACGTTGCGACGGAGGGGCAAGTTGGATAACTCCCTCAGGCAGATAACGTCAGTAGACCAGTCGCGAAGGCTCCGCATTGGCAGTAAAACGGGTCCGGATAGGTGATTGTAGCCCAGGAGTGGCTGATGGAACTCTTCAGCTGGCTAGCTCCTGAATAATTGATGTTTGCTCCGGGATCAACGTAAGCCAATAGTCACACGGATAGCAGCTAGCTAGCTGCAAGATCCAGGTGTAAATGTCCAGAGCTTTCAGTTGAAATCCGGGGATATGGAGAGAAAAATAGGTCCGGTATGTTCTGGTCTGAGTCACGTTGTACAAAACTGACAATAGCTTTTCGAGCTAAATGATAGCTGATGACCATCAACCGTGGTTAGCTGAATACTAACGTTAGCCAGTAAACTGGCTAGCTTCTGGTTAGCTTCTGGCAAGCTTCTGGAAGTGTGGTCCAAGTTTGTGTTTAAGTATATTTAAAAGCAAATACTTTTAGACTTTTTCTCAAGTACTATTTTACTGGGTAACTTTACTTTTATTTGAGTAACTTTCTATTAAAGTATCTATAATTTTACTCAAGTATGACAATTGGGTACTTTTTCCACAACTGCTAATTATGACGTTTCTGCGCTAAACTAGGTTTAATATTTTCTTAAATAGAACTCCCTTCAGTCCAGGATCCCGTAGTTCTTAAGTTGATTTCTCTCGTGAATTATTTGATTAATCTCTAGAGAATTGGCACGTTGGGCTCACAAAAATACAGAATTAAATGGAATTCAAGTAATGGAACCAATGTCAGTCAATAATCGCACAGCACTATTTATTCAAGGCACAATGATCGCAATTAGGCCTATACTGTCTCTTTTGAATAACTGCTTTTTCTTCATAAGAACACGTCTCAATTGCCTCTAAGAGGCCAGTATTTTACTGCATGTTTTACTCCACCAGGTCCTTAGGCTATCATCACATTGGTCACAGCAGAGTGACATTTGAATCCACGACTCTATCCTCTCCAGAAATGTTGTTAATATGAACAACTGTGCACTATAGCTGTGCACTGTAATGTTAGAATACACTTGTTGGAAGAAATATTACATTTCTCAATACTACCCCACTTTTCCTGAACGTTAACCATTGATGCCCATTTAACTCATGAATTCAATTTCTTATAAATTCCTAGACACACTCCCTAGAGTACCAACTATTCTTTGTTGTCTTTATTAAGGTTAAGTATATTCTTATATTCTCTGCTATACTATGTCATGGTTAGCTTTACCTTCTTCGTTATCTGGTTAAATTTGCCTTGAGTTATCACAGTCAAACAGTCACGTGTGTCCAAGAGCCAAACGTAACCGTCTTTGTATATAGCAACCACACCCCAGGAACCCTATTTGCCTATTTGTTGGCGATGATGAATGCAGCAGAAAGACTCTAAAACCCTTCGAGTGTTACAATGAGGACCTTAAGATTTTCCCTTACCTTCATCCTCCAGTTGTCTTTGACCCCAAAGCCTTATGTTACAGGTGAGATAAATACACTTCCTCTTCGACAACATACATTTATTTGTTTGGGATATTCATTGGGTGTGTATGTTGTTTTGATCTAGTCTAGAATTATACTTTTTTCCCCCAGATTTTTGTATGTATTTTTTTTACAATAGAAATGACCTGACCATGTCAGTTGTAAATAGTCCCAATAGTACCATCCCCGAAATATTAGTTTTTTGTTGTCTAGACAGTGGTCGGTTGAAGAGACATATTTCAGTATATTCTGTGCCAGAGAGTCACATATACTGTAACAGTACACACTGAGCAAAACACAAGCATCAAAAAGGATGAGGGCATTGCTCATAACCTTGCTTTACCTGAAAATATATAGGGTTATATTGCATAGGCTTAAAGCCGTGATAAAAATTTTAAAAAGAAGGAAATTACAATGGGATCATATTATATGCTATTATGTCAAAATGGGATACGGCTCGCTAAATTTCATTCAGCTAAAGTCAATTTGACCTGAAGTTCATTGCATTAATTTGCAGCTGCTAATGGGACTTTGACCAAATAAAAGTATACAGTAGCAGTGTTCTTTATGTCTGAGCTAGCTCCAGCAAAGCGACAGCACACTAGACAGAGCCTATATGCCTTATACTCACAACAAGAGGTATCATGTGAGTTTTTGGTTTAAAATGCTTGTAATGTCTGTTTGCAAAGGAGTGGACTGGGAAACTCCGAATGTGGCATTTGAGTCCAATACAACTGATAGGTAAGGTATCAACAACATTTTCAAAACTTCTGTTCACCAGCATTTATTTCCAAATGTGTTTTGAATGCAGTTATTTGAATTGTGTAACGTGCATTATAGATTTTTTTTCAATGTAGTATTTCAATGATCCAGGTTTGATAAGCATCATTGGGTGTAAAACTTTTTAGGACCTTTGTAGCATAATCCAAATAACATGCCTAAATCACCTTGTTGAAAATGAGGAACTATGAAGATATTGTTCTTTTTTTCTAACCAAAGTTTTGGTTTTGTCAGGTACATACTGCCATCAACTGAAAAGACTCCACAGGACCTTGTCTCCTCACTAACATACACAGATACTGCATTATCCAGTGCTGATTTACATGAGCATGTCAAGCCACAGAAAGCCTGTGCAGTGCCCAATAGTGCCAAGTTGTGGCCCGTGAAAGCCCTTATCACGTCTGAGTCACATTGTAGGCTGTTTGGAAATGTCAGTGTTAGCCATATTATACCAAGGAGGGACTGTGAAAGTGGTTTGAAAAGGATTTGGTCCCTCTTTCAATCTGAAGCTACTCGTTTGGTGGTGAAAGTAATAACACCTTTATTAGAGGTTGTCACAATGTCTTTACACTTGTTCTCTAGTCTTTTTAAGACAGTTACACCACAATCATTAGTCCAGATTGACTCTGATAGAATTGATCAACACAATACTGTATCTGAGGTAAATGTGTCCTATGGTCATAATGTAAATGTGAGGGACATGTGGATTTATTCTGACCACCAGAATATAGTGATCCTGGAGGATGACCCTGTAGTGATGGAGTCAGCCTCCTTCCTCTTTGAGAAGCGCCCCTCTGTTTCGACTCTACTGAAGTACCACAAGGGGGCGCTGAAAGTCCTCAGGGGCTCTCAGACCCTTTTGACCAGAGACAGTCGTGTCGTACTGGTGGGTCATGGCAGCAAGGGCAGTGATGGTGTGGCCAGACTGGGAGGTTATGGGCCAGAGGAGCTTGCCAAAGTTGTGGTGGCCATGAAGATAGAAGATGGGCATCTGCACACCCTCAGCCTGGTGGGCTGTGCACTAGGAAAGGACCTCAAGTTTGCAGAGCGGCTGCTTCGAGCGCTCATCTCACTCAACGTGGAGACCAAACTGCACCTGAGGAGCTCAGCACTATCCGTCAGGCCCAACGGAGAGAAGGTGACCAGAGAGGAGGGGGTCTGGAGGCATAAAGACGGCAGTAAGAAAGTAATCGCCCAGCTGGACCAGAACGGTAACCTGCTGACCAGAGTGGAAGGAGATGACAGAGGACAGGTCATTCCCAACTACCAGGGGCACGCCCTATACATACAGACTTTAGAATGGCCGACCCACCCTCAAATGTTTGTCTCAGCAAACTTGCGTAAGAAGTACACCTCGATTGACTGTTTAGAGGGGCTTACATGGAGCCTGTTTTTTGAGGAAAATGAAAGAAGGCGCGCTCCAGATTACATCCCAGTGCACAAACAGGGGAACCTCACGTCCGTGTGGCTGGCTGACCACAAACCCATGGAAGACATTCCCATCAAGCACCTCACCACCATTCTCGATCTGCTGGTGGAGATCAGGTACAATGCCAGGGAAGACACTGACTTTGACTTGTATTACGTTCTGAACGACTGCATCTTTAAGGTGCAGAGGAGAACCTTCTACGCCTCCCTGGTGGGGAAGTACATTCATTCTAACCATCTGGAAGAAATTGAGAAATTCACTGATGCTTTCAGGCACCAGAAGGAGGACTACTCCCTCCAAGAGCTTAGACAGGGCCTCAAGGCGTCCGAATTCAACAACTTCTGCCGCCAGACGTTCCAGCTGCAACGATGTGTCCAGGACTGTGAACGCTGGGGCCACTACTTCATGGCTGCTGTGTTCTCTGCATCTGTCCGAAACTTCCGCACATTCTCACTCTTCCTTATGAGTGTTATCGCTTGCGAGGTGGGCCGATCCCAAGGCTCTGACAGCTCACTCTGTACAGCCTTTGTTGGGGATGACCACCCTATGGTAGGGGACGACCCTTGGCTTGAACGCAGTAGACGCGGGTTCTATGGCTGTACGGTGGGCAAAGCTGAGGAGATGATGACCAAACGAGACACACTCGACTGGCTGGATCAGGTTGTTTCCAAGGAGAATGCCCTCTTTGCCAAGTCCAAGCAGATGATGAGTGGCGTCGACCACGACCAGGAGACAGAGCTTGATATCTTTGGGAGGGTCAAGGTCATGAATAAATATGTGTTTTCATCTTACCTTGAATTCTTTCGAGGAACGCCAGAGGGGAAGAAGCTGGCAAGAGGATGCAGAGCTTGAGGATAGTACATGGCTGCTAGATGACCTAAACCCTATTCAACGAGATTGCAAAATTGTAATCATTGTTACTGGCTAATATCTGTTAAATATGGGAGGCAAAATTATAGTTTAATTAATGTCTAATTAAGCAATATTTTCCAAGGGGGTGTGGTATATTGACCAATATTTCACGACTAAGGGCTGTTCTTATGCACAACGTGAAGAGGAGTGCCTGGATACAGCTCTTGGCTGTGGTACAGTATATTGGCCATAAACCACAAACCCCTGAGTTGCCTTATTGCTATTATAAACTGGTTACCAACATAAATAGAATAGTAAACAAGTATTTTTGCGTCATAGCCGTGGTATATTGTCTGATATACACACACACGGCTAAAATGCTGTTTCAGCCAATCATCATCTAGGACCCAAACTACCTGGTTTATAATGAATGCCTCATGTCTATGTTAATCTCTATGGGCAAAATGCTGTTTCAAGAAACATTTGTGTGTGGCATTTAAGTCCATCTCCACTTATTTCACGAAGTAGGCCTAATTGTGATTGGTGTGGTGTGTGGTTATCAGTTATGGGCAATTATCCAAATAATGAAACATTCATTAACATTTAGGCCATCAAGTTTCCAAACCTGTAAGGAATGTTGTTAAATTTAGCACCATTTGCTTTTATTTAGCACAAAACTATATACATCCGAATATGGTTCTAGCTAGTATTGGTACAAGCTAATTGACACAACAATGTACAATCATTTCTGAGGGTAATTTCTGTACTATCTATTAAATATTCACCCATCCGGGAATTCATTCCTTTGAGTACAGTTCTGGGTTGGTGTGTTGGCTAGGTTCCGTAAGGAATACAAAGGCCTAAGTAAGTAAGTTGCTGGGTTGGTGTGTTGGCTAGGTTCCGTAAGGAATACAAAGGCCTAATTAAGTAAGTTGCTGGGTTGGCTTTGTTATTTGAATAATTGTGAAGCATAATGTGACTGTAAAAAACTGTATTGTTGACTTAGGAAGATACCATTGCTTTTAGCATTGGGGATTGTAGTTCAGAATTTTAGAATGGCATTCTCCATACAGGGATTCACTGGACCTGCTAGCACTCATGCAAAACATAATGCTTCTAGTAGCTGTCATGGATGAATGCAAATCTACAAACTGTGAACGTTTAGATAAGACATTCCCATTGAACGATTCAAAATGAGCTGATTCATTAGACAATGTGATGTTCAGAGGTATGAAAATGTGTAATAAATGCCATTTGCCCAATAGACTTATTTTGCCAAAATGATAATACTGTAGTAAGAATGTAACAATTACACACTGAATACAATGTGTGCTGTATAGTTGTGACAACTATACACCTAGTTCATACATTGAAATATGTATATGATGATTTTTTTTGTTTGATCACAAAATGTATTTTGTGAAATGCTTATCTGTCGATTAATGATGAAAGTGCTAATTCAACCAAAATAAATCATAATAATGGAGGTCACCATTGTTGCAATATTTTATTAGAACATTTTTGGTCATGTTTTACGATGTTATTACAATGGCCAGTATAAAGAGAATTACAAAGTATAAATACAAAACTGCAATACCACAGTGGGGAAAACATTGTTTAAGGAAACATGCTATGGGGACACTGCATCACCAGCACTGTATGTATGAGACTACTGGTGGCTCAAAGGTGCTTTCCACTAATGTGTACTGCCATATGTAAATTCATATTTATTTCTTGCAAAGCACCTAAAGCTGGCTCATGGTTTTCTGATTTCACTTTGGGTCATATGTCATCTAAGGATTCTTTGTAGTGGTTACACTGGTAGTAGGCCAAAAGGAAAGCCGTTCAGGGTTTTTTGGATGGAAAGACCACCACTTATAACACTCAGGGAGTACAACAAAAATCCTGTAAACCAAGTGGTATAGAGCTAAGAGATGAGCACTGCTGGCACTACCAAGCATGGGAGATGTACATAAAAAGGCCTGTCGTGGAGGGGGTGAGTACTATGTGAGTGTCCAGGTCTGGATGGGAGCAGTACGGTGAGAAGGGGTACTGACACTGGGTGGGATACTATGAGGCTGTCTGGTTCCCCCTGGCTCACACCACCATCAGAAGGCATGGACCTCACAGGAGCACACAGCTGCACTTGGACACCTTCTCGCTGCTGAGAAGACCATGCTGCGTGGTGGCCAGTGACTGGATCAAGCCCCAGAAGTGTTTGAAGGTGATTCCCTCGCCGTCCGACACACCCATCTGTCTCATCACCTCGCCCAGGCCCTGCTCTGAGCCTCCAGTCTGGGGAAGGGAGGGAGCACAAAAACAACTCTTCATTATATGGACACAGTATTTTACCTATTGACAGGTAATAAGAAATAAAGTAATCATGCATAGACATGTATTAGAAGCAAGTTAGCAATTAGTCTATTGCACTTTTGAGAGTATAACATTGTTGCCTACGTTACTCAGTAGGTTACGTTCATAACAGTACTGCTATTCCAAGCAGTAATTATTCTATCAATAATTAAACTGAATAACTACTGTCAACATGTTTGACTTCAAAATCTACTATTGGCATCTCTTCAACTGTATGCAGCTGTATAAATACAGCATGTGAGTACTTTGTCAACTAACTGTGTCACGTTTCAGGCTTTGTTACCCTCTAGTGGTTATAAACATCCCTTTTTCAGGACCCTGTCTTTCAAAGATAACTTGTAAAAATCCAAATAACTTCACAGATCTTCATTGTAAAGGGTTTAAACACTGTTTACCATGCTTGTTCAATGAACCATAAACAATTAATGAACATGCACCTGTGGAATGGTCGTTAAGACACTAACAGCTTACAAACAGTAGGCAATTAAGGTCACAGTTCTGAAAACTTAGGACACTAAAGAGGCCTTTCTACTTATTCTGAAAAACACCAAAAGAAAGATGCCCAGGGTCCCTGCTCATCTGCGCGAACGTGCCTTAGGCATGCTGCAAGGAGGCATGAGGACTGCAGATGTGGCCTGGGCAATAAATTGCAATGTCCGTACTGTGAGACCTCTAAGACAGCGCTACAGGGAGACAGGATGGACTGCTGATCGTCCTCGCAGTGGCAGACCACGTGTAACAACACCTGGACTGAGGGCTTGTAGGCCTGTTGTAAGGCAGGTCCTCACCAGACATCACCGGCAACAACATCGCCTATGGGCACAAACCCACAGTCACAGGACCAGACAGGACTGGCAAAAAGTGCTCTTCACTGACGTGTCGCGGGTTTGTCTCACCAGGGGTGATGGTCGGATTCGCGTTTATCGTCGAAGGAATGAGCGTTACACCGAGAACTCTACTCTGGAACGGGATCGATTTGGAGGTGCAGGGTCAGTCATGGTCTGGGGTGGTGTGTCACAGCATCATCGGACTGAGCTTGTCATTGCAGGCAATCTCAACGCTGTGCATACAGGGAAGACATCCTCCTCCCTTATGTGGTACCCTTCCTGTAGGCTCATCCTGACATGACCTTCCAGCATGACAATGCCACCAGCTATACTGCTCGTTCTGTGCGTGATTTCCTGCAAGACAGGAATGTCAGTGTTCTGAAATGGCCAGCGAAGAACCCAGATCTCAATCTCATTGGGCACATCTGGGGCCTGTTGGATCGGAGGGTGAGGGTTAGGGCCATTTCTCCAGAAATGTCCGGGAACTTGCAGGTGCCTTGGTGGAAGAGTGGGGTAACATCTCACAGCAAGAACTGGTAAATCTGGTGCAGTTCATGAGGAGGAGATGCACTGCAGTACTTAATGCAGCTGGTGGCCACACCAGATACTGACTGTTACTTTTGGTTTTGACTCCCCCTTTGTTCAGGGACACATTATTCCATTTATGTTAGTCACATGTCTGTGGAACTTGTTCAGTTTATGTCTCAGTTGTTGAATCTTGTCATGTTCATACAAATATTTACACATGTTAAGTTTTCAGAAAATAAACGCAGTTGACAGTGAGAAGACGTTTCTTTTTTTGCTGAGTTTAGATGTCTTAAAGTAATGATGGAAAGCATTCCAGCTGACTACCTCATGAAGCTGGTTGAGAGAATACCAAGAGTGTGCAAAGCTGTCATCAAGGCAAAGAGTTACTACTTTGAAGAAACTCAAATATAAAATATATTTGGATTTGTTTAACACTTTTCTGGTTACTACATGATTCCATATGTGTT
Organism: Oncorhynchus clarkii lewisi; assembly: GCF_045791955.1. Classification (NCBI taxonomy): domain Eukaryota; kingdom Metazoa; phylum Chordata; class Actinopteri; order Salmoniformes; family Salmonidae; genus Oncorhynchus; species Oncorhynchus clarkii. The sequence continues at coordinate 29,789,556 of NC_092178.1, read as the reverse complement.
GTTTCATAGTTTTGATGTCTTCACTATTAATCTACAATGTAGAAAATAGTACAAATAAAGAAAAGCCTTGAACGAGTAGTTGTGTCCAAACTCTTGACTAGTACTGTCAATATTTACAAAAACATATATGGGGGATTGGAAATGAAGCAGACAATTACATTGATGAACGCTACAATCTATATTCAATATTAAAGCTGATCTAGCCCCCCCCCCCAACAAAAAAAGTATAATAAAAAATATGACCTAAAACATTGTAGTTACTCCACAATACTAACCTAAATTACAGATTGAAAAGAAGGATGCCTGTACAGAATATGCATCCTGTTTGCAACAAGGTACTTAAGTAATACTACAAAATATGACATTGAATGTTCTTGAGTGGCCTAGTTAGACTTAAATCGGCTTGAAAATGTATGGCAAGACCTGAAAATGGATGTCTAGCAATGATCAACAATCAAAAACAAATGGATCCATTTTGAATTCAGGCTGTAACACCACAAAATGTGGAATATATTTTAATTCTGAAATGTGATAAAGCTGCCAGCCAGGCACATGCAAACACAGTGGATATTTCTGTCTGCTGGAAACAATAGGAAATTGATTTGGGAAAATATTTCCTGTCCTGAACGCTGCACCACAGCTGAGACAATATAAAGAGCTGTTTCCTGGAATCCCATTTAAATGATGTGATCATTACTTTTCCTTTGAAATAGACTCTGGTTTTGGATAAGTCTAAGACTGGACATAATGAAAAACATATGGACTTGGTAATTAAACATAATTTTCACTTCAACAGTTGTGTATACTGCCCCCTCCTCTTGACCTCAATTGCCTCTCACAACAAATATGTCCTAGCTGTTGTGGCTAACTATTGTGTAGCAGAAACACTGTACTTGGTTGTCGCGTTTATGGTGGATGAAGTCGACTTGGTGCAAGGAGTCATATTACAATAAAACAATTTTCTGCTCTTCATTAGGAAAACAGTTATTTATTTATCTGTCAGTTTGTTTCACCCCCTCTAGATGAAAGATCAACCTTGAGCCTTCCTCACTTGCTCATGTATTTGAACCGGCCATTTCCTGTTTTTCAAAAGCATAGCTATCTTTGTCACCCTCTGGTAGATTCAGACTCGTCCTGGAAAACCGCCTTGGGCCTGAGACAACTAAGCAGCCAGTTCCAACATGAATACATGGCAAGATACATTGGCCTTTTCAGTGATTGAAATAAAGCTTGTTTAAAACTCAATTGGTGACTGAAGCACAGTAGATCACATAAATCGTGGATTTGTATTGAACCTGGCAACCAACGCCTACAGGCCTTTCCTGAGTGTTTGTTTGGGAGTCATAGGATGTGGCGTGTACTGTATGTGTGTGGTTGAGTGGGGGGGGGGGGGGGGGGGGGTAGTAAGAGCCAGAGTCATGCCCTACTGGTAGAATGGCAGGTGTGGCCGGGGAGGGCGAGGGCAATGTAGCCGACAGTTGCAGCTTATGTACCTTGACTAAGTTGGGCAGCTGGGAGGAGAGGAGGTCTTTGAACTCTTTGGTTTGGAGCGTGGGACCTTTATTGGCCGCAGCGGCATGGAACTTTGTGACCAAAGTGTTGATGGCCTTTTCCAGGTCGGAGTGCTGCGCCAGAGGAGGAGAAATAAACGTGTTAGGGTGGGGGGTTCAAATAATATAACAATAAGAAAAGCATTATCTGACAGTACTTTGAAATTCATTATGTGACGTTTATTATTATAATAGATCATTAAGAAAGAAAGTTAACATATTCATCAGACAGACTCCCCAGGTGCGTGCCGAAGTGTACCGACCTCCACTCAATTTAGTCCCAAATACCAAAACAATCAGACACACTCACATCCGCCCTCAAGTGCATATCCAGCATGCCTCCATGCGTCGGAAGTTTACACAAAGACGACACTCCGATGTTTAACCCTGTCCTTGAGTGACTGTTCGAACAACACTGCAGCCTTCTTCTCCACACAAATCTCGTAACAGCTCCATTCAGTTAATTAACTTGTGTTTGTATTGCACCTTTCACGAGTATCAGTGTTACTGAAAGCTTACTGGTTAACCAAAGAATTGTGAGAAACAATACGAGAACAGTTATACTCCAACAAGATCAGTTACACTTCCAGGTTGCAAATGACCTATTTGAAAAGTAGACCTTATGTTTGGCAGTGGAATATGAAACTGTGTCACACAGACTTGTTATGTTGGTTATTGTGAAGGACATCATTCCATACTCTCTTTAAACCAAGAACCAAACACCCAATCTATTGTAACTGTTGGGTTTTTTGTTCATACTACTTTTTATTTATATTCTAAATCACTAACATTAAATAACTGTTCAGGGACTTTGCTATGTCACTCACCCCTATTCAAATAGATATTTGAATATGCTATTGAAATGTGAGCATCTGTGGGTGGGTCGGTAGGAGAAGCTTCAGTAACGAGAGACTATTGGAAGGCAAATTCAGACAACTTGTCTACATGTAGAAGGTACTTGAAATACCTGCAGGTTGGTAGCTACAGTATGACAGCTCAACCCCTCACTGTTGATTTTCAGGGTGTGCCAGGGGCGGAGTCGCCATCTGGGCCAGATGGGCTGTTAAATTTTTAGCCCATTGGGTCTGTCTAACTTAGATTTTTCACGCAAAATGAACTTGCTAATAACGGGGGCCTAACGGAGGAAATGGCCCAATGTGGGGGCCTCGAGGAAAAACTTGGCCAGTGTCTTAGAAATGCCAGGTCCGATTTATGGTCCGTGCCCGATTCGTGCATGAGAGGCTTGGGAAACAGGGTGAGGAATCAGTGGTGACTTCAAACTGTATTCTCCCAAACACTAAAACAAATTCGTTGACACATCCAAAAACAAAGTTGTTGTTTCAGTTGTCAGGGTAGGAAATAAAGTAGAATAAAAAGCCTGACTCACTAGGCCACCATAAAAATCTCGTGGTAGGCCTAATCCTACTACAGTGTTCATTTTATAACGTTTCCACAAATAACGTTAGCTCACAGCAGCCAACAAAAGTCATAAAATGTATACAGTAAGTAACACCGGTACGGCGCTTGCTAACCGACAGTAAGTATCTCATTGTCTATCTGTATTTCTGTTCGTCTAGCTGTCATCCCTCACACACTGGCCTATATTCAAAGAACGTTTCTGTGTCCTAGGCCATGGGGACAGAATCTGAATGGACTGATTGCCACCCCGTGCTTTCCATTTCCATACACGGTCTCTGTCTATAGACACAACTGAGAATAGCTCATTGCTCCCTCGTCAACATATGGCCTAGATTAATTTGTTATTGGCCATATTCTTTGATGCTGTTCTAGCATGCACACTGATCAGTGCATTGAAATGATAACTTGTAAACTCGCGTTAAGAGTGCATAAAAAGTAGGCTATATGCAAACGCGCCTATAAAAATAATACGATCTCATGGACTGTGACATGATATAAATTGGATAGCATAATATGTCAATGGAATTTTGGTTAAACTACATCTTGTGCCACTTCCAACGGTAATCAGAACGATGCGTAGAAGTTGGGGGAAGTTATCACCAAAAGAATGCAACAACTCCATTCCTTGCTTCTAGGACGAGATAAGCCACCATCTCTTCAACTGCCACGTTTTGACAAGTGCTGATTTTAAAATTGTATAGTAGGCCTACCTGTTCAGCCATTTGGATCGTTTTGTGCTGTCCTTTTTCAAAGTAAAGTTTTCTCTCCGCGACGTTCGGTATGCTAATTGTTACTTTTCTCGCTCAGTGTTCCATTGCTTCCTAAATCCTCCCACTCCCCCAAAAAAATCCAACTGCAATTCGATTCCACCTTCCGTGTCAGTCGAGAAAGATATGGGGAAAATTATAGTGCGCTCAGTGTAACTCGATGCATTGGGACTGTAAACTTCACGAGGCAAAAAGTCTACATGCAGTCATATAGGCCTTTTACCACCCTTCTTTAACTATTATTGCGAAGTTCTCTTTTGTTTCGAAGTGTTCCACATTTTGCAGAGAGTAGCCTACAGAGTTGTGCGTTTAAAATGTAGGCTATTCAAGAATAGAGCCCGCGAGTGCGTCACTAAACATCTGGAAACATTTAGCAAAAGTTGAAACAGTCTGCAAGTTTAGGCTGGAGTTTTTCTTTATTGTTGCAAATTTTAACCCCTCATATAAGCCTACCTATTTTTATGCAGTTTCTGTAAAGCTTTGAATATCCACCAAAATAATACATTTCTCAATGTTGTAAGAAACCTTTATGAACCATGCATGGACGGTCCCCATTGGACATTTTTTTCGAGGACGTTTATAACAAACGTCGTTTGTCACTGTCCGTTCCAATTTCCATTAGCCCTACATTCACTTTGATAAGTCATCAGAGGTTGAGAAGGAAATGCTGGGAAAAGCGATGCGCTCACAATGAACAGGCGCGACCACATTCTTGAAAGCCGGTTTCCTGACTATAGAGACAGAGGGGTGGGCAAACATGGGACTAGACAAAACTGGATATATCCATTGCCTTTGTTTTTAGGCCATTGTTGAAATGATAGATCCCTTTAATGAGCATTTCTCCTCTGCCAAGTTAATCCATCCACCTGACAGGTATGGCATATCAAGAAGCTGATTAAACAGCATGGTTATTACACAGGTGCACCTTGTGCTGGGACAATAAAAGGCCACCCTAAAATGTGCAGTTTTGGTACACAGCACAATGCCACAGATGTCTCAAGTTTTGAGGGAGTGTGCTATTGGCATGCTGACTGCAGGAATGTCCACCAGAGCTGTTGCCAGATAATTTAATGTACATTTTTCTACCATAAGCCACTTCCAACATCGTTTTAGAGAATTTGGCAGTACTTCCAACCAGCCTCACAACCTTAGACCACGTGTATGGTGTTGAGTGGGCGATTCCTTTGCTTATGTCAAGGTTGTGAACAGAGTGCCCCATGGTGGCGGCGGGGTTAGGGCATGGGCAAGCATAAGCTACAGACAACGAACACAACTGCATTTTAAAATCGATGGCAATTTAAATGCAGAGATACCATGACGAGATCCTGAGGCCCATTGTCGTGCCATTCATCCGCCACCATTTCAGCATGATAATGCATACTCACCAGACATATCACCCATTGAGCATGATTGAGATGCTCTGGATCAACGTGTACGACAGCGTGTTCCAGTTCCCGCCAATATCCAGCAACTTCGCACTGCCATTGAAGAGGAGTGCGACAATATTCCACAGGCCACAATCAACAGCCTGATCAACTCTATGCGAAGGGGGTGTGTCGCGCTGCATGAGGCGAATGGTGGTCACACCAGATACTGACTGGTTTTCTGATACACGCCCCTACCTTTTTTAAAAAGGTATCTGTGACCAACAGATGCATATCTGTATAATAAGTCATTTGAAATCCATATATTAGGGCATAATTCATTTATTTAAATTGGATGATTTCCTTATATGAACTGTAACTCAGTAAATTGTTGCATGTCGCGTTTAGATATTTATTCTGTATACTTCCAGTGGCTACGGATCGGTGCATAAATTGTCATAGGCCTACTGAGGTGTTTACATGAAAACCAGTTAACCAGGATTTCCATTATGCTACCACAATGGAGAGATCTAAATCTAGCCTAAATACTGGATCTGCACAGTCGGGTCCAAGCCAATGATTTATAATAGATGACTGATACGGGGCGCTGTGTTGAATCCACAATACCTCCATCTTTGCACTCCCCCACTTTGTAAAAAAATTATTACTAACTATTTTGGAAGCTCTAGAAATGCACGTCAACAATAATTCTTGCCACATTTATTCTATTACATATACTTTAATGCATACTTTTAAATTATGTTATGTGAGCTAAACACAAAAAAAATGTAAATACATTTTAAGAAAATACCCTTAAACTATTGAAATTACTAATGTTGCTGTCCCCATGACAACCCCCAAAATGCTTAAAACCATTTAATTTTGTCCTCGAAACATTTCATTGAAATCCTGTAGAATAACATGAATTCCTATGGAGGACTGCTCCAGCTGGGGAGCGCCAATATGGCTGACCGGTGGCTTCAAAGCCTCTCGATGGCCAATACATAGAATAATCAATCCAGGGTTTATAAACATCATTGGTCCAAACCCATTGCTTCGCACTACCACCCACCTCTGTTAAACACATGCTTGTAAAAACGAATTAATGTCATAATCGAAGACCACAGTAAAACGCTTAATGTCTCTAGAATGCGCAGCTGTTTGGTTTCACATGCGGGTTCAATAGCGACTGGTATCCCTGGGGAGAAAGGGTGTGTCCTCCCTTTAGAGCTTTCAAGCATTCGAGCCATTCCTCCACGTTGTCTTCCAGAAAAACAGACACCACGCCCAAATTTGAGAAGACACGGGATCAAGTGGATTTAAGAGCCTGATTAGCCCTAACTGAGGTACCTGTCAATGTCTCTGGTACGATGTCTCATTGCAGAGACGTTTAGGCCTATGTTGAAATGACACTGTTCAGGAGACTAAGGGATGGCCTACACCAGGGCTATTCAACTATATTCTAACATGGGCCAGACGTAAAAAAAGGTTCATTACAAGGGGGCCGGACATTTTCCACTTCCGATTATTCTTCGGAAGAACTGTTTAAAAAAAGCAACGCGCACACACCAATACAGCACTTTTATTAACATTAAATGTTGCTAAAAGTATTTAGGGAAGAAGTGGAGGCCTCTCAACCAAAGTGACTCGAGGTGCACCCAAAACAGTTGATAATAATTGAAAAGGAAAAGGCACAAATGCTCGCTCACTGTTTTTTAAATGTAATTTAAACAACAATTACAAGCGTATTAAAACGAATTAGGTCATTTTAAATAATTTGAAAACGAAGCATTTCAATAAATAATGCAAAGTCATATCAAATCAGGTAATGACAAAATCCAATCTGAAGGAAGTATGCTTTGAATTCATTTCCTTCAGTCATTATGTGTGTTTTTTTTTGACACAATTCCTTCCAAAGAGTCATTGTGAGCATAAGAAGGGCACATGAGAAGGGCACATAGATGGGTTCCTGAGAGTCGTAGCATTCAGGAAGAGGGTCATAAGATTTTGTACAAACTTTAGAGCCAAGTTCATGTGAAGAAAAAACATACTAGGAGATAAAATGATATTTAATGACCTTAAGATTAAAAACTCCCTAAGAAGGAAGGAAAGTAGAGTATGAGTAAATAACTTATACAAGCAACTTCATACAAGACACACACACACACACACAAAATTACTCATATACAGATATGATTTTGGGTAGGAAACAGGCACACACTCTGGAACAGGCAATTCAGTGCAGTCTTACAGTCTTCCACATAATTCACTTTCAGACAGTCATGCCCTTTGTGTTGCAATAGTGTCACTACTAGATATCACTATCTGTGGTCTCATTCCAATGTCTCTGCATGCATTGGTCTGTCTGTCTGTCCGTCCGTCCGTCTGTTACTTGATAAGTCTGAAAAGAGCGATTTGAACTGTTTGGACTACCTTTCAGTTCTTTGACGAAGTCTGTCTGTGCTTGTATAGTCTTGAGTCCTTAACTGACTGAGTCTCATAGATTAAATATGGTGCAGCAATTTGGGGGCGTCGTATCAAACTCTTGGTCTCATGCTCAAAGCAAACAGGCTGACCACAGACCCAGTATTTGTAACTTTTTTGGTAGTTCTGGTTATGTGCTTACCAGGTTATTCAAATATGTAAATATTTTGATTGCTTCCACAAGGACATCATATCACTAATATTTTAAATCAGAATTATGTTTCACTATGAAAGAGAGAGAGAGAGATACTGTTAGATTTTTTTCAAGTGAACCCAAAAAACAACCAGCCAAACAACTTTTCCTCTCCCTTCAGTCACCTCATTATTACGGAATGCCAGAACCTGTTAAAACTTGCAGCACAGTGAATTCACTATGTTCCGGTCTTGTTTGCATACTTGGCCATAGATATCGCTGCAACTTATGTGTGGCTCAACACCCTGTCATGAGGTGAGGCGCTGATACAGCTGATGAGAACCTGGTAGGATCCCGTTTCGCAGGCAGTCCAATGGATGAGTACAGTGTAAGGGTGCGTCTCAATAGTCAGAAGGGGCTTCCCCTTCTTCCTCTCCAACAGGAATATACTTTCACCTGTTTTTCAGTGTAAACAATGAAGACTTTGAGAGGAAGGCGTTTTAGATTATTGAGATGCACTCGTAGATTTAATGCTACCCTCATCCTCTACCCTTGAGGAAACATCAGGCACCCGACAGGGCATAGAAGGTAGCACAATTTAAATACAGAACAAGCAGCATCATTCCGGCTGGTTTTTATTTTCCCCTGTACCTGATTGATTAAGCAATAACTGTCCCGAGGGGGTGTGGTATATTGGCCAATATACCACGTTTTTTAGGCAGAACATCAACCGGAGTGCCTGGATACATCCCTTAGCCGTGGTATATTTGCCATACACAACAAACCCACGAAGTGCCTTATTGCTATTATAAATCAAGTCAAACAACATTTTATTTGCCACATGCACCGAATACAACAAGTGTAGACTTTACAGGCTTACTTACAAGCCCTTTCCCAACAAAGCATTTAAAAGTAAGAAAATTAGCAAAAAGATCAAAAGAAAATAGTAAAACAATAAAATAACAATAACAAGGCTATATACAATGATTTCTGGTTAAGGTTAGGGGAAGGATTATTTCTGGTTTGGTTAAGTGATTGATTCAAGTACTTTGTACATGTTGGTTAAAAGTAGAATGTCCAGGTAGCCATTTTATTAAATGTTCAGCAGTCTTATGGCTTTGGGGTAGAAGCTGTTCAGGAGACTTTTGGTCCCAGACTTGGCGCTCCGGTACTGCTTGCCGTGCGGTAGCAGAGAGAACAGTCTATGACTTGGTGACTAGAGTCTTTGACAATTTTTTGGGCCTTCCTCTGACACCGCCTGGTATATAGGTCCTGGATGTCAGGAAGCTTGGTCCCAGTGATGAACTGGGCCGTACGCACTACCCTCTGTAGCGCCATACGGTCAGATGCCGAAGGTAATGGATAAGGGTGTAATGGTTCAACAAACCCATGGTTCGGTACCTATTGCGGTTTTGGGGTCACGGTTCGGTTTCAGTACAGCGGGAAAATGAAATGCCAACAGTTACTGTAGTTCATTTTTGTTTATTTAAGAAAATACAAAGTGTTGGCATTTCTGATTCCATATATGATCATGGGTCATATAATGCCTGATGAGAGCTCAATCAGGAATTCCAACTCTTTGTATTTTCTCAGACATCGTGTCGGCCTATGCTATAATGTTTTCTTACAGAGAAAAATATGCTCACTTGTGTAACTCTCACAAAGGTGAGGTGTCTGTAGCACTCTACTTTTTTGGGCGTTTCCCTCTTCCTCCGGTGGTAGGAATACTAGGGTGATGTATCCGTAAATGTGTCAACATGTTCGAGGCATCAGGTAGCTGCGTAGGTTGTTCTGGTTGAGCAGTGCCAACATACTGTCCACCGCCATTGTAATCTACTGCAAAGTCAAACATTTCCCAAATTTGAGATTTAAATGATGGAGAATCCTTCTGGTTAATCAACCCCACCACTCACCATCGTACAGAACTAGTTCCCGACAGCGCCTCACAAAAGGACAGCTTGAAATGTGGCAATTAAGATTAGAATTTTGATTGCAACGTGGGCATAGCAGAGGTCTTGACGGTTTCAACAGACGCGAAATTCCGAGATCCGACCCAGGACTCGAGCAGGTCCGACGTCCTAAATTCAGACTTTTGTCTCGGACTCGGGTCGGGTCTGATATCATTGTAACGGGTCTCGGGTATGTGCAATTAAAATGTATTTACCGACTGGACCAATTGCAACTCCATAAAACGTATATAGCTTATGTCCAGCTGAAACTGGTTCTGGCTGCTCGCCAGAGGAGAGAGAGAGTGAGAGAGAGAGCGAGAGAGAGAGAGAGAGATAGTGAGAGAGAGAGCGAGAGAGTTAAAAGAGTATTGGCCTAGGCTACTTTTGATTGCGAAGACGTTTTTCCTTGAAATAAAATGAAGGTTAGAGGAGAAAGAGTATAGTGAAAAGAAGCCGACAAGGGGAATTTTTTAATATTGCTACTGCAGGCCTATGAAGGCATTGTGCACCGACACTCCAAACGAATCTGATAGTTGAACTTGAGGTGAGGAAGAATGTTTTAGGCCTACCAGAGTTACTCCTTTAATCAAAAAATATAATGCTTAACTTTATATATAAATATTTGGATCGAAATTTCATGAATTAGTCTTCTGTAAGCCTATATCTGTATATTTCCACTAGATGTTGGAACATTGCTACGGGGACTTGCTTCCATTCAGCCACAAGAGCATTAGTGAGGTCGGGCACTGATGTTGGGCGACTAGGCCTATATGCATTTAGCACTCAAATCTCAGCTGAACCGTGAGGTAAACAATTATTGTTTTAGTAAAGTAAAAACCAATTAAACAGTAGATTATACAATTTTGAATATGCTACACATCAAAACAACTAAAGGTATATTTTATATAATTTGTTATAGACAGTTTTTAAGGACACGTAACTGTGGATCATTTGGCCAATATTGCTTGTTTATTGATGGCACTGGCAGTGCCGAGTTGTAGGTTTCTTGCTCTCTCTCTTTATACTCTTGAATCTGAACGGGTCTCTCGGATCCCTACCAGCACAGGTCTGTTTGGGTCTGTTTTCCACGGTCCTTTTCGGAACTGGTCTGAAGGTGATTGGGTCCATTCGGAACGGGTCTCAGTGAAATATGTATCTATTTATGCATAATTGGGTCGGGTGGGAAAGCCACGGATCCATTTAGAAACGAGTGTCAGTGTCACCGAAGGAGGAGTCTGACCGATCCCCGGATGACCAGAGGAGGGAGACGTGTGGGCAACTGGTCACGGACAGCAGACGCCCAATGGGACACTGGAGGGGAGCGGGCTCTGTACGCAATGCCTGCTCAATGTCCTCATCCAGCTCCCACACGACCTGTGCTACCAGGCAGGAAGCCGGGAGTATGGAAGTCTGATCCATAAACACAAAATGGTTAAAGAACATGGCCCACCTTGCCTGTTGAGGATTCAGTCTCCTCGCTGCCCGGATGTACTCAAGGTTGCGGTGGTCAGTCCAGATGAGGAAAGGGTGTTTAGCCCCCTCAAGCCAATGTCTCCACGCCTTCAACGCTTTAACCACAGCCAACAACTCCCGGTCCCCCACATCATAGTTACGCTCCTCCGGGCTGAGCTTCTTCGAGAAGAAAGCAGAGGGGCGGAGTTTCGGTGGCGTACCCGAGCACTGTGAGAGCACGGCTCCTAGCCTCGGACGCGTCCACCTCCACTATGAATGCCAAAGAGGGATCCGGATGGGCCAGCACGGGAGACAAAGTAAACAGAGCTCTTAGCTGCCCCAAATCCCTGTCCGCCTCAGCTAACCACTGCAACCGTACAGGACCCCTCTTCAGCAGTGAGGTAATTGGAGCAGCAACCTGGCCAAAACCCCGGATAAATCTCAGGTAGTAATTGGCGAACCCTAAAAATTGCTGCACCTCCTTTACCGTGGTGGGAGTCGGCCAATTATACACGGCTCCAATTATACACACTCTCCATCTCCACCCCTGATGTGGAAATGCGATACGCTAGAAAGAAGACGGCCTGCTGAAATAACAGGCATTTCTCAGCCTTGACGTACAGGTCATGCTCCAACAGTCGTCCAAGTACCCTGTGCACCAAGGACACATGCTCGGCGCGTGTAGCGGAGTATATCAGAATGTCATCGATATACACCACTACACCCTGCCCGTGCAGGTCCATGAAAATCTCGTCTACAAAGGATTGGAAAACTGATGGAGCATTCATCAACCCGCACGGCATGACGAAGTAGAGGGTCGAATGTACCCCTGACGCAAGGATTCAGAGACAAATGTCTCCATAGCCACTGTCTCCGCTTGCAACAGGGGATACACGTGACTCCTGGGAAGTGCAGCGTCTGCCAGGAGATTTATCGCACAATCCCCCCGTCGATGAGGTGGTAATTGTGTCGCCTTCTTTTTACAGAAGGCGAGAGCCAAATCGGCATATTCTGGGGGGATGCGCACGGTGGAGACCTGGTCTGGACATTCCACAATGGTAGCACTAAAGGTAACCCCTACACACCTCCCGAGCACTCTCGCGACCACCCCGTGAGAGCCTTCTGTTGCCAGGAAATGGTAGGGTAATGATGAGCCAATCAGGGAAGGCCTAATACCACAAGAAATGCAGGAGAGTCAATGAGGAAGAGGCTGATTCTCTCCTCGTGATCCTCCTGCGTCACCATGGCCAAGGAGATGGTGGCCTTCCTGATTAGCCCGGAACCTAATGGTCGACTATCCAGAGCGTGTACCGGGAAGGTCCTAACTACAAGAAAAATTGGGATCCCTAAACTAATGGCTAATGCTCTGTCGATAAAATTACCAGCTATGCCTGAATCGACGAGTGCCTTATGCTGGTAATGTGGGGAAAATTCAGGGAAACAAACAGGTACAAACATTTGGTCAACAGAGGACTCTGGATGAGTGTGGTGCAAACTCACCTGAGGTAACACCAGAGTGCCCTGCCTGTTACCTTGACTCCCAGAGAAACCGACACGGCACCGACCGGCAGTGTGTCCTTTGCGGATGGTGCACGTGATGGCTCCTCCTCCAGTCTACCTACGCGCAGCCACTCTCAACTCCATGGGCACCGGAGCGGGGGGTGCTGGAGGATGACACTGACAGAGCTCCCTCTGGATGTCCGCGTGTGACCAGCAGGTTATCCAACCGGATGGACAAATCCAACAGTTGGTCGAAAGAGCTCTCGTCGGACGTCCTCTTGCAGGCTGCACCGATATTGGTCGATGAGGGCCCTGTCGCTCCAGCCTGCTCCAGCGGCCAGGGTCTGGAATTCCAGGGCGAATTCCTGGCTGCTCCTCGTCCCCTGCCTCAAATGGGAGAGCCGTTCTCCCGCCACTCTCCCTTCGGGCGGATGGTCAAAAACGGGTGAACTCCTCAAAGTGGTCCAACACCGCGTCATCTTCTCCCAATACGGCGTTTGCCCACTCCAGAGCTCTCCCTGAGAGACATGAGACGAGGGCTGACACTCTCTCCCTTTCCGATGGAGCTGGGTGCACAGTGGCCAGGTAAAGGTCCAGTTGTAATAAGAATCCCTGGCACTGACAAAGACAAAACAAAAGGATATATGAAAAATGGAGCAGCGATGGTCTAGAATGCCGGTGATTCCAATCGCGAACGCCGCCCGAACAAGGAGAGGAGCCGACTTCGGCGGAACGACAACGAGTCCAACCTTTTGGACCTGTAAAGACCTCTATCACATAGGCTCTAGTGCATGGGTGTCAAACTCTGGCCCGTGGGCCAAATTTGGCCCGCGGGGTAATTATATTTGGCCCGCGAGACAATACCAAATTACTACTAGAGCTGGCCCGCCGGTATTATACAGCGCATTCACCACTAATACTACGAATCCCATAATGCTCTGCTGTTTTCGCGCGCCAATCAGGACAGGACCCAGAAACACTCTCTCCTCTGTGACAGTAGTCATAGCAACATAGACGCTACAACTGTCAGCGAGCTAACCCTTCCCAAAAATGGCGAAAAGAAAGGCAGAAAACAGGAGCTTTCTGGACAAGTGGGAGGCAGAATATCTGTTTACATATGTAAAAGACAAACCTGTTTGTCTTGTTTGTGGAGTCAACGTGGCTGTAAGTAAGGAGTACAACATTAGACGACACTATGAAACGAAACACCATGACAAATACAAGGACCTGAACATGACTCAAAGGAGCCAGAAAGTAGAGGAGATGAAAAGAAGTTTGGTTTCACAACAGAATATGTTTAAAAAAGCCACATCACAAAGCGAGGCTGCTGTAAAGGCTAGTTATATAGTGGCAGCAGAGATCGCAAAATCAGCCCGGCCCTTTAATGAGGGAGAGTTCATGAAAAAGTGCATGATGAAGGTTTGTGACCTCGTATGCCCAGAGAAAAAACAAGCATTTTCAAACGTGAGCCTGAGCAGGAACACAGTAGCTGATCGCACATGTGATCTTGCCACCAATCTGTATGACCAGCTGATGGAAAAGGGAAAAGATTTTGTTGCGTTCTCCCTCGCTGTGGATGAGAGCTGCGACGCATCTGATACTGCTCAGCTGTCAGTCTTCATCCGTGGAGTGGACTCAAATCTGTGTGTTACGGAGGAGCTATTAGGATTCAAATCAATGCATGGCACAACCACAGGAAAGGAAATCTTTGAGGAGGTTTCCAAATGTGTAACTGAAATAAAGCTGCCGTGGGATAAACTCGTTGGATTAACGACAGATGGTGCGCCAGCGATGTGCGGTAAAAAGAGTGGACTGGTGGGCATGGTTCGGGAGAAGATGCGGGAAGAGAACTGTGCAGGTGAGCTAACTGTTTACCACTGCATCATACATCAGGAAGCACTGTGTGCCAAAGCCCTAAAGATGGAACATGTTATGACCACAGTAACACAGGTAGTTAACTTTATAAGAGCCAAAGGTCTAAATCACCGCCAGTTTAAATCTTTTCTGGAGGAGTGTGGCTCGGAATACGCAGACGTGCCGTATCACACAGAGGTGAGATGGCTAAGCAGAGGAAAAGTACTGAACAGATGTTTCGAGCTGCGTGAGGAAATATGTCAATTCCTGGAAACCAAAGGGAAGGATACAGCAGAGCTCCAGGAGCAAAAGTTCCTGTGTGAGCTGGCCTTTCTCTGTGACATCTCAAGCCATCTCGATGCGCTGAACCTGCAGCTTCAGGGGCGGGGGCGCATCATCACAGACATGTACACTGCAGTGAGGGCCTTCAAAACTAAACTGTGCCTGTGGGAGAATCAGAAGCTGCAAGGAAACCCTTGCCATTTTCCCTGCTGCCAATCCATAAAAGCTCAGATCTCTACCGCCGTGTTCCCATGCGCACAGTTTGCTGAAAAACTCAGTGTTCTTGCCGCTGAGTTTAGCCGGCGATTTGCCGACTTCGATGCCCAGAAATGCAAGTTTGAACTGCTTAGTAATCCCTTCGCAGTTGATGTGGAAAATGCACCAACCAACATCCAAATGGAGCTGATTGAACTCCAGTGCAACGACACGCTGAAGTCAAAGTATGATGCTGTGGGCGCCGCACAGTTTCCACGGTTCATCCCTGACACAATGCCTCAGCTCCGCACCCAAGCTGCTCAGATGCTCTCCATGTTCGGCAGCACTTATCTATGCGAGCAAATTTTCTCCTCGATGAAGATGACCAAAACAACTCACAGGAGACGTCTGACTGATGAACATCTTCGCTCGATACTGAGGATTTCTTCAGCTCAGAGCTTGAGCCCAGACATTGATGAACTAGCATCCAAGAAGAGATGCCAGGTATCTGGCTTGGGCACATCAGATTAGACCAGTGTGCAATAATTAACGTTTTCTTTATGCACTTTTTCTTGCTACAAGGCATGGGCTTGAATGGTTGATTGATTTATTATCATTTTATTTGTAAAATTATTAGCCAGTGGAAAAAGTTTATTTTGGTATTTAAATCAGAAGGCTGCAAATAGAAAAGAGGCATACAATTTTTATTTAAATTTTATTTATTTAATAAATGAATGCCATTGATGTGTTTTTTCATTTGAAATTCGATTTTGCATGTCTCCACTATTAAATTATATATTGTATGGTAATAAGCGATGCTTGTTCCATATTCAATGTTAAAGCAAAACTTGTTTGGGTCCATATTAAAAGGTTAATTTGTTCAATGTTGGCCCGTGACTTTGTTCAGGTTTTACATTTTGGCCCACTGGGTATTTGAGTTTGACACCCCTGCTCTAGTGGGATTAATGAAATAGGCTGAAATGTTTTTGTTTTTTTAGCTTAGATTTACTCAAGAAACATACAACGCAGTGTAGGCCTAGGGTTTTAATATTTCTTTATGTATTCATTTGGCGTTTACAGTGTGGACTAAACAGAGGTCCCCTTATGGAACGGTTTAGTCCGAATAAGTGTAACGTTGCACTCCTAGTAATGGGCTAAGGGCTATACTCTCTCAAGCAATGACGTGAATTGGCCATAAAAAAAGAATGACATGCCAATTGGCTATAAAAAGTGACAGAAGATGCCAACTTTGAAAATTCACGCCCTTCACCCCATTTTAGCTAAAGTCCTGAAATTCGGTACAACCCAGAAGCCAGCCGCACAAATGTGTCGGAGGAAACATCGTGCACCTGGCAACCTTGGTTAGCGCGCACTGCACCCGGCCCGCCACAGGAGTCGCTGGTGCGCGATGAGACAGGGATTTCCCTACCGGCCAAACCCTCCCTAACCTGGGCGACACTAGGCCAATTGTGCGTCGCCCCACAGACCTATCGGTCGCGGCCGGTTACGACAGAGCCTGGGCACTAACCCAGGGTCTCTGGTGGCACAGCTGGCGCTGCAGTACAGTGACCTTAAAACCAGTTAGAGATAGGGGGCAGTATTTCCACTTTGGATGAATTGCGTGCCCATAGTGAACTGCATCAAAATCTGTCCTAAATTGCTAATATATGCATATTATTATTAATATTGGATAGAAAACACTCTGAAGTTTCTAAAAACCGTTTGAATTATGTCTGTGAGTATAACAGAACTCACAGAGCAGGCAATCTTCCAAACAAGTTTTGAAATCCTGAAAGTTGGGGCAACTTTGACGTCATCGCCCCCTCCCTTCCCAACAAGTTATGGATCTGGAAACACTTCCTACGTCTTCCACTAGATGCCCTCATTCAGTAGAAAGTGTAATGGAGCATTTGCTGTGAACTTTGATCCAATGGGAAGGAAAGTAGTCGGTGTCGCAAAAGAATGCCATTTTGTTGTGGCGCGTTTGTCTGTGATTGCTACGGCTGTTCCAATCAGCCCCAGATGAAAACGAATGATCCGGTTGGAATGCTATTGGGTATATATGATTATAACATCCTGAAGATTGATTCTGCACTTAGTTTGACCAGTTTCTTCGACCTGTAATATGTCTTTTGGAAGTTTTGGAAGTTTTCATGCAAATTTATCCTGGACCAGAAGTTATTTTTTGGCCATGTGAGCTGAAAGTGATAGCAAATGCTGCTACTTGGACACTAGAATTGAACATTATGAAACAAAATGATTTATTGTTGAACTAGGACTCCTTGCACTACATTCTGATGAAAGATCATCAAAGGTAAGGGAATATTTATGTTGTAATTTTGTATTTCTGTTGACTCCAACATGGCGGAGAAATATTGTTACGTCTGAGCGGCGTCTCAGATTATTGCAATGTTAGGCTTTTTCCGCAACGTTAAAAAAAAATGTGACACAGCGGTTGCATTAAGAACCAGTGTATCTTTAATTATATGTAGAACATGTATCTTTAGTCAAAGTTTATGATGAGTATTTATGTTATCTGGCGTAGCTTTCTATAATTCCTCCGGATATTTTGGAGGATTTTCTAGAAAATGGCGTCAATGTAAACCGAGATTTATGGATATAAAATGCATATTATCGAACAAAACATACATGTACTGTGTAACATGTCATATGACTGCCATCTGATGAAGATTTTCAAGAGGTTAGTGATTGATCTTTTTTTTAAATCCTGCTTTTGTGATTTTATCTTTTGCTGGAAAAAATGGCTACGTTTTTTCTTTGGTTTGGTGGTGGTCTAACATAAATATATGTTGTGTTTTCGCCGTAAAACATTAAAAAAATCTGACACGCTGGGTAGATGAACAAGGTGTTTATCTTTCATTTGAGGTATTGGACTTGTCAATGTGTGTAGGTTAAATATTTCTAAAGAATATTTTTGCATTCCCTGCGCCACCTTTTCAGCTGAACGGGGGGGGGGGAACCCATCGCTTCAACAGGATTATTAACCACTGCGCCACCCGGGAGGCCTATTTTTCACTTTGCAACGGACTACATTGCAAATCAGGCAAGCTATACAGTGTATTTGGAAAGCATTTAGACCCCTTCACTTTTTCCCAAATGTTTTTACGTTACAGCCTTATTCTTTAAATGGATCAAATAAAAAACTTTCTGAATGCACTGTACATGCGGATTTCTCAACGTTTTCATGTCCCGAATAAAAATCTAAATTTCAATGTGTTTCTATCACATTTTCAACTCTACCAATAGTTTTGTCACAAAAACTTTTGCGTTAAATAGCTAATGCATGTATTTTATGTAATCGTACCTAACATAGTATACGCAAATCCGGGGCAGTGAAATTAGTATGATAGGTTACGTTTGATATGGTTACATAAGACAGATGGCTACTTAAGGCAAAAACGAAAGTAGAGTGGATGGGTGGGCGTATAACATCTAGCAACCCAAAGGATGCGGGTTCGAATCTCATCACGGACAACTTTAGATAATTACCAACTTTTCAACTACTTACTACTCTTTAGCTTCCTTTAGCTTCCTCTACTTAGCATGTTAGCTAACCTAACCTTAACCCTAACCTTAAACCCCTTTTGCTAACCCTTCCCCTAACCCTAACCTTAACTCTTTTAGCTAACCATTCCCCTAACCCTTTAACCCTTTAACCTACCTCCTAAACTTAACTCTAACCCCTAACCCTAACCCTGGCTTAAGTAACGTTAGCCAGCTAGCTAAAATTAGCCACCTTGCTAGAATTATTTAGCAAATTTGTAACATACTATATATATATATTTTAATTCGTAACAATGTACGTTTTGCAAATCCGTAAACACATGATACAAATTGTAATTCATAACATAACATACCAAATGAGTGATGGACATCCACAATTTAATACATACCATATGAAACTTAACATATCATAGTAAACGGAGTATCTAGGATTTAAGTACAGAATAATACGAAATGCTCTGAGACTAGGTTCATACCAGGTTCATACCCCTTGACTTATTCCACATTTTGTTGTGTTACTGTCACGCCCTGGCCTTAGTTATCTTTGTTTTCTTTATTATTTTGGTTAGGTCAGGGTGTGACATGGGGGATTTATGTGTTTTGTCTGGTCTAGGGGTTTTGTATATTTATGGGGCTGTTTCCTTTCTAGGTAGTTTGTATGTTTATGGTTGCCTAGATTGTCTATCGTTGTCTCTGATTGGGAACCATATTTAGGCAGCCATATTCTGTGGGTACTTTGTGGGTGGTTGTCTTCTGTCTATGCACCAGATGGGACTGTTTTGTTTTGTCACATTTGTTCTTTTGTATTTTGTAGTGTTCATGTTTATTGTCCTTATTAAACATGTTGAACACTAACCACGCTGCATTTTGGTCCTCCTCTCCTTCAACGGAAGAAAACCGTTACAGTTACAGACTGAATTCCAAAAGGATTAAATATAATTTTACACACATTTACTCACAATACCCCATAATGACAAATTGAAAACATTTTCAAAATTTTTTCAATTATATTGAAAATGAAATAAATAAATATCTAATTTACACAAGTATTCACAGCCCTGAGTCAATACATGCTGGAACCACATTTGGCAGCAATTACAGCTGTGAGTCTCTAAAAGCTTTGCACACCTGGATTTGTACAATATTTGTAAATTATTCTTTAAAAAATTCTTCAAGCTCTGTCAAGTTGGTTGTTCATTGCAAGACAGCCATTTTCAAGTCTTGCCATAGAGTCTTGCCAAGTCAAAACTGTAACAAGGCCACTCAGGAACATTCACTGTTGTCTCAGTGTATATTTAGTCTTTGGTTTTTGGTTATTGTCCTGCTGAAAGGTGAATTTGTCTTCCAGCGTCTGTTGGAAAGCAGACTGAACCAGGTTTTCCTCCAGTATTTAGCCTGTGCTTAGATCTATTCTATTTATTTGTATCCTAAAAAAAAATCCCAAGTCCTTCACTGTCAAACGCTCCCTAAAATCGAATATTCCCCGCGATATGCAACTTTCCAGGGAAGTCAGGAAACAATACACGCAGTCAGTCAGGAAAGCAAAGGCTAGCTTTTTCAAACAGAAATCTGCATCCTGTAGCTCTAACTCCAAAAAGTTTTGGGACACTGTAAAATCCATGGAGAACAAGAGCACCTCCTCCCAGCTGCCCACTGCACTGAGGCTAGGTAACACTGTCACCACTGATAAATCCACGATTATCGAGAATTTCAATAAGCCTTTCTCTACGGCTGGCCATTTTTTCCTCCTGGCTACCCCAACCCCGACCAACAGCTCCGCACCCCCCACAGCTACTTGCCCAAGAATCCCAGCTTCTCCGTCACCCAAATCCAGATAGCAGATGTTCTGAAAGAGCTGCAAAACCTGGACCCCTACAAATCAGCTGGGCTAGACAATCTGGACCCTCTCTTTCTAAAATTATCCACCGCCATTGTTGCAACCCCTATTACCAGTCTGTTCAACCTCTCTTTCGTATCGTCCGAGATCCCTAAAAATTGGAAAGCTGCCACGGTCATCCCCCTCTTCAAAGGGGGTGACACTCTAGACCCAAACTGTTATAGACCTATATCTATCCTGCCCTGCCTTTCTAAAGTTTTCGAAAGCCAAGTTAATAAACAGATCACTGACCATTTCCCATTGATAAAAGATTGTACTGTGCAGCTGTCTTCATCGACCTGGCCAAGGATTTAAACTCTGTCAATTACCGTAATCTTATCGGCAGACTCAACAGCCTCGGTTTCTCTAATGACTGCCTCGCCTGGTTCAGCAACTACTTCTCAGACAGAGTTCAGTGTGTCAAATCGGAGGGCCTGTTGTCCGGACCTCTGGCAGTCTCTATGGGGGTACCACAGGGTTCAATTCTCGGGCCGACTCTTTTCTCTGTATATATCAACGATGTCGCTCTTGCTGGGGGTGATTCCCTGATCCACCTCTACGCAGATGACACCATTCTGTATACATCTAGCTCTTCTTTGGACACTGTGTTAACAAACCTCCAAACAAGCTTCAATGCCATACAACACTCCTTCCATGGACTCCAACTGCTCTTAAATGCTTTTCAACCGTTCGCTGCCCGCACCCGCCCGCCCAACATAGCCTCCTTCACTCACGCCGCCAAACATACCCTAGTAAAACTGACTATCCTACCGATCCTCAACTTCGGCGATGTCATTTACAAAATAGCCTCCAACACTCTACTCAGCAAACTGGATGCAGTCTATCACAGTGCCATCCGTTTTGTCACCAAAGCCCCATATACCACCCACCACTGCGACCTGTATGCTCTAGTCGGCTGGGCCTTGCTACATATTCATCGCCAGACCCACTGGCTCCAGGTCATCTTTAAGTCTATGCTAGGTAATGCTCCGCCTTATCTCAGCTCACTGGTCTCGAGAACAACACCCACCCGTAGCACGCGCTTCAGCAGGTATATCTCACTGGTCATCACCAAAGCCAACACCTCCTTTGGCCGCCTTTCCATCCAGTTCTCTGCTGCCAATGACTGGAACGAATTGCAAAAATCGCTGAAGCTGGAGATTTATATTTCCCTCACTAACTTTAAACATCAGCTATCTGAGTAGCTAACCGATCGCTGCTGCTGTACATAACCCATCTGTATATAGCCCATCCAATCTAACTACCTCATCCCCATATTGTTTTTATTTACTTTTCTGCTCTTTTGCACACCAGTATTTCTAATTGCACATCATCATCTGCACATCTATCACTCCAGTGTTAATTTGCTAAATTGTAATTAATTTGTTACTATGGCCTATTTATTGCCTTACCTCCTCACGCCATTGGCACACACTGTATATAGACAATCTTTTTTTTCTATTGTGTTATTGACTGTACTCTTATTTATTCCATGTGTAACTCTGGGTTATTGTTTGTGTCGCACTACTTTGCTTTGTCTTGGCCAGGTCGCAGTTGTAAATGAGAACTTGTTCTCAACTAGCCTACCTGGTTAAATAAAGGTGAAATATATATTTTTTTTAAATAAAAAAAATAACATGATGGAGGCACCACTGCTCTTGGCTTGTGCCAAGAGCAGTGGTGGCTCCAAACATTTTAAACCAGCCTTGGTTTAGTCACTCATTTAATTTTGCTGCACACTATTTGAATTTTGTACAGAACAAACATTATCAAAGCAAAAATAATGAATACATCCCATATTTAAATGCATCTCATCTAGTTGAAGTGCTGCAATGTGAAAGCAACTCTTTGTGCAAGTCCTCATTGGTCATTGCCTGCCTCATCTGCTTGATCCTGATCTTCCATTGGAGATCGTTTTGTTTCAAGCATCACTGCTCAACTGATAATTGTACGAGAGATTAGATAGTCATTCAAAAAACCATGCAACGTATTATGTGACTTGTTAAGCAAATGTTTACTGCTGAACTTATTTATGCTTGCAATGACAAAGGGATTGAATAATTATTGACCCAGTACATTTTAGCTTTACATTTTTTATTAATAAAAAAATAATAATCTCAGAACATAATTCCACTTTGATATTATGGGGTATTGCGTGTAGGCCAGTGACACAAAATCTAAATGTAATTAATTTAAAATTCAGGCTGTAACACAACACAATGTGGAAAAAGTCAAGGGGTGTGAATACTTTCTGAAGGCAGTGTTTATCGACTGAATGGATTCCGCTAGTGCAGTGGTATTCAAACTTTTTCAGCGGGGACCACATTTTCTTCTCAAGAATTTCTCACCACCCCACCTCAAATCTAATGACACAACCTTAAAATCGCTACATTTAAATTTTTACATCAACAAATAATCTTCAATTCATTACATTTTCATCTCTTATCAAAATGAAAAGAAACGAATGAATACATTTACTCAATAACATTACATTTTTTCCAATTATCTTCCTCAAAAACTTTTGCATATTGTCCCATACAATAATCTGTACTCCCAACATTTTTTTCCTAAAAAAATAAATATACTTTAAGTGTACAAACATGATGAACACCTGCTCTTTCCATGACAGACTGACCAGGTGAATCCAGGTGAAAGCTTTGATCGCTTATTGATGTCACCTGTTAAATCCACTTCAATCAGTGTAGGAGACAAGTCACAGAAGGATTTGTAAGCCTTGAGACAATTGAGATGTTCCATTCAGAGGGTGAATGAGCAAGACAAAAGATTGAAGTGCCTTTGAACGGGGTATGGTAGTAAATGCCAGACGTGCCGGTTTGTTGTCAAGAACTGCAACGCTGTTGTTTTTTTCACGCTCAACAGTTTCCCATGTGTATCAAGAATGGTCCACCACCCAAGGGACATCCAGTCAACTTGGCACAACTCTAGGAAGCATTGGAGTCAACATGGGCCAGCATCCCAGTGGAACGCTTTCGACACCTTGTAGAGGCCATGCCCTGACAAATTGAGGCTGTTCTGGGGGCAAAGGGGGTAGGTGCAACTTAATATTAAGAAGGTGTTCTTAATGTTTTGTACACTCTCATAAAGAGTATAATCTCATAAAAAAAAAAAAATTTAAGTCTCAGTGTCGTTATCCTCACAAGGGTGATGGAGTACTGAAAACAGGGGTGTCAAAATAAATGTATATTACCAATTTAACAAAATCTCTTTCTTTGAGCAAGTGTATTAGTATAAAATAATAATAATAATAATAATAATATATAAAAAATTGAGAATGCAATATAGCTCAGTATTTTTAATATTTTATACAGTCTCTCTTGGTCTTTACTTTTTTTGGGGAGTGGGGGGGTGGACCATCCTTGGGTGGTGGACCATCCCTTTTGTCCTGATTCAACAGACACTTACCTCTGGGTGAGTCATGTAAAGTTTCATGTAAAGTTTCTCCTCATTTCCTCTTGCTTGCTCTAGTTGTCGCTCACTCAATCTCACACGTGTGCAGTTGCAGAGAAGAGGAAGAGATTAGCCAATTACACTCATTTCTAATTACAGCATGTCTTACCTTTTTTTTGTATGCCGGACAGTGCCTGATTTGACCTTGTCTGATTTTCAATGCAGTATTACACTTGGCTCTAACAACGCTTGAATGCTGAAGGTGCCGCTCAGATGTATGAATATTAGATTCTGACTTGTAGATCATGTATTATCAGACTTGGAGATAGATCATTTACATGTTTCAATTCAGTCACAAAATATTACAGGTATTTCCGGAAGGCGGAGAGAAAAACATCATAGAACTGGCGCTGTGCAACGTTTGGGTGTATATTTAGTGGTTTTGCACATCTTTCGTGATTTATGAAGACACTGACATTTTTTATTTGAGAATTTGTGAATGTGTTTGCTATTGTTATGAAGCTTTAGCTGTCAGTATTACTGTTTTTGTATTCTGAGTTCTGTTCTTATGCTTCTGCATCATAGGATGAAGGTGAAGGCCTCGAGGGGAGCTGCCAGAAGCAAACGTTGAACCAAAATAACTGCTTGGCTGGGGAAAAAACACATTATAATAAATTATATGATTTTAGGAGTTAAGTACTTTATTGTTATTGTAATTCATTCCTTTCTGTCATGTTTCTTTTTATTGTGTTTTTACTAATAGTATGTCAATAGGTTTCAGTTACCACAGGACCAGTTGTTAACCAAAAAGTTCCACAGGACCATATAGATCCCATAAAAAACCTTGTGGTACAGCTAGGATCCCGATTACCACATAAACCTGAATTCCTGTGGTATACAGCTACCACACAATTTACCATTACAACAACAATTACCATACCATGTGGTTACACCAAATAACCACAAACAAAAAACATTGAATTACCACATAAAAACAAAACAAAATTACCATACAAAACCACAGGATTTGTACCCCAGCAATAACAAATGTATGCAGTAAAATGTTCCAAAATACCACACAATGTCTGGATACCACAGGTCAGGTACCACAGAAATAGCCCAGAGTTCCACCCCAATGGGCAAAATCAATATTGTTTCCACGTCATGTCAACCCCAAAAACAAATGTGATGATGTTAAATCAAGGAGATGAGCACTGCTGGCACTACCTAGCATGAGGAATAAAATGCCTGTAGTGGGAGGGGTGAGTACTATGTGAGTGTCCAGGGTTGGATGGGAGCAGTGCGGTGAGAAGGGGTACTGACACTGGGTGGGATACTATGAGGCTGTCTGGTTCCCCCTGGCTCACACCACCGTCAGAAGGCATGGACCTTACAGGAGCACACAGCTGCTCTTGGACACTTTCTTACTAATGAGGTCATGCTGCGTGGTGGCCAGCGACTGGATCAAGCCCCAGAAGTGCTTGAAGGTGATTCCCTCACCGTCCGACACACCCATCTGTTTCATCATCTTGCCCAGGCCTTGCTCTGAGCCCCCAGTCTGGGGGAGGGAGGGAGCACAAAAACAACTCTTTATTATATAGGCACTGTATTTAACACGTAATAAGCACTTATGGACATGTAATAAGAAATAAAGTAATCATGCATAGACATTGTTAGCAGGAAGTTAGCAATTAGTCTTTTACACTTTTGAGAGTATAACATTGTTGCCTTCATTACTCGGTAGGCTATATTCACAACAGTACTAGTGATATCCTCAGCGTAATAATTATGTTTGACTTCATAATCCAATATTGTTCACTCTTCAACTGTACTGTATGCAGCTGTATCAACCTGGACTCAGGGGTAGACGTAACATAGTAAATGTACATTTTTCTCCCTCCATTTAGTATGTGCATATGGCGGAGGCGTCGGTGAACGCTCAAATGGAGGGGCGAGGGGAATGGAGTGATTTGGTAAGTGTGAACTTTGTCAACTGTGTCATATGTTTCAGGCTTTGTTACCCTCTAGTGGTTATAGATCCATGGCTCTTTTTCTAGGAATCACCACCATATTTTACAATAGGTATGGGGTTATTTTCTGCAGTGGTGTAAAGTACTTAAGTAAAAATACTTTAAAGTAATACTTAAGTATTTTTGGGGGGTATCTGTACTTTACTTCACTACATTCCTAAAGAAAATAATGTACTTTTTACTCCATACATTTTTCCTGACACCCAAAGTACACATTACATTTTCACAGGAAAATGGTCCAATTCACGTACTTGTCACGCGAACATCCCTAGTCATCCCTACTGACCCTTATCTGGCGGACCGACTAAACACAAATGCTTTGTTTGTAAATGAATGTCTGTGTTGGAGTGTGCCCCTGGCTATCCGTAAATAAAATAAAAACAAGAAAATGGCGCCGTCTGGTTTGCTTAATAAGTAGTTTGAAATGATGTATACTTTTACTTTTACTCTTGTATACTGAAGGATATTTTTGCAATTACATTTACTTTTGATACTAAAGTATGTATAAAACCAAATACTTTTAGACTTTTACTCAAGTATTATTTTACTGGGCGACTTTCACTTTTACTTGAGTCATTTACTATTAAGGTATCTTAAACTTTACTCAAGTACGACATTTGAGTACTTTTTCCAACACTGATTTTCTGCTTATACAACCTTTTGACGCCAAACCCACCACTGGTGTGCGTGGCCAAAGAGCTCTATTATGATGTCATCTGAACATGGCACCGGTTCTAATCCAAGTGCCAATACTGTTTAGCAAACTCCAGTCGTTTACATTTGTTGGATGACATGAAAATAGACCTCTTTGGCCACTCGACCTGAATGCACTGTATGTCCTAGCTGTTGTGGCTAACTATTGTGCAGCAGAAATACTCTACTTGATTGTCAAGTGGTGGATGAAGTCGACTTGGTGCAAGGAGTCATATTACAATTAGGCCTACAGTTGTTCTGTTCTGTTCATAAGGAAAACTGTTATTTACTTCTCTGTTAGAACTTTTAATCCTCCTCCAGATGAGAGAACAACCTTAAACCTTCATCACTTGTTAATATATTTGAACGGACCTTTTCCTGTTTTTCAGAAGCATAGCTATCTTTGTCAACCACTGGCAGATTCAGACTCGTCCTGGAAAACTGCCTTAGGCCTCAGACAACTAAGCAGCGAGTTCCAAAATGAAGATACTTTGGACTTTTTAATGTTTCAAATAAAGCATGTGTCAGATTCAGTTCCTAGCGAGACGTTTAACTTTAAAGGGCCAGTGCCCTTGTTTTATATACACTGAGAACACCTGCCTAATATTGAGTTGCACCCCCCCTCTTTTGCTCTCAGAACCGCCTCAATTAGTCGGGGCATGTACTCTATAAGGTGTCGAAAGTGTTCCACTGTGATGCTGGCCTATGTTGACTCCAGTGCTTCCCAAAGTTGCGTGAAGTTGGCTGGATTCCTTTGGGTAGAGGACCATTCTTGATACATATGGGAAACTGTTGAGCGTGAAAAACCCAGCAGCGTTGCAGTTCTTGACACAATGAGGATGCCCATGACACACATACACAATACATGTCTCAATTGTCTCAAGGCTTTAAAATCCTTCTTTAGCCTGTCTCCTCCCCTTCATCTACACTGATTGAAGTGGATTTAACAAGTTACATCAGTAAGGGATCATAGGTTTCACCTGGATTCGACTGATCAGTCTATGTCATGGAAAGAGTAAGTGTTCATGTTTTGTACACTCAGTGTATATTTACACACTATGAGTTTGGAATAATACTGTGAAATTGGGAAGAGCTGTTTATAAAGACTGGCTGAAATTTCTGCCTGTTTTGGTGGGATGGAGTTTTGGCCTGCCTGGTGTTATCACCAGGCGGTATAAGGTAATAGACGAATAACAAAGAGTTTTAAACCTCTCTGCCAATAAAATCTAGTTTTCAGGTTATATATCCCTCTCATTAGGCTCGTCCAATTAGGCCCCTCACTCAGACCACTCCCAGACAGTCCTAATTCAATTATTTTTGTGTATTTTTGCCCATTTTAATTGAAAAACATAACAGTAAAGTACTTAATTGTTACCCAGAAATTATTTGATATTGAGAGAAAATAGGCTGCACTGGGCCTTTAAACCATGGACATCCAGATAGTTTACAATCCAGCGTAGGTGCTCATGATATGTGCTAACATGTTTAAAACTCAATTGGTTACTGAGTGCCAAGTAGATTACAGCCAAGTTTATTTTGCATCCAGCCTGGCAACCAACGCCTGCAGGCTTTTCCTGAGTGTTTGTTTGGGAGTCATAGGATGTGGCGTGTACTGTATGTGTGTGGTTGAGTGGGGGGGGGGGGGGGGGGGGGGGGGGGGGGGGGGTAGTAAGAGTCAGTCACGCCCTACTGGTAGAATCAATGGCAGGTGTGGCCGAGGAGGGCGAGGGCAATGGAGCCGACAGTTGCAGCTTATGTACCTTGACTAAGTTGGGCAACTGGGAGGCGAGGAGGTCTTTGAACTCTTTGGTTTGGAGCGTGGGACCTTTATTGGCCGCAGCGGCATGGAACTTTGTGACCAAAGTGTTGATGGCCTTTTCCAGGTCGGAGTGCTGCGCCAGAGGAGGAGAAATAAACGTGTTAGGGTGGGGGGTTCAAATAATATAACAATAAGAAAAGTGTCCTTTAAAGTTTATTATTATAATAGATAAGAAAGAAAGAAAGTTAACATATTCATCAGACAGACTCCCCAGGTGTGTGTCAAACAGTGGAGGCTGCTAATAATAATGACTCATAATAATGACTAGAACGGAGCGAATGGAATGGCATCAAACACATAGAAACCATATGTTTGACACTTTTCCTCAGATTCTGCTCAAGCCATTACCATGAACCCATCCTCCCCAATTAAGGTGCCACCAACCTCCTGTGGTGCCAAAGTGTACCGACCTCCACTTGCTTCAGTCAGAAATACCCCAAAAATGTCAGACACTCACATCCGTCCTCAAGTGCATATCTTCCATGCCTCCGCGTGTTTGAACCCCACGCAAAGATACCACTCTTGATGTTTAACCCTGTCCTTGAATTTCTTCATCTCAACAACATCGAACAACACTGCAGCATTCTTCTCCGCACAAATGACGCACTAACCAACTCTGTGTCGTTTTTGTCAATGTTGAATAGTTAGTATTGTGCTATAAACCTAATAAGCCACAAAACAACTAACAGTATGCTCATGGGTGACATAGGATGACAGAGTTTTAAAGAAAAAATTGTGAGAAATAATATGCTGAGTGAAAAGTACAGTTATACAGTTAGTTATACTTCCAGGTTACAAATGACCTGTTTGAAAAGTAGACCTTATGTTTGGCAGTGGAATATGAAACTGTGTCACACAGACTTGTTATGTTGGTCATTGTGAAGGACATCATTCCATACTCTCTTTAAACCAAGAACCAAACACCCAATCTATTGTAACTGTTGGGTTTTTTGTTCATACTACTTTTTATTTATATCCTAAATCACTAACATTATATAACTGTTCAGGGACTTTGCTATGTCACTCACCCCTATTCAAATAGATATTTGAATATGCTATTGAAATGTGAGCATCTGTGGGTGGGTCGGGAGGAGAAGCTTAAGTAACGAGAGACTATTGGAAGGCAAATTTAGACAACTTGTCTACATGTAGAAGGTACTTGAAATACCTGCAGGTTGGGGTAGCTACAGTATGACAGCTCAACCCGACTGTTTATTTTCAGGGTGTGCCAGGAGTGGAGTGGCCATCTGGAATTTCGGGCAAATGCCAGATGGGCTGTTACATTTTTTACCCATTGGGCCTGTCTAACTTTTGTTTTTCACACCAAATGATCACTATCTGGCTAGTAATGGGGGCCTCGAGGAAAAAACTGGGGCGTTGTGTCAGTCCGTCCGTCTGTCTGTCTGTTCATCTAGCTGTCATCCCTCACTAATCTCCAAAGAAGGTCTCTGTGGCATAGGCCATGGGTACGGAATAAGAAGGGACTGATTGCCTCCCCGTGCTTTCCATTTCCACACATGGTCTGTCTATAGACACAATTGAGAATTGCTCCTTGCTCCCTCAACAGCATATGGCCTAGATTCATTTGTTATTGTCCACATTCTTTGCTGCTGTCCAGCATGCACACTGATCAGTGCATTGAAATGATTCGTGGTAAACTCACGTTAAGCTGGCAAGAGTGCATGCAAAGTTGGCTATATGCAAACACCTATAGGACGTAATACGATCTCATGGACTGTGTCATGATGGAAATTGGATAGCATAATATGTCAATGGAATTTTGGTTAAACTACATCTTGTGCCACTTCCAACGGTAATCAGAACGATGCGTAGAAGTTGGGGGAAGTTATCACCAAAAGAATGCAACAACTCCATTCCTTGCTTCTAGGATGAGATAAGCCACCATCTCTTCAACTGCAACGTTTTGACAAGTGCTGATGAATGAATGACATTTTATTTGAATGTCAAATCACCAGTTGGCAACCCATCCCTAATGGGATTAATTGACACATAAACAAACATTACAATAATTCACTGTGAAACGATAATTCTTCTTCCGGTGTTCTCTACATTGCACATCACATCAAGAGTGAAAAAATGTATGGTAAAAATCAATACATAGTAGTAAATAAGGTTATCCAAACAATAATTATATCCCTAGAGCAGTAAAAGAATATACATACATACATACATACATACGATATGATATTGATATTAATGTGATATTAAAATTGTATAGTAGGCCTACCTGTTCAGCCATTTGGATCGTTTTGTGCTGTCCTTTTTCAAAGTAAAGTTTTCTCTCTGCGATGTTCAGCAATTGCTACTTTTCTCGCTCAGCGTTCAATTGCTTCTGTCACATATTGGCAAGATTCCTAAATGATCCCACTCAAGAAAATAAAAAAATGCAACTTGATTCCACCTTCCGTGTCAGTCAGAGAATGCTATGGGAAAGTACAGTGCGCTCAGTGTAACCCGATGCATTGGGACTGTAAACTTCACGAGGCAGACATGCAGTCATATAGGCCTACCACCCTTATTTTATTGCAAAGTTCTCTTTAATTTAGAAGTTTTGCAGAGAGTAGCCTACACAGTTGTGCATTTCAAATATATAGGCTATTCAAGAGGAGCCTGAGAGTGCTTCCCTCAACATCTGGAAACATTTAGCAAAAGTTGAAACAGTCTGCAAGTTTACACTGGAATTCTTCATCTTTATTGTTGCATTTTTTTGAACCCCTCGTATAAGCCTACCTATTTCATGCAGTGTCTGTAAAGCTTTGAATATCCTCCCAAAATAATACATTTCTCAATAGGCCTATTGTAAGAAACTTTTATGAACCATGCATACATGGACGGTCCTTATGGGTAGGCTTTTTTTCCGAGGTTGTTTATAATTTAAGTCGTTTGTCATTGTCCATTCCAATTGCCATTTGGCCTGCATTCATTTTTACAAAGTTATCAGAGGTTGATAAGGACGTGCTGGCGAACTAAAAAGTGATGTGTGCGCAATGAACAGGCACGACAACATTCTTGTAAGTATTAACAGAGTGGTGGGGAGACATGGGACTCGATAAAACTGTTTCTGTCCATAAATTGTTATAGGCCTATTGGGGTGTTTACATGAAAACCAGTCAACCAGCTCCTTTATTATGCTGCCACAAAGAAATGGGCTGTTGCAGCCTGGTCTCATTGACCATACGTAACATAGGTAAAGCAAATCCGGGACACACAAATTACCATGATATGTTACGTTTGGTATCGTTACATAAGACACAAGGTTACTTAACGCAAAAACAAAATTGTAATTCGTAACATATCATCCAGGAATGAATATATACCATGCGAAACATAACACACTGTATCATCCTAAATGATTTGTCTTGGATTTACATACAGAATTATATGAAATGTTATGAGACCAGATTGGCTGTTTTGACAGGCCTAAATCTAGCCTAGATACTGGATCTGCACAGTCGGGTCCAAACCCGTTGCTTCGCACTACCACCCACCTCTGTTAAACATACAGTATATCACAAAAGTGAGTACACCCCTCACATTTTTGTAAATATTTGAGTATATCTTTTCATGTGACAACACTGAAGAAATGACACTTTGCTACAATGTAAAGTAGTAAGTGTACAGCTTGTATAACAGTGTAAATTTGCTGTCCCCTCAAAATAACTCAACATACAGCCATTAATGTCTAAAGCGCTGGCTACAAAAGTGAGTACACCCCTAAGTGAAAATGTCCAAATTGGGCCCAATTAGCCATTTTCCCTCCCCGTTGTCATGTGACTCGTTAGTGTTACAAGGTCTCAGGTGTGAATGGGGAGCAGGTGTGTTAAATTTGGTTTCATCGCTCTCACACCCCCTCATACTGACTGGTCCCTGGAAGTTCAACATGGCACCTCATGGCAAAGAACTCTCTGAGGATCTGAAAAAAAGAATTGTTGCTCTACATAAAGATGGCCTGGGCTATAAGACGATTGCCAAGACCCTGAAACTGAGCTGCAGCACGGTGGCCAAGACCATACAGCGGTTCAACTGGACAGGTTCCACTTAGAACAGGCCTCGCCATGGTCGACCAAAGAAGTTGAGTGCACGTGCTCAGCGTCATATCCAGAGATTGTCTTTGGGAAATAGACGTATGTGTGCTGCCAGCATTGCTGCAGAGGTTGAAGGGGTGGGGGGTCAGCCTGTCAGTGCTCAGACCTTACGCCGTACACTGCATCAAATTGGTCTGCATAGCTGTCGTCCCAGAAGGAAGCCTCTTCTAAAGATGATGCACAAGAAAGCCCACAAACAGTTTGCTGAAGACAAGCAGACTAAGGACATGGATTACTGGAACCATGTCCTGTGGTCTGATGAGACCAAGATACATGTATTTGGTTCAGATGGTGTCAAGCGTGTGTGGCGGCAACCAGGTGAGGAGTACAAAGACAAGTGTGTCTTGCCTACAGTCAAGCATGGTGGTGGGAGTGTCATGGTCTGGGGCTGCATGAGTGCTGCCGGCACTGGGGAGCTATAGTTCATTTAGGGAACCATGAATGCCAACATGTACTGTGACATACTGAAGCAGAGCATGATCCCCTCCATTCGGAGACTGGGCCGCAGGGCAGTATTCCAACATGATAACGACCCCAAACACACCTCCAAGACGACCACTGCCTTGCTAAAGAAGCTGAGGGTAAAGGTGATGGACTGGCCAAGCATGTCTCCAGACCTAAACCCTATTGAGCATCTGTGGGGCATCCTCAAACGGCAGGTGGAGGAGTGCAAGGTCTCTAACATCCACCAGCTCCGTGATGTTGTCATGGAGGAGTGGAAGAGGACTCCAGTGGCAACCTGTGATGCTCTGGTGAACTCCATGCCCAAGAGGGTTAAGGCAGTGCTGGAAAATGATGGTGGCCACACAAAATATTGACACTTTGGGCCCAATTTTGACATTTTCACCTAGGGGTGTACTCACTTTTGTTGCCAGCGGTTTAGACATTAATGGCTGTGTGTTGAGTTATTTTGAGGGGACAGCAAATTTACACTGTTAAACAAGCTGTACACTCACTACTTTATATTGTAGCAAAGTGTCATTTCTTCAGTGTTGTCACATGAAAAGATATACTCAAATATTTACAAAAATGTGAGGGGTGTACTCACTTTTGTGATATACTGTATGCTTGTAAAAAACAAATTCATGTCATAATCGAAGACCACAGTAAAACACTTAATGTGTCTCTAGAATGCGCAGCTGTTTAGTTTCACATGCGGGCTCAGTAGCGACTGGTTTCCCTGGGGAGAAGGGTGTGTCCTGCCTTCAGAGCTTTCAATGTCCTGCTCTCTCACCACTCCTCCTCGCTGTCTTCCAGAAAAACAGACACCACGCCCAAATTTGTAAAGCCACAGGATCAAGTGTGTTTGACAGGGCTGGCAAGCCCTAACTAAGGTATCTGTCAATGTCTCTGGTACGATGTCTCATTGCTGAGACGTTTAGGCCTATGTTGAAATGGCACTGTTCAGGAGACTAAGGGGTGGCCTCCACGCTACAATGTACCTACTATTTTAAACAATAGACAAATTAGGCATTAATGATCAAATGATCTATAATTTTTTTTTAGATGAAAAACTCCCCATTAATGAACGAGAGTACAGCATGAGTAAATAACTTATAGGAGCTACTTCATAAAAGACAAACAAACACAATTACTCATATCCATATATGTTTTTGTAACAATGGCGCCGGAGAAGAAGGCTGACGTTTTACGTGTCCCCAACCTATTGTCTTTGTTTATTTGCGTTGTTTGCGTGTACTTATTTTGTACATAATGTTGCCGCTACCGTCTCTTATAACCGAAAATAACTTCTGGACATCAGGACTGCGATTACTCACCACGAAACTGGCAGAATATTTTATTTTTCCTTTAATGAGTCTGTTGAGCATGACGCAAATGATGTACTGCTTTCTCAGGAACAGGCCCAGATCCCCGTGATTTGTGTGAAGATGAGGTGGAGAAAGAGGGGCCAGAGGGTGCCTTCTGAGACTTTGTAGGCGATCGAATAAACCCCCTCTTCCCTCCATTCTGCTAGCAAATGTGCAATCTTTGGAGAATAAAATCGATGACCTACACGGAAGATTAAACTACCAACGGGACATTCAAACTGTAGCATCTTATGCTTCAGGGAGTTGTGGCTGAACGACGACACAATCAACATGCAGCTGGCTGGTTATACGCTGTACCGGCAGGATAGAACAGCGGCATCTGGTAAGACAAGGTGGACTTTGTATTTTTATAAATAACAGCTGGTGCACGATATCTAAGGAAGTTTCGAGCTATTGCTTGCCTGAGGTAGAGTATCTCATGATATGCTGTAGACCACAGTATCTACCAAGAGAGTTTTCATCTGTACTTTTCATTGCTGTTTACGTACCACCACAAACTGAGGCTGGCACTAAGACAGCATTGAATGAGCTGTATTCCGCCATAAGCAAACAAGAAAATGCTCACCCAGAGACGGCGCTCCTTGTAGCCAGGGACTTTAATGCAGGGAAACTTAAATCCGTTTTACCAAATGTCTATCAACATGTTAAATGTGCAACCAGAGGGAAAAAACTCTGGACCACCTTTACTCCACACGCATATAATGCTCTCCCTCGCCCTCCATTTGGCAAATCTGACCATAATTCAACTTCCTGATTCCTACTTACAAGCAAAAATTAAAGTAGGAAGCACCAGTGACTAGATCAATAAAAAATTGGTCAGATGAAGCAGATGCTAAGCTAGAGGATTGTTTTGCTAGCACAGACTGGAATATGTTCCAGGATTCCTCCGATGGCATTGAGGAGTACACCACATCAGTCATTGGCTTCATCAATAAGTGCATTGATGATGTCATTCCCACAGTGACGGTACGTACATACCCCAACCAGAAGCCATGGATTACAGGCAACATCCACACTGAGCTAAAGGCTAGAGCTGCCGCTTTCAAGGAGCGGGACTCTAACCCGGAAGCTTATAAGAAATCCCCCTATGCCCCCCGATGAACCATCAAACAGGCAAAGCGTCAATACAGGACTAAGATCGAATCATACTACACTGGCTCTGACGCTTGTCGGATGTGGCAGGGCTTGCAAACCATTACAGACTACAAGGGGAAGCACAGCAGTGACACGAGCCTACCAGATGAGCTAAACTACTTCTATGCTCGCTTCGAGGCAAGTAACACTGAAACATGCATGAGAGCACCAGCTGTTCCAGAAGACTGTGTGATCACGCTCTCCACAGGAGATGTGAGTAAGACCTTTAAACAGGTCAACATTCCCAAGGCCGCAGGGCCAGACGGATTACCAGGACGTGTACTGCAAGCATGCGCTGACCAACTGGCAAGTGTCATCACTGATATTTTCAACCTCTCCCTGTCTGAATCTGTAATACCGCCAGGTTTTAAGCAGACCACCATAGTGTCTGTGCCCAAGAACACTAAGGTACCCTGCCTAAATTACTACCGACCCGTAGCACTCCCGTCTGTAGCCATGAAGTGCTTTGAAAGGCTGGTCAAATCTTACATCAACGCATTATCCCAGAAACCCTAGACCCACTCCAATTTGCATACCGACACAACAGATCAACAGATGATGCAATCTCTATTGCACTCCACACTGCCATTTCCCACCTTGACAAAAGGATGTGAGAATGCTATTCCTTGACTACAGCTCGGCGTTCAACACCATAGTGCCCTCAAATCTCATCAAAAAGATAAGGACCCTGGGACTAAACACCTCCCTCTTCAACTGGATCCTGGACCCGCCCCCAGGTGGCATGGGTCCTCAGATCTACAAAAGGTTCTACAGCTCCGCCATTCACAAGGCACTACATAGGGTAGTGCGAACGGCCCAGCCAAGCTTCCTGCCATCCAGGAAGGCCCTAAAAATTGTCAAAGACTCCAGCCACCCTAGTCATAGACTGTTCTCTCTGCTACTGCACGGCAAGCGGTACCGGAGCGCCAAGTCTAGGTCCAAGAGGCTTCTAAACAGCTTCTGCCCCCCTCCCCCTCTCCACCTCGTTTACACCGCTGCTACCCTCTGTTGTTAGCATCTATGCATAGTCACTTTAATTCCTCTACCTACATGTACATATTACATCAACTAACCGGTGCCCCTGCAGATTGACTCTGTACCGGTACCCCCCGTATATAGTCTCGCTATTGTTATTTTAATTACTTGTTACTTTTATTTTTTATTCTTATCTGTATTTTTAAAAACTGCACTGGGCTCATAAGTAAGCATTTCACTCTCTGTTATATCGGCGCATGTGACTAATACAATACAACAATTTTTGATTTGATTTGATTTTGAGAAGGAAACACTGGCACAGGCAATTCACTGCAGTCTTACAGTCTTCCACATAATTCACTTTCAGACAGTCATGCCCTTTGCATTGTAATAGTGTCATTATGTGATGTCTCATTCCAATATCTCTGCATGCATTGGCCTGTCTGCCTGTCTGTCTGTCTGTCTGTCTGTCTGTCTGTCTTCCAACAGGACATCATATCACTTATATTTTAAATAAGAATTATGTTTCACTATGAAAGAGATTTTTTTCAAGTGAACCCAAAAAACAACCAGCCAAACAACTTTTCCTCTCCCTTCAGTCACCTCATTATTACGGAATGCCATAACCTGTTAAAACTTGCAGCACAGTGAATTGACTATGTTCCGGTCTTGTTTGCATACTTGGCCATAGACATCACTGCAACTTATGTGTGGCTCAACACCCTGTCATGAGGTGAGGCGCTGATACAGCTGATGAGAACCTGGCAGGATCACGTTTCCCAGGAATGTCAAATCGATGAGTACAGTGCAAGGGTGCCTCTCAATAGTCTATAGGGTCTTCCTCTCCTTGTTTCCTCTCTTTCATCTGCACTGGTCTGAAAACACAGGATAAGTGAAAGCAATATGGTGGATGCCGACCGGAAGTATAATTTGACCTATCCAGTTATTTTCTCATCAGTTCAAACAAAGGAAAGGAGGCATGGAGAGAAGGGTGCTTTAAATGATTGAGATTCACTCAGATTTCCTGCTAGCCTCATCCTCCAGACCGGGAATTTCCAAACTGAGGTACGCGTACCCCAAAGGTACGCACAAATCTGTTTTTTCTTCACATTTTCAAACAGTCCATTTATATTTTCCCATGGGGCTATACATTTGGGTGATATTTCAGTGTTCAGCGAAATAACAACACAATGTCAAATACAGGTAGCCTAGTCAAATAATTATCATCCAATCACATTAACCTTTACTCTCTCGTGGGAAATCCACTAACTGTCCGTATATAGCCAAACATAGCTGCTGCTCATTCCATTTGCTCGAAAAATGATAAATGGTTAACAAAAGTAAGGCCCGTGTCCATAGAGACACATACCAGCTCTACTGGTAGTACTGCTACTACCAGCAGTACTACACCTGCACCTGTCGACGACACAAGTTGTTCTGCTTCCATGAGCACATCCAATGCTAGCATCAGTAATTCTACATTTGTTGTTAGCCCAGCTAGCATGGACACTGACAGTTGTGAATCTGATGCAGCCGAAGAGCTACTGCCCCCTTACCCGGGAAAGCACCGAACAACAGCCAGGGACGTTGGGCCATCGAAGAGGTGCAAATATGATGAGAACTACATTGATTTGGGGTTTACTTATAATGGGAGTAGTGCCTTTCCTCAGCCACAGTGTGTTATATGTGCAAAAGTACTATCTCACAACTCGATGAAGCCTTCACTCTTGCACAGACATTTAGAGACAAAACATGGCCATTTGAAAAATAATCCACAGGAGTTTTATGAGCGAGAATTAAGATGACTTTTGAGTAGTAAGACATGCATTTGATTTGATTTGATTTAATAATAAGGGGCTAGAAGTGTCTTACATGGTGAGCTACCGAGTGGTTAGGACAGGCAAGCCCCATACTATTGTGGAGGACTTAATTCTTCCTGCTGCCGCAGATATGGCTGGGACAATGCTTGGGGAAAGGCCCAAAAAAACTATACAGCCAATGACTTCATCACTGTTTCACGATGCATCAGTGACATGGCAGGAGATGTTTTGAAACAATTACTGCTTTGCATACAAGCCAGTGAATTCTATGCGTTACAGCTAGATGAGTCAACAGATGTGGTGGGCCTGGCACAGCTCCTGGTATATGTCCGTTACGTTTATGGGGGGTCAATTAAGGAAGACATTCTCTTCTGCAAACGACTGGAAACCAGGACAACAGGAGAGAATATTTTTTACTGGACAGCTTTGTGACATCAAATGGACTTTGGTGGTCAAGATGTGTTGGTATCTGTACTGATGACGCAAAAGCCATGACAGGGAGACATAGTGGAGTGGTAACGAGCATGCAAAAGCAGTTGCTCTCGAAGCCACTTGGGT
Source organism: Oncorhynchus clarkii lewisi (assembly GCF_045791955.1). Lineage (NCBI taxonomy): Eukaryota > Metazoa > Chordata > Actinopteri > Salmoniformes > Salmonidae > Oncorhynchus > Oncorhynchus clarkii. The sequence continues at coordinate 29,750,834 of NC_092178.1, read as the reverse complement.
ACACTGTAACATCCACCGAGAGGCTCTTTCTGCCAAGGGAATGCCTGAAAGCTTGAAAGACGTTTTGGACACTACAGTGAAAATGGTTAACTTTGTTAAAGCAATTGAATTTAATCAGAAGCCACTCCCAGATTTCTGGATTAGGCTGCGCTCAGAGTATCCTGCCTTGTCTTAACAGCGTGATTTGCCACTGATGCCCTTTGCAACCACGTACCTATGTGAGAGTGGATTCTCGGCCCTCACGGGCATGAAAACTAAATACAGGCACAGACTGTGTGTGGGAAATGATTTAAGACTGAGACTCTCTCCAATACAACCCAACATTGCAGAGTTATGTGCACACACTTAACATGTGGTGAGTTATTCACAATTTTCGATGAACAAATTAGGTTTAATATGTGAGATGACGAAATAAAGAGCAAAATTATTATTATTATTTGTGCTCTTTGTCACTTCCCACAAGCCGGGTTGTGACAAAAACTGACACTCATTCTTATATTCAGTAAATGTATGGTATAGTGTGTGTGTGTGTGGCAGGCTTACAATAATGGCAAAAAACAACATTTGAGAGTGAACTGACCGTGGTTCTAGATGGGGTACCAGCTGGAACTTGAATGTTTGAAGGAATATGGCACTATAAAAAGTTTGGGAACCACTGCTGTAGACCTCTACCCTTGAAGAAACATCACGCACCCTACAGGGCATAGTAGGTAGTACAACTTAAATGTGAAACCAGCAGCATTATCACTGTAATTGTCACGATCGTCGTAAGGAACGGACCAAAATGCAGCGTGGTATGTGTTCATGATGAAGTTTTTAATTAAAGAAAACACTGAATACAAACTATACAAAACAATAAACGAATAACGACCGTGAAGCTATAATGAGAACTGTGCTGACACAAGCAACTAACATAGACAATCACCCACAAACAAACAGTGAAACCCAGGCTACCTAAGTATGATTCTCAATCAGAGACAACTAATGACACCTGCCTCTGATTGAGAACCATACTAGGCCGAAACATAGAAATCCCAAAATCATAGAAAAAAAACATAGACAGCCCACCCCAACTCACGCCCTGACCATACTAAATAATGACAAAACAAAGGAAATAAAGGTCAGAACGTGACAGTAATCTAAATGTGATCAACTGCAATCCCCAGGGGCTGCAATCCTGCTGTTTTTTATTTTCCCCTTGCTATTCATTGATTCATGTCATTCCTTACCCAGAGACGGATTCAAAGAAATTAACAAAACCTGTCAGACACTTACAATTGCATTTTCAACACAGTAAATAGTATTAACAAATTGGTGAATTACTGTAGATCTGCAAAAGAGAGTCATTATTTAGTTGAATATACTAACGTTCCACATTGACCACACATCAAGGCAAGTGTTGAGGATTATCTACCATGACTAATGCGAACACTTCGGACTCTCTGTCAAAATATTCCCAACAATTGGACTAGTCTTGCCCTAAAAGGTTTCTAAAATAAAGAATAGGAAGAATGTTAAAATATTTCAAAAAAAATCTTGTGATTTGATTGATCTTGTATGTTCTATGTACATTTTTAGCCTTGGTGTAAAGTTTACTCTCTTGTCTTGTCAATAACTCTTGAGGATCTAAAATGTAAAAATAAAACATTTCCGGGACACCAGGACCATAGCTGTAGATGCACTGTTGAAAAGCTTTCATTCCGTTTATTCTCTGACGTGTCAAGAAGCGTGCTTGTCATTTGCTAATCATCCAACTCTTGATGAGTCGAATCGGATGTGATAATTGTGCTGGGACAGAACCAAAATGTGCACACAGAGCAATGTGAGAGAGCAATGGACTTAGAAGCACTGCAGTACTACAAATAAAAGCAAACATGCATAGTGGTTGTTTATTGCAGTTGGATATACATACGTTAATTGTTCGGCCCAATAGGATATACAGTACAATACACGAAAATAATGCAATTTCTTGTAGTTAGCATAACTCCAAAATGATTAAAATGCTCAACATTCAACATCATACACCCCTAAAGGACACAGCAAGGCATTACAATTCAAAAAAGGAACGTAAAAGTACAGTATACACATTCATCAAAACATGGTATAATGTTTAGTAATGGATATTTTGGTAATCATCACATATTTTGTATGTGTTTGTAAAACCATACGGCCGTATACTGAGGAGCTCACAGTGTTAGCACAGAGTCTCTCTCCACCTCTTAACCACACGACGACTCATCAAAAACAAGGCTGTGTTCTCTGCATGGGCCTGTGTTTCCTGTCCACTTGTCTGTTTAAAGCAGGGTGAACACGGACAATAACAAGACAAGAAACCCTTAGGTAGAATCACTGCAACTCACATTTCAGCTACAACTAGCTACTATTATACGACAGCTTGTGTCTTGTTTTAGTTGCTCAAAAATACTCTACAAGGTGTCAAACGGTTCCAAAGGGAAGCTGGCCCATGTTGACTCCAATGCTTCTCACAGTTGTGTCAAGTTGGCTGGGCATCCTTTGGGAGTTGGACCATTCTTTATACACGTGGGAAACTGTTGAGCGTGAAAAACCCAGCAGCATTGCAGTTCTTGACACAGCGAGGATGCCCAGGCACCTACTACCATACCCTGTTCAAAGGCACTTCAATCTTTTGTCTTTCTCATCCACCCACTGAATGGCACACACACAATCCATGTCTCAATTGTCTCAAGGCTTCTTTAATCCTTCTTTAATCTGTCTCCTCCCCTTCATTTACACTGATTTAAAGTGGATTTAACAAGTGACATCAATAATTGATCATAGCTTTCACCTGGACTCATCTGATCAGCGCATGTCATGGAAAGATGTCTTTAATGTTTTGTACACTCAGATTATGCCAACGAAGATACATTACATGCAACCAGTTTCCAAATGAGGAGTTAATAAAACATAAAGGCTAATTTAAGTGGAGTAAAAAGTAGAAAGATAAGTAAACATTTACAATGTGTTACTCCTACTGTCATTACTGAAAAGAATGTGAGATCTGTAGCTGAGTATGTGAGACTCAGTAGCAGAGTAGTCCTAAATGTGGTTTGCGTTCTGTTTATAATTGTGCCAGAGCAGTGGACAGGAAGTGACACCTATCAAGTCAGGAGGTACAGCAGCTACTTTGTTGTGTCCTCTTTGCACTGGTTTAAAGTACTTAGGTAAAAACACTTTAAAGTACTACTTAAGTAGTTTTTGGGGGTATCTGTACTTTACTATTTATATTTTTGACATTACCTTCCTAAAGAAGATTATGTACTTTTTACTCCATACATTTTCCCTGACACCCAAAAGTACTAGTTACAATTTGAACGCTTAGCTGTACATGAAAAAGGTCCAATTCACACACTCAAGAGAACGTCCCTGGTCATCCTTACTGCCTCGGATCTGGTGGACTCACTAAACATAAATGCTTCCTTTGTAAATTATTTCTGAGTGTTGGAGTGTGCCCCTTGCTGTCAAAAAAAAGTTATAAAAAGGAAATTGTGCAGCCTAGTTTGCTGAATATAATGAATTTGATGTATAGTATTTACTTGGACTTTTTCTCAAGTATGACAATTGAGGACTTTTTCCACCACTGTACTTAAATACATTTAAAATGTTATACTTTTACTCAAGTAGTATTTTACTGGGTTACTTTAACTTTTACTTTAGTCATTTATATTAAGGCATCTTTACTTTTACTCAAGTATGTCAATTGAGTACTTTTTCCACCTCTGCGTCTTTGTCGTGTGGTTTGAAGAGGCGGCACCAACTGCGGTGGGCTTTCAAGGTAATGCTCATAGGTTGACTTCTGAAGAATACATGCACTCATGACAAAAAACTCCCCATGGCAACTGTTGTGACCTTCTGTGTCTTTCTGAATAATTTGTCAATAACGGTGTTTTATAAACCTTTTATTAATTATGACATACTGTCATACTGATCATCATCATCATCACCATTTGTGTCAATTATATTCCAAATCAATAAAACAAATGTAACTTTGCCTGCTGCGCTGACTCTCATTGAAACATAACGGAGACCACTATGTCGTGTAACTACTTCTTCTCTCTAAAAGATGGTCATTTGTCTGAGGTTGCTAACCAGAATGGTAGCATCAATTGTCTGCCGTCTATTTTTCCTCTCTGACATGGCCTCACAACCTTAACCAGGTCAAAGACAAGACCACCATATTGCACATTTAGGTTGGAAAGCATTTCAGTCGGTGTCCAAGTTTGGTTCAACCCTTGCTGTGCCAAATTAATAAAGCTACTTTTGAATTAGTTTAAAGAAGAGTGGCTTGCATAAAATGTAAAGATGTGAACAGACTATATACTGTATAACTTAGAATTACTTGGACTGAAAAATGTACTGACATGCCTCAAAATATGACATTCTCCTGAATCTGCCATGGACTGCATCGAGAGACAACTATCACTTTAACCTCATATCAATCTATGCAAAGCATTTGGTTAATTACCATGTTTCTATATTCAGTTGCAGGGCCCATCATGTTGGAGGACTCAACAGTGACCCAGTTTTGACCTTTTGTTGAATTGACGTGGTCGGCGGCAACATCACCATGAACTGCGTTCTGGAGGGGTTGACATCTTACTGTTATACTGTTGCCTGCATGAGATTGCCCACACAACCCGGGGTGCTGCGAGTCCCCAAGAACACCATTATCAACATCAGGTCTCAGTATGACATCTCATAGAAGATGTGCCCTGTGTTCATCTACACCGCAGCTGTCACCGTCTCTGGGATTTACTACTGTGCTGTCATATACAGGCACCGTCATTCGGGAATTACTCAGACCCTTTGACTTTTTCCACATTTTGTTACAGCCTTATTCTAAAATTGATTAAACTGATTTTTCCCCGTTATCAATCTACACACAATACCCCATAATGACAAAGCAAAAACAGTTTTTTTTTTATACATTTCACAAATTTGCAAAATAATATCCCCCCCAGAAATATCACATTTACATAAGTATTCAGACCCTTTACTCAGTACTTTGTTGAAGCACCTTAGGCAGTGATTACAGCATTGAGTCTTCTTGGATATGACGCTACAATCTTGAATAGGGAGCTTCGTTGCACAGCTATTTTCAGGTCTCTCTAGAGATGTTCGACCGGGTTCAAGTCCGGGCTCTGGCTAGGCCACTCAAGGAATTTCAGAGACTTGTCCCGAAGCCACTCCTGGGTCTTCTTGGTTATGTGCTTAGGGTCGTTGTCCTGCTGGAAGGAACACTTTCGCACCAGTCTAAGGTCCTGAGCGCTCTGGAGAAGGTTTTCATCAAGGATCTCTCTGTACTTTGATCAGTTCATCTTTCCCTCGATCCTGACTAGTCTCCCAGTCCCTGCCGCTGAAAAACATCCTCACAGCATGATGCTGCCACCACCATGCTTCACCGTAGGGATGGTGCCAGATTTCCTCCAGACGTGACACTTGGCAGTCAGGCCAAAAAGTTCCATCTACGTTTCATCAGATCAGAAAGTTTTCTCATGGCCAGATCAGAAAGTTTCTCATGGCCAGAGACCTTTTAGTGCCTTTTGGCAAACTCCATGCGGGCTGTCATGCGCCTTTTACTGACAGGTGTGTGCCATTCCAAATCATGTCCAATCAATTGAATTTACCACAGGTGGACTCAAATCAGGTTGTAGAAACATCTCAAGGATGATCAATAGAAAACAGGATGCACCTGAGCTCAATTTTGAGTCTCATAGCAAAAGGTCTGAATACTTATGTAACAGTATTACTTTTTTGTCATTAAGGGGTATTGTGTGTAGATTGATGAGAATTTGTACTTTATCCATTTTAGAATAAGGCTGTAATGTAACAAAATGTCTAAAAAGGGAAGGGGTCCCAATACTTTCTGAATGCACTGTATAGCCAAGTTTTACTTTAACTTCTATTCAGTAATAGTCACAGGCATGTATTTGTAAAAAAAAACAAAAAAACATTTGAAATCAGTTTCCAAATCATCTAATAGCATTTTAATTTCCTTCACCAAAACCCTGCAACAAAATGGGAACTCCTCTTCCCTTAATATCATAGTTTGTACTACTGTAATACAATTGACAGTATGTTAATGTAGTAAGTAGTCGTGTTAATTTGACAATAAAGTCAGTGAATATGAAGATATTGAAAAACGTTTTGTATTAAACTGTACCGTTCCATTTGATGAGATGTTATTGTCCTGTCAGACTTCTCCACATTGTTACACCATAGTCAGTCTCTACAGGGTGCTGGGAATTGTCTCCTCTCTTCTTCTCATCATTCTTCACATTGTGCATGGGCACAACTATCAGTCGAGAGCAACAATTCAGGTAAGATGTATTTCTGTATGATATTGTATACACTGAACAAAAATATAAACGCAACATGTAAAGTGTTGGTCCCATGTTTCATGAGTTGAAATAAAAGATCTCAGAAATGTTCCAAATGCACAAAAAGCTTAATTTCTCTCAAATGTTTTGCACAAATTTGTTTACATCCCTCATAGTGAGCATTTCTCCTTTGCCAAGATAATCCATCCACCTGACAGGTGTGGGATATCAATAAACTGATTAAACAGCATGATCAATACACAGGTGCACTTTGTGCTGGCCACTCTAAAATGTGCAGTTTTGTCACACAACCCAATGCCACAGATGTCTCAAGTTTTGAGGGAGAGTGCATTTTGTCATGCTGAATGCCAGAGAATTTAATGTTAATTTGTATACCATAAGCCACCTCCAATGTCGTTTTAGAGAATTTGGCAGTACTTTCAAATGGCCTCACAACTGCAAACCAAGTGAAACCACGCCAGCCCAGGACCTCCACATCTGAAACCAGCCACCCAGACAGCTGATGAAACTGTGGGTTTGCACAACTGAAGAATTTCTGCACAAACTGACAGAAACCGTCTCAGGGAAGCTCATCTGCGTGCTCGTCGTCCTCACCAGGGTTTGGCAGTTAGTGGGCAAATGCTCACCTTCGATGGCCACTTGCATGCTGGAGAAGTGTGCTCTTCAGATGAATCCCGATTTCAACTGTACCGAGCAGATGGCGTCGTGTGGGTGAGCGGTTTGTTGATGTCAACACTTTGAACAGAATGACCCATGGTGGCAGTGAGGTTATGGTATGGGCATGCATAAGCTACGGACACCGAACACAATTGAATTTTATCGATGGCAATTTGAATGCACAGAGATAGCGTGACAAAATCCTGAGGCCCATTGTCATGCCATTCATCCACCGTCATCATCTCATGTTTCAACATGATATTGCATGGAAACTTCTCGCAAGAATCTGTACACAATTCCTAGAAGCTGAAAATGTCTCCATGGCCAGAATACTCACAAGACAAGTCACCCATTGAGAATGCTTGAGATGCTCTGGATCAACGTGTACGACAGCATGTTCCAGTTCCCGCAACTTTGCACAACCATTGAAGAGGAGTGGGACAACATTCTACAGATCAACTCTATGCGAAGGAGATGTGTCACGCTGCATGAAGCAAATGGTGGTCACACCGGATACTGACTGGTTTTCTGATCCATAACGGATCTGTAAGCAACAGATCTGTATCTGTATTTCCAGTCATGTGAAAACCATAGGTTAGGGCCGAATGAATTTATTTCAATTGACTGATTTCTTTACACATATGAACTGTAACTCAGTAAAATCTTTGAAATTGTTGCATGTTGTGTTTATATTTCTGTTCAATGTAGTCACGTATGTGGCCTGAATCATAGTCAAAAGTAAAAAAAACAAACAAAAATGTCAAACAAAAAAAGCAGACTAACTGAAAGTGTTATCTGTGTTCATTCGTTTTTTATTCAGGCTAACTTGAGAAAAGTAACAGAAAATCCCCAAACTAAAGAAAGGAGGAGGGCTTTCATTGTGAAAACTGCAGTAAACCAACATTCAGAATAAAAGTGCTTTGAGAGATTCGGAGTGCTTCATACCTACTTGAAAGATGTTAAATGCAAAATGCATAAAACATATGTGTTTAGAGAAGCCTAGTGCTTCCATAAAGTGCTATCTATCCTTCAAGTACTGTCATGATGAAATGCTCTTCTTTCTCATCTTGTGTCACTGTCTCCAAACATCCAGTAGATGTGAGTGTTTACTTCAAATCTACCTGTCCTGTCACTCAGATAGTCTGTAGTTTTTCTCCTTCCTATTTAAACATCAGGTAGGCTGGAGTTAACTATACAAACACATTAGGTAGGAAACGTCGTTAACCAAATGATCTGTATCAACATTTTAAAAAGTAGTACAGGTCTCTATTGCCTCATGATGTCTCATACTGTAGAAGTGTATAATTGTGGGGGGTTTTCAGTTCACTAAAGTCATAACTTTTTACTTACCAAAAACGACTACTGTCCTTTGTATTAAGAGTACATTAACATTTCATTGTAAAACTTTTGTTATGTCTTGCCATTACTTAATTGATTTCAACATGATTGAATCCAGCTACACTTAATTGAAAACTACTAAACCTTTTATTAAATCGTGTGTGAATTGGATGGAATGCAGATCCTTGTCACTCATCGGCCAGAGTGTTTTATTTCCCATTCAGAACTAAGTGGGAGCATAACTATTTTCCAATCCTTTAAAATACTGTTGTTGTAGAAAATGAACTGTTACAATAATAACAGCACATTCCATCTATTGTCGGAGTTTCATTCATTTCGTGAAGGCTGCTGAGGTTTGGTGATCGGATGGGAGCTGATAACCTTTTTACTTTCGTGGTATGCTATTTAGTATATTGCGCTATTGGGTGAAAAAGTCTGAATATAGAATCTGCTAGTGGTTTGTTATAAGCAAAGCACGGATTTGATCAAAGCGGTGTCTGTCCAAAAGCATATCAGGCTCAGAAAAACCAATCCTCGCAGAGAAAGAGAGCGAGAGAGAGATGCAGCTAAGGCTTAAACTACTGTGGTCAGCTTCTGTTCCGAAGGCTACAGTCCTACACATGTTACCTGTGACACTTTCTCATGTTACACAATCTGCAGTCTGCGCAGGAGCCTTCTCATTTTGGTCATTTAACATCATATTTGTTGTTGTTGCATTCAAGCAAAGTTTTTAAACATATGTTTTAGATATCTGTTCAAAAACACTAAGGGTTCCAGGGAAATGGTAAATTAGATAAGAGGTGATCAAATTTAAAAGAAAACAAAGACATTCATTTACAAGCCATATTGATTGATTGATTTGATTTTGGATAATACATTTCTTACAGTTTTAAAAGTACAAAGAATCCCAGAGGATGACACACAACAGTGTAAGAACACTTATTTCCAATGTGGTCTTCTGTGTAGGACAAAAACAGGACACAACACAAGAACATCCATGGAAATACACGGGCCAGTGGAGGCTGCTGAGGGGAGAATGGCTGATAATAATGTCTGGAACAAAGCAAATGGATTGGCATCAATCCATGTGTTTGATGTATTTCATACTATTCCACTCCAGCCAATACCACGAGCCCATCCTCCCCAATTAAGGTGCCACCAACCTCCTGTGACATGGGCCTATGATAAGTCCCTAACTGGCCTACACCATAATAAATACACAATCCATACAAAATTCAAGAATATTCAGTAATTTTCCTATTTAGACCTGTGCACTTTTTCTGACGGAAGGGATCTAACCTGACCTCTGAAAGCCTTTCTGGACTGGGACAGCTTAATTACTAATGGGAGATTACTCCACAGTTGAATTCCAATATCAAAGAAAGGACTTTGCAATTGCGGACACCGGCTCTTGCTTTATACATAAATAATCATCTGAAATGTTTTCAGTGGCAGTTCATAAGCATCTACATCATGACAAAATACAAGGAATTTTTATGCAATTTCTTTGTCAAAATCTGATTAGAGAACTGTATTTGTGCGTCTCCCAAAATTGATATGGTCCAAAGTCGCATACTGGACCTCCTGTGGAACGATCAACACCAGGAAGTTAATTCTCAAGGGTTCAGAAATAGGTACAGTATAGTTGATGCTTTATATTCAAGTATACAAAACTGCTTTAAAACTTTATGTGGACTGAATTAATACTGCAAATGTAAACCAGGCTCTCATATGTGAGGATTCATACCACAGAAGTGATATTACGTCAGTCAATCAATACATTCACAATTGAGATAACTGAGTAATCTAAAACAATCACTCTAGGGGTGAAAGTAGGTTTAGCCTCAATTCATTTGAGTTTGTTTACAAATATAATCCATGTACAAATGTCAATGTGTATTCACACAACCAGGTATATCACCTATAAGTACTGTGTTTTCACTATACTTAACAAGTAATACACCAGTACGAGACATTTCAGAGCAGTATGTTCGGATAATAACATTAGTGTTTTTTCAACATGAATACACTATGGGGCCTTTCCTGAAAAAATATTAAAATATTAACTAAAAACCATGTTCAATGTAAAATGTCCATATTACATGTTTTTTTTTTAGTCAAGGACTATTGGCTGAATCTATTCCCAGTAAACTGTCCCCAAGAGTTAAATTGGGCCGAAATGGAGATAAAAAATGAGTTCCACCACCTTTACTATGTGAGAAAATCTGATAGCATGGCAATGGATTATAAAATCATGCAACATTTAAAAAAAAAAACATTTAGCACGACCAAAAATGATAGTTTAACCCAAATACAATAGTTACTTACCGAGAACGATGATCTAACTGGCCTTCTTGCTTCTCCACGTGTCCCTGCAAACGTCAGAACTCAGAACATAAACACCATGACATCCACCGACAAACTACTTCAAAAAGACTTGGAATCCTTCAATCAACCGACCCTGCATACGCCATCAAGAGACGCTGTGAAAACTAAGGATGTCTAAGTGCTACAATGGTACACAATGTGTTTCTCTACGACTTATTTTTAGCAATTTGGCGAACAAATTATATTTAATTAAAGCGCATTCATTCAATCTATTTCAACTGAATAGTTAAAAAGATAATGAAAGCGCTAAAACATTTCCGCCACTAAATACCTCCAAGTTGATAAGAGCCATCTTGAAATCCTTCTAAAGTAGTCAGCTGTTGTATTTGATTAATTAATCCTAAAATTGAAAAAAAAAAGATAATAATTACCAGATTGATCCCGTCTGTTCTCAGTGCCTGTGCCTCTTTGTCTGAAATTAAAACAGAGCATTTCACACTCTAGCAATCACAGACTTTTCTATAATCCAATGTTGGATTGAATGTCAGACTCAAACCTTGTATCTGCATCAATAACCACAGGATGCCCTATAGGAAAAAACAATAAAAATAACACATTTAATATCCAGGTTGAAGAAAGCATCATGATTCAGTGATCATTTTTTGTTGTCCATGGCCATTTGTTAACATTGACTCTCTGATCTCAAAAGCAGGTGGAGTCGACTGCTGTCTAAACGTGGCAGACACTTGCCATAAAGGTCACTGTAACCACTACAGAGAGCCTGACTTGTGTGAAAGAGGGGAAAGAGGAACAAAGTCAAGAATTATCAACAGATTTTAATTCTCAACATTCCTGTGGAAGAGAAAATACAGGCCTACGAAATCCGATTTAATTCCATTTCCTCAGAAAATGACCTAATGGAATAAAATATTTTCTCCCATATTTAGCCACCTATTCTATGGTGTAACAAAACAAAAGAACTTGACCCATATAGGTCTGACCACTGAACTGGCTTACCTACATGACTACCCATAACCATAGGCATCACAACGTGCACTTAGTGTTTTGAGTGGATACTAGTAAGTTATTAAAAAAAGACTACATCTTGTAAATGTATATCCTGCAAATGTACCAATTGATGGGGCATGTTTCCCCTAAATTACAATGGTCGCAACATCCTTTTCTGAGAACTATGGTATAAATTGTCTTGCACAAGATCATTTGGTGTTTGTTATACAGTATTGGCCCATTACCCATTGATTTGATCTTACCACGGTGCAGACACACAGCGATAGTGACAGCAACTATTAGTGTGAGGAGAGCAGCTGCAGAGGCCCCATACATCAACATTGTGCACATGGCATTGGAATCTATGGTGAAAATAAAGACAACGTCTAAATAAAGATAGTTTCAAGTTATATCTTTGTTTACAGTGTTAAATCCCTTACTGAAAGAACAGGTGCAACAGCTTAGTAAATCTGGGTCTAATGCAATTACCATTTTGCTGCAGCAGTGTTTTGGTGATATTTTTCCCCTCAAACTCCACCACACATGTAAACTCTGCTCGTCTGTCCCACTCCTGTGCCTGGACAATAATCTGGTTCCTAGTGAACTCTGTGGCTGAATCACTGTTGTCTGTCCAGGTGGAGTCAGTGAGTCCACTCTCTTCTCTCCCGTCTATGAGCCAGAACACACGGACCTGAGACGGGACCACTTCCAACACCAAACACAGCAGAGGGATGAAGATGCGGTCAACCTCTGGCGAAGAGACGATTTGGATGGTTGGGGCTTTAGTGCTGTTCCCTACCCTTTCTCTCTCTAAGGACAAAATGGTCATCATTTAACATTTAACATCATTTAACATGTTTTTTAAAGAAAAGCACATGTTTTGTCCATTAAAATAACATCAAATGTATCTGAAATAGAGTGTAGACACTGTTAATGTTGTAAATGAATATTGTAGCTGGAAACGTCAGATTTTTTATGGAATATCTACATAGGTGTACAGAGGTCCATTATCAGCAACCATCACTCCTGTGTTCCAATGGCACGTTGTGTTAGCTAATGAAAGTTTCTCATTTTAAAAAGGCTAATTGATCATTAGAAACACTTTTGCAATTTTTGCAACAGTTGAAAACTGTTGTGCTGTTTAAAGAAGCAATAAAATTGGCCTTCTTTAGATTAGTTGAGTATCTAGAGCATCAGCATTTGTGGGTTCGATTACAGGCTCAAAATGCCCAGAAACAAAGTACTTTCTTCTGAAACTTGTCAGTCTATTCTTGTTCTGAGAAATGAAGGCTATTCCATGCGAGAAATTGCCAAGAAATTGAAGATTTCGTACAACGCTGTGTATTAGTCACAGAACAGAACAGCACAAACTCGAGCTAACCAGAATAGAAAGAGGAGTGGGAAGCTTGTGGAAACGTTTGACCCAAGTTAAACAATTTAAAGGCAATGCTACCAAATAGTAACTGAGTGTATGTAAACATCTGACCCACTGGGAATGTCATGAAAGGAAAAAGCTGAAATAAATCACTCTTAACTATTATTCTGACATTTCACATTTTTAAAATAAAGTGGTGATCCTAACTATTTCTTTTTTTTCTACATCGTATAATAATAGTGAAGAAATCAAAACCATGAAATAAAACATATGGAATCAAGTAGTAACAAAAAAGTGTTAAACAAATCAAAATATATTTTATATCTGAAATTCTTTAAAGTAGCCACCTTTTGCCCTGATGACAGCTTTGTACACTCTTGACATTCTCTCAACTAGTTTCATGAGGAATGCTTCTCCAACAGTCTTGAAGGAGTTCCCACACATGCTGAGCACTTATTGGATGATTTTCTTTTACTCTGCAGTCCAACTCCTCCCAAACCAGCTCAATTGGGTTGAGGTCAGGGGATTGTGGAGGCCAGGTCATCTGATGCAGCACCATCCCTCTCCTTCTTGGTCAAATAGCACTTACACAGCCTGGAGGTGTGTTGGGTCATTGTCCTTTGAAAAACAAATGGCGCTAACCAGATGGGATGGCGTATCGCTGATTCACGCAGTCTTCTCTGAACAATTGATGTTGAGATGGGTCTGTTCCTTGAACTCTGCAAAGCATTTATTTGGGCTGCAATCTAAGGTGCAGTAAACTCTAATGAACTTATCCTCTGCAGCAGAGGTAACTCTGGGTCTTCCTTTCCTGTGGCGGTCCTCATGACAGCCAGTTTCATCATAGCGCTTGATGGTTTTTGTAACTGCACTTGAAGAAACTTTTAAAGTTCTTCATGTCTTAAAGTAATGATGGAGTATTGTTTCTGTTTGCTTATTTGAACTGTTCTTGCCATAATATGGACTTGGTATTTTACCAAATAGGGCTATCTTCTGTATACCACCCCTACTTTGTCACAAGACAACTGATTGGCTGAAATCCATTAAGGAAAGAAATTCCACAAATAAACTTTTAACAAGGCACACCTGTTAATTGAAGTGCATTCCAGGTGACTACCTCATTAAGCTGGCTGAGAGAATGCCAAGAGTGTGCAAAGCTGTCATCAAGGCAATGGGTGGGTTACTTTGAAGAATCTCAAATATATATTTTGATTTGTTTAATAACACTTTTTTGGTTAATACATGATTCCATATGTGTTACTTCATAATTTTGATATCTTCACAAAATAAAGAAAAACTCTGGAAAGAGTAGGTGCCTAAACTTTTATCTGGTACTATATATATTGTTTAATTTAGATGTAACATTCCGTTTTGTGTTTATTTTTTAAAGGTTTATATCTTTATATACATTTTAGTTTTTTAGAAAAATATATTTTTTCTAGTTTAGTAAACTTCGTAAATAAATATGAATATACAAGACATTAAATTACCTGTCAAAATAATAACCTTAGAACCATTGCCAGAGTACACCATTTTGGAGTGAACAGCCAAACAGTAGTACATGCCAGAGTCGCTCACATTTGCATTGGTGATTGTGACGGAACATAGGTTGTCCTGTTCCTGGTCCGTTGAAATGTTATCAACCGTTAAGGGTGTACTCATGCTGTGTGTTCCAGTCCTGGGGTCCACTTTTATCCAACTCACAGAGAAGCAGTAGGTGATAATCTCACTCAAATGGCATTTCAAGGTCACTGTATCACCAGCTTTCACCATCACCACTCCAGGTGTCTGGGTTATAATTGATGCGTGTGTAGCTAAAAACAGAAGTAGGAATAACAAGAATATAACATATATTTCATCTAATTACTGTTTAGCATGTTTGGTGCATTTTCATAACTTTGTCAACTTTTTTTTCATGAATATACCAAGCATGGATGCCGAACAGAAAAAAAAGCTTAAATCACTGTCCACTTGTAAACAATATTTCGAAATTGAATCTTATAGGCCTGCTTTGTCTAACCTAAGATTTTAATTATCTTGAAATTGCTTGATTATAACATGAACAAAACTACATTATAAACAGGTTATAGAGTTAATGACATAATGTATTTCAGATCACTGTTTCATCTCACATAAGTTAATGAAAAAGTTATAACGTAGGCAGACTAGAACACGGTGGATATTTCTTGAAATAAATGAATGTAGGCCTATTTAGAGTAATGATGAAACAGTCTAAAGCCCTCACTGTCACCATGAGTTAGCGTTAGCCTAGCTGAATGTACCTTTTCTACATTAATTATCGACACATTGTCAGCGTGTGCAGAATATAGTGTCATACTTGCCTTTCAAGACATAGCTCCAGCACAGCAGAAGTAGCAGGGGGCCTGGCATTTTAGTTTCACTCAATTTGAAGGGCATCATCACTTTGAGTCCGTTGAGCAACCTTTACGAGATGAAGATGTCTTGCCCATAGGCCGAGCCTACATCTCAAAAAGCGAGACCGCCGTGACAACATTTCACCGGAAATAAACACATGAAAAGTCCTGCGTTATAACTCAAACTATGAGCAAGAAAAGATAGGTCAGATTCCAGCAAAGACAACAACAAAACATGTTTTTCGAATGAATGCGAGAAGATTGAGAAGATTGCACCGACCTACCTTTTTTTTCTCACGCTAAGAACATATTATAGGCCTAGTTTTCTGTAAAGTAGTACAGGCCGAAACTACCTTTTGTGAATTGTATTTGACATGGTCTTAATTCAATATTAATATTAGGCTATTTCATCATTATTATATTTGATCTTATCAATAATCCTCGTTTTTAAACAATGCATCACTAAAAACGTTAGGTCAGAGGCCTGTATGCCTATATAGTATTGGTACATACATCATAATAATATAGTTATTATAATTGTTAACATTGCCTAATTATATGAACTTAATATAATTTACTTTATTCATGGCTCTGTATGCAACTAATGATGATTCCAAGCCAAAACCAATTTACAAACTTGCATTATAGGCTGCTTTATTTCCAGAAGGGAATAAAGAAAAAAGTAGAACAAAACAAGTTTAAGAGAAACATTACATAGCCTACATTCAAATACAGACAGTTACGTGCTTCATAATGCTTATTGTTGTCTTATATAACAAAACAACAGTTGCAATGTTTAATTTGAACACACTAAATTGGCTATAGTTCATATTCAAGTGGGGGAAAACAACATTGTATTGAATAGGCCTTGCCTATCATTGAAAAAAACGAAGAGCTACATACAGATCAAATGGCCAGAGTAACAATATATTCAGCCGTGTTTGTGCTTATGTTCGTAAACTCCTGCCATTTATTTCTAACGTTGCTTGTCTTGATCTAACCACAAAGGGCGCAAGCGACGTTGCAACCCAGCGAGGAAAAATTGCTTGTCTCCGCGTCTACACAAACTACCTGTTTACCATTGTGGTTTCTAGACCACCAAGCCCATGGAAACTCTTGAGATTGTCATGCACACTATGGTTTCATTGCTGAACATGTCAGTCGGAACATATGTCCGGAAATCGCCAAAGGAGTTTGATGAAATTACAATAAAATGTTGTAGGCTAAAACACAAGAGATGAATGGAAATTGCCGAAGTAAAACTGAAAATATGTCTAACGGAGGATTTTGTCTTCACGGTAAAGGCAAAGGCGGCATGGCGATGGAGCTAAATGCGTTGATGCTGCAGTCATGCGTAAAAAGAAACGTTCGCAGTCTTGGTGAAAAATGTCAGCATTTACAACACAACTATGCTATGAGTTTGTGGCTTTCAAGAGTTAATATTTTGCATCAAGTCTTTAATGCAGTGTTTGACGGATGAATTAATGATCAAGAGGACCACAATGGAAATAAGTCCCAGACTTTGTGTTATCCTCGTGCTTGTTTTTTTTGTGTGTGTTTTTTTAAAAATGGTAGAATGAATAAACTAAACTAAACCCGATGCTGAACTGTGAACTCCAATAATTTCCCCATAACATTCACGTAGATGCTTCTAGTTGTTAGGAATTAGATTAAAATAAAAAACATTTGGATTTACAATGATTAGGGGTGAACTTGGAGATATTTCAATCTATTTAAAAAATACAAGTGTTTTACCTTTATTTAACTAGGCAAGTCAGTTAAGAACGAATTCTTATTTACAATGACGCTGGGCCAATTGTGCGCTGCCATATGGTACTCCAAATCACAGCTGGTTGTGATACAGCCTGGTGTATGGATCAAATGCATTATAGACCCACAATTGGCACAAACAAGCGCGTTCAAATGCCAATGCCCGCGCGCCCACTTTTGCTAAACTTTTACGCACGGTGGTTAGGCCACCATTTATTTACCTTGTCTATCGAGTCGCAGACAGTCAGAAGACACTACCATGGCTTATATCCTATCAAAGACAAATTATAAACGTATAAATCAACAGCCTACTTAGCTACATTAATAACAGGGTATTTACTTGTAGGTATTTACTTTTAGATTGTAACAATTGTTTGGATTTGCAGGCCTATTGAATAATGTGTTATGGCAACATGTACAGTTTATTTACCATGTCAGATAAAGTGTAGGCTATGGACCAATACCTGAGCTGTCAATACACGTACCCCTCGATTTTGCATATTTGGAAATGGTGCAAAGACCTGCAAAAGTTTGAAACATTGCCATGCACACAAAAGGCTGTTCCAAGGTAGCTGCTGAGCCTAAAATCTGATTTTCCCACCTGTATTTGGGGAGTTTCTCCCATGATTCTCCACAGATCCTCTCAAGCTCTGTCAGGTTGGATGGGGAGCGTTGCTGCAGAGCTATTTTCAGGTCTCTTCAGAGATGTTCAAGTCCGGGCTCTGGCTGGGCCACAAGGACATTCAGAGATTTGTCCCGAAACCACTCCTGCGTTGTCTTGGCTGTTGTCCTGTTGGAAGGTGAACCTTCGCCCCAGTCGGGGCGCTCTGGAGCAGGTTTTCATCAAGGATCTCTCTGTACTTTGCTCTGTTCCTCTATCCCTCGATCCTGACTAGTCTCCCATTCCCTGCTGCTGAAAAACATCCCCACAGCATGATGCTGCCACCACCATGCTTCACTGTAGGGATGGTGCCAGGTTTCCTCCAGACGTGACGCTTGTCATTCAGGCCAAAGATTTGTTTTCATCAGATCAGAGAATCTTGTTTCTCATGAGTCTTTAGGTGCCTTTTGGCAAACTCCAAGCGGGCTGTCATGTGCCTTTTACTGAGGAGTTGCTTCCGTCTGGCCACTCTACCATAAAGGCCTGATTGGAGTGTTGCAGAGATGGTTGTCCTTCTGGAAGGTTTTCCCATCTCCACAGAGAAACTCTGGAGCCCTGTCAGGGTGACCATTGGGTTCTTGGTTACCTCCCTCACCAAAGCCCTTCTCCCCCAATTGCTCAGTTTGGCCGGGCGGCAAACTCTAGGAAGTCTTGGTGGTCCAAACTTCTTCCAATTAAGAATGATGGAGGCCACTGTATCTTGGGGACCTTCAATGCTGCAGACTTTTTTGCTACCCTTCCCCAAATCTCGGAGCTCTACGGACAATTCCTTTGACCTCATGACTTGGTTTTTGCTCTGACATGCACTGCCAACAGCAGGACCTTTTATAGACAGCTGTGTGCCTTTCCAAATAATTTCCAACCAATTGAATTTACTACAGGTGGACTCCAATCAAGTTGTAGAAACATCTCAAGGATGATCAATGGAAACAAGATGCACCTGAGCTCAATTTCGAGTCTCATAGCAAAGGGTCTGGATACCTATGTACTGTAAATAAGATATTTCTGTTTTTTAATTTATGAAAGAAAAAGAAATGTGCAAAAAATTCTAAAAATCTGTTTTTGCTTTGTCATTATGGGGTAATATATGTAGATTGATGAGAAAAACACATTTAATTAATTTGAGAATAAGGCTATAATGTAACACAATACGGAAAGAAATGAAGCAGTATGAATACTTTCCGAATGCACTGTATATGGGAAAGCTTTTGAACCAAGCATGCCATGAATATGGTATATTCTGAATCAGGGGTGGATGGAGAACAATCCACACCTTAAAAATAAATACTCCTACTAATAATAATAAATTTCCGAATGCACTGTATGTTGAAAATTCTGTGACTATTCAGTCAATAGCTCTTACACAAAACATGCCATGATTAGAACAATGATATATTCTGAATCAGGGGAAGATGGAGAAAATTACCCCCCCCCCCCCAAAAAAAAAAATGCAATGAAAAATGTTATTGAACAATAACAAAAACATTCTCCATCCTCGCCTGATTCAGAATATATAACTATCATAGTCATGGCATGCTTTGTGTAAGAGCTATTGAGAGAGAAAACCACCAATATCCACCGAATGTCCAATATAAAACACATTTTACCTCGGTACAAAACCAGCAATTACGCATGTGTTGTAGCTTATACATAACTGTGGCTAAAACTGGACCCCTCAAGCTAATAAAGCCTAAATGTCAGGATCAATACTTTAGATGACAATAAATAGACCGGTTTAAGAAGGAGCCAATAATGAACAGTCTAAACAAGCGGTGCAAGCGTTGTGTCAATAATATAGTTCTAGGGGGTAACTCCCCCCGTAATTCACATTAAGACCACAAGATATTACCAAATAATTTCCCCAACACTTTCCCTGGCTGCCACTCATCTTGCTCAACCAAAAATGGCCTGTGTCATCACAACTTTTGGAGATATTTCAACAAAACGCGTGTGGTAAGTTGATCTAATTTGTTTCAATTTAGAAAAAGTTGTAGATATATTCCACTGAAGTTTGATCTATAATTGTTTAAAAAATATATAAAAGTAGGAAAGCCTTAAGATAAATAATCCCTTTGTTTAGAGAGAACATTCTTGATATATTTTTACTAAAGTAATAATATGTTGGATGAGTGTGTTGAGGGCAACTCAAGGGTAACTGGCCCCTTTTTGGTTATGAATGAGTTTCTACCTGTCATTTAGACAATGACTAGGCCAGTTAGCGGTAGTTTATGCTAACTTGAATTATGCTCCAATTTTACTTGGGATAGCTGTATTTGTTACCTATGTACAAGTTAGAATTGTGCAATAGCAGAGCAGAAGAGCGTTGCCACATCAATGTTACACTGAATTAATTAGTTAAGGTATTATTATTAAATGTTATATTCCATTCCAATAGTATATTCAAATGAATATTGTTTTTAATTAATACAAAATTATTGAAAACCTTTTGCTCCTGAATGTAATTTTAAAGACTGCTTGGATCTAATATCTTGCATTATTCAAATACTATTTAGTGCAAGTGTACTAATGGTGACATGTGCAACACCACCCCCCCATATTTTATTTAAATAATAAAATAAGACAACTCGACTTAGCTTTTAAGTATTACTTACTAAAGAACAAAAAGGGGTGGGGGGGTGAGAGTATTTTTTTTTAAACGCCCCTTTTCTAAAAACAACATTTCATGAAATAACTAAAATAATGTAGGCATTTATTACATGACCTTTATCCACATACCAATTTTTCTCCAAACATTGCTTTTTTGTGTCAGCAATTAGAAATTGTTCTTAGTGTGGGCTAGTTACCCCCTATTACCCTAACCGTTTCGTCCTCACGATTATCCCTTGAGAAATTCTTCATTGGGGATTTCCTCAGCATTGATAGGGCGAGATATGTTTTAGCAGTCGTTAAACTGCCTAGTTCAAAATTGCCGCCGGTATAGGCATGTAACGCCCATCTGACTATCCAAGATAGCGGCTGCGGTGGCAAATTGGTTTAAATTACATGAGAAAAAAATGATGGTCTGTTATAATAAGCGTTTCTCTTGTCCTTTCCTTAATGACCTTCTGTAAACCGTCCCAACAAGAAGGCTGAGTGAAGGGCTTTCTATAATTTTCACCAGAGAATTGACCAGAGAGAGAGTTTGACTGAAGATACATTCTGTGGAGGGTGCAAGATCAAGTCATGACCAGGTAAAACTGATTTCTTTATCTACAGTACATGTCTGCACCTGTCATGAGCTCTGAGGCGCAGGGTTGCAGGCAGATGTTGGGGGTTTATGCATCCTGTGCTGTGTAGGTTAAGTTGTGTTTTATACCCAGCAAGCTGGTCCACTCCAGCATATCAAGCAAATGAATGGCTTAACAATATGTAACTTTTTCCTAGGTAATTTATTTGAACGTTATAGGCTACACTATGAGGTGGTTTCGCCTGCAAGGTATGTGTGCATAGCCTACCCAATGGTTTGATTTATAATTAAAAGCTTAGGCTATGAGATGCTTTTCTGTCATTTTGTAGATATCAAGTGGCCATCTTAGTTTCAGGTTTTGATCAATTCAATTTAGCTAGGCCTACCTATTCAAATATATTCTACCGTAGACCTATTACAATCGGAATTGTTTTGTTTCCAAAAACGGATAGTCAAGTAATATGTCTGCCAGAATGCTCTGCTGAAGTTGAGTTAGTAGTGGTTGATGCCAGTAAAAGCCAGACTGGGCTTTAAATTGACAATGGCACTGAAAAAAATGTGTTAACGTGAATTGTAATGAAGGGAAAATGTAATGATGTGACCTCAAGCGACATGGTGGATTTGATCGTGTAGCCTACAATAGTGTTTAAAAGCAGCAGAGGATAAAATACATGTTGGTTAGTCTTACCGGTTTTCGTCCTGTAGATGGCGCCTGTTGATCACTAGAGATCAGTCTACTAACAGCAATCTGTTGATCAACGGTGTGTGTTCATTTCGCTGAACAGGGGCAATACAATTGTATGGGAGAATGCAGGCCAGTCAGACAGGCGTTTTTCATCTGGGAGCGCCTTGAGCAAATGTTTACGGTCAGAGTTTTCCTCTTGTGGGCACGATTTATTTCGTTCGTAGCGAGAAGAGAGCTTGCTACCTTAGTGGCGTAGGTAGTAGGCTTCTACAACAACCAGACCGTCTAACTGAACGCAAGGGCGCTCTGGTTAGATCAACGGGAGGGATATAAACGCACAAACACTCGGTGAAGGTACACAGTCCTCTGCACTTTGAGATGTGGGTAAGAACGCTGTGTCGAGTATGGCATTTTAGTAGCTTTTCGTTTGCACAACACGTTAAATATAGGCTATATAGCTAGTTAGCTACTTTAAATGAGCACATTTCAACCAGCACAACGAGAATGTCGTTAGCCTGCTAACGTTTGCTAGCTCACCCATTTTTTTCAGTGAGTGTTTTGATTGCAAACAGCCCATGTTTTTTTTTTAGTCAGCATACTCATGGCAGCCTGCACATGCTTCTGTAATTTGCGTTGAAACGGAACAAAACATCCGATGCACATGTGTGATAATGCACGGTTGTTGTATTTTGCAAATGATTCCGAATGACTTTTGCGCGCTGTGTACGTAGAGAACGGAACACTTCTGGGCTGAATATGGGAAAACACGTGCTTCCCTCTGCCGGAGTCGCGCTGTGGAATGTATTGACTGTTTTCCTCTTGTACTTGGTTGTTATTGTAACGTTATGCAACCAACTTTCAGCGTTGCCTCTGGAATTCAACGTTTGTGGGTGTTGGGTAATATCAGCAGTGAAAATATCAGCTATAGTCTCTGGCACATAACCTTTGCCCTGTCTGTTTTCCCGGCAACGTTTCCAACCGTACTCATAACATGGCGAAACGTGTTACGATTGTCTACACTCGGTCTCAAACGTGAGTCTACCCCCTGATTCCACTGCTGGACAGAGATAGAGAATAGGCTACATCTGTGTAACAAAGTGATTTGAATGCCTTTTTGTTATTCTGTGACAGACCTAATGCCAAGGGAAAGCCATGCTTGGCTGCAAATAAAGGCAAGGAAGTCATAGTTGACTGGCTATTGTCTTTATGGAGAAGGAGGGTCTTCTTGCTCTTAACCTATTGAGGTGGAAAATTGGATAGATGGTTGAAGTGTGCATCAAAGGGGCACAAACAATTGCTTCTGCCCTTTGAGGAGGAATTCCACAGCTCTTGAAACCAAAGCTTGCACAACAAAATAATCTTGTATGAACTCCGCTTCAGCCTCAGGACATGCTTGCTGGTGCTTTATAACCTGGCAGGTAGTCGTTGTCCAACCCTTTTATCTGACAGTATTGTTCATAAAGGGGGTATTTTCCCTCAGATCTTTGTATCATGCCTCAATGAGTAATGTTTGATAGCAGGTAAAGGGGTGTGGTGGGCAGAAGTGCAGGTATCTGCTGGTTTGTCTATTTGAGAGGCTTTGTATGCTTCATTCACACACACGTCTCCAGGCAGTCTGTCAGCTGTGTACAGTCTTGTATCATTAACCTTTTTTTAATTGACTATAGTATTTGTTTATTAAAGTGGAACTGACATAATGCTATCAGGATGTAAATCACAGCTGACCTGGTACATTGTTTGCTGCCTCAAGCCAATCGGGATGCACTGTTTCAGTTTTAATACTTTGGACAAAAGTGGTTGAATGTAACGAAGGCTGGGAATGTCAATACAATCATACTAGCACAGGCAATGATGACAAGTCAGTCATAACGTGGCTAATAGGATAGCTTATCTATTTATCTATTGATTTATTTAGCAAGCTAAAAACACAGAGCCTAATGTTAGTTAAAAATGCAACATGTAAAGTTTCGGTCCTGCGTTTCATGAGCTGAAATAAAAGAACCCAGAAATGTTCCATACTCACAAAAAGCATTTCTCAAGTTTTGTACAGATATTTGTTTACATCCCTGTTAGTGAGCATTTCTCCTTTGCCAAGATAATCCATCCACCTGACAGGTGTGGCATATTAAGAAGCTGATTAAACAGCATGATCATTACACAGGTGCACCTTATGCTGGGGTTAATAAAAGGCTACTCTAAAAGGTGCAGTTTTGTCACACAATACAATGCCAAAGATGCTTTGCAGGAGCATGCAATTGGCATGCTGACTACAGGAATGTCCACCTGTAGTCAGAGCTGAGCTGAGCTGTTGCCATATAATTTAATGTTAATTTCTCTACCATAAGCTGGCTCCAATGTCATTTTAGAGAATTTGGCAGAATGTCCAACTGGCCTCACAACCACAGACCATGTGTATGGCGTTGTCTGTGAGTGGTTTACTGATGTCAAAGTTTGAACAGAGTGCCCAATGGTGGCGGTGGGAATAAGCTATGGACAACCAGTACAATTGCATTTTATCGATGGCAATTTGAATGCACAGAAATACCATGTGATCCTGAGGCCCTTTTTTTAAGGAATCTGTGACCAACAGATGCATTTCTGTATTCCCAGTCATGTGACATCCATAGCTCAGGGCCCAATTAATTTATTTCAATTGTCTGATTTCCTCATATGAATCTTTGAAATTGTAGCATTTTTATTCAGTATAGCTAGCTGCTGGGAGGATGATGTCATTGAGTGAGTGGGCAACTTTTACCCCCCATATCATTTTTTGGTGTCTACAGCTAGAGATGCCGGTGTCATTTGGTTAGCTAGCAAAACATGTGTATCACTTTGCTGGGTAGCTACGCTGAACTTGAACGACTGTTATCCACAGTTAGCCTATCTCTTAGTTGTCAATCAAATGTATTTGGCGTCCATCAAATGGGAGGCAAGGCAGGTTCCGACTCCGTTGTCAAAATGTGGTTTGGGACAAGCATGAATTGGCAGGCAAACTGCAGAAAGGCAAGCAGGCTACTATTCTCCATGGACAAGCTGAAAAGGTTTTGAGTGTTAATCTACTGTTCACTCGTTAGATTTGAGCTCCTATCTCACTCTTGCTAACATGTTGTTGATGTGCATAGGCAACTGAGTGAGAGAGAGCCTACCTCATTGTTTGATCAATAAGACTGTAAAGTTCCCAAAATCTAAGAGGACCCCTGTGGAATTTGCATATTTGCAGAAATCCATTCAGGTGTGTTTTGTGGCTTTTGGCGAATGCTTTTTAATTATGTGAAGTCGCTCTGTTACTGCTGCCTGTAAACACGCAGCCCAGTTTAAAGTGAATGATGGCAGGCCTGTGTGGAATACGTCTTATTTTCATATAGGCCTACTGTAGCTCTGATTGGCTATTGTTGTGTAATCAAATCAAATCAACTTTTATTTGTCACATACACATGGTTAGCAGATGTTAATGCGAGTGTTGCGAAATGCTTGTGCTTCTAGTTCCGACAATGCAGTAATAACCAACGAGTAATCTAACCTAACTATTTCACAACTACCTTATACACACACAAGTGTAAAGGAATGAAAGAATATGTACCTAAACATATATGACTGAGTGATTGTACAGAACGGCATAGGCAAGATGCAGTAGATGGTATCGAGTACAGTATATACATATGAGATGAGTAATGTAGGGTATGTAAACATTATATGAAGTGGCATTGTTTAAAGTGGCGAGTGATATATTTTTTACATCAATTTTTACATTATTAAAGTGGCTGGAGTTCAGTCAGTATGTTGGCAGCAGCCACTCAATGTTAGTGGTGGCTGTTTAACAGTCTGATGGCCTTGAGATAGAAGCTGTTTTTCAGTCTCTCGGTCCCTGCTTTGATGCACCTGTACTGACCTCGTCTTCTGGATGATAGCAGGGTGAACAGGCAGTGCCTCGGGAGGTTGTTGTCCTCTTTATGGCCTTCCTGTCAGGAAGTCCAGTACCCAGTTGCACAGGGCGGGGTCGAGACCCAGGGTCTTGCGCTTGATGATGAGTTTGGAGGGTACTATGGTGTTAAATGCTGAGCTGTAGTCGATGAACAGCATTCTCACATATGTATTCCTCCTGTCCAGATGGGTTAGGGCAGTGTGGTTGCGATCGCGTCGTCTGTGGGCCTATTGGGGGCAGTAAGCAAATTGGAGTGGGTCTAGGGTGTCAGGTAGGGTGGAGGTGATCTGGTACTTGACTAGTCTCTCAAAGCACTTCATGATGACGGAAGTGAGTGCTGCGGGGCGGTAGTCGTTTAGCTCAGTTACCTTAGCTTTCTTGGGAACAGGAACAATGGGGGCCCTCTTGAAGCATGTGGAACAGCAGACTGGGATAAGTATTGATTGAATATGTCTGTAAACACACCAGCCTGCTGGTCTGCGCATACTCTTAGGACGCGGCTGGGGATGCTTTCTGGGCCTGTAGCCTTGCGAGGGTTAACACGTTTAAATGTTTTACTCATGTCGGCTGCAGTGAAGGAGAGTCCGCAGGTTTTGGTAGCAGACTGTGTCAGTGGCACTGTGTAGAGTCCGGTCCTGGACAAGATGGATGTTTTTATTATGGTTTATTTAGTGCAGTGTCTATTAATTGTCCAAACGCACAGCCGCTTTATAACTCTCTATATTACTATAGCAGGCAATGTTAACTAAATATGCAGGTTTAAATATATATACTTGTGTATTGATTTTAGGAAATGCATTGATGTTTATGGTTAGGTACACGTTGGAGCAACAGTCCTTTTTCGCGAACTAGTAATATCATCAACCATGTGTAGTTAACTAGTGATTATGATTGATTGTTTTTTATAAGATAAGTTTAATGCTAGCTAGCAACTTGCCTTGGCTTCTTGCTGCATTCGCGTAACAGGCAGTCTCCTCGTGGAGTGCAATGAGAGGCAGGTGGTTAGAGCGTTGGACTAGTTAACCGTAAGGTTGCAAGATTGAATCCCCGAGCTGACGAGGTAAAAATCTGTCGTTCTGCCCCTGAACAAGGCAGTTAACCCACCGTTCCTAGGCCGTCATTGAAATTAAGAATGTGTTCTTAACTGACTTGCCTAGTTAAATAAAGATGAAATAAAGGTGTAAAAAAACAAAAAATCGTTCGAATCGGTGACCAAAAACATCGATTTCTGATTGTTATGAAAACTTCAAATCGTAATTAATCGGTCGACCTCTAATGTGAACAGATTTTTATATACGATTTCATGTTGCTAAAACGCTATCAGTTCCACTTAGTAATTAAGGGGCAGAGTAATTAAGGAATGTCAAGTTACAAGTTAATTGACATGAGAACTTGAGAAATGGCAACTCTACAGAGCGCCAATGGCTAAATTACTTCCGGACATGAACGGTTTGTAGAGTTCTTCCTCCTTCTCACCTTTCTATGCTCTGGGCTGGTCAGATCTGCTGTAGTCATGGCAACCCCACAGGGGCCTAGGGGATCAAAGCCTTCGCCAGATTTTCCTCTCGCTTTCACGTTCTCTCTCTGTCCCGCTCTCTCGATGCCATATATATATATATACACACACACACACACACACACACACCCAGACAAAGACAAGTCTTCTCTTTCTTTGCAGCTGGGGTTACCCTGCCTTTCTCAAGGGTAATTGACAGTTGCTAGACATGTTTATGTTCATTATCTCCAGACCTCAACACATACAAGCTGCTGATGCGTGCCTTTGGAACATCTACATTTTAAAAAGTATAATGAATCAATTGAATATATACCATAGTAAATCCATTGTTTGTTTCAGGTAGGTCTAAAGAAACATGATATGAAGAAAATGTATTTCAGATGAACAGAATATGGGTTGGCCTATTTATTGTAAGTCATCTGGCCATGCCACAGGCTTGTTCATTTAGCAGACAAGATATGTCATTATTTTTTATGAATTTATAGTAAGAAGAATATAATAGGACATAGACCTATCTGATATGGGCAGGAAGATTAACAAGAATTTAAGCTAACTGCACTGTCCAATTTACAGTAGCTATTACAGTGAAAAAACACCATGCTATTGTTTGAGGGGAGTGCACAGTTATGAACTTGAACATGTATTAATAAACCAAATATGCACATTTGGGCAGTCGTGATGCAATATTTTGGAAAAGATGCAATGGTTCAATGGATCAGTCTAAAACTTTGCACATACACTGCTGCCATCTATTGGCCAAAATCTAAATTTCGCCTAGATCCCTAAGTCGTGTTGGAATTTCTCTTGTATTTCAAAAATGATGATTAAAAAATAAACATTTTTTGTATTATCTTTTACCAGATCTTATGTGTTATATTCTCCTACATTCCTTTCACATTTCCACAAACGTCAAAGCGTTTCCTTTCAAATGGTATCAAGAATATGCATATCCTTGCTTCAGGTCCTGAGCTACAGGCAGTTAGATTTGGTATGTTATTTTAGGCGAAGATTGAAGAAAGGGTCCGATCATTTTTAAGGTGCATTACTACAACTAACTGGGCTGGAGTGTGGACCTCAGTTCATCTTTCAATCACCCAGGTGGGTATATGCTTCTAAAAACCAATAACGAGATGGCACGTGGGTATATGCTCCTGAAACCCAACGAGGAGATGGAAGAGGCGGGACTTACAACGCATCAAACGACACAAATAGAACCAAGTTCTATTTTAGCACTTGGCCAAGCAGACGCTTGCGAGCAGTGTGGGTTCAATGATTGAACAACATATATGCGAGCGGTGTGGTCACCATGTTAGAATGTCTTAGAAATCAAAACAAACAGTGCCTTCGGAAAGTATTCAGACTCCTTAACTTTTTCCACATTTTGTTATGTTACAGCCTTATTCTGAAATTGATTAAGTGGGGGGGGGGGGGGGGGATCCTCAGCAACCTACACACACTAACCCATAATGACAAAGCAATTTTTTTTATTTAAATTTTTTTTTTTTTTAGAATTCTTTGCAAATTAAAAAATATATATATTAAAAAACAGACCTATGAGATTCAAAATTGAGCTCAGGTGCATCCTGTTTCCATTCATTATCCTTGATGTTTCTACAACTTGATTGGAGTACACCTGTGGTAAATGCAAGTGATTGGACATGATTTAGAAAGGCACGCACCTGTCTATATAAGGTCCTACAGTTGACAGTGCATGTCAGAGTAAAAACCAAGCCATGAGGTCGAGGGAATTGTCCGTAGAGCTCCGAGACAGCATTGTGTCAAGGCACAGATCTGGGGAAGGGTACCAAAACATATCTGCAGCAATGAAGGTCCCCAAGAAAACAGTGGCCTCCATCATTCTTAAATGGAAGAAGTTTGGACCACCAAAACTCTTCTCGGAGCTGGCTGCCTGGTCAAACGTAGCAATTGGGGGAGAAGGGCTTTGGTGAAGAAGGTAACCAAGAACCCGATGGTCACTCTGACAGAGCTTCCAGAGTTATTCTGTGGAGATGGGAGAACCTTCCAGGAGGACAACCATCTCTGCAACACTCCACCATCAGGCCCTTATCGTAGAGTGGCGAGACGGAAGTCACTCCTCGGTAAAAGGCAAATGACAGCCCGCTTGGAGTTTGCCAAAAGGCACCTAAAGACCCTGACCATGAGAAACAAGATTCTCTGATCTGATGAAACCAACTCTTTGGCCTGAATGACAAGCATCACGTCTGGAGGAAACCTGGCACCATCTACAGTGAAGCATGGTGGTGGCAGTATCATGCTGTGGGGATTATTTTCAGCAGCAGGAACTGGGAGACTAATCAGGATCGAGGGATAGAGGAACAGAGCAAAGTACAGAGAGATCCTTGATGAAAACCTGCTCCAGCTTAGGTCCTCTAACTTGGGCGAAGGTTCACCTTCCAACAGGACAACGACCCCAAGCACACAGCCAAGACAACGCAGGAGTGGCATCGGGACAAATCTCTGAATGTCCTTGAGTGCCAGCCAGAGCCCGGAATTGAACCTGATCGAACATTTCTGGAAAGACCTGAAAATAGCTGTGTAGCAACGCTTGTGAGCCAACCTGACAGAGCTTGAGAGGATCTGTAGAGAATCATGGGAAACTCCCCAAATACAGGTGTGCCAAAATGGAAGCGTCATACCTAAGAATAATCAATGCTGTAATCGCTGCCAAAGGTGCTTCAACAAAGTACTGAGAAAAGGGTCTGAATTTTTATACTGTATATAAATGTAAAATGTCATTATTTTTTTAAATTTTTTTTTATTAGCAAACATTTCTAAAAACCTGTTTTTTTGCTTTGTCATTATGGGGTATTGTGTGTCGATAAGTTTTGTTTCTACGTCAATCTATTTTAGAGTAAGGCTGTTAGGTAACAATGTGGAACAAGTCAAGGGGTCTGAATACTTTCTGAAGGCGCTGTACATGGGCTGCACGGTGTGACTATAGCAGGCCTGGATTACAGGCTACCGATTTATTTGAGAAAGTCGCAGAAAAAGCTTGCGCTCTGTTCCTTGCCTTAAACGCTGTTCTCTCAAGTGATCATATTTCCATCCATCAGACTATTCCAATTTTATCTTGATTTTGGGGCATGTCACCCCCCTATACCTATGGGTACTCTGGTTATTTCACTCCATGCATCAACTTCTGTTTGAGGAGCATGCAGCCTCTCGCTGCACGGCGGGATATTCCATACGTACGGTAGTGAGAGATTCTGTAGCCGAAGGTATCCTAATGTGTCACCATATTTAACTATGAAAATATAAAAACATGTCATATTACTAGGCTATTCAAAACCAACACAAATTCTGTATTGTAGGCTAACTCTGTAAGTCGCCCTGCACAATCAATGAACCAACAGCATCGCCTAGGCCCATAGGTTCTCTCCCAGACTCATTGATAAAAACGTTGGAATGTAAGCACAAGGTAACCAGTCCATCCAGTATACATGATAATACATTCTACGTTCAAAGGCGATTTACTAGAATTTGTTTTAATTGTTCTAGCCTATATTCCAAAATTTTAAAGACATCTCAAATAAAAACCTTTTTTTAAGCGGTTTTCTGCTGTGCGTAATTTGCTGTAAACTATGCATTGTATAACGAACGGCACAATCATTATATCAGTTTTTTTTTCTGGCTTGATGTCAGTGGTTAGAAGGACAATAGATCCTTGAGTACCAGGGCATTAGTGAGTTAGACAACCAACACATGTCCTGAATGCATAGGAGGAGATGACCTTTTTTGGAATTTTACTGTGGTCATGACTCATGACTGCCAGTGTGGGGGTAATACAGTTTTCTCAACAGCCCTACCCCAATGAGTCATAGTGACATTTTAATTTAACCCTAGTCCCCAATTTTGTCTCAGATTATACCCTGACCAGAATTTGGTGGTTTTAGCACCGACATTACGGTATAAACATCTGAACTATTGTCGCTGTGAAGCTGTGTGGATTCTTAATATGAAGCAGTTCTCACACAAAAGCTTTGTCGGTTTTCTGTGCTTATTCGCTTAATCCCCTTGTTGTTTTGGTGGTTCTGTTTTGCACAGCTTTTTTTTGACAGATTTGGGGAAGCTGCATACAAAATGTTTTTTATTTCAAGAGAAAGTTCTGTTTAGCCCCAATTCAGATTCACACACCGACGTGAACTTGTAATTTAGAATGGTACTGTGAAATTGAAGAAGTATTTGTCCGTGGAGAGATGATTTGTCCATTTTGCTGCTTTATTAAAATAAAGATTCACCTATTTTGAAAGTTGTTGTTTTTGTGAATCTCTGAGCGATGTTCAATCAATTCCCGGGGGCCTTTCCATGTTTTCATGCGTCTTCGCACTATTGTCTTTCAAGCAAGCTGAAATTTGGCCGGGGTGACATAGCATCATGATAAAGCCGCTGTCACTACACTGGAAGTCGATAGACATTTTCCTATCATACATGTCAGATTTAAATAATCATAATGCGCGAGGATGTCTTCTCTCGAGTGAGCCATTGATCATATTTTTGCGATATTCCTACTTTGAGAAATGTGTAATTTAAGAGGTTGCTCCACATTTCTCCTATTTGTCTGCCTCTTCAGTCCAAGGGTGCATTCATAGAGATACACTGAACAAAAATATAAATGCAACATGTAAATAGTAGCCAGCTTTCATGAGCTGAAAGAAAATCCCAATAAATCAAATCAAATCAAATTGTATTTGTCACATACACATGGTTAGCATGCTAATGTTCCATACTCACAAAAAGCTTATTTCTCTAAAATGCTGTGCACATTTGTTTACATCCCTGTTAGTGAGCATTTCTCCTATGCCAAGATAATCCATCCACCTGACATGTGTGGAATATCAAGAAGCTGATTAAACAGCATGATCATAACACAGGTGCACCTTGTGCTGGGGACATAAAAGGCCACTCTAAAATGTGCAGTACAGCAACGAATATAAGTCTATGAAGCAGTTTTATAGAGTTAGTATTCAACAACAGAAGAGACATGTCTCAGTTATAAACAATTTTCTTTACAGATAACAAACATTAAGTATTTATTGCTGAATTGTAAAGACAGCCACTAGCAAGTTAGCTTATTGGCCAAAGAGCAAGCTAGCTAACTTGCTAGCGAGCATGAAGGAGAACTCTATGGGAGTGTTAGCCATGCTGTTGGTAGCGGTAATCATATTGTATCCTTAGCTGGCGGGAGCGTGCAATTGGCATGCTGACTGCAGGAATGTCCACCAGAGCTGTTGCCAGATAATTTAATGTTAATTTCTCTACCATAAGCCGCCTCAACGTCATTCTAGAGAATTTGGCAGTATGTCCAACAGGCCTCACAACCACAGAACACGTGTAACCAAGCTGACAGCTGATGAAACTGTGGGTTTGCACAACCAAAGAATTTCTGCACAAACTGTCAAAAAACGTTTTCAGGGAAGCTCATCTGCGTGCTCTTCGTCCTCACCAGGTTCTTGACCTGACTGCAGTTCGGGGTCGTAACCGACTTCGGTGGGTTAATGCTCACCTTTTGATAGCCACTGACATACCATTTATTACAGAGAATCTGTATCCTCTTGCCTATAGGCGACTTAGCTTATTCAAGCCTGTCTCAAAATACAACACCTTTTTTAAGACCAAAAGAAAACTCTTCACGTGACTCGCTTTTCAAAGATGTCTAGAAATGTACTCGTTTTGTGCCCTTGTAGGAAGCAATCACTCCCCTATTGCTGACTACAAATGATCTATAACTGGGCTAATAACTCACTAACGAGCAAAGGATATAAACAAAGTGTGCACACGTGGCTACATGCAGCTCTCACTTTGATCTCAAAACAAGTACATCTGCTCACGACCGCTCATGCTGTAAACACAGTCCAGTTCAAAGTAAATGGCACAGATCCATATGGCAATGGTCTATTTAAGCAATAAGGCATGGGGGGGGGGGAAAGTATATGACCAATATACCACGGCTAAGGGATGTTCTTATGCACAACGCAATGCGAAGTGCCTGGATGCAGCCCGTAGCCGTGGTATATTGGCCACATACCACAAACCCCTGAGGTTCCTGATTGCTATTATAAACTGGTTACCAATGTAATTAGAGCAGTAAAAATAAATGTTTTGTCATACCTGTGGTATACGGTCTGATATACCACGGCTGTCAGCGAATCAGCATTCAGGGCTCGAACCACCGAGTTTACAATTGCATTTAGGCCTATTTCAGCTCTGATTGTTTATGCCGCACCGGTATGTGTAGAGTAAGGGCTGAGTAGTGCGTGTCAATGTAATAGAATCCTACTCCGATGCGTTCTGCCTCCAACAAAATCTCTTTGAATAGTTTGTTTTGGTATTTTCCATTGAAAGTGGCTATTATTGCGTGGATTCTATCACATTTGCCACAGTAAAAGGAAACGTTGATGGTGTTAACAGGGAAATATCTAGAACAGTGGTCACCAACCACTTCTGAGTCAAGATCACGGAGTCAAAATACAAGCCGATATCTATCTACGGTCAGATTTTTGTTTTGCTTAACTTGCCATGCCAAAGCATTGTTTGGGACATTGCTTACTCATACTTTTTTAAATCATTTGCTTTTTATTTTACTGGGCTGATGGCGCCTGCATCTGTTGGTCAGTCTCAGCAGAGGGAGAAAGCAGCAGACTGAGGGTTCGCCTCTCAACATCCCTCCACTCTCCCTTTACTCTACTGAACAAATTGTACACAGTCCTCCAGCTGCTAGTGAAACTCGAGTCGCACCACATCATGCACAAATTCATGTTGTTACTCCTATGAACAGAGAAAGTGAAATATTCCTCTATATTAAAGAAGACCCAAGCCGCTAATAATAACAATGCAAGCCTATAGATGCACCTTCCTACTGAGTAAGAAATTTAAACATGAACTCACTCATAATAACAGCATCTCTTTGCCGTATGTGTTGACAGTTATCTCTTGTCATGATTTTAAACATTTTGAAATCTTTTCTGTAGCTTTCTTGCTGCTACGTTGCTGCAGACACTATTCTGAGCCGTCCGATTGGCCAGCAGTAGGCCTATAGTGCTCTTGATTTCCTCTTGGGCACGCCGGGAAGACAGATTTTGTACCTTCAGACACATGAAATGGTTCAAAATGGCATCCGTTTGCCGACCCAGCGTGCAGTACAGCTGATTGGGTGCACCTACTGCCAACAACCTCCGCCCCCCCAATCAAATAGGAATGGCTTGGAGATCAACCGGTTGGTGACCACTGATCTAGAAAGTTGGGTGAAGTTCAATCTCTCTCTGTATTTCTCTGTGGCAGTCCGGGGAGCTGCGTGGCAGTCCGGGGAGCTGCATGGCAGTCCGGGGAGCTGCATGGCAGTCTCGGGGCTAGCGTGCGCACCAACACACATGCAGCTTAGAGGGAACATTGGTGACAACACTAGGAATGACCCAGAGATCCTTGAGCTATGTGGATTATAGTGACAGCAGGGCTCATCTCGTCACATGTTTGTCACGCTGGAGGTGTCACATAGACATGCTGGCGTCCCTAATCCTCCTTCTTCTGATGGTCATGGACTAGTAGTCTTAATGATTCCAGTGAGTTTTTCTACTTTATCACTCAGTATAATAACTCAGTGCATGTACATTGAGTTAACGCTCAAATGTCAATGTGTGCATATCCCAGCCCAGTGGTTCCCAACCAGGGGTACTAGGACCCTTGGGGGTATGTGGTCTAGCCACAGGGGTCATTTGAGAAGACTCATTAGATCTTAGACTTACTGGTAAAATGCACAATAGTGGGTACTCCAGACAGAGTCAAAATCAGTTGGTGGTACATTAAAGAGTACAGGCTCAATCTAGGTGATGGAAAAACCAGGCAGATTTTCCAGTGATGTAACCTGGTCTACCAAGCCTGAAAAAACTGTTCTGCAAAAGCTGGTCCCTGATAATTGTAAGATCCCCCACACAACGCTCTGTTTTCTATTAGTGCCCTGCAGGAATGCAGCATCGCCTGCGTATATCTCGCGCTACGAGATACCAGCATCCTTCACAACACTGCCCAGAAAGGTAGAAACAGGGTGAGGGAGAGAGAAACTGAAAGGGAGAAAGAGAGATTGACACTGCGAGAGAAACCAAGGTGGAGACAATTGGAGAAGCCTAGAGAGGCAAAGACTGACCACCAAGGAGATCTCAAACGGGCTCTGCAATCTGAACTTTTAACCCCTTGGTGAATGAATGTTTGAGATGTGTTTTTTGTTTTGTTGGAATAGGGAGATTAGTAGCTACTGAATTGGATGTTTTCATTCTACAGAAGGAAACTCTGAAACTCCCAGAAGATGGGTCACCCTGACATAGGTGAATGTACTTTATATAAAGGTGAAATAAAAAAAAGACAAACTAACCAAGGACACGCCTGCTGTGGAATGTGTATGTGTGTATGTTCCAAGAGTAGGCTAATTAGGCTATGCTTATTCACATTTTGGACAAATGGCTGTTGTAGTAGATGTCGTGAAAATATTGTACATTTTATATTAGACCTATTCGAGTTAGATAATACAGTCTCCAAAAGGGTTGTGGCAAGACAGATGAAGGGTTGAATGGCAGGTATATTTATAGTTCCAGTAGATTGACTTGGAACGATTACTCAGATTAATGATGAGATCTGTTGGCGAGGTGCTTCTGTCTAGACAGCCTGAGACTTCGACCTGTCCTCATTGCCACAGGTAAAGTCTGACATATCTGTGCTAATCCTCATGCCTACAGCATCTGGGTAATCCTGTTATGCCACTCTGACAGGGGTGGATTCTGTTCTTGATTGGCCTTGTGACCCAACACAGAGTTGGCGCCGTCTATGGAGTTATGGGGGCTCCTCACCGTGTAGAGCTTACTTAAGTAGGACCCTATAAAATCCTGGATGTCAAACGCGGAATCCAGACATTGAAACGGAATTCAACAATATTCTAAATGTATAGAATTTAGTAGGAAATATATTCTAAAATTATTTTGACCAAGAATATCATAAGACATTAACATATTGCGTAAATTCCATTTGCCTTCAACCTTCTGAAGCACAGTGTTAAATAACACTGACAACAAAAAAATGTTGTGATTTTCTTATTTTTCTTATTTTTACGTTATACGGTTGGTAGCAACATGGAAAATCATTGTGGAAATCTGTTGCAGATATTGTCTACTATAAAATCCACAATGGAATGCTCTATGGGATGGTTGGCTAGCTAGCTAAGTCGCAAACGTAGCTGCACACAATAATATCATAGACAATATCAGCATGTAGCGTAGCTAGTTAGTGCACTTTATTTAGGTGATTTTACAGCTATCAATTTAGGACACTACAATCTCACCATGTTCAATCTGCAGATAGTTGTGCCTCAGAGTAGAGTCAACATTCGCAAGGGCAGATATACTTTTGAGGATTGAAACGTTGCGATGGATCATTGGGGATCATTCAATATTCCCTTTTGTTGTTCAGTGAAATCATCCCATGTGAAGAGTCAACTCATTTAATTAAATGTCAGTTTGTAACTAAATAGTTTTTTTTGTTTCTATTGGAAGGATTTTATCACTTGCAATTGTCTACTTATGATAAGGTAAAAGGTTTATGTTTCTGTCTCCATATGATACGGTAAATATATCCAATGCAAAAAAACATCAACATTTAAATGGTGTTAATATTAATTTGCATATTCCCGTTAATTCCACGGGAAGTTTCCACTTCTGAATGTGCCCCAAAATGTGCAAACCTAATCGTGACATTACGTACATTCAACGAAAATAGACATGTTTCTCGACACATACACCGACTGTGAGAAGGTATTGCGTGATGATTAGCTTAGCAACGGCGTGACGCAGCATGACAACGTGAACTTAATCTGTGTGGGACGTTATACGTTCCTTCATTCATTGGATTCCTATCTCCTTTCTCTAATATCTCTGGCAACGGCACCATGCAATGCACCCTGGACTAAAGAGGTGGACAAATAGGAAAGATGTGCTAGACACTCCTTTTTAAATTACACATTTCTCAGGGTAGGAATATTGCAAAAATATCACCAATGGCTCATTCGAGAGAGGACTTCCTCCCTACTTATGACATCGGCCAGTATTGAAATCTGACATGTATGATAGACATTTTTGCAATCTGAAAGTTGTGTTCCTGTTAACTTCATCACGGTGCTACGTCATACCTTCCGGATTTCTACCTGCTTGAACGCCGATCACTTGAAAACATTAGCTTTTAAGAGCAAAAACATGAATAAACAGGAACAATCTTAAACCTGGAAAAACTAAACAAAGAAAAAGTAATTTTGGGAAAAATGGAATTAGACTAGTTTAAATAGATTTTACATGGCCATGAATTACCTTGCACAGTAGATATCAATGAACATATTGGTAATGCATTTCACTAGATCATTTTCTTTTAAAAGGATCATATTGTTATGAGCAGCAGTCATTTCAACCTAGTGTAGAATAGGTCTTATCTGTATTCCTCACTGAACCCCCGTGTTGTTCTGTATGTCAAATGGAATTTCAAAGTGATTAAGTCCAAAATCAGTTTGTCAGGCATTTCTCTAGTTATAACCGAAATGACTGAATTTTGTACCGTATGAATCATTTAATTTAGGATATTCCATGAGGTTTCTAGTAATGTTTTCCACTAAAGAGCCTGTACTCGTCTGAAGTAATTTATTCCTTTAATGCAGACTGGTGACGACTAATTTTGGATATGTTTTTCTGAATTTATTAGATCATTTTAACTTTGTCACATGACAGAACTAAAGAACCGTCAGGTTGATGGTGCCTTATGATGCTTAGTTATGATCTATAATGCTCAAACACACTAGTGGTTTTGCTTCGTAGTGTAGAGCATCGTTTCCCAAACTCGGTCCTCTGGACCCCAATGGGGCCACGTTTTGGCTTTTGCCATAACTCTACACAGCTGATTCAAATGATCAAGCTTGATGATTAGTGGGTTATTTGAATCAGCTCTGTGGTGCTAGGACATATATCAAAATGTGCACCTCGTTGGGTCCCTGGGACTGAGTCTGGGGAAACTCTGTGTTAGAGGAAGTGGCCTCTCCTCCCCCTTCTCGTGAGAAATGAGTCATTCCCTTGCATGCAGGCTCTCTATCCACCCACAACTCCACTTTGCTAAGGGAGTACTGCTCTTCTCTCTGACCCTCCCTCCATCTCTCTCTCTTTTTCTCTCTCCCTCAGATGCGATGACGGCTGGCTCCAGAGACCAGAGGAAGTGGCTTTTGCATCGGTGCTGCCCCCACAGACCCAGTGTTTGACATCTCAGACAAGCACCAGCCACTTTTCGCCTGACGCTAGCTCCCTAGCCCTGATTTTGCTCTTTGGGTCATCATGGAACACCAAGGCCTACTCTCTATCATCGTGGTCGTTCTATGGGTTATGTCTGTGTGTTTGGCCAGGCTTACCCCCCGGGTCTCCTTTCCGATGGGTAAGTCGAACACACATTTTATGATCTTGTTAGCTCCTCGATTGTGAATATGAACTTTGAAATGGAGTGATAGATTTCAATGCTTTCATTTAGTCTCACTGTCTTGAAATGAAGTGACAGTCGCTTAAAGCAAAGTACTTTGCAGCTGTGATACGCTCCAGTGACTGTCTAGTTATGGATTTGTGTTTTTTGACTTAAGAACAGATCAGAAAGACACTCTTTGTGGGAATGCTTGACTGTCATGCCCTGCTTGGGCTGAAGACACCCACCCAGTCCACAGACATTTACAAGTCCAATTTAACAGTGCTCCCGTACTTGTGTCGTGATATGAAAATGGTAAGGACTTGGAATGGCTCGGTAAGTATTGATCTCTGTTATGGTGGTCACTATTAGAGCTCTGGTATTAACTGCATCCCTGACATGACGTGACGTGATGATGGAGGTTCAACAGGACCAGCGAAAGGTCAGAAGTGCAACAGCGCAAACAGGGTGGACATGCGATCGTGACTGACGAGCGAGGCGAATCATTTCTCTTGGTGAGGGAGTTTCAGCTTTAAGTCGTGTTAGTTCAGTCTGTTTTCAAGCATGAATCAAAATCAAAATCTTTGTCTTCTGTGTATGGTGGTGCTGTGTTTATGTGCACATTGTATTGCTAGGTCCAAAGTTGTCCCACGTGAGCTTATTACAGGTCTGTTGCCATACATCATTTGTGGATTTTCTGGAGAGGGGAATGAAAGTTAAGCTCAACCGATGCTCTGTTGTCTCTCGTACAAAGCACTGCTCTGAGGTCTTAAGAAAAGCTCACGAGTTTTGTCCCAACTAACGATCTACTAATGGGACAAGCATTATGGTTAACGAGGCAGCCAGCAGATGACATCACAATGGTTGAACTGTTTGGTTGCATCGTCTTCAAAGCTTGTATTCATTACTATCGTTAATGGCCTGGGTAAAAATATATTTTTCTGTGATATGGTTTTTAAACTGTTTCAGTTGTTTGCTCCAGTTTTGAGTATTGGAAGTTGTAACATAAAGTAAATAGCATCCACTGTTAGTCATTTGTTTGTATAAAAATACCGTTCCTGCCTTAGTTTGTACTGAAAATGCCTCCATTTCTAACCAAATATCTCGTTATGCGCAGTATCACACACAAATATTTACCTTTTATCTTTCCAGGTTATGGCTTGAGGTTAATTTAAAAGCTGTGTTGTCTGTTGTGACCGAGGCCCTAATGGATTTATACTTAACATCGGAAGTGTTGTGTGACGCTAAATATTGAGTTGCCGAGAACTACTCATTAAAACAAGGAAATAGTCTGCAGTTTCATGAAGGGAATATTACGGTACAAGATGTGGACACTAGCACAATTTGGAAAACAGTTTCAAGTCCTATAATGTTCATAGGGCCCTATAAAAAAGTTAGTTTTATTTTTTCCGAAGTTCTTTTTTCTTCGTTATGTTTTTTAAAGGTTTCTGAAAATCACATGTGTTTTAAGGGAACATCCAATTTAGTTGTTTTTTGAATCCACAACGATGCTTGAACCTACTTTTGAGGTCTGGTAGAAATAGAAGAAATTTAGATTTTTGGGTGTAGTTACCCTTTAATGCAAGTGCACACCAGAAAGAGGCCGTTGTTTGGTTAGCAATGTTTCTGTAGCGCTCATGTGATTTGCCTAGTTTGCAAAACAAATGGCCACTGAATTGATGCAAACAATCGTAACTACAAAGTAGCCTAATGTTTAAAGTTTTTGGGAAAGCCTTTCCATATCTGCTAGAAGAAGGTTACCATTTAGCATTATCGCTAAACAGTGTAGACATACGCACGCACACACAGGCATTCCTGTGCCGTTTCAGAAAGTTGAAGGAAAATACTAGTCACTGATGCATTTTGTTCATGTCTTATGATTTACAATGAATGACTCTTCTAATATGTTCAATACATTTTAGTTGATTTACTACTAAGTTCAGTATATTGTTAAATCCCATTTGAATGTCTGGACTCCGTGATTCCGTTTGCTTTTATAGGGCCCTAAGTTCACATTAAGAGGACCCGCTGTATAACACAAACGGAAGCCCAAATGGGGTCCGACTACAAGAAAAGGAAGTGATTGAGGAGAAAAATGAACGTGAAAGTTGATATATTTGTTTATGTAGGTGAAGCCTTTTGTTTTCTTTGTGGCCTGGAATGAATAGCTCCGTTGTTTGGGCACAGTATCAGATAAGGTTGTGTGTGTGTGTGTATGTGTTACACAGGAATAGTACAAGTAGGGTCACTCATACCCTTTTCACAGGCACAAACTGTTCTTTGCTGGCTTGGAAGCATCTTCTCACATTGGCCTTTTCAGAATTGTTCCAACAACAGGCCGTTGCAGTATAGCTCAGCTCAGTAGTGCGAAAAGGGTAAGCTTTTAGTTTTCGCGGGAAGCCTGAATTGAACTCCTGGAAAAAATGCCCATTCTCATAGACAATTGCCAACACCCCATTCAAGACCCATTTTCCCACACTCAATGATACAGCACAAATGCTAAGTTAGAGTTGACAACACTTCCTCCATCTAGGGACACAAGATCAGCATCTCCACCAATGCTGAATGTGTAGAGCCTGGGATTAGGGTCTGGGGTGCTGATCTTTGATCATTTCCTGAGAGGTGAATGTAGACACAGCTGCTTCAGTGTCTTTTCTCCTTTCAGATATCACTTGAGGGTTGGCGGCAGGCAGGGGTTTAGGGAACTTAATAGAAACCTGTGACGTCCCCCTCCTCCCATGCAGCTCGTAAAGGTGATTAGCTCTGCTACCTGTGGCTGAGATGACCAAGAGAGCCTGGCAGGCTGATGCCTTAAGACCTGCCTGCTGCTTTAGTTTGGTTGTAGTTAGGGATGCATGATATATCTGTAAGCATATCGGATTCTCACTATATTAGCTAAAAATGCCGGCATCGGTCCGATGTCTAGTTTAACGCTGATGTGCAAAACCGATGTCAAAGCTGACATGCATACCTATATAACGTAGGTACATGACGTAATGACACCATGAAGAATACAGCTCTACACGTGCAACTCAGAATTCCTAACCTAGCCCACAGTGTCTGTTGTGTGGATTGAGCAGTCAACAAGTCGAGCAGGCACTTGAAAGAGTAAGAGCATTTCAGCAAGACAACTCAAAGGCGAAATCTATTAACGCCAAGATAATGAAATTCATTGCACTTCGAGGACTGGTAACACACTACCAAGTAGGTGCTATTTTTCAGATGCTGCCCTACTGGAGTTGCACAGTATTGTTGAACTCACATCCAACACAACTGACATTTGGACCAGCAATATCAGCCCCATGAGCATTAGGAGTCTGACAGCTAGGGTTGCACATTTTGGGTAATTAACGGGAATATATGGGAATTAATGGAAATATATGCAAATTAATGTTTTGCATTGGATATATTTACCATATCATATGGAGACAGAAACATTAACATTTTACCTTATCACAAGTAGACATAATTGCAAATGATTAAATCTTTCCAATATATGTATATATTTTTAAATGTAGTTATGAATTGAACTTTAAATGCGTTGACTCTTCACATGGGATAATTTCACTGAACAACAAAGGGAATATTGAATGATCCCCAATGATCCATCGCATCTCCCAAAAACGTTTTCAACATACATCTGTAAAATGATTAGAAACTAAAGCTTTGGTTGTCTTCCTCTCAGGTTTCCATGTCTTCTCCCTTCACCTCCTCAATGTCCACCTCTGAGTCCTCATCTTCACTGTAACTTTCCAACCTTGTTGAGGATGGCTCGTTGTCAGGCTCAAAAAGCCTAAAATTTGCCCGGATGGCCACCAATTTTTAAATTATTATATTGGTCAGCTTGTTGCGTGCTTTGGTGTGTGTTCCCAAACAAGGACCAGTTGCACTCTGAGGCGGCTGATGTTGGTGGGATTTGGGGGATGATTGAGGCAACAGGGGAAAGAGCCTCAGTCCCTTCCACCAGGTGGCTGATAAGATACGTTGGCACGACTACCATATTGCATCTCCATCCTAAAGCCCTTGCTTGGAAGTGTACTTCGCCAGACTGCCAAGAACCTTGCCCTCATACAGGCCAAGGTGGCAAAACGGTAGTGATGACACCATAGGCCTTGTTGATCTCTGCACCAGACAGGATGTACACTGCTCAAAAAAATAAAGGGAACACTTAAACAACACAATGTATCTCCAAGTCAATCACACTTCTGTGAAATCAAACTGTCCACTTAGGAAGCAACACTGATTGACAATACATTTCACATGCTGTTGTGCAAATGGAATAGTCAACAGGTGGAAATTATAGGCAATTAGCAAGACACCCCCAATAAAGTAGTGGTTCTGCAGGTGGGACCACAGACCACTTCTCAGTTCCTATGCTTCCTGGCTGATGTTTTGGTCACTTTTGAATGCTGGCGGTGCTTTCACTCTAGTGGTAGCATGAGATGAAGTCTACAACCCACACAAGTGGCTCAG
The DNA here is from genome assembly GCF_045791955.1 of Oncorhynchus clarkii lewisi. Taxonomy (NCBI): domain Eukaryota; kingdom Metazoa; phylum Chordata; class Actinopteri; order Salmoniformes; family Salmonidae; genus Oncorhynchus; species Oncorhynchus clarkii. Next base: position 29,707,696 of record NC_092178.1, on the reverse strand, counting down.
GTAGTGCAGCTCATCCAGGATGGTACATCAATGCGAGCTGTGGCAAGAAGGTTTGCTGTGTCTGTCAGCGTAGTGTCCAGAGCATGGAGGCGCTACCAGGAGACAGGCCAGTACATCAGGAGATGTGGAGGAGGCCGTAGGAGGGCAACAACCCAGCAGCAGGACCGCTACCCCCGCCTTTGTGCAAGGAGGAGCAGGAGGAGCACTGCCAGAGCCCTGCAAAATGACCTCCAGCAGGCCAAATGTGCATGTGTCTGCTCAAACGGTCAGAAACAGACTCCATGAGGGTGGTATGAAGGCCCGACGTCCACAGGTGGGGATTGTGCTTACAGCCCAACACCGTGCAGGACGTTTGGCATTTGCCAGAGAACACCAAGATTGGCAAATTCGCCACTGGCGCCCTGTGCTCTTCACAGATGAAAGCAGGTTCACACTGAGCAGACGTGACAGAGTCTGGAGACGCCGTGGAGAACGTTCTGCTGCCTGCAACATCCTCCAGCATGACCGGTTTGGCGGTGGGTCAGTCGTGGGGTGGCATTTATTTGGGGGGCCACACAGCCCTCCATGTGCTCGCCAGAGGTAGCCTGACTGCCATTAGGTACTGAGATGAGATCCTCAGACCCCTTGTGAGACCATATGCTGGTGCGGTTGGCCCTGGGTTCCTCCTAATGCAAGACAATGCTAGACCTCATGTGGCTGGAGTGTGTCAGCAGTTCCTGCAAGAGGAAGGCATTGATGCTATGGACTGGCCTGCCCGTTCCCCAGACCTGAATCCAATTGAGCACATCTGGGACATCATGTCTCGCTCCATCCACCATATTGCACCACAGACTGTCCAGGAGGTGGCGGATGCTTTAGTCCAGGTCTGGGAGGAGATCCCTCAGGAGACCATCCGCCACCTCATCAGGAGCATGCCCAGGCGTTATAGGGAGGTCATACAGGCACGTGGATCAGCCTGTAGTGTGGTTTTCCACTTTAATTTTGAGTGTGACTCCAAATCCAGACCTCCATGGGTTGATACATTTGATTTCCATTGATAATTTTTGTGCTTTTGTTGTCAGCACATTCAACTATGTAAAGGAAAAACGTATGTAAGAAGAATATTTAATTCATTCAGATCTAGGATGTGTTATTTTAGTGTTCCAAGAAGTTACAGGTCTGAGAGACAGAAATCTTGCTTGTTTGTAGGTGACCAAATACTTATTTTCCACCATAATTTGCAAATAAATTCATAAAAAATCCTACAATGTGATTTTATGGATTTTTTTTCTCATTTTGTTTGTCGTAGTTGAAGTGTACCTATGATGAAAATTACAGGCCTCATCTCTGGGAGAACTTGCACAATTGGTGGCTGACTAAATACTTCTTTGCCCCACTGTATATATTTTATTTTTTCGTATTTGTAATAAAAATTTACCAGAAGGCATGTAGTCCTTGGCTGACAGTGTAGTAGTGTGGGCTCAATAGCATCTCATTACTATGCAAGATCTTGAAGAATCAGCTGTAGATGTGATGGAAGAATGCACTGTGCATGCAGAGGGTTGCAATTCTATTGAATTGGGGATTGGTTAACCAAAGTATGCCACAAGACCTAGAATTGCCTTATGTGTATCCCACAAAAATGGTTCACTGTTATAAGCTAACTGTTTTGAGGAATTTAAGCAAAATTCTCCAAATTCCAGGGCTTGACTTCTCATGGAAAGTTTCCAACCCTTTGCAACTACTACTGACAGCACAGTGGGTTGACAAGGATTTCGTCCTGAGGAAAGCCATATTGCATGCTCAAGAGTTTGCTGGTTCTCATACCACTGCTGCCATTTCAATGGCATTTGAGAGCACGTTTTAAACTTGGAAACATGAACAATTCAAGTCCCATTCGAAAAACTGACTTGAGAAATATGCTCAACTGTGTCTGCAGCAGACGTGATACCCTGTCATGGCATTGAAACGCCTGCTCAACAAAACTGCCAACACAGACCATCGGGTTAACTTGGAAAAGTACTCTACTAGAGGCTGTGAACAAGCGATTCGGTTGCATTCTCTCTGAGCCTCTACTGTGTGGCCACCATGCTCGATGCTAGGTACAAGGACCGCTACTTCGATGCAGACCAGAAACAGGGATTACGTGAAATGTTAGACACAGCTGGACAAGACGGAAAAGGACACAGTGACTGTGCGCTCTGGGGAAGAGAGGCCACGGGTAGACAGAGCTGAAACTTCACTGCTTGACATGTATGATGAAATCCTGGTTGAGACTAAACAACGAAACAGCACAGCCAGTAAGTGATGGGGACATACTTAAATACTTACAAAATAACTTTTTGGTCAGTTAGTGTGTGGTGTGTGTGTGTTCAACTATTTAACTGTACTAGAATGTTTTTAAAGGCTGTAAAAAAATTGTGTAATATCTGTATCGGGTATTTTTGGAAAGGAAAATATCGGATATTGGTATCGGCCAACAATGTCATATCGGTGTATCACTAGTTGTAGTCCTATTTTCTCACAATAACATTGCGTTATTGGAGTTTGTGTACAGGAATCGCCTAACTTACAAAGCGGTTTGTCTTACAGTATGTTAGACCTGTGGTCAAATCAGTATAATAAGTATTTTATGCTTTTCTCTGTTTGCCAGGCATAGCCTATTAACCCCAATATCTGGTCTACCTCTGCTGTAGTTAAAATAAGATTTAAAAAATAATAATTAAAAGATGCCCGTTACAAATGCAAGAGAATTGCCTCGTTTTAAGAATATGGTGTAGAAATGTTTACCTCAGGTGTTCAGGGCAGGTGCAGAAGCTAATTTGTGAAGGATGTGCTTTCTGCTCACTCTCTGTTAACTAAATGAGTACAAACACATTTTTGATAGTGTGAGAGCCAAGAGACATAGTTGAGATAGATAACCACGTTTACAAGCTAAACTCCTTGTGACCCGACTCTGTGCTGTTTAGAATTCCACAGAATAGTGTTTGAGTTGGCCGTCGGCGAAGACCTGACTATCACTTTACAGAACGCACTCATTTTTGTTGTTGACATGAGGATTTTTGGAGTTCCTCGTCTCGTTGGTCTTGAGGAAATGCCCTCGGGTAGTACATTTCTGCTGTTTGCAAACTCGCTCATCTCCATTTCCATCAGGTTTAACCACTCGGCCTCAGACAGTGGGGCCTCAGTCAGCTGGAGCCAGCCACCAATGTAGTAGCCATCACGCGACATGTGGAACAGGAGTTGTGTACACATGCGTGCGCTTACACCCGCACACATTTTATAGATACACAAGTTTTAGTGAATGACGTTTTATTGGAGTGTGACACAAGGAACCACACAAGTGTTGATATCATTACAAATGGATGTCCATCACGGTAGTTATTCAGATTCAAAATGGCATCAAAATGCCAAGAGAAACATGAGTCCTGTATCCACAATTGTGTTCGGTGTGAGATTGAAAATAATCTTTTAGGATTAGTTTCCACTGAGGTCTCTTCATTTCCTCCCTGAGGCGAGCCTTGAACCCCTGTGTGTGTCTGTATGTGTGTCCAGATAGCTGAGGGATGATGACGCGCGCTGACAGATAATGGAAAGGATCCCTCCCAATCCCCAGGATGATAGGTCTTATCTGCAGTGTTGCGCAACAACCCCCCCTCACTTCACGCTCTTTCTAAATGGGTGACTGCTCACACAGTAGCCCAGCCGTTGCTCATTCATGAGTAACCAACCCATGAGACATGACCCATAGAACAACACCGTAGTCAGGAAATGCAGTATTCACTCCCTCTGTCAAATGTCTCGCATGGCAAATTCTACAATGTGACGTGTTACGTTTGTATTCACAGGTAAGGAGATCACAGATGTTTTGGACTTCTAGATACGAAAGTTTGTTATTTTACTATTTCAATTGAAGTCAGTGTGACTCTCTAAATGTAAACTCATCTCTTTAGCCGATATCCTGCCCCATTTTCCACTCCAGCTGTGTTGCGTTAAAATACCTGTCTGAAGGCACGTGAAACAGCTAAATCAACTGTTGCTTGTTTGTCTGGGCAAGGCCTCCTCCACACGGCCTTACTCAGGACCCCTGTGAATCCCTTGCCAAGCTTGGATGGGTTGCGGACAACATTTCACTTGAACCTTTGCCAAGGACTGTTTGCTTTACTCCCCGGGCCTCATGAGACTTGATCTGTGTGAAGTCATGCTCTGCGGAGAGTTTACGTCTCAGCGCGTGCCTGCAAGGGTGTGGAGTCTGTGATTCATCTGGCCATGCATGGGTGTGAGGGTGCAAGTGTGTGGTGTGTTTGTGGGGGTCATTAGCCAACGGACATCATTCATACCCACCCCAGTCAGACTGAGAAGGACCTGTGTATTTTTGTGAACTTTCGTTCTGAGTGTAGAGGAACTTTGAGGTTGTGGGAGAATCTTCCAGTGTGCTTTTTGCACACCCCGGGGAGAGGGAGACGTGCCCAGTAATGATGAGTGTGGCTATACACATGAATATACACATGAATGAGTGTGAGAGGATGTGAAAGAAAATGTCTGGGGGGAGAGGAAAAAAGTGAGAGGAGACAAAGAGAGCAAATGTGGGTGAGAGAAAAACAACATATGAGAAAGACCGGGCCACTGAAACAGTTAGCTTAAAGGAAGGTTTTTCTTCCCATTAGTCCACTGTTGATGCAGTCCCAAAATGTTGTCCATCTCCACAATCAAGTTTTCAATATATAGGACTTTCAAAAACCGAATTGTAAGGATGTGGCAAGTTACAAATAGCTTTTTGACAGTCCTATAGCTCAACTTGATAGCTATTTTGTGACTGCATCAACAGTGGACTAATGAAGAAAATACCAAAATTATAGTTTGAGTGGATATTCCTTTAAGTAAAAATGATCAACAGCACATGAGTAAAACCTGATGTTGCGTTTTTCCATAATACAGTACCTCTTGGCCCAGCCTGAGGCTACAGCTGCTGGGTGGAGTTAGGGTGGGGTAGGGTGAGGATCTATGTCCTTGCTTGATGATGAGGTGGTGGGGAAGGATCTATGGCAGTGTTGGTTCTTTTATACAAGGGTTACGTCTGTAACCTCCGGTTGCCACTAGATGAGGTTGTAATAAACAGAGCATTTTGTTTTTCTCTTCTTCTAACAAATTTGGCTTTATCTTTTGGAAGGTTTAAGCTACAAAATATTATGACCCTTCACTGAACGAGAAGACTCTCAGGAACACGTATGTGTCTTCTGTTTCCCTACAATATCTGACCAAATTATGAAAGACAATTGTACTTTTAATTCTCTAAAGTCAGTGTGGAAGAGGTGACAAAATGATTGTCTATCAACAATGACAAGCAACTGGGGTCTGACAATCTGGATGGAAAATTACTGAGGATAATAGTGGATGATATTACCACTCCTATTTGCCACAGCTTCAATTTAAGCCTACTAGAAAGTGTGTGCCCTCAGGCCTGGAGGGAAGCTAAAGTCATTCTGCTATCAAAGAATAGTAAAGTCCCCCCTTTGCTGGCTCAAATAGCCGACCAATCAGCCTGTTACCAACCCTTAGTAAACTTCTGGAACAAATTGTGTTTGACCAGATACAATACTATTTCACAGTAACAGCACGCATATAGGGAAGGACACTCAACAAGCACAGCACTTACACAAATGACTGATGATTGGCTGAGAGAAAATGATGTTAAAATGATTTTTGGGGTCTGTCTTGTTAGATCATGTCAAAAGCTGCACTGAAGTCTATCAGTCTGCTGCTGGGAAAACTTGTGTTATGGCTTTACACCACCTGCTATAAAGTGGATAAAAAGTTACTTGTCTAACAGAACACAGAGGGTGTTCTTTAATGGAAGCCTCTAAAACATAATCCAGGTAGAAGCAGGAATTCCCCAGGGTAGCTGTTTAGGTCCCTTGCTTTTTTTTCAATCGTTACCAACGACATGCCACTGGCTTTGAGTAAGGCCAGTGTGTCTATGTATGCAGATGACTCAACACTATACATGTCAGCTACTACAGCAACTGAAATGACTGCAACACTTAACTTCTTGATGTTAGCGGGATAATTATCATCAACAACCGCTGAATTGCAGAGCGCCACATTCAAATAATATTACAAAAAATATTTATATTCAAGTGCAATATAGCAAAACACAGCTTAGCTTTTTGTTAATCCACCTGTCGTGTCAGATTTTGAAAATATGCTTACAGCGAAAGCAATCCAAGCGTTTGTGTACGTTTATCGACCACTAGACAAAACATTATGAACACCTAGCATCAAAGTAGCTTGGTCACAAATCAGAAAAGCAATCAAATTAATCGCTTACCTTTTGATGATCTTCGGATGTTTTCACTCACGAGACTCCCAGCTACCCAATAAATGTTCCTTTTGTTCCATAAAGATTATTTTTATATCCAAAATACCTCCGTTTGTTTGGCGCGTTATGTTCAGAAATCCACAGGCTCGAGCGGTCACGACAACGCAGACAAATTCCAAATAGCATCCGTAATGTCCACAGAAACATGTCAAATGTTTTTTATAATCAATCCTCAGGTTGTTTTAAAATATATAATCGATAATATATCAACCGGCACTGTTTCTTTTTCAGTAGGAGAGGGAGAGACAATGGCTGCCCCACTCTGTTGCGCCAGCAAAACTCATGCGAACATCCAGCTATCCACTACGCAATGTTATCTTTCTCGCCACTTCCTGGTTTGATTTTCCTCCGGTTTTCGCCTGCAATATCAGTTCTGTTATACTCACAGACAATATTTTGACAGTTTTGGAAACGTTAGTGTTTTCTATCCTTATGTCAATTATATGTATATTCTAGCATATGGGCCTGAAATATGCCGTTTACTTTCGGAACGTTATTTTTCCAAACATAAAAATACTGCCCCCTAGCTGAAAGAGGTTAACAAAGAGCTGCAGTTAGTTTCAGAATGGGTAGCAATGAATAAGTTAGTCCTAAATATTTCCAAAACTAAGAGCATTGTATTTGGGACATATCATTCACCAAACCTCAACTACATCTCGTAATGAATAATGTTGAAAATGAGCAAGTTGAGGTGACTGAACTCCTGAGAGTAACCCTGGATTGTAAACTGTAATGGTCAAAACATAGCTAAGATGGGGAGAAGTCTGTCCATAATAAAGCGCTGCTCTGCCTTAACACTATCAGCAAGGCAGGTCCGACAGGCCCTGGTTTTGTTGCACCTGGACTACTGTTCAGTCGTGTGGTCAGGTGCCACAGAGGGACTTGGGAAAATTGCAGTTGGCTCAGAACAGGGCAGCACGGCTGGCCCTTGGACGCACACAGAGAGCTAACGTTAATGACATGTATGTCAATCTCTCATGGCTCAAAGTGGAAGAGAGATTGACTTCCTCATTACTTGTTTTTGTAAGAGGTGTTGACAAGCTGAAGTCACTGAGCTGTCTGTTTTAAAATACTAGCACACAGCTCGGACACCCATGCATACCCCACAAGACATGCCACCAGAGGTCTCTTCACAGCCCCCAAGTCCAGAACAGACTATGGGAGACGCACAGTACTACATAGAGCCATGACTACATGGAACTCTATTCCACATCAGGTGCACGTAGTAGATTCAGATTTTTTAAAAACAGGTAAAAATACACCTTATGGAACAGCGGGACTGTGAAGTAACACAAACACAGGCACAGACGCATGCATACACACACCATAACATACGCACTACACACACACATACACTTGGATTTTGCGTTGTAGATATGAAGGTAGTGGAGTAGGGGCCCGAGGGGGCACGCTTAGTGTGTTATGAATTCTGTAATGTTAAAATTGTATAACTGCCTTAATTTTGCCAGACCTCAGGAAGAGTAGCTGCTGCTGTAGTGTAGCTACATACTGTAGAAAATCATACACCATTATTGCTTGATGATCTTCTGAATTTCCCAATACCTTTCTGATGCATTTCAGTCACTTCAAACCAAACTTCCTTCAGATTGAAATACTTTCAAAATTACTGTCAGACTGATTTGTAATAGGGCCAATTAAAGAAGTTAACATTGGCCATCGATTACCTAACTGTTTTTTACATGGTGGGGGTCGCAAAACAATTTTGATATTTTATTTATTTTTTATTTCACCTTTATTTAACCAGGTAGGCAAGTTGAGAACAAGTTCTCATTTACAATTGCGACCTGGCCAAGATAAAGCAAAGCAGTTCGACAGATACAACGACAGAGTTACACATGGAGTAAAACAAACATACAGTCAATAATACAGTAGAAACAAGTCTATATACGATGTGAGCAAATGAGGTGGGAAGGGAGGTAAAGGCAAAAAAAGGCCATGGTGGCAAAGTAAATACAATATAGCAAGTAAAACACTGGAATGGTAGATTTGCAATGGAAGAATGTGCAAAGTAGAAATACAAATAATGGGGTGCAAAGGAGCAAAATAAATAAATACATTAAATATAGTAGGGAAAGAGGTAGTTGTTTGGGCTAAATTATAGGTGGGCTATGTACAGGTGCAGTAATCTGTGAGCTGCTCTGACAGTTGGTGCTTAAAGCTAGTGAGGGAGATAAGTGTTTCCAGTTTCAGAGATTTTTGTAGTTTGTTCCAGTCATTGGCAGCAGAGAACTGGAAGGAGAGGCAGCCAAAGAAATAATTGGTTTTGGGGGTGACTAGAGAGATATACCTGCTGGAGCGCGTGCTACAGGTGGGTGCTGCTATGGTGACCAGCGAGCTGAGATAAGGGGGGACTTTACCTAGCAGGGTCTTGTAGATGACATGGAGCCAGTGGGTTTGGCGACGAGTATGAAGCGAGGGCCAGCCAACGAGAGCATACAGGTCGCAATGGTGGGTAGTATATGGGGCTTTGGTGACAAAACGGATTGCACTGTGATAGACTGCATCCAATTTGTTGAGTAGGGTATTGGAGGCTATTTTGTAAATGACATCGCCAAAGTCGAGGATTGGTAGGATGGTCAGTTTTACAAGGGTATGTTTGGCAGCATGAGTGAAGGATGCTTTGTTGCGAAATAGGAAGCCAATTCTAGATTTAACTTTGGATTGGAGATGTTTGATATGGGTCGGAAGGAGAGTTTACAGTCTAACCAGACACCTAAGTATTTGTAGTTGTCCACGTATTCTAAGTCAGAACCGTCCAGAGTAGTGATGTTGGACAGGCGGGTAGGTGCAGGTAGAGATCGGTTGAAGAGCATGCATTTAGTTTTACTTGTATTTAAGAGCAATTGGAGGCCACGGAAGGAGAGTTGTATGGCATTGAAGCTTGCCTGGAGGGTTGTTAACAGTGTCCAAAGAAGGGCCAAAAACGTTTGGGAACCCCTGTCTATGGCTTTGCCTGGGAGGCTGAGAAGAGACTGTTGGTTGTGACTAAACACATCTAACATGATTGGTGCTGATCAAATGTTAACCGTCGAACCTTGAGTCTGGCCCTCGTGTGTGTTTGTGTACTCAGCACTGAGATCTGGAACACAAATGGCTTGGCCCGAGTCCAGTTCTTCCTGGATTAACCAGAACTGAGCACCCGAGAGAGAGACGACCCATATCAGACCCTGAGGTGAGGGGGTGGTGCCTTTCAGACAGGTATTTTAACGCAACACAGCTGGAGTGGAAAATGGGGCAGGATATCGGCTAAAGAGATTAGTTTACATTTAAAGAGTCGCACTGACTTCAATTGAAATAGTAAAATATCAAACTTTCATGTCTAGGAGTTCTAAAAAAAAAATTGTTAGTCCACTGTTGATGCAGTCACAAAATAGCAATCAAGTTTTCAAGATATAGGACTGTCAAAAAGCTATTTGTAACTTGCCACATCATTACAGTCCGGTGTTTTGAAAGCCCTATATCTTGAAAACTTGATTGCTGACATGCACAACATTTTGGGACTGCATCAACAGTGAACTAATGGAAGAAAAAAACATACCAAAAGAAAGTTACTGGATTTTCTGGCTTCTCTCTCCCCTAGAAAACCCCTGAATAATGTAATTAATTAATTAATGTGTATTGCCATCCTCCCATTTCCTGGCGCAACCACTTCTGTGAGGGAGAATCCCAGTGGAGAAGCACATCCCCGTTGAAGCATAGACCACACTCATCATTACTACGCACATCTCTCTCTCCCTGGGGTGAGCAAATAGCACACTGGAAGTTTCTCCCACCACCTCAGTACCTCTACGCTCAGATGGGCTGGGTATGAATGTTGACTGATGTCGCCCACAAACACGTCACACTCTTGCACTCTCTCACACACACATACACCCATGCATGGCCAGATTAATCATCACAGATTCCACACCCTTGCAGGCACGCGCTGAGACGTAAACTCTCTGCAGAACATGACTTCACACAGATCCAAGTCTCCTGAGGCCCGAGGAGTAAAGCAAACAGTCCTTGGCAACCGTTCAAGTGAAATGTTGTCCGCAACTCCAGCAACCTTGGCAAGGGATTCACAGGGGTCCTGAGTAAGGCCGTGTGGAGGAGGCCTTGCGCCGGACAAACAAGCAACAGTCGATTTTTGCTGTTTCACGTTCTCCACTAACTCCTAAGCTGAAGCGGTTTTCTCATGACCTCCACAACAAAGGAGCACTGTGTGCCCAGGGCCTGGAAAGAGCCACTTCATAGGTGGGGTGGGCACTTCCAGCATGGAGCTGAGCTGGTGTTTTTGCGAGACGTCTCCCGCTAACAGAGCTTGGAGAAGGACGGAGTGGTGAAAGGTGACCTTGCACACAATGAAACCAGTGTTCAACTAGAGAGGGGTGGCGAAAGCAACCTTGACCGGGGCCTAATGACAAGTGTTGACTACATTAACCCCAACATTTTCAACTGGAATCACACATTTTTCATGTAGGGCTGTAGTCTGTTCAAAACATACACTGCTCAAAAAAATAAAGGGAACACTTAAACAACACAATGTAACTCCAAGTCAATCACACTTCTGTGAAATCAAACTGTCCACTTAGGAAGCAACACTGATTGACAATACATTTCACATGCTGTTGTGCAAATGGAATAGACAACAGGTGGAAATTATAGGCATTTAGCAAGACACCCCCAATAAAGGAGTGGTTCTGCAGGTGGGGACCACAAACCACTTCTCAGTTCCTATGCTTCCTGGCTGATGTTTTGGTCACTTTTGAATGCTGGCGGTGCTTTCACTCTAGTGGTAGCATGAGGCGGAGTCTACAACCCACACAAGTGGCTCAGGTAGTGCAGCTCATCCAGGATGGCACATCAATGCGAGATGTGGCAAGAAGGTTTGCTGTGTCTGTCAGTGTAGTGTCCAGAGCATGGAGGCGCTACCAGGAGACAGGCCAGTACATCAGGAGACGTGGAGGAGGCCGTAGGAGGACATCAACCCAGCAGCAGGACCGCTACCTCCGCCTTTGTGCAAGGAGGAGCAGGAGGAGCACTGCCAGAGCCCTGCAAAATGACCTCCAGCAGGCCACAAATGTGCATGTCTGCTCAAACGGTCAGAAACAGACTCCATGAGGGTGGTATGAGGGCCCGACGTCCACAGGTGGGGGTTGTGCTTACAGCCCAACACCGTGCAAGACGTTTGGCATTTGCAAGAGAACACCAAGATTGGCAAATTCGCCACTGGCGCCCTGTGCTCTTCACAGATGACAGCAGGTTCATACTGAGCACGTGACAGACGTGACAGTCTGGAGACGCCGTGGAGAACGTTCTGCTGCCTGCAACATCCTCCAGCATGACCGGTTTGGCGGTGGGTCAGTCATGGTGTGGGGTGGCATTTCTTTGGGGGGGCGCACAGCCCTCCATGTGCTCGCCAGAGGTAGCCTGACTGCCATTAGGTACCGAGATGAGATCCTCAGACCCTTTGTGAGACCATATGCTGTTGCGGTTGGCCCTGGGTTCCTCCTAATGCAAGACAATGCTAGACCTCATGTGGCTGGAGTGTGTCAGCAGTTCCTGCAAGAGGAAGGCATTGATGCTATGGACTGACCCGCCCGTTCCCCAGACCTGAATCCAATTGAGCACATCTGGGACATCATGTCTCGCTCCATCCACCAACGCCACGTTGCACCACAGACTGTCCAGGAGTTGGCGGATGCATTAGTCCAGGTCTGAGAGGAGATCCCTCAGGAGACCATACACCACCTCATCGGGAGCATGCCCAGGCGTTGTAGGGAGGTCATACAGGCACGTGGAGGCCACACACTACTGAGCCTAATTTTGACTTGTTTTAAGGACATTACATCAAAGTTGGATCAGCCTGTAGTGTTGTTTACCACTTTTTAATTTTGAGTGTGATTCCAAATCCAGACCTCCATGGGTTGATAAATTTGATTTCCATTGATTTTTGTGTGATTTTGTTGTCAGCACTTTCAACCATGTAAAGAAAAAAGTATTTAGTAAGAATATTTCATTCATTCAGATCTAGGATGTGTTATTTTAGTGTTCCCTTTATTTTTTTGAGCAGTGTATTTATTGGCTGAATACATGACTATTTTGAGGACGTTACTGCATAAAATAATCAGATTGCTTAACCTTTGTGAACCCAGAGGTAGAACTTGCTTTCAATGCAAGGAAATGAAGACTTGAAGAGAATACTTCTCAAAAGCATAATTTTTAACGTCTTTATGATTCAGTCGTATGATCAGGGTGCTAATTCCAGGGTGCTAAGTATAGTGGTCGATGTAAATTGTTCCCAAGCTCTCTGCTACAATGACACAAACCAGTCAAACCCCCACGCTGTCTTCACTTCAGCTCATACAGAGTAAACCCATATTTCACCAAACTTTGTACTGTTGCAAAAACTACTCTTCAGAGTTCAAGCGGAACTAGTCTTGTCCACCAGCCGTGTGTCTGACAGCTGTGAACCCAGGAAAGCCATGCGAAAGCAGAACGAATGCATTCACAAGTCTTTAAAAAAAAACAGTTTCTGTGAAAAGCGTGAAATAGGCCTAATCAATGTAATCCGTTTGACTGTTGACTGGTTTTGAGGAATTGCCTAAAGCTGTTTTCTGGGTTCACTCACAGCACTTACTGTTCAAGTCTCATTAATGTTGTCAATGTTTTGTCGTCTGTAACGCCCATGGCGTTCTAGTATTAGCTTCTGACGCCCCAGGCTTACGCGTTCTCTCTTGACAGGAGGTACAGGAGGTATTGTAACAGATCATAACAGTTTTCTGGGTGGCAGTACCTCTGTTCAGTAAGCAGAAGTGTTAGAACAATTCAGAACACTGATGTACTTGTCAGGCATCCACACGTATAGATCACTATACACGCATGCATTTGTGCTGTGTTTAAATCGAGGCCTGTGTGTTAAATTTAAGGGTTGTGTGCGTGCATGTGTTTTTGAACACCTCTGTTTTTTATGTGTGGCCGTGTTTGAGTCAGGGCTGTGTTTCTGTGAATGCATTCAATAGCTGGCCGTATGGTTGAGCCGCGGTACATGTATGTTTCCGCTGTTGTCTTAGCACATGACTCCAAATCTCTATCTTATCTCTTATAAAACCGAGATCTCATCTCACCAGAAATACTGCTCTAAGCAGGAAGTGGCTTTGTGCATTGTTCGTCAGCTCAATGTCACACATACACAGGCACCTTTCGCAATCACTGAACACAAAGCTGTCATAGTGAAGCTCTGTGCCGATTTCAAAAATAAATAATATATACACATACAGTTGAAGTCGGAAGTTTACATAGTTAGGTTGGAGTCATTAAAACTAGTTTTTCAACCACTCCACACATTTCTTGTTAACAAACTATAGTTTTGGCAAGTCAGTTAGGACATCTACTTTGACACAAGTAATTTTTCCAACAATTGTTTACAGACAGATTATTTCACTTAAATAATTCACTGTATCACAATTCCAGTGGGTCAGAAGTTTACGTACACTAAGTTGACTGTGCCTTTAAACAGCTTGGAAAATTCCCGAAAATGATGTCATGGGTTTAGAAGCTTCTGATAGGCCAATCATTTGAGACAATTGGAGGTGTACCTGCGGATTTATTTCAAGGCCTACCTTCACTCAGTGCATCTTTGCTTGGCATAATAGGAAAATCAAAATAAATCAGCCAAGACCTCAGAAAAAAAATGTAGACATCCACAAGTCTGGTTCATCCTTGGGAGAAATTTCCAACTGCCTGAAGGTAACACGTTCATCTATACAAACAATAGTACGCAAGTATAAACACCATGGGACCACGCAACCATCATACCGCTCAGGAAGGAGGCGTTCTGTCTCCTAGATATGAACGTACTTTGGTGCAAAAAGTGCAAATCAATCCCAGAACAACAGCATTGGACCTTGTGAAGATGCTGGAGGAAACGGGTACAAAAGTATCTATATCCACAGTAAAACGAGTCCTATATCGACATAACCTGAAAGGCCGCTCAGCAAGGAAGAATCCACTGCTCCAAAACCGCCATAAAATAGCCAGACTATGGTTTGCAACTGCACATGGGGACAAAGATTGTACTTTTTAGAGAAATGTCCTCTGGTCTGATGAAACAAAAATATAACTCTTTGGCCATAATGACCATTGTTATGTTTGGAGGAAAAAGGGGATGTTTGCAAGCCGAAGAACACCATCCCAACCGTGAAGCACGGGAGTGGCAGCATCATCTTGTGGTGGTGCTTTGCTGCAGGAGGGATTGGTGCACTTCACAAAATAGATGACATCATGATGATGGAAAATTGTGTGGATATATTGAAGCAACATCTCAAGGCATCAGTCAGAAGGTTCTTAGTCGCAAATGGGTCTTCCAAATGGACAATGACCCCAAGCGTACTTCCAATGTTATGGCTTAAGGACAACAAAGTCAAGGTATTGGAGTGGCCATCACAAAGCCCTGACCTCAATCCTATAGAACATTTGTGGGCAGAACTGAAAAAGTGTGTGCGAGCAAGGAGGCCTACAAACCTGACTCAGTTACACCAGCTCTGTCAGGAGGAATCGGCCAAAATTCACCCAACATCGACAACAGCCACCCTCGAAGCAGCGTTACCCATGCAGAGCAAGGGGAATAACCACTCCAAGTCTCAGAGCGAGTGACGT
Organism: Oncorhynchus clarkii lewisi; assembly: GCF_045791955.1. NCBI lineage: Eukaryota > Metazoa > Chordata > Actinopteri > Salmoniformes > Salmonidae > Oncorhynchus > Oncorhynchus clarkii. The sequence goes on along the minus strand of NC_092178.1, from coordinate 29,692,677 downwards.
TTGAAGCTCTATTAGCGCGCACCCGCTAACTAGCTAGCTATTTGACATTGGTTACACTAGCCTAATCTCGGGAGTTGATAGGCTTGAAGTCATAAACAGCTCAATGCTTGAAGCGTTGCGAAGAGCTGCTGATAAAAAAATTCACAAAATTGCTGTTTGAATGAATGCTCTCGAGCATGCTGCTGCCTACCATCGCTCAGTCAGACAGCTCTATCATATCATAGACTTAATTATAGCATAATAACACACAGAAATACGAGCTTTTGGTCATTAATATGGTCGAATCCGGAAACTATCATCTCGAAAACAAGACGTTTATTCTTTCAGTGAAATACGGAACCGTTCCGTATTTTATCTAACGGGTGGCATCAATAAGTCTAAATATTCCTGTTACATTGCACAACCTTCAATGTTATGTCATAATTACTTAACATTCTGGCAAATTAGTTCGCAACGAGCCATGCAGCCCAAACTGTTACATATACTCTGACTCTGCGTGCAATGAACACAAGAGAAGTGACACAATTTCACCTGGTTAATATTGCCTGCTATCCTGGATTTCTTTTAGTTAAATTTGCATGTTTAAAAATATATACTTCTGTGCATTGATTTTAAGAAAGGCATTGATGTTTATGGTTAGGTACATTGATGTTTATGGTTAGGTACATTGATGTTTATGGTTAGGTACATTGATGTTTATGGTTAGGTACATTGATGTTTATGGTTAGGTACATTGATGTTTATGGTTAGGTACAGTCGTGCAGCAATTGTGCTTTTTTTTTCGCAAATGCGCTTTTGTTAAATCATCCCCCGTTTGGCGTAGTTGGCTGTCTTTGTTAGGAAGAAATGGTCTTCGCACAGTTCGCAACGAGCCATACGGCCCAAACTGCTGCATATACCCTGACTCTGTTGCAAGAGAAGTGACAAAGATATTCATGTTAGCAGGCAATATTAACTAAATATATATATATATATATACATAGTTGAATGTGCTGACAACAAAATCACACGAACATTATCAATGGAAATCAAATTTATCAACCCATGGAGGTCTGGATTTGGAGTCACACTCAAAATTAAAGTGGAAACCACACTACAGGCGGATCTTTCCGAACTTTCATGTAATGTCCTTAAAACAAGTCAAAATGAGGCTCAGTAGTGTGTGTGACCTCCACGTGCCTGTATGACCTCCCTACAATGCCTGGGCATGCTCCTGATGAGGAACTCCTGGACAGTCTGTGGTGCAACGGACGATGGTGGATGGAGCGAGACATGATGTCCCAGATGTGCTCAATTGGATTCAGGTCTGGGGAACCGGCGGGCCAGTCCATAGCATCAATGCCTTCCTCTTGCAGGAACTGCTGACACACTTCAGCCACATGAGGTCTAGCATTGTCTTGTATTAGGAGGAACCCAGGGCCAACCGCACCAGCATATGGTCTCACAAGTGGTCCCTTTATTTTTATTTTTTTGAGCAGTATATATATATATATATATATATATATATATATATATATATATATATATATATATATATATATATATATATATATATATATATATATATATATATATATATATATATATATATATATATATATATAACTTTTCTAATTCATTTTTTTTTACTTAACACTTATTTTTCTTAACTGCATTGTTGGTTAAGGGCTTGTAAGTAAGCATTTTCACTGTACGGTTGTATTCCGCGCATGTGACAAATAACATTTGATTTGACGTTTCTGCTGCTGAAAATGTAGGCCTAAGCCAATATTCTTTTAGACCATTTACTAGCTACTCGAATCCAACATGGATAGCATATGCGAGATTTGAACCCACGACCTCTGTGGGGCTGACACCATGTTCCAACTGTCTGAGCCGTATGATACTCCTTGATTCATATGAAGGTCCAGCTCTACCTGTATGTACTGTACTTTCTTTTGAATGGGAAGCCTAATGCCTGTCACTTTAATCTATTGCTTAACAGGTTCACCCGGGAGGTGTCTCAGCCACTTCGACAGCTCGGACGTCGGCAACACCACGACACTGTTGCTAAGCGATGACGGCGACACGCTTTTTGTGGGAGCGCGGAACGCAGTTCTCTCATTGGATGTCAGCCAGGAGGATGCCATTGTGATGAGGAGCAAGGTGCGGGGTTGACATTTACACCCGTGTTATTAACGTTGTATTATGAGCTCTATGAGACTTCATGAAGCTTTATAGACCCCATAAGCTTTAAAGCTCATGCATAAGACCACCAGATTTTGTGGGAAAATACTTCAGCCTTACAGTTCATGCAGGCTATATCGGATCAGCAGTTTTCTATTGGTAAATATTCAACACTGCCTGGAGCTCGTCTATGCTGCAGAAAATGTCCCCCTCCAGTGGTTTAGTTCAGCGGTTGTTATGTGAAACACAAACACAGCTGGTTCAAGTCTGAACACTGACCTCTCTCCCTTCATCCTCTCAGCTGGACTGGTCCCCCTCAGAGAAGGACCTGGACGAATGCTCCATGAAGGGCAAGAAAAAGGCAAGTTAACCCTGGCTCATACAATCCACCCATTTAGTGTTATTAATGCCACATGCGGACAGTGTTTCCCCCTAGATTTGATCTTGGACAGGCAATGAATATCGCAAGGTTTTTCAATAGCACTTAATTTGAACTTTAGAGCTTAAATAATAACTTAATACGTTAGAATTATAAATGACAAAGCAAGTAGGTGGGGAGATTATAAGGCTGGGCAAGCGGGTCGGTCTTAGTGAGGTTAAATATGACTCACCGGAGGCACTGCTGTCGCTGCATTCCACTACCATCTACCCCAGCAAGACTGTAATTCCCTAATGGAACTTTTTTTGCTATTTGATTGATTGGATAACTTACACCGGCTTCCTGGCCGTCAATGTGTTTGCAATACGAAAGGCGGAAGTTGATACAAGATGGTCTTAGCCAATAGGGATTAGCAGATTTATGGACCTGTAGGTAAAGTGTTCTTGTTAGCTCAGAAATCTGCGTTTTTCACAGAAGATGAAATGTCTTGCTGCATTTTGTAAACACAGATCTAAAATGCTTATTGTAATTTCTGTTCAGCGTCAGACTTCCTTTGGGCTTCAGTTGCACTTCTCCACTTGGATGAGAATTCACAAACAGGCATTCGTTTAGCAGACAGCACTCTGACTGAAGTGTCGCTACTTTTGTCTGGTACTTTTCTGTGTATCCTACTCTCCGCGGTAAAATGCCATATTAACTTCAAGCAAAACATTAGTAAATGCAAATGGCTACTTTCTTTTGATCAACTTTAGAAATATGATGGCCATGTGTAGTTTTAGCAAAAAATACCTTGCTTTTTCATTGTGAACGCATTTACTTGTGTAGCTGCTAGCCAAATAGCGTTGCACTTCTGTTGTCATCTGATGAAGCTATTTTCTGCCGAATGTATTGTACTAATGTATTTACTGTGAAGAAAAACTATAGTTGCACACCCCTGATCCCTCTATTGATGACAAAAAAACTGTTGACATTCAAAATAAAACGCAGGTGAAATGCGTTAAAACGCAGATTTTTTGGGATGGTCTGCGTTTTGAAAATGCAGATTTATGAACTCTCAACGCGACCCCTGACGTTGCGTCACATGCAATGGCCTTAGCTACATTTGAGATATCTTCCTCTGACTGGTCAAACAAAGCCATTCTATACACATCGATAGTATAAATCAGATGAGAGATGACCATAATGGCCATGCATACAAAGAAAGACCAATTCCATTATATAATATAGACTTGATCCTCTTCAAAGGTTATGCGAGAGCTTATACACGAAGGTACCTTGCACAGATTTATGCACAAAGGTAAATATGTCATGATTACCAACATGCCCCATATCCCATGATTAAGGATTGAGAAAGGAGCTAGGATAAGTTATCTTACAGAGGGATAAAGAAATGATGCGAAGGAAGCTGGTCTGTGTGTGTGTTGGGGGAGAGTATACGCAATTCTCGCAATAAAAACTTCCCAATTGATCTAATTCAAGTTAAAAACATGACGTTTCGGCCGCCGATGGCCTTCACCAAAATGACCGTTGTTGGGGCAGAAACAAGGAACTGCCATGGCTTATTGTAATGCAGGTCTTCCATGAAGTAAGCCTCCACATGTGGCTCCATTAAACTAAGTAATAGGATCAGGTTGACCAGCGCTAATGGTGCTTCCTCCCCCTTACCTGCTATCTTTAGGCAGACTAATCTAGAGGTGAAAGAAACGCACACCTATTTAGGCGAGTTCCTGGCTGGTGGAGTAGAACACCTTTTAAAAAATAAAGGAGAAGGGCCTCCTGGATGGCGCAGTGGTCTAGGGCACTACATCGCAGTGCTAGCTGTGCCACCAGAGACTCTGGGTTTGCGCCCAGGCTCTGTCGCAGCCGACCGCGACCGGGAAGTCCGTGGGGCGACGCACAATTGGCCTAGCGTCGTCCGGGTTAGGGAGGGTTTGGCCGGTAGGGAAATCCTTGTCTCATCGCGCACTAGCGACTCCTGTGGCAGGCCGGGTGCAGTGCACGCTAACCAGGTCGCCAGGTGCACGGTGTTTCCACCGACACATTGGTGCGGCTGGCTTCCAGGTTGGATGCGCGCTGTGTTAAGTAGCAGTGCGGCTTGGTTGGGTTGTGTTTCGGAGGACGCATAGCTTTCGACCTTGGTCTCTCCCGAGCCCGTACGGGAGTTGTAGCGATGAGACAAGATGGTAACTACTAACAATTGGATACCACGAAATTGGGGAGAAAAGGGGGTCAAATTTGTAAAAAATAAAGGAGAGCTGCACACGCTAGGAGCTCAGATGCAAAAATATTTCTGTCCAACGTTTCAACAGATGAGCGGTCTTCTTCAGGGTTTAACGTCTCTACGTTATATTGGCATCGGACATGTCACCCACCCTAGGAGAGGGGGTGACCTCGACAATTTATTGTTGAAACGAGAGGCTGCTTGGATCTTTAATTTAGACCCTTGCTCCCTTCGTTCTCAACATAGACTTTGATCTGAAGCCATTATTGTGATTTTTCTATTTGCTATTGTAAATGTTTGTAGGCTTATTGTATCTATGATCGTACACTATCCATTTGTTTTTTGTATGCTATATTAATGAGAATGATATCAGGCCACACCCGGCCATGATTAGACACCTGTGTGTCTTTTGACACTTTATAAATGAGTCATCCCGCAGTGTTTGTCACTATACCCTGATGAAGACAGCTTGTCTGTCAAAACGTTGGACTTAAATATTTTTGTGTGCACCAGTCCCTCCTGCAGCAAAGCACCCCACCCAACATGATACTGCCACCCCTGTGCTTCACAGATGGGATGGTGTTCTTCAGCTTGCAAGCATCCCCCTTTTTCCTCCAAACATAACAATGGTCATTATGGCCAAACAGTCCTATTGTTGTTTCATCAGACCAGAGGACATTTCTCCAAAAAGTACGATTTTTGCCCCCATGTGCAGTTGCAAACCATAGTCTTGCTTTTTATGGCGGTTTTGGAGCGGTGGCTCCTTCCTTGCTGAGCTGCCTTTCAGGTTATGTCGATATAGGACTCGTTTTACTGTGGATATAGATACTTTTGTACCTGTTTCCTCCATCTTCACAACGTCCTTTGCTGTTGTTCTGGGATTGATTTGCACTTTTCGCACCAAAGTACGTTCATCTCTAGGAGACAGAACGCGCCTCGTTCCTGATGGGTATGACGGCTGCGTGGTCCCATAGTGTTTATACTTGCGTACTATTGTTTGTATAGATGAACGTGGTACCTTCAGGCATTTGGAAACTGCTCCCAAGGATGAACCAGAGTTGTGGAGGTCTACATTTTTTTTCTGAGGTCTTGGCTGATTTCTTTTGATTTTTCCCATGATGTCAAGCAAAGAGGCACTGAGTTTGAAGGTAGGCCTTGAAATACATCCACAGGTACACCTCCAATTGACTCAAACAATGTCAATTAGCCCATCAGACGCTTCTAAAGCCATGATATCATTTTCGGGAATTTTCTAAGCTGTTTAAAGGCATGGTCAACTTAGTGTATGTAAACTTCTGGCCCACTGGAATTGTGATACAGTAAATGATAAGTGAAATAATCGGCCTGTAAACAATTGTTGGAAAAATGACTTGTCATGCACAAAGTAGATGTCCTAACCGACTTGCCAAAACTATAATTTGTTAACAAGAAATTTGTGGAGTGGTTGAAAAACTAGTTTTAATGACCCCAACCTAACTATATGTGAACTTCCGACTTCAACTGTATCAAACTTGGCCAAAGTTTAAATTCCACAAGTCCTAGAACAAGAGTATTGTGTAGACTGGAGTGACAGACAGTAGCACACAGTGTACCTCAAGGACCAGGATTAGGAAACCGTTTTCCAACATGAACCTGTCTTTGTTTTCTCCATCTCTCCCCGCACTCACGTTTCTAGGAGCTGTACCTAGTTATTTGCACTATTTAAAAAAAAGTCTCCATCTTGTCCCCCCTTCAGATGGACTGTCCCAACTTCATCCGGGTGCTGCAGTTCCTCAACTCCACGCACATGTACGCCTGTGGAACCTTCGCCTTTAGCCCACGCTGCGCTTACGTCGTAAGATTCTCTTTTCTCCTTCTCTGTGTTTCTTTTACTCCAATCTTTTACTGCCGTGACATACATTTGTACAGTATATTGTAACCCACACCTACATTAGATTATTTTCTTAAAATAATTTTCTCATACTCAAATGAGAACAAGCTTTATCGTCACCAAATGTCTGATGCAGTGTACTCAAGGGCAAATGGTGAGGAGGCCAAGAACTTAACAGGTTTTAGTATTCATCCCACACAGTCTTGCATTTATCACTGTCTCAAGCTTATTTCATTGGTTGTTTATCCCTATTTGTTCTCTCCTTCCGTCACTGCCTCCCTCACCATCTCTATTTTTGTTTTGGTCCATCTATCACTTCCTCTCTCCCACCCACTGAGTATCTTCTCCAACTCTCTCAAGAGGGTAATGGTGCTTGGTCATGGGCTGTACAGTAAACCCATATTAGATATTCAATGGCAACGACATTAGTGCCAAGCACATCACGGCTGTAGGTCATTTTTTGCTCAGAAACGTGCTTCACATGAAGTTGATAATTTCTTAATCCGGTTATGTGTGTGTGGTACTGAGCTCAACAACCAGCCCCAGCAATATTTTCATACTCTGCTGGCTCGCCCCCCTGAGTGTGATGCTCAGGGGCTGAGAGTGTGTGTGTGCATTTCTGTGTGATAATGTTTAAGAGGCTGGATCCTCGCGTGACCACCAGTCCAGCCTGTTAACTCGGGTCATGTTGATGCTGGCAGCTTTGCTCGACTACACTCGCATAGCCAATGCTAGCCAGGTCAGAACATCCCTCATATAATGATTCCCAAGACTGGGCTACACTTGTCTCTATCTAGATAAAGACAATTCGGTTGCTCCTTCATATACTTAGTTAGAATTAAGCATCCTTTAGTGTCAAAGAAGCACGTGTTTCTTTAGTAGTCATTTTGACATTTTAGCCAGGTTTTACATGAGAGGTTACGGTCTCTAGTAGCCTAACACTTGTAGGTTTTTAGCAGCTACACTGGCAGCTCAAGCCACTTGATCAATTATTTACCCTCATGAGCCGATGTTCAATTGGCAGAAAATAGGCTCCAAGCCTAATGTCACGCTTCAAAAGGACGCTTCGCTCATACGGCCATTGTAGCAGGATTAATTAACTGCGGGGGAGGGTGTTACTCATGGCAATATGCTCAGCAGAAAATGAAGGGTCCAGTGTAGCAGGTCTGTAACTATTATGGTCTTAGATAAAACTGCGCTAAACATGGATTAACGTAGGCTTCCTCATGAGTCATGACCTTTGGTGTGACCCTGCTCTGCTCTTTTCCTTACAGAACTCCGAGACGTTCTCCTTGGTGACGAGCCCCAGCGGAAAGCCAGAGGAAGGCAGAGGTCGCTGCCCCTACGACCCCTACCAACGTAACTCGGCCATCACCGTCGGTAAGAGATAACTCACAGGAAGTAGAGGGGGTAGCCAAACGAACAAGGAAATGTAATTTGACAAAGGGCAATGATGACGACATACACATTCTCCAGGAAGTGTTCCGTTGCGGTCGGAGCTCCAGTCAGTGTAATCACTCAACCCAATGGCTTTCAATGCACTGAACGGAACCAACGTTATCATGCACACCATGGTATACTGGTGTCTACTCCTGAGATCTGAAAGGATTTGACAGGTCTGAGTTATATTGCAAAAAAAATTAACCCAACCAATGAGAAGGCAATATGAAGCAATTAACATATTGCTTGAACCAATCCAATCCTTTCAGATCTACAGGAGTGCCTAAGGGGATAGGAATCCATGTGAACTTCTTTGTCTTTTCGATGCCATCATATTTGTCCCGTCTCATTGTAGGGTTAAGAGTAGTGTGCGTGAAGGTGGTGGAGATTGGCATGATAACGTGGTGCTGTTTTAATCTGTGATTGTGTGAGTGAGAGGAAGAGCAGACGCTGATAATCCTCTTGTCAATACATCCTTGGCCTGATGTCTTTATCATTATGTGGGCAACATGTGACTGCTAGCAAGCGTTACAGGAGGGTGGGCAGCAGTTTTGCATATGTATCCTGATCAGGCCTATAAATCTGCCAATGGCCATAATTAACATTTTATGTTTTCAAAATTGTGATTTCACTTGCCGTTTTTAATTTTGACTGATTGTGAGAATCTGTCCCCAGCAGAATCTGTCTCCAACATTGCAAACATCTGGGCCTCCCTGGTGGCGCAGTGGTTAAGGGCTGCGCCACCAGAGACTCTGGGTTCGCGCCCAGGCTCTGTCACAGCCGGCCGTGACTGGGAGGTCCGTGGGGCGACTCACAATTGGCCTAGCGTCGTCCGGGTTAGGGAGGGTTTGGCTGGTAGGGAAATCCTTGTCTCATCGCGCACCAGAGACTCCTGTGGCGGGCCGGGCGCAGTGCGCGCTAACCAAGGTTGCCAGGTGCACAGTGTTTCTTCCGACACATTGGTGCGTCTGGCTTCCGGGTTGGATGCGTGCTGTGTTAAGAAGCAGTGCGGCTTGGTTGGGTTGTGTATCGGAGGACGCATGACTTTCAACCTTTGTCTCTCCCGAGCCCGTACGGGAGTTGTAGCGATGAGACAAGATAGTAGCTACTAAAACAATTGGATACCATGAAATTGGGGAGAAAAAAGGGGTAAAATATATTTTTTTAAATAAAAAAAAAAAAAAAAAACATATTGTATTCCTCGCAATAAATATCAAGTCTTGACAGAATCTGTCGTCAACTGTTAAGGCATTGTCTTGATGTGGAAGGCCATCTCAAGTACAGTACATAATGATTACATGCACTGACTGTACACCAATAATTTTTCTTTCCTCTTACCATGACCTTGTTGTTATCCAAAGCCAGTACTACTATCATTAATATAGGCATTGCACTCTGGAATTTGTCAGCGTTGGCTGTTATGTCATTCTCCTGTATGTTTACTCAGATTCACGTGTTTGAGGCACACAGAGGCTCGTACTGGATGACGCTCACTGTGTGTGTGTGTGTGTGTGTGTGTGTGTGTGTGTGTGTGTGTGTGTGTGTGTGTGTGTGTGTGTTTAGATGGAGAGCTGTACACTGGAACGGTAGCGGACTACATGGGAAACCGGCCGGTCATCTCCCGCCACCTCAGCGAGGGCGGCCATGTTGATCTGAAGCTGGACGACACTTTGGGCTGGCTGGAGGGTACGTGTCTGCAACAATCTACTCATGATGTATTACACACACCCCCAAGACTCTTACATCTATAGGATATTTAGCAATACGTGACAGAGGGAGAAATACCTACAAGTAACTTTTTCCACATAAATCACAACTTAAAGGAAATGTACATTTTGACTTCTGTATTTAAACGGGTATTTTAAAGCACTCTATTTTTTTAGGCAAGCGTTGAATGATAAGTCATTTGGTGTTGGTTAAGCCTCCTAAACAATACGTCTGGAATACTTTCCAATGATTCCTTCGTTAATAAATTTTCCTCACCAGCATTCAGTAACGCACTCATCTCAATTAGTCTAGCCAATTGTTCAATCTTTTTCTCCAGATCCCACTTTCATCAGCTCCAACTTCGTCCCCAGCGAAGAGAAGATCTATTTCTTCTTCAGCGAGGTGGGCCGGGAGTACGACTTCATTGACAAGTTCACTGTATCTCGCATCGCCCAAGTCTGCACGGTAAGACCCTAAGAGATGCATTATTGTGTGTTTGCAAATCATTGATTGTGTGGTTGTACGCCTGCGTGTGTGCTGATGCGTGTTAATGGTAATCCTCTCAACCATTTCCTGTCTGTCCCAGAGTGACGTCGGGGGCCAGCGTACCCTGCAACGACGCTGGACCACCTTCGCCAAAGCCCAGCTCCTGTGCCAGTCTGACAACGAGCTGCCCTACAACGTCATCCAGGACATCGTCACCCTCCCGCCACCTGAGGGCGCCCCAGTGGACGACACCCTCTTCTTCGGCATCTTCAGCTCTCAGTGGTCAGTAGTTTACACATTCTATACTCTATGAATGGGATGAAGTCATCTGTTGACAGTCTCCCGTAGGAATGGCAACTGTTTCTTGTTAGCAGGTCTTAATGATATGTACAGGTCTGTCACCAGCTCTCAACCCAATTGAACACTTATGGGAACCAGTAGTGGTGTGTAGGTAAAATCACTGGTGAAGCCCAAAAAAATATTATAACCTATGTATTGTGATAATTGCGTTGTTTGCTCTATAACCTGTTAGTTCATATACCTTAAGTAAATTCAACCACATCTTCGTTTCATCACAAAACCGGAGAGCAACATCTGTTTGGTGGAGTCCACATAGCATATTACATGTAACAAACAGTTACATTACCTACAGTATGGTCAAGCAAGTTAATGTTTCTGACATTTTCAGACAGTACAGAGAGAATTAAATTAAACCACAAGGCCACATCCATGGCGATTTAGGATAGGGACAATTTTAGCTAGCTAGATAACCACTGGAGAACAACAACACAATGAGATGCAACAAATCAAGTTATTTTTGTAAATGAGGTATGCTCTCAATACAATTTGATAGGAGTGACGCCATATCCAAACTGGACCCCCCCCCCCCCCCTTTAAAAAATATATATATATATTCAGCCTCTTGCAAATTGAAGGAAATTATGAAACTTAGAGAGACGAAATACATTATTTTATGTTTTTTTTTTTCTTAATACTTTTTTGGGGGAAGCGTGGCTTCACTTGGCATTCATGAATGCACGCCACTGATGGGAACACTTTCTGGAGTGGCACCTGATAGCGTTTTCCTCCACCGTAAAAAAAACTCCACCAAATGATGGAATTTCTTGTGGAAGAATGGTGTTGCATCCCTCCAATAGAGTTCCAGAAACTTGTAGAATCTATGCCAATGTGCGTTGAAGATGTTCTGCCTCGTGGTGGCCCAACGCCCTATTAAGACACTTGTGTTGGTGTTTCCTTTATTTTGGCAGTTACCTGTACCTGGCTTGTTCAGTATTGAACTCCAAATTTGATTTGACTCCCTCCCTGAAAAACATTTGTAAAATAAGACCACTTTTTTTTTAAAGACTGCTTGGTATGTCGAGGGTTTTTGAAACGTGTGCATTTCAGAAGGGTGTTCAAGTTTTTACAAATGTAGCTGCTACCAGATTGTAGCACGGTTGTGACCGCAAGTGTCTTTGATGTTTGTGCACTACTAGGTCGGTGAACTCAGGGCAGTCGGCAGTGTGTGCGTTCCGCCTTGGCGATATCAAAGCGGTTTTCGCAGGCAACTACAAGGTCCTGAATCGGGACACGCTTCGGTGGAGCATGCGGGTTCAGGAGAAGGTCGCCAACCCGGGAGAGGTAAGCTGGGTCCCCGTCTCGAATGACAGAGATCCCCAGAGGGTTAGCAGATATAAATTGGCTTGTTAGCTAATTTGACCTTCTTCTAAGAAGTTGGATGAAAGGAAAATATACATAAGAAGTTAAAACAACTTCTCTAGACAAAACAATGCTGGGAGAATGCCTGGTTTATCCTTGTCTAGGTAAATGTTAGTTACATTTCTGATTTGTCTTGGATGCCTTGACATATTGTGTTGTCTCCCTATGTTGTATTGAGGATTAAATCAGCCATGCCTTACATCAGTGGTATTTAAATGTAAAACATTTATCAGAATATAGATTATTGTATGGGAGTGCATTTCAGAAAGGTGTTCAAGTTTTTACAAATTTTGCTGCTACCCGATTGTAGTTATCTTAACCTTTTTTGAGATAGATCATTTGAAAGATACATTTTTTTTTTACTCAGTAAAATTCTATTTGGTTTCTTTTCATTTTGTTGAAGAAAGAAATTGTTGTAAAAATCTAAATTGACAGATTTTAAAGTTGTCATTAGATTGGGATGGGGGGAAATTGAGTCTCCAGAAATCCTGGTGGAAAAAATGGGGTCCCTGTTGAAAAAGTTTGAATACCACTGCCTTATATCATAAGCATGGCCTGGTTTGATGTTCAGTAAGAATAGACTTCCACACATTGGAATAATAAATGTGATATTGGAGTTAAGACTTTGGAGTCTTCTTAATGCAAATGTTTTCCTTTTCTTCAAACTCCTTAACATAATTGTTGTGGATGACTCCCATACCAGCCAATTGGCACACAGCTGGATGTAACTCAATAGCTGTGCCTGGCTCAATCCCATTTCTCTTCCTCGTCTCAGTGTGGCCTGCACAATGCCTCAGACAACACCCTTCGCTTTGTCAAAGAAAACTTCCTCGCAGACGACAGCGTACACCCTGTGGGGCGGAGCCTGACCATGGTGTCACCTGACCAGCGCTACAGCCATGTGGTCTCCCAGAGAGTACAGGCCGCCAACGGCAAGGACTTCACCGTTCTCTTCCTGCTCACAGGTACTGGACATGTATTTAACTCGGTGTGGCAGGCAATTGAACTGGAATCGGCCTAAATATGACTGTATTACTCAGTACATGTATGCATGTGCAGACCATTACTGTGTTAGTCATTTCGTTCAAACGCTTGCTTTCAGAATCGGGCTACCTCCACAAAGCAGTGTTGCTGGAGAAGGGTGCCCACATCATTGAGGAGATCCAGGTCTTCGAGCAGCCTCAGGCCGTGAAGAACCTCCTGCTTTCCAAATCAAAGGTACCGTTCTAGTCATTAGGTATTCTCCATCTCAAGTTGAGTACTCATTCCACTTTACCCTTGCCTCGCTGTCACATAAAATTTTAATTCAGAACCGGCTGGCACTTAACTTTAGTGCTTCAACCGTGCATGATGCAAACTGTGAATCCCCCTGTCGCCAAAGCTCTCTGGAGGTTGTTTAGATGAACTGCCCCTGTCATCTCTTCCCTCAACCTTCCCCACAACCAAACATCTGGTCACCTCATGCGTGACGGCCTTGTCAGTTCCTTTTACAGCGAGGCAAGCAATTGCTCGCCCCTGAGGAACAGATCACATTAAAGTATAACACAGTGAACCACGCGACAGTGGAGCGAGTTTCACGCTAGTTCTTCGCGTGATGCATATGGTGGGGCAGGCAGGCCCTGGTGAGGGGTCAGTGTATGTGTGTGTATGCGTGCGTGCGCTGGGTTCATCTGCTCTCTAACCTCACCAGCATGCCCAGAGGTCTCAACCAATCACGTCACATCTGCTGGTGACTGACAGATGGACATGGCCTGTGGAGTCCGTGTCACTTGCTGGCTTCATACCGTCTGTGAAGTGCGAGGTGGTTGGTTAGCACGGAATAGACACACAGTCAATTGCACATGCAGAAACTCTGTGAAACGTTTGTATTACCACTGCATATAATATTTCAAAGTTTATCTAACAGCCTTCACACATAATGAAATACCGATGATGAATACAAATTGTTGAATTTTTGGGACCGTTGAACTATTAAGTGTACACTGAACACCACAGTGTAGGCTAAAGTAACAGAAGCTGGTAAGGTTTTGCAGGACTGTTTCCGAGGCAGCATGACAGTAGAGAAGGCCATGGTTTTAACCCCGATAAGCCCCCTCTCTCGGACCTACTGCACGAGAGCGAGAGAGCGAGCAAGAGAAATAAGCTGGCAAGCTGTCTGTATGGGGGTGTGTATTTCACAACGCAGCTTTCCAGTGTGACAAATGTATTCAAGGTGTGCACAGTTTAGTTCCGGTTCAGTATGGCTGGCTGTAGAACTCAAGTTATTTCGGACATCATGTCAAGTAAGGGTCACACCATGTCGCAGAGAATCTTTGTTCTCTGACTGAAGTAAAATATGGTCATTTAGCGGACACTTTTATCCAAAGCAACTATCAGTTGAAGGGGTTACATTCAGTACGTGACCCCTAACCCCATACCCACAACCCCAGTGTTGAGAGCGCCTTGGTTTAACCAAGATGGTCAAGATTAGTTTCAATTAATTATTCTCGTAATTACTACCCAATCATCAGTTTGTGCCATTGGTCATTAAGTGTATACTAATGCTAACATGCTTCTCGCCTTATCTCCCATGTACACTAATATTAGCGAATTAGCACTAATGCTATCCTTCACCCCCACAGGGTGTGTTGTTTGTGGGCTCATCAGAAGGCGTGGTGAGGGTCCCGTCCTCCAACTGCTCCTATTACTGGAGCTGTGCCGAGTGTGTGCTGTCCCGGGATCCCTTCTGTGGCTGGGACCCCTCCGTCAAAGTCTGCGCCCACGCCACCAGCATCCTGGACAACGTGTGAGTGTCACACCCCATCATGTTACATTACAACCACTCCACCCAGCAGGCACAAAACCAATAAAATGGATTTATAGAATGTACCATGGCAAGTAGAATATGATACTTAGAGCTGGGTGTTTAAAAATGACATTTGGATAAAGGCTGTTGCATTTGATTTTGTGGAATTCATTTATTTCCTTCAGGGCTGTATTCCCTGTACAGATGAGACTATTTCTCAACTAAAAAGCACTTTTAAATTGATAATCTCCATTGAACATGCTTCTTAGTGCAGGAGAAGGCTTAAACTGGCCCATAATATTTAAGAATTAACAGAATAACATTTAATGGGTGTAGGTAGAGTAGATACTTTTATTGGATCATTTAAAAAATATATATATTTTAACATTATAGAGCCCATTGCACTCTCCCAGAAGTGTAGTTGGTGCTTAAAACCTGCGAATTCAAAAAAGAAAATAAGTGATGTGTCCAAGATGATGCATAAAGCTTACTTCATTTTTAAAAAATATATATAAAACATAATATTCACTGCATCAGGGATGGTCTACACAGAAGTTTCGGCTTTGCAGCCTTCAGTGTGTAGGTACAAATCTTTTCCATTCAAAAAAGATTTACACTGCATCACAGTGTTGCCGTGTCACTACAGCCTGGGGTTCGATCCCGGAGGATGCAAGACTCGACTTTCACCTCTCCCGAGCCCGTTGGGGAATTGCAGCGATGAGACAAGATCGTAATCCCAATCTAAAAAAGAATACAATAATTAGTACCTACACAGTGAAGAAGGCTGCAATGCCAAAACGTCTGTGTACGCTACGCTATCCCTGATACAGTGAATTTTATATATATATATTTTAAGTACATTTTATGCATCATTATAGAGTTAACCAGAATGTAAACAGGAACTTTGCATGGACCGACGCACAGAATAAATCACACAAACTCACACGTAAACAAATACACCCACACACAAACTGACAGTGTTTATCTCGTCTTCTACAGAGGCCAGGATGTGGAAGGAGGGAATGTGCAGGAGGCGTGTGTTTCGCCCAGATCCAGATTTGGACTGCACAAAGGAAAAGCAGGTGAGAATCACACATCTTCATACTTTATCCTGTCAGACTAGTATAGCTAGATAGTATTCATAGGTTGCACCAACATAGTGGTGCCCTAAAGTGGTGCTAAGCCCAGCCATTCTGGATGGAGGCTAACTACTATTTTGTCTAAATTACCTTGTAGTGCCTGAAAATATGTTGACATTTGCCAACGTTATCATGTCGTCAAATGTACTTTAGTCAGATGGCAATGTTGTCATTGGCTAGCAAAGTGTCAAAAATAGCTAGCAATGCTAACATTAGCTAGGTAAAATCCGGTGGCCTCGATCCCCTCGATCTTAGCTAGCTAACTAGTGTTATACTGCATCTAAAGTCAATCTGGTGACGACAAAAGGTTTTCCTACTAATTATTTGCCTCCTTTTGAATGTCATAGTATTTCCAAGCCACCGTAATGCTCTTTTGATGAAATCTTAATCAGCGCTCATTGATGATGCATTGAGTAGAATGCTCAGTCGGGCATCAATCCAGAACGAACGTTCAGAACAATATTGTGACGAAACATGTAACCTATGAAAACATAGATACACACTGCAGTGTGTGTGTGTGTGCTCAAGCCTTTGCTTGTGGGCTAGCCGCTAGCTTAGCCGCCAACTGCCATAACTAGCATCTGGCTCAGTCTAAGCTTGGGCCTCAGTCAGTGACTCCTGATTTCTGTTAGACTCCTTTCCCCTAGGCGAGCTGGTGTTTGTGTCCCTGAATGAGGTGGTGCGACTGCAGTGCCCAGAGGCCTCGAGCCTGGCCCACCGCCACTGGGAGCGACCCAACAGCCGCCTCTCCCCAGACCTCTACCTGCAGCTAGAGGATGGAAGCCTGCACTTCCTGGCCACGCCCGCCACCCTGGGCCACTACCTGTGTCTCTCCACAGAGAACGGCTTCCAGCAGAACCTGGCCATCTACCAGGTAAAGCAGAAGAGCAGCCCCACCCCTCAGGCCACTGCCATGACGACCACACGCCCCCAGAGCCCAGCGCTCCCCCCAACCACCCAGGCTGGTTCAGGAGGATGGCTCACTCCGCACTTTACTGGGCCCAAGCAGACCAAGCCGGAGCCCACCGCGCCAGCAAGAGAGACTCCAGTCACCACGAGGCGAACCAGCAGGAACTTTACTTTCTGGGTGGAGCAGTCGGGGGAGACTGAGACTGAGGCGGAGTGGTGGGGAGGGGAGAAGCTGCTCCTGGGGCAAACCTACCTGAAGGAGTTGGTGGTGGTGTCTGTACTGCTAGCGTGCTGCGTTAGTATTCTGCTAACTATGACGCTGTATAGCGTGAGGCAGCGCTGCCGCAGCAGGACGGCGCCCCAGGCCAACGCCCCAGGGAGGGACTCGGAGAGGGGTGGCCCTCAGGAGCGGGAGGCCCTTCGGGGGGGTCAGTCGCCATGCAGCAATGGCATGCAGAATGGGCAGATGGCACACAACGGCCAAGCCAACGGGGTCGTGTGCAACGTCACGCCGAGGGGCTCCAATGGGCATCTTCCCAACACCCCTATCTGAGCATAGTCAACCACATCTCACCCTAACTATTGACATACCATATCCACTCTACCTAAGAACAATGTAGTCTTTACATGGTCACTCTTGAGCCATGGAGTTTTACATGAACACGGCTAACTGCAGCACTGTGTGTGGACTGTCATGACAGCGAGTAAGACTGTATGTATGGCCTGATGTGGTAACTCAACTAAAAGGACACCGTTTTCTTCTGGTACGATACAAGCCTGTGTGAATCAAAGTGCAGACTGATTAACATGACTCACTGCTCTTATATAATAATCTGTATTATACTGTGCTGTATGTACTTTGGAGACGAGGTTCCATTGACTAGACTGTTATGTGTATTTAATGAAAGAGCCAAGAAAGCCGATTTATCGAATGTACATGAACTGCATCACTACACTGCCACAACCACTGCCGCCACACTGCCACAAAAAAAATAAAAATGGCTCCCGACTAACTATTAACGAACATGTCCACTCAAATCACAGGCAGGATCACAAACAACAGCCTTTTTTGTTCTAACATTATTTTTGTAGCATCAGGTCTACATTGCTAAACCACTGTCTTTGTATGCAGCGCCATTGTGAAAGTTAGCGGAGCACGTTGTATGGTACAATGTTCTATTGTTATTTATTTTGCTGGGGTTTTTTGTTTGTCGTTCTGTTGAATGTGCTGCCAATTTTACTCTTCTTTTTTCTCTTCCACCCAAAACGCACATTTTTTTTAAAATCCTGCGGTCTGTGAAGCCATGAGAGCATGATGTTGATTTGACACTGTAGGGTTTATCTCTTCCAGAACAAGATTATGCTGGTGTTTAGAGACCTTTTTTAATTTTTATAATTTATGTGTTGTCAGCATATCAACTGGACAGAAATCCTCAAATCACTTAGAAAACTGTGATATTGCCAAAATTGCATTTTGAATGAAAACATGTTTTTTTGCTAGACAGCAATTCAGAAACTGAAAGCAGATTATGAGAAAATTGGTTCATTTTAAGCTGCTTTAGATGACGATGAGAGAAACTAATAGTTATTAAACAAATATATGGTACTCCTCGTCTTCGGTACAGATCACAAACCACTTTTTTGTTTGTTAAATAAGTTGTCTTTATTTTTATACAATCGTGTCTTACTGTTTCAATGTTGCAAATAAACTGTTCAATTTGTGCAAAAATAATATCTGTAATTTGTGTTGAATTAAGGCCTACTGTAGAAAATCACTGTTTACAGCATTTTAAAGCTTCACAGTAATATGTTATTAATGTAAGCTTAGTTGAGTAGGATTTAACAAAGAAAATGGCCCCAGGCTAATCTCCAATATAATTTGGCCATTGTGCTGTGTTGTGAAACTGTTTTTCACAAAAATGTGATTCTCTGTCCTATAAATTTTCAGTCAAAAGACCAACAATTGGGCAAAAGATCAGAATCTGGCTTTGTGTAAACGCAGCCATAGTACCATATGCCACACAGAAGGGCTTGTTTGAGAAATACATTTAATGACTTGCTACAATGAACTGATAAGATGAATGGACTCAACATGATCAGATTGATTTTCATCAGTGTCTTGATGTAATATACTGAACTTCAAATCAAATTATTATTAGTCACATGCGCCGGTTACAACAAGTGTAGAACTTAGTGAAATGCTTACTTACAAGCCCCTAACCAACAATGCAGTTAAATATATATATATATATATATATATATATATATTGATTAGAGATAAAAGTAACAAGTAATTAAAGAGTGGCAATGAAATAACAATAGCGAGACTATATATGGGGGGTACCGATACAGAGTCAATGTGTGGGGCCACCGGTTATTTGAGGTAGTATGTACATGTAGGTAGAGATATTAAAGAGGGGGGGTCACTGCAAATAGTCTGGGTAGTCATTTGACTAGATGTTCAGGGGTCTTATGGCTTTTGGGTAGAAGCTATTTAGAAGCCTCTGGGACCTAGACTTGACGCTCCGGTACCGCTTGCCAGTCTATGACACGGGTGGCTGGAGTCTTTGACAATTTTTAGGGCCTTCCTCTGACACTGCCTGGTATAGAGGTCCTGGATGGTAGGAAGCTTGCCCCAGTGATGTACTGGGCCGTACACACTAACCTCCACAGTGCCATGTGGGCGGAGGCCAAACATTTGCCATACCAGGTAGTGATGCAACTAGGACGCTCTCGATGGTGCAGCTGTAGAACCTTTTGAGGATCTGAGGACCCATGCCAAATATTTTCAGTCTCCTGAGGGGGAATAGGTTTTGTTGTGCCCTCTTGACGACTGTCTTGGTGTGCTTGGACCATGTTAGTTTGTTGGTGATGTGGACACCAAGGAACTTGACGCTCTGTCTTTTCGGTGATCAGGCCTACCACTGTTGTGTCATTGGCAAATTTAATGACGGTGTTGGAGTCGTGCCTGGTCGTGCAGTCACGAGTGAGCAGGGAGTACAGGAACTTGCTCCATATCCTGTAGATAGGTAATTTATGACATTTTTGAATGTCACTTTAAAAGTTCTCCCATTTATCCACTGGGTGACACCCACTACACAGAAACAGCCACACAACTGATACAAGGTTAACCAAAGATTTTTTTGTAACTAACCCAAGATAGACCCGAGCATGTCGTGTCCAATGGGAGTAAATTAATCATAGTGGGGAGGTAGGCAATAACTCAATGCGCCCTTGCACTCCTAAACAATGCAATTTATTTTAAACTTTGGCAAAGGGTCAAGTCTACAAAACGCAGTCCACTCTGTTACAAATTCTAGTTTTACAAACAGAAAACTGTATGGCGATCAAATGTTTCATTGATGAGAAAATTAATAAATGTCGGCCAAAGTCCATCTCGCTCCATCTTCTCCCACTGCTGGCCGGTGGACTTCCTCTCATCACCATATTTGGTAGTGAGTAGAAACGCCAACCGGATGCTCTGGCAATGATTTTGCCCAATTTGTCACAAATGCGCTGACGAGGGAAAAAGTTTGCTGATGTCAGGCTTGATTTGAACAATATGCAGAAAATGTGCCAGATTGGTTGCAGTTGCGAGTACTATTTTTGTAGCTCGCGATTGGTCAGTTTTATGCGACATTACCATATTTGGTAGTGAGTGGAAACGCAAACCGGATGCTTCACATTTGTACATCCGGTGGAATATCTGTCTCATTGTTCTTTCTGTGGTTTAGCATTAGTCTTGGAATCTTGCCATTTATCACCAAGCTATTCAAACTAGATTTATAGTAGTAGGTAATATCCGGTCATCTGCAGCACTGACGTGATGCTTAAAACATTGTCATAATGATACTTAAAAGAAGAGTACAAACACCAACAATAGATCGACTAAGGATGCCAGGTAATAAACTCAGTCACTCTCACTAACAGACACACGTACGTACACACACAGAGAAGACACCCTTAACTCTATTTGGCTGTATTTTCTCAGTGACATGAGACCGGGGTGTGCCATCAATCTATTTCCTACATCGAATTACCTGAAAATGGATTCTGTAGATTTACAGAGGAGACACAATTCACTGTGACCAAGTATTTTCAAATGTTCATGATCTATTCTGTTTATCTGCAGCAAAGCATCAGCCCACCCAAGGCCACTACGCAAGATTACTTAAGTCTATCCTGCTTTGAGGCTGTAACAAGCATATCCGCTGCTAGGCTGAAGTTTGTAGAGGGTGTCATCCGGATTGTGAATGGAAAAATTGACGGTCTTGACAGAAGAAATCTAAGGGTAACCATTAAGTCTGGATTCTGTGAAGGCAAGCCGAGTCCAAAAGAGTTTGAAGTACTGCACTGAAGGAGTATTCAGATTGTTAGCAACTTCACATCGACAGTCCTCCAGAAAATGCTTGACATATTTCTGGAGAAATGTATAGAGGATGGGCACCATGGAGAAGAGTGTGAAAACCTTAAATATTACAAGGCAAGGGTACAACATAGACAATTTCAGTTTCCTTTGTTTGCAGTCGAGGCCACAAATGACAAGATTCGAATCTCAGACACTCTTCTCAGAGGAATCCAGTGATTCTCTTTTTATGCCAGGACCTGAAACTATTGGAAAAAACGATTTTACTTTAAAAACGATAAACGATAAAACTTTAAAGCATTGATAAAAATTATACGCATACATTTAGCATAAAACTATCTTGTTTCCTTGTGATCATTACAGTAATACACTACATGGCCAACAATATATGGACACCCGTTCAAATGAATTGATTTGGCTATTTCAGCCACACCTGCTGCTGACGATGTATAAAATCAAGTACTCATCCATGCAATCTCCACAGACAAACATTGGTAGTCGATTAGCCTGTACTGAGGAGCTCACTGACTTTCAATGTGGCAACATCATAGGATGCCACCTTTCCAACAAGTCAGTTTGTGAAATTTCTGTCCTGCTAGAGCTGCCCCGGTCAACTATAAGTGCTGTTATTGTGAAGGGGAAACGTCTAGGAGCAACAATGGCTCAGCCACGAAGTGCACAAGCCTAAGATCACCATGCGCAATGCCAAGCATTGGCTGGAGTGGTGTGAAGTTCACCGCCACTCTCTGGATGTGATGAATCACGCTTCGCAATCTGGCAGTCTGACGGACGAATCTGGGTTTGACGGATGTTAGGAGAACGCTACCTGCCCCAATGCATAATGCCAACTGTAAAGTTTGGTGGATGAGTAATAATGGTCTGGGGCTGTTGTTCATGGTTTGGGCTAGTCCCCTTAGTTCCAGTGAAGGTAAATGTTAACGCTACAGCATACATTGACATTCTAGACGATTCTGTGCATCCAACTTTGTGGCAACAGTTTGGGGAAATCCCTTTCCTATTTCAGCATGACAATGCCCCCGTGCACAAATCGAGGTCCATACAGAAATGGTTTCTTGAGATTGGTGTATAAGAACTTGACTGGCTTGCACAGAGCACTGACCTTAACCCCATCGAACACCTTTGGAATAAATTGGAATGCCGACTGCGAAGCCAGGCCGAATCCCCCATCATCAGTGCCCGACCTCACTAATGCTCTTGTGGCTGAATGGAAAGTCTCCACAGCAATGTTCCAACATCTAGTGGGGGAAAAAACATTCCCAGAAGATTCGAGGCTGTTATAGCAACAAAGGGGGGGACCAACTCCATATTATCGCCCATGGTTTTTCATGACCTTTCAGAACCACTTGTCAAACACAGTTTAAAATGTATCAGGTCTTCTGATATGTACCCTAGGGGAGGGGGGGGGGGGGGTCAAATGTCAAAGTTCTGTTGAACTGAAAATTCCTGAAAATGTGTCTGATGGATAGCTGTGAATCTAAGCATTCCATTTATGATTGAATTATATAACTTGTTTTATACTGACAATGTTTGTCATAGGGTAAAAGTCCTATTGGAAAAATGAATGGGATGGCGGGTGAAAGAAAAAACAGAAAACTCCCAGATTTAGGGGGATGGCTCATAGACTACTATTAATGACCCCGAGCCCAAGTCAGTTCGTGACTTGGGCGTCTGCAGGTGATTTCGTTTGGCTGTCATTCCTCATTCACCTGACAGTGGCACAGATTCATCACTCCACCCGTACGATAGATGGCGGTAGAGATCCAGTAAATGAATTACAACCCCTAAAGAAGTAGTAGGGGTCAAAGTGGAACGATTTACGCATGTGACATTGAAAACGAGAAGGGGTAAATGCAATTTTCTGATTGATAATTTGGAAATGTATGGTATATGCATTGGTTTGCTATCTATTTTAGTTGCGTTTTCTGTATTGTGGAGACGATTGACTTCCAATCTTCCTTGAATCCTCGGCATGCATCTCTCTTTTCAAGCTAACTAACGTTAGCGAAATGTCAACATAATGTCACAACAATTAGCTACATTGCTAGCGCTAGTTTTTTCGGTTTAGGGCTACTAAAATTAAGCTAACTAGCTACATATACGCTTGGCAACGTACTTCTAACCAGAAAATTCCAGGTGTGTTTTGCTATAGCCAGAAGAACGATTACCATTCTAGCTAGCATAGCCAATGTTATCCAGCATCTAACTGACCAGTGATGAAAATGATGGCTCTGTCAGTGTCAGTGTTGCATTTGTGTCAATAAAACATCATGACAATGCACACAGTTATTCACACAGTGTATACTTACAAATAATGTATCTATTTTATAATCAACTTTATATAATTTGCTGATCAGCACATTTCATCTTATGTATCCAGCAAGCTATCTATACTGTCACTATCATAGAGATCCTAATTATATGGTTACTCTACTGTATGGGCATCAATAATTAGGCTGTTGAGTAGTAAATGTTGAAAAATAATGACTTCTCTTTATTTTTTTTCCTCCAGGAAAATGCGATTAACAGCCATACTGTCGATGGCCGCTAAGGCTGCCTTCCCTAAAGACTATCGCTACGGCACAAGTCGGCCATGGACCATAGCTGCCAAAAGATTGAACCCACCAGGCAAGAAGAGAAGAAAGGTGTTCATTGAGCCCATAGCTTATGAGGACTGGTCTGTTTTCAAAGGGGACACAGTAAGTGATCATGCCAAAAGGACAATGAAGATTTTTAGATGTGGAATATTTAAGCAATAAGGCACAAGGCGGTGTGGTATATGGCCAATATATCACTGCTAAGGGCTGTTCTTATGCCCGATGCAGCGGAGTGCCAGCTCTTTGCTGTGGTATATTGGCCATATAACACAAACTTTATCATTTATAATAAATATTATGCACTGAAAATGTTATGCTTCCCTCTAAACACTGGCATTGCAGTTATATGCCAATTTTCTTTTCAGAGATACCAGTTATTAGACACAAACAAATTGTTAGGCAAACCATTGAGTTGATCAATTCCTTGCTATAAAAGCAACACATGGAAGGTTACGATAATGAGATGTAGGGCTGAAAAGGGAGTGTCACTGTCAAGGTTTATTCAGCCATTAGCCTAATGTTTTGATGCTTTGATATTCTAAACTGGTGTTCCACCTTGACCAGGTTGAGATTCTCTCTGGGAAAGACAAAGGAAAGCAGGGCAAAGTGGCCCAGGTCTTCAGACACAGAAACTGGGTCATCCTGGACGGGCTGAACACGGTAAGAATCCTAGTCATCGTTGTCAGAGGGGATATGTTTACCAGTTCCATAACAGAGAAGACATTCATACACTACATTCAGTATAAACACCCAACAGTTGTATACTTTTTTGTTTACATACTGTATAACCCACTTGATATAGTGTCAGCTATGGTTGTTGTAGTCACATATTTATTTGAGCATTTTAGAAAACTGTCCCTACTACCAATGAGGTGCTTCATAAATGCTTGATGGTCTACCTTCTAATATTTTTATCATACCGGTTTCTAGTGCACTGTCTTTGAATATGGGTAGCCTTCTCAATGGCTTCACAGGCCAAGCTACAGTTGCAAAAGCAAAGACCAGGACCCGGTTTTATCGCTAGAACCATAAGATCCTATTTTAAGAGCAACTCACAAACTAGACTTAATGCAATCCAGTAATTTATTTTGCTACCATCATTACAGTGAATTTAGTGAGAATCCATTGTCATGTTTTGGACTGTGATGATAAACAAGTATGGAATGTTTATGTTAACAAATACTGTATTTATGTTGAACCCCACTTTATATTATTAAAAAAGAATATGGCCCTTTTTAGACTGCGTTACAAATAATGGACATTGATTTCAACAGCAATTGAAGTTCTGTTGTCTCTGCAATGTTTGAATAGATTAAATGAACCCAGTATTTCTCAATTTTAGCATTTCAGGTACATTGGGAAAACTGCAGATTACCGGGGGACCTATATTGCCAGCGAGGCTCCCCTTCTAATCCGAGACATCTCACTTGTCGACCCTACTGACAGGTGAGTCCCAGTGCATTATGGGGAGGTCCAGATTCTAACATTTGTCTAAGCCCATGATCACCAAACCTGTTTCTGGGTGTGCAGGCTTTGGTAACAGCCCAAAACTGAAACAACTGATTCAGTTAAATAGGGCTTCAGTGGAAAAGTCTCATGGTATTCAAAACTTTACCACAGAGTGGTGCAGAAAACACCCATGCAAAAAAAGAAGCAGAACAATAGCTTGCTCACCCAGTAGCTATCCAGAACCAGGGTTTGTGTCCATACTCAGTTTAGTTTTGGATTTAGTTTAGATTTTCAGTAGATTTTATGTGCAGGGCTTGGATTTAAAGGTGCAATAAGTAGGATTTTTGTGCACAGATGCACCCACATTTCAATTTTATTTAAATAGTTTATGATTAGTGAATGCTTTGACTTTAATCCTGACTGATCCTGACTACTTTAGTCCTGAGTTTGATACCAAACCTGACTCCTGTCTTGCTCCAACAGGAAACCCACTGAGGTGGAGTGGAGGTTCACAGAGGAGGGGGAGAAGGTGCGCGTCTCCCTCAGGACGGGCCGCATTGTCCCCAAACCAGTGTTCCAGCGAAGAGACGGCATCGTACCGCAGCAGTGGAAGGGTGAGGAACAGGCTAGAGGAGGGGCAAAGAAATCTAGATGGATTGAGGTAGCTTTTGTGAATGAGAGTCAAGCTTGTCAAGAATGTGGGTGAAGATGAGTGAGTGGAAAAGCAGGACACGAGCTGGTCTGGGTGATGTATAAGGAACGCCTTTATTTGTTTAAAGCGGTAATCAGCAGTTGAAACGATAACCAAGCTTATTCCCCGCCACTGTTTTGGTAAAGGCTGAGGGATGGGACTGGAGGAATGTCACCACTCAAATTTCTTCACAGAGTTATGGATGCAAACTGTCCATGATATCAACGTTCTAGTTTAAAAAATGTCTTTATGTAAATGTTTGTTCACATTTTACTTTGTTTACAAACATTGGAGTAAAACAAGCTTACCTTTTGGGTTCTGATAGGGTATGACAGTTGAACTAAGCTCATGAGGCATTAATAAGTTATATTTTCAAGAATCAATTGGACTTATCATTAATTTGTGAGTTAAAAGAATTTGGTAGCAACTTCCGATTGCCCCTTTAAAGGCCCAATGCAGCTATTTTTATCTCCGTATCAAGTCATTTCTGATTAAGTAACTTACTGTAATGATTTTCAATTAAAATGTTTAGCAAAGAGCAATTTCTCAAGCAATAATTTTGCTAGGAATGTTTGGGAGTGATCTGAGTGGGAAGGGGAAAACTAGCTGTTGTTGGCAGAGGTCTTTCTTATTTCTTACTCCATCCCACCAAAACAGGCTGAAATTTACCGCCTTGTGAAATCAACAGACAGGCCATAACTCCACCCATGCAAAACCTACTAATTAGAAGGTCCTGTGTAGATAGTTTCTGGTTGAAAATACAATCAGAAAATAACACTGGTAACAAAACAAAAAAATATATATATACTTTTACAGTGTTAGTTTCATCAGCTGTTATTACACAATAAAACACAGGAAAACTTAATTTCGACTCCACTGGGCCTTTAAATAATTATATTATAGCAATGTGAGAGTTGTGCTGAAGTTAAGTTTCCTGCATCTCTAGTCAGAATTTGGCCTATGATTAGGATCATTTTGCAGTCCCTCCATGATTTTGCGATGGCATTTTAGATTTTTTTTGCCAAGTCAACTATTCTCTGCAAATTTGATCAATTACAGCATAAAACAGTAAAATCATCGCAATATCACAAAAAGGTGACCGATCACACACTACGATAACAGGGCTCGTCGTTTAAACAAATCACTCACATTTACTGCATAACATGGTTCAATTAAGCCAACAAACTTTTTCCTTCGTCAGTGCATTTTCGTAACAGGCAATCACAAAACAATTACTAGGGTGATGTGTACCATATGATAGACTGGAAGTTAGGTGAGTTGGGTCAGCTACATGTTGTGTACTTAGTGTAAGTATACCCTTTCTTCTGAATTGACCCCCCCCCCCCCCCCCCCCCTAATTTTGGAATCCCCTTATTGGTTGGTGTCTGCCATCCCAGACGGCCCCAAGGACACCAGTCCGGAGGAAACCCTGGAGAAGACTTACACGCCCTCCCTCAAGACTCTGGAGGAGGAGGTGATGGAGAAACTGGGCATCGAGGAACCCAGGAGGAACCGGAAGACCTACTGGTACTGAAGGGGAATACCATCTGGTGTCTGGGCCACACAGCCACGGGTTGGGTTGGGGCGTTGCATCCACGGTATCCCTACTGAATGCTCTTTATGGACCTACAGTAGGCCTATATCTGTGTAGTAAAGAAATGTTCCACATCGCTCAGTCCAGATGGATATCAGGAATGGGTTGAGTGAGTACAGTAACGTGATGGGAATCTTCATGTGCACATAGAGATGTAACTGCATTTCAGGTCCTCTGTCAGGCATAAATTCAGCAGCAGTCACTATTTATGATGCTTTCAGAGTTTGTCTCAAATGTTTTGGTTTGTTTTTATCATAAATAAATGTCTAAGTAATCTACAATCCTGTTCTTGATTTGACTTTGAGTTTTCCTAGATAGTGGGAGATAAAAATGAACAATAGAAGTAATCTTAATGTTTCTGTGCTACAAATTGAGCAGGTACATGCATGCTGTAAATACTACATCTGCATTTGTTATAGAATTGGCTATTTTAGTTATCCATTCAGATGTTGAACAAGTGGTCTTTTCAAAGCATCCCTAAGTGAACTTATCTGAGACCTGATGAATATGTGTAAAGCTGCAATGACGTCTCGTTGTTACCAGAACTGCACCGTCAGCAACTAGTTCAAGCTTTTTAAACAGGTTTTTACTTTTGCAGGACGGCGTGGCTTTTGAGGGACATTTTGACAAATGGAGAGCTCAGAATTTGACAGACGAGCTGAAATCAGAGTTCAGGAGAAATACTTCAAGACTCTAAAGTTCGAGCTGCAGCAAACGCAGAGCCAGGAAAATAAATGTAGTTGCCAGCCTTTCTTGTAAAAGGGTTTGGGAAGATGAAGTAGAAAATACCTTAAGTCATTACTCTTCTTGGGGAAAGCTCACCGCCACTTTGGCCATTTATATGTTCAAATGAGTTATACTACTTGGGCCAGGGTGTAATAATGCCATTTTAAGCTTTAAGACAAATGTCTGGGTCTCTTTTCAATCCGTCTGAAGGAAAGAGGCGAAGGACCAAGTAATGGACATAGTCCAGAAGGAAATCCTTAGCAAGGGAGTGGCGAGGAGCGGGCCGCCTTCTCAATAGGACCACACTCGCCACATTTGATTAGGGTTCGTCATCTTATATGCCCAGTCACCTCATTTGACTCTGTTGGAAGCTGGATGTGTGACATTCAAACTTTTTCCACAGGGTGGTGTACAAAGTACTCATACAGGTTTTATATGATGGTCAAGAAGGGAAAAGCCCACCCCCCAAAAATAACAATACTGATGTACTGAACTGTTGAAAGTCCATGATTTATAATTGATTAATCTTTACATTTTATTTTACAGACGTGTAATAATATTCTGTCGGTCAATAGTGGAAAACCTACAGTTGTCCTTATTCAACTGAAAAGCAGTCTTCATAAGTCTGTTTTTTTGTCACTGTGCCATCCTGCTTGTTCATTTGCATAATTTTAAAATAGCAGCTGCAAAGGTGTAGTGTAATATGGATACATCCATTTCTTCAATGTATACTGTCGATCCAGTTGATGCTTAGATTAGCTGATGCTCCCTGGTGATAAAATGGCGCAGACAGATAGGGCAGCCGTGCTTCTAGCTCCGAAGCAACTTTGCAGTATTTTGTTTTTTTTATGTGTTATAGCTTACATTATTAACCCAGAATTGTTTGGGGGTTATTACATACAACTGGAAATAACTTTTGGATATCAGAGCGGTGGTAACTCACCAGCATTACGATCAGGAATACAACTTTCCTGAATTTGATCCTTTGTTCGTATCCCCCATGGCAATTGAACTGATTCCAGAGGCTGATCCAAAACACTGCCGGTGGAGCAGAGGTATTCGGAGTCCGACTCAGGAGGCGCGCACACCTCCCACCGCTTCTGAGTATATTACTCGCAAATGTTCAGTCTCTGGATAATAAAATTGACGAGCTCAGTGTAAGGATCTACTTCCAGAGAAACATCAGGGACTGTAACATACTTTGTTTCACGGAAACATGGCTTTCTCGGGATATACTGTCTGAGTCCGTACAGCCAGTTGGGTTCTCAGTTCATCGTGCAGACAGGAATAAAGATCTCTCTGGGAAGAAGACGGGGGTGTATGTTTCATGATCAACTACTCATGGTGTGAATGTGATAACATACAGAAACTCATCCTTTTGTTCACCCTGACCTGGAATACCTCACAATCAAATGCCAACCATATTACCTCCCAAGAGAATTCTCTTCAGTTATAGTCACAGCTGTGTATATTCCCCCTCAAGCCGATACCATGACGGCCCTCAAGGAACTACACTGGACTTTATGCAAACTGGAAACCACGTATCCCGAGGCCACATTTATTGTAGCCGGGGATTTTAACAAAGCTAATCTGAGGAAAACGTTTCCGAAGTTCTACCAAAACATTGACTGTAGCACTCGCTCTGAGAACATTGGCCCACTGCTACTCAACAAAATGCCTACAAAACTGTCACGTAGAGTAGGCCAGAAGGATAAACTGAAAAACCTAACCTCTATCAAATAAAAAGATGGCTGAGCCGTAAAAGTACTTATATGCAAGGGTGTTTATTTACATAGTGAATCCGGAAGAAAAACAACAGTACTGCCATCCAAAGTATACATTATGGGGACAGCTTTAAAACAATGCTGCCCCATCAACAGCTCAATCCAAAATAGTTCCCCCCTTGAACTGTGAGGCTCATTTTGTAGGGGAAGCCCCTCCCATCAGAACATACCCAGCACTAATTAATTACGCAATTACCTTCATTAAAGCCTACATTTTCCACTCAGCTAAACATAATGAATTATATACATTGCAACACGTTTCTCATGATACAATACACCAATATAACACACACCAATATAACACAAAATCCCATCCCTACTGACATGGAGTCTTCCAATATGCCCATTCACATGAAAGAGCCATTCGGGTCAGGCACGACAAAGCCAGCCCGATTACTGTAGCTCTGGTCCTTATCCCAGCATACCTGGAAGCTACAGAGATGGAAAGAGAGGAACAGAACAGAACCAAACAAACAACGCGCGTGCCTATAAAATTGATAACTACAATGTGTTGCTTAAATTAAACATGAACGCTTGTCTGTATATTCTTTAAACTGTTACTGACTGGAGGTAAGAATAAAGTATGAAATGTATGTACTAAGATAGGGAAGTTAACTTGTGTGTCGACCTACATTGTTAACGGAGCTGATAACGGAGCAGGGAGGCGCGCTGAGTGTGTGTGTTAGTGTACCAAACGCTGCCCTTGGCCAGTGACGGACTTTTCCGTCACAAAGACCCTCTCCCGCCCTCCCTTCAGGAAAATCTGATCATTACTCCATTTTGCTCCTCCCTTTCTATAGGCAGAAACTCTAACAGGAAGTACCCGTGCTACAGACTATTCAACACTGGTCTGACCAATCAGAATCCATGCTTTAAGATTGTTTTGATCACGCAGACCGGGTAGCCTCTAAGAACAATATAGACGAATACATGGATACGATGACTGAGTTTATCAGGAAATACATAGATGTACCCACTGTGGCTATTAAAACCTACCCTAACCAGAAACAGTGGATAGATGGCGGATTAGCGCAAAACTGAAAGCGCTGACCACCACATTTAACCATGGCAAGGTGACTGGGAATATGGCCGAATACTAACAGTGCAGTTATTCTCTCCGTAAGGCAATCAAACCGGCAAAATGTCAATACAGAGACAAAGTGGAGTCGCAATTCAATGGCTCAGCCCCCTCCTGTACTTCCTGTTCACCTATGACTGTGGCCACGCACGCCTCCAACTCAATCATCAAGTTGGCAGACGACACAACAGTAGTGGGCCTGATTACCAACAATGACGAGACAGTCTACAGGGAGGAGGTTAGGGCTCTGGGAGTGTGGTGCCAGGAAAATAGCCTCTCACTCAACGTCAACAAAACAAATGAGCTGATCGTGGTCTTCAGGAAACAGCAGAGGGAGCACCACCCTATCCACATCAACGGAACCGCAGTGGAGAAGATGGAAATCTTCAAGTTCCTTGGCTTACACATCACTGACGATCTTAAATGGTCCACCTACACAGACAGTGTGGTGAAGAAGGCTAAATAGCTCCTCTTCAACCTCAGGAGGCTGAAGAAATTTGGCTTGGTACCTAAAACCTTCACAAACCTTTACAGATGCACAATTGAGAGCATCCTGCCGGGTTGCATCACCGCCTGGTACAGCAACTTCACTGCCCTCAACCGCAGGGCTCTCCAGAAGGTGGTGCTGTCTGCCCAACGCAAACGTAACGTAAACTACCTGCCCTCCAGGACACCTACAGCACCCGATGTCACAGGGAGGCCTAAAAGATCAAGGACAACAACCACCCGAGCCACTGCCTGTTCACCCCTTCTATCATCCACAAGTCAATGTCAGTACAGGTGCATCAAAGCTGGGACCGAGAGACTGAAAAATAGCCTCTATCTTAAGGCCATCAGGCTGTTAAATAGGCATCGATAGCACGTTAGAGGCTCCTGCTCTATATACGTAGACTTGAAATCACTGGCCACTTTAATAATGGGACACTAGTCACTTTTAAAATGTTTACATATGTTGCATTACTCATCTGATGTATATACTGTATTCTATTATATTCTACTGTATTTTAGTTTTTGCTGCTCCGACATTGCTCGTCCAAATATTTACAGTTGAAGTCGGAAGTTTACATACACCTTAGCCAAATACATTTAAACTCAGTTTTTCACAATTCCTGACATTTTATCCCAGTAAAAATGATCTGTCTTAGGTCAGTTAGGATCACCACTTTATTTTAAGAATGTGAAATGTCAGAGTAATAGTAGAGAGAATGATTTATTTCAGCTTTTATTTCTTTATCACATTCCCAGTGGGTCAGAAGTTTAGATACACTCAATTAGTATTTGGTAGCATTGCCTTTAAATTGTGTAACTTTGGTCAAATGTGTTGGGTAGCCTTCCACAAGCTTCCCACAATAAGTTGGGTGAATTTTGGCCCATTCCTCCTGACAGAGCTGGTGCAACTGAGTCAGGTTTGTTGGCCTCCTTGCTCGCACACGCTTTTTCAGTTCTGCTCACAAATTTTCGATAGGATTGAGGTCAGGGCTTTGTGATGGCCACTCCAATACCTTGACTTTGTTGTCCTTAAGCCATTTTGCCACAACTTTGGAAGTATGCTTGGGGTCATTGTCCATTTGGAAGACCCATTTGCGACCAAGTTTTAACTTCCTGACTGATGCCTTGAGATGTTGCTTCTATATATCCACATAATTGTCCTCCCTTATGATGCCATCTATTTTGTGAAGTGCACCAGTCCCTCCTGCAGCAAAGCACCGCCACAACATGATCCTGCCACCCCGTGCTTCACAGTTGGGATGGTGTTCTTTGGCTTGCAAACCTCCCCTTTTTTCCTCCAAACATAATGATGGTCATTATGGCCAAACAGTTCTATTTTTGTTTCATCAAGCCAGAGGACATTTCTCCGAAATGTATGATCTTTGTCCCCATGTGCAGTTCCAAACCGTAGTCTGGCTATTTTATGGCGCTTTTGCAGTGGCTTCTTCCTTGCTCAGCGGCCTTTCAGGTTATGTCGATATAGGACTCGTTTTACTGTGGATATAGATACTTTTGTACCTGTTTCCTCCATCTTCACAAGGTCCTTTGCTGTTGTTCTGGGATTGATTTGCACTTTTCGCACCAAAGTACGTTCATCTCTAGAAGACAGAACGCTTCCCCTTCCTGAGCGGTATGACGGCTGTGTGGTCCCATGGTGTTTATACCTGCGTACTATTGTTTGTACAGATGAATGTGGTATCTTCAGGCGTTTGGAAATTGCTCCCAAGGATGAACCAGACTTGTGGAGGTCTACAGTTTTTTTTCTGAGGTCTTGGCTGATTTCTTTAGTTTTTCCCTTGATGTCAAACAAAGAGGCACTGAGTTTGAAGGCACACCACAGGTACACCTCCAATTGACTCAAATTATGTCAATTAGCCTATATGAAGCTTCTAAAGCCATGACATAATATTCTGGAATATTCCAAGCTGTTTAAAGGCACAGTCAACTTAGTGTATGTACACTTCTGACCCACTGGAATTGTGATACACTGAATTATAAATGAAATAATCTGTCTGTAAACAATTGTTGGAAAAAGTAGATGTCCTAACCGACTTGCTAAAACTATAGTTTGTTAACAAGAAATTTGTGGTGTGGTTGAAAAACTAGTTTTAATGACTCCAATCCTAAGTGTATGGAAAATTCCGACTTCAACTGTATATATTCTTAATTCCATTCCTTTACTTTAGATTTGTGTGTATTGTTGTGAAATGTAGATATTACTTGTTAGATATTGCTGCACTGTTGCGGCTAGAAACACAAGCATTTAGCTAATAATATCTGCTAAACATGTGAGACCAATAAAATTTGATTTGATCAAACACCTCATCTAAAGACATCCCATCTCCAGATCTCATCATCTCTTCCGCTTGCTCAGCAGTTCTCCACTCGCTCAATGGTTTGTATTGTGCTCCCTCGCTTTTTGTCGAGTTGCTTTCTGTGAGTCTTTTTAGCTATTAACTTGTCAGTTTTCTGTTGGCGTGTGTGTCTTTGATTCAGTGCCTAGCTTGCCTTGTCTGTCCACTTTAAATAGCCCATTTTCTCTGTACCCATACTCTTTGCACTATGAACAAAGGATACTGTTAGTTCTGCCGCAGACTGCCATAGGGGTGGTCTGTCATGAATCATCGTCTGTTTGACTCTGAGGCTCAACCGTGTGTGTGTGTAAAACCCCAATGTATATATTCTTCCAAACACCAACGCTGACATGTTCTGTCCACTGGTGTCCATTTCCTCCCAGTGAATCCTCACAGGATTCAATCTGCTGGAAAAACTATCGTCACCGCCAGCCGCTGAGACAAGAGAAATGATGTGTCACGTGTCATATAAATACATCATTACCTCATTCATGGTCATCCATATCCTCCCTTGGCCAATGCAATACCATCATCAACTGGGAGTATGACTAGCCAGAGGTTTGGCCAGGGCAGTCCGCTTCGTACTGTAAGTGAGACAAGCACAGTTATTTGCCCAGGCTTTGCATCCAAGGAAAAAGAACGTCGAGTCAGCAAAAAAAAAAAGAAGTCTGGTTTTGTGGTTTCTTTTAAAGGAAAGGAATGAATGGGAAAAATGACTTAACAGCTCGTCTCTCTTCCCACTGCCGTGTGAGTGCGTTATGGATCGCAGCGTAGGAATATGGAGAGTAGGCCTGTAGCCGAACTCTTGCTCACATTTTTACACCTGTGTGTTGTGGGATCTCTGTCTCACTTTCTGAATTAAATTTAAGAAGCTATATTGGCTTAGAAAGTACAGGAACTTACATTACCAAAGCAAACGTATAGGGACGTATTGACTGAATGATGACAGAAGAATCTCCCTCTGGAATTCTCAATATTTAATTGGCAGATGAAACAGATTTCTCAACAACCCATCTTTGAGCCTGCACAGTAATGGGAAAAGTGACCTTGAAAAATGTGTAAACTTGTATTTTCCTTTATGTGGTAAAACAGCAGGAAGGATAACAGGCCATTTAAATAATACCGCTGAGAGTGACTCAGACAGGCTAAATTAGAGACTTCTAATAAACACAACTCGGTTCCTTGTAATTTAGGTGATTCACTTTGTGAATTGTCCATGGAAAACAAATGCATCCCACCTATAGGCCTGTATTTAATGCATTTTTTTCTTACCTAAATTGTTAACCTTCTTATTGTGGGTTATTTGTTTCAAAGAGTTCCGGCATACTTCTGATGTAATGTTGAACCGCATTTGCAATCATGCCCATGAGTCACTAAATGACCTGTGTCAATGATGGTTACTTGCATGTTTGGTTGACTCCATTTTGCATAGCTTCCCTCACCAAAGGGTAATTGGAAACGAAATTAAACAGAATTGATGCTCATGATACTGACATCAGTGTACTGCTAACAGTATAGCTTCCTCCACCGTCCCCAAACCGGGTCAAACCAGTGATCCTCTGATCGCATACACATGACTGCCCTCCTTGACAACAATTGAGCTATGGAAAAGGATCCAATTTGATGGCTCTATTGGAGACATTTCAAGCTTATGGCATGTTCTTATCTCTGACAGACAGTGACAGATTTGTGGACCTCACAAATCTAAGAAACTGCCCAGAGGAATTCCCCAAGGTTTTGCATTCTGAGACATGGCGCAAATAGTCTTGTATTTCAGGACCACCAATACACCTCCTTCAATGTGTATTTAGTCGTCCACCTGGATGCCTGAATAAGCCAGCCAAGTCATCAAAAAGAAAACCCCTCTCTCCTTAACCCCTCTCTCCTAACCACAGTTGAATTGCAGCCAGCCCAAATCTCTATGGAATTATGTCCTCTAGACACCAGCAGGATGGGATGGATGGATGCACTGGGCAAAAGTTAACTTTGCACGTAGCTGCCACTGTGAGGGCATGTGAATGGCAGCTATGCATTGACCGAAGTGCCAGATTGGCACACTGTTGACCTTTTGATTCCACGGTATACCAAATGTATAAAATATTCAAGACCCATCATGCCTGCAGCATGCTTATGGCTAGCTACTGGATGGCTCTGGGTGCACCGCTAGCATGCAGTCACGGCTTTGACCTCATATGTTATGATGGTGTTCTTCTCTGACTCACTTTAGCTGTTCAGTCAGATAACCTTTATGCAGAGAAGTTCCACTCTATTACATGTTCTTGTCACACGGTGGTATACAGCGGAGCATCAAACTTTCAGTACCAAATGCTCTGTCAATGGAGGGCACATATCAAGGGACTATGTTGTCCTACCACCACTGAGGTGCCAGGACAGAGAAGAGCTGTGGTTGGGATGAAGGGTGGGGAAGCCAAGTGTCCACAGATTGCTGAACAGAGTGCTTGAGCCGAGGCAGAGATACAAATGATAAAATACTCAAAAGTAATTCAAATACCCATCTCTTACTGGAGGTAGGGAGGAGCAGTTTCCCTTGACAAAAACCAAGGTGTTGAATTGGAAGCAAGCTGCTACTGGGAACCAATGGAGATTGCAAAGGAGCAGAGTGACATGGGAGACCTTGGGCAGGTTGAAACGCAGGGTGCTGCAGAATTCTAGATGAGTTCATGGCATGGAGCCTAGCCAGCAGAGTTGCAGTAGTCCAGACAGGAGATGACATGTGCCTGGACTAGGACCTGTGCTTCAGCTGCCAAGTCATGTTTTGCTCTTGTTCCCCTTCAATCTATTAGAAACATTGTTCAGTTGTTTCTGTCATGGCCTCTTCACCCCAGTGAGGATGTTGTTCTCTGGTCTCCAGGGCCCCTCTGAGTTTCTGTCAGAAGACTCCGGTGTGCTCCCCAGCTCTGAGCCATTTCAAGTAGGTGCGTCTCTCCAGAAACACCAGGATCAACACATCCTTTTGCTCATCAAACAGACCAGAGGCGCGAATAAAAGTGAGTTGTGTTTGTGTGTGTGCATAGAAAAGAGAGTAACCCCATAGGACATACAACCCAGGGTTTAAATCGGCATTTGCTGTATTTGGTACCTGTTCGAGTCACCCCAGTCTGATTCAAAGGACATTAGACCCACCCCGCGACCTGGAACTATATGGAGCACCACTCGCCCCCAGGTAAATACGGCTGATCACACAAATGGTCTTTCTGCTCCCGTCTGTGATGTTGTCTATGATTATTTTGCCTGTGGAATACAGTTGCAAACCAATCCTTGGTAAATACTGTTTATATTCAGAACCACAATGTAAAGCTTAGAGAGGATCTCATGTTAAATACTGTTGAAGTAATATGGCTACAGGTTCATCTGCCTCACCTAAAGCCCATTCTTGTGGGAAGCTGCTATAGACCACCAAGTGCTAACAGTCAGTATCTGGATAAAATGCTTGATAATGTATGTGATATCAGCGCAGAGGTATATTTTCAGGGGATGTAAATATATATTGGCTTTCATCAATCTGCCCACTCAAGAAAAAGCTTCAAACTGTAATCAAGTCAACCTACCAGGATAGTTACAAACAGCAAATTAATAAAATCATCATGTATTGATCACATCTTTACTAATGCTGCAGAAATTTGCTTTAAAGCAGTATCGGATGTGGTGATCACAATATAGTATCCATATCTAGGAAAACCAAAGTTCCAAAGGCTTGGCTAAATATAGTGTATAAGAGTTTTGTAGTGATTCCTATGTTGTTGATGTGGAGAATATTTGTTGGTCTGTGGTGTGTAATGATGAGCAACCAGACGCTGCACTTGACACATTTATGAAATGGCTTATTCCAGTTACTAATAAGCTTGCACCCATTAAGACAATGACTGTGAAGACTGTTAAATCCCTGTGGATTGATGAAAATTGAAAAATTGTATGGTTGAGAAGGATGAGGCAAAAGCAATGGCAAATGTCTGATTGGCAAACTTACTGCAAATTGAGAAATCATGTGACTGAATAAAAATAAGAAACTTTACTATGATACCAATTTAAATTACATAAAGAATGATAGTAAAACGCTTTGGAGCACTTTAATTAGGGCTGAGATTCCACTAACGGGAGCAATATGACAACAGTGAAAGTGCAGGGCGCCAAATTCAAAACAACAGAAATCCCATAATTAAAATTCCTCAGACATACAAGTATTTCACACCATTTTAAAGATACACTTCTTGTTAATCCCACCACAGTGTCCGATTTCCAATAGGCTTTACGGCAAAAGCACCACAAACGACTATGTTAGGTCCGAGCCAAGTCACAGAAAAACACAGCCATTTTTCCAGCCAAAGAGAGGAGTCAAAAAATCAGAAATAGAGAGAATGAATTACTAACCTTTGATGATCTTCATCAGATGACACTCATAGGACTTCATGTTACACAATACATGTATGTTTTGTTTGATAAAGGTCATATTTCTATAAAAAAAATCTCAGTATGCATTGGCGCGTTATGTTCAGTAGTTCCAAAAACATCTGGTGATTTTGCAGAGAGCCACATCAATTTACAGAAATACTCATTATAAATGTTGATGAAAATACAAGTGTTATACATGGAACTTTTAGATACACTTCTCCTTAATGCAACCGCTGTG
Source organism: Oncorhynchus clarkii lewisi (assembly GCF_045791955.1). Lineage (NCBI taxonomy): Eukaryota > Metazoa > Chordata > Actinopteri > Salmoniformes > Salmonidae > Oncorhynchus > Oncorhynchus clarkii. The sequence goes on along the minus strand of NC_092178.1, from coordinate 29,654,062 downwards.
TCAGATTTCAAAAAAGTTTTACGGAAAAAGCTAACCATGCAATAATCTGAGTACGGCGCTCAGAAACTAAACAAGCCAAAAAGATATCCGCCATATTGTGCAGTCAACAGAAGTCAGAAATAACATTATAAATATTCACTTACCTTTGATGATATTCATCAGAATGCACTCCCAGGAATCCCAGTTCCACAATAAATGTTTGATTTGTTAGATAAAGTTAATCATGTATGTCCAAATTCCTCCTTGTTGTTAGCGCGTTCAGCCCAGTAATCCCACTTCATGACGCACGAGCAGACAAAGTCCAAATGTTCCGTTACAGTCCGTAGAAACATGTCAAACGATGTATAGAATCAATCTTTAGGATGTTTTTAACATAAATCTTCAATAATGTTCCAACCGGAGAATTCCTTTGTCTGTAGAATTGCGATGGAACAGAGCTCGCTCTCACGTGAACGAGCGCCACGAGCTCAAGGCATTCTGGCAGAGCCCTGACTCATTCCCCTCTCATTCGCCCCCACTTCACAGTAGAAGCATCAAACAAGGTTCTAAAGACTTGACATCTAGTGGAAGCCTTAGGAAGTGCAACATTACCAATATTCCACTGTATCTTCAATAGGGAATGAGTTGAAAAACGACCAACCTCCAGATTTCCCACTTCCTGGTTGGATTTTTTCTCAGGTTTTTGCCTACCATATGAGTTCTGTTATACTCACTGACATCATTCAAACAGTTTTAGAAACTTCAGAGTGTTTTCTATCCAAATATACGTATACTATGTATTAGTAACTGGGACTTAGTAGCAGGCAGTTTATTCTGGGCACCTCTGGGCACCTTATTCATCCATGCTACTCAATACTGCCCCCAGCCATAAGAAGTTAAATGAAATTTTGCCCAAAAAAGCTAACTCAACTCCATCATTCATTACATCAGATGGCTCATTCATCACAAAACCCACTGATATTGCCAATTCATTTAATACATTGGTCATTGGCAAGATTAGCAAATTGAGGTATGACATGCCAGCAACAAACGCTAACACTACACATCCAAGTATAACTGATCAAATTATGAAAGACCAGCATTGTAATTTTGAATTCCGTAAAGTGAGTGTGGAAGAGGTGAAAAAACGATATTGCCACTTCTATTTGCCATGTCTTCAATCTAAGCCTACTAGAAAGTTTGTACCCTCAGGCCTGGAGGGAAGCAATAGAAATTACACTACCCAAGAATAGTAAAGACCCCTTTACTGGCTCAAATAGCCGACCAATCAGTCTGTTAAAAAATTGTGTTTGACCAGATACAATGCTATTTTACTATTAACAAATTGACAACAGACTTTCAGCATGCTTATAGGGAAGGACATTCAACAACCACAGCACTTACACAAATGACGATTGGCTGAGATAAATTGATGATAAAAAGATTGTGGGAGCTGTTTGACTTCAGTGCGGCTTTTGACATCGGTCAGTCTGCTGATGGAAAAAAAAGTATAGGTTATGGCTTTACACCCCCTACTATATTGTGGATAAAGAGTTACCTGTCTAACAGAACACAGAGGGTGTTGTTTAATGGAAACCTCTCCAACATAATCCAGGTAGAATCAGGAATTCCCCAGGGCAGCTGTCTAGGAACCTTACTTTAAAAAAAACTTTACTAATGACATGCCACTGGCTTTGAGTACGGCCAGTTTGTCTATGTATGCAGATGACTCAACACTATACACATCAGCTACTACAGCGAGTGAAATCACTGCAACACTTAACAAAGAGCTGAATGGGTTGCAAGGAATAAGTTAGTCCTGAATATAAAAAAAAACTAAAAGCATTGTACTAGGGGCAAATCATTCACTAAACCATAAACCTCAACTAGGTTTGCAATAGAAATATTTGAAATTGAGCAAGTTGAGGTGACTAAACTGCTTGGAGTAACCTTGGATTGCGAACTGTCTTGGTCAAATCATGTTGAAACAACAGTAGCTAAGATGGGGAAAAGTCTGTCTATAATAAAGCGCTCTTCAACCTTTTTAACAACACTATCAACAAGGCAGGTCCTACAGGCCCTATTTTTGTTGCAGCTGGACTTCTGTTCAGTCATGCGGTCAGCTGCCACAAAGAGGGACCTCGGAAATGTACAATTGGCTCAGAACAGGGTAGCACGGCTGGCCCTTAAATGTACATGGAGAGCTAACGTTAATAATATGCATGTACATGTCTCATGGCTCAAAGTGGAGGAGAGATAGACTTCATCACTACTTGTTTTTGAAAGAAGTATTGACATGCTGAATGCACCGAGGTCTGTTTAAACTACTAGCACACAGCTCTGACACCCATGCATACCCCACAAGACATGCCACCAGAGGTCTCTTCACAATCCCCAAGTCAAGAATCAAATCAAATCAAATTCATTTATATAGACCTTCTTACATGAGCTGATATCTCAAAGTGCTGTACAGAAACCCAGCCTAAAACCCCAAACAGAAAGCAATGCAGGTGTAGAAGCACGGTGGCTAGGAAAAACTCCCTAGAAAGGCCAAAACCTAGGAAGAAACCTAGAGAGGAACCAGGCTATGAGGGGTGGCCACCCCTATTCTGGCTGTGCCGGGTGGAGATTATAACAGAACATGGCCAAGATGTTCAAATGTTCATAAATGACCAGCATGGTCAAATAATAATAATCACAGTAGTTGTCGAGAGTGCAGCAAGTCAGTACCTCAGGAGTAAATGTCAGTTGGCATTTCATAGCCGATCATAAAGAGTATCTCTACCGCTCCTGCTGTCTCTAGAGAGTGGAAAACAGCAGGTCTGGGAAACGCACAGGACAAAATAGATCTATGGCTACATGGAACTCTATTCCACATCAAGTAACTCATGCAAGCAGTAGAATCAGATTAAAAAAACAGATACAATTACACCTTATGGAACAGCAGGGACGGTTGAGACACACACACAGGCACAGACCCAGATACATATGATATGACACGCACTCTACACACAAGTACACAGATTTTGTATTGTATTTGTATTGGATACGTGATAGTAGATAAGTGGCCAGAGGGAACACACCTAATGTGTTGTGAAAAGTGTTAATGTAATGTTGTGTAATATTTTAAATTGTATTTAACTGCATTAATGTTGCTGGACCCCAGGAAGAGAAGCTGCTGCCTTGGCTTTTGGGGATCCTTAAGTAATACAAATACAAATACTACTGTCAAATTTCCTGACTCTGGCTGGAGATGAATCACATACTCAGTGGGTAAAATTTCTAAATATTCTGGTTGTAAACTGCTATTCTGGTTCAGAAGACATTATATAAAAGGATGACAACCAATAGGTTAATTACAAGCAGCAATTAGATTTCAGTACCTTGCGCAAGAGCATATCAACAGATGTTTCACCTCATTGGCTCGGATTCAAAACAGCGACTTTTCGGTTACTGGTCTAACGCTCTTAACTGCTAGGCTACCTAGACAGTTAAGCGGTAAACTACAAGGTACTCCCAGAGATCCTGATTGTCAATCATCATGTAATCTAGAGATGACAGGTTAGAGAACGGTGGAGAGATTGGTATATCTGTTTTATAGAAGATAGCATTACAGGATGTTTCAAGGTTTCGTAAGCTTCTTAGTCCTGTGACCACAGCACTTGTTATATGATATTGATCAACTGGATTTAATGAGAGATGGAGTATTGTAACATTGGCCAGTCGCTCTAAGACCCCGGGTTCCAAATGGAACATTTGATTTCCAGGTAAATCTAAATGATTGACTATAATATATATATAAGCTTTTCTGTTCATATTGATTTAAGATTATTTCCGGTCAAATCCAATGTCTAGTTTTTGCAAACCCTCCTTGAAAGTCTTACTCAAGGTCTGGAGATTGTTGCTCTCAAGATTCATGGTTTGTAGGCCCTCAAACCCTGGACAAAACAGCCTTAAAGGTTTGTAATGTTGTTAAGATTGAGTTCTGTGAGTCCTGTGAGATTTTCACCACAGAAATTGCACCTTTTTCTGGACTTTTAAAAGTAATCCCATACATAGCCAGCAAAACAGCCTAAAATGTTTTTGCAATGGAAAAATAAAATGTATATTTCTTATTGGACAAGTCCAGGTATTCCCTCCCTATTTCAGTCCGTTTTCTTCTATTTGATGCCTAATGAACATGACCTAGCCCTTCCTGCTTTGCAGTTTTCCGCCTAGACAGTCCTGGCAATGTCTCATCAGTGTTAAATTCCTCTGGGCCATGCCACTTCTGCCAAGGCAGAGGAGGACATCTACAAAGCACCATTCACTCACTGCCCGCCCAACAACACAGGTGCCACCATGGCACACTACCACCAGGTGTGTTGAACTCCAACTCAATGCCCATATGCAGCATGTATGTGCTGGTTTTCTATTCCGTATACAGTGGGGAGAACAAGTATTTGATACACTGCCGATTTTGCAGGTTTTCCTACTTACAAAGCATGTAGAGGTCTATAATTGTTATCATAGGTACACTTCAACTGTGAGAGATGGAATCTAAAACAAAAATCCAGAAAATCACATTGTATGATATTTAAGTAATTCATTTGCATTTTATTGTATGACATAAGTATTTGATCACCTACCAACCAGTAAGAATTCCGGCTCTCACAGACCTGTTAGTTTTTCTTTAAGAAGCCCTCCTGTTCTCCACTCATTACCTGTATTAACTGCACCTGTTTGAACTCGTTACCTGTATAAAAGACACCTTTCCACACACTCAATCAAACAGACCTCTCCACAATGGCCAAGACCAGGGAGTTGTGTAAGGACATCATGGATAAAATTGTAAACCTGCACAAGGCTGTGATGGGCTACAGGACAATAGGCTAGCAGCTTGGTGAGAAGGCAACAACTGTTGGCGCAATTATTAGAAAATGGAAGAAGTTCAAGATGACGGTCAATCACCTTCGGTCTGGGGCTACATGCAAGATCTCACCTCGTGGGGCATCAATGATCATGAGGAAGGTGAGGGATCAGCCCAGAACTACATGGCAGGACCTGGTCAATGACCTGAAGAGAGCTGGGACCACAGTCTCAAAGAAAACCATTAGTAACACACTACGCCGTCAGCGCATGTCCAGGCCCGTCTGAAGTTTGCCAATGACCATCTGGATGATCCAGAGGAGGAATGGGAGAAGGTCATGTGGTCTGATAAGACAAAAATATATATTTTTGGTCTAAACTCCACTTGCTGTGTTTGGAGGAAGAAGAAGGATGAGTACAAACCCAAGAACACCATCCCAACCGTGAAGCATGGAGGTGGAAACATCATTCTTTGGGGATGCTTTTCTGCAAAGGGGACAGGACGACTGCACCGTATTGAGGGGAGGATGGATGGGGCCATGTATCGCAAGATCTTGGCCAACAACCTCCTTCCCTCAGTAAGAGCATTGAAGATGGGTCGTGGCTGGGTCTTCCAGCATGACAAGGACCCCGAAACTCACAGCCAGGGCAACTAAGGAGTGGCTCCGTAAGAAGCATCTCAAGGTCCTGGAGGGGCCTAGCCAGTCTCCAGACCTGAACCCAATAGAAAATCTTTGGAGGGAGCTGAAAGTCCTTATTGCCCAGCGACAACCCCGAAACCTGAAGGATCTGGAGAAGGTCTGTATGGAGGAGTGTGCCAAAACGCCTGCTGCAGTGTGTGCAAACCTGGTCAAGAACTACAGGAAACGTATGATCTCTGTAATTGCAAACAATGGTTTCTGTACCAAATATTAAGTTCTGCTTTTCTGATGTATCAAATACTTATGTCATGCAATAAAATGCAAATGAATTACTTAAAAATCATACAATGTGATTTTCTGAATTTTTGTTTTAGATTCCGTCTGTCACAGTTGAAGTGTACCTATGATAAAAAAAATTACAGACCTCTACATGCTTTGTAAGTAGGAAAACCTGAAAAATCGTCAGTGCATCAAATACTTGTTTTCCCCACTGTATATCTTTTTGACCAATTAAATAAGCTTAGAGAATTGTGATTCACACAACTGGAGAAGATGGTGCTGCTTAAAATACAGTGCCTTCAAAAAGTATTCACACCCCTTGACTTTTTCCAAATGTTGTGTTACAGCCTGAATTTAAAATGGATTAAATTGAGATTTGTTGTCACTGGCCTAAACACAATACCCCATAATGTCAAAATTGAATTATGTTTTTGGACATTTTTACAAATGCATTACAAATGAAAAGCTGAAATGATTTTAGTCAATAAGTATTTGTCATTGTAATCAAAGGGCTAATATTAATACTATGCATGTCAGTCTCTCTTGGCTAAGAGTTGAGGAAAAACTGACTGCGTCACTTCTTCTTTATATAAGAAACGTGTTGGAAATTCAAAATAGTTTGCATTGTCAATGTATACACAGCACTAACACACACACTTACTCCACCAGACATGCCACCAGGGGTCTTTTCACAGTCCACAGGTTCAGACACATTTAAGGAAACGTACAGTATTATACAGAGCCATGAGTGCATGGAACTCCCATCTTATATAGTGCAAGTAAACAGCAAACCTGGTTTCAAAAAACAAATAAAGCAATGCCTTTCCCCCATGTGAACTACTTGTTGTGTGTATGTACTGACATGTATGTGTAACTGATAGATGCACACACAGACTACATGTTAATGTATGTAAATTGTAAAGTATTTTGTCTGTAATGTCTTTTTCGTTATTTGTCGGACCTCAGAAAGACTAGCTGTTGCCATTAGTGTCAGCTAATGGGGAGCCTAATAAATCAAATAATTTGTTATGACAAGCTTACATATATTCAGGAGTAAAAATTTGCTTCACAAGTCACATAATAAAGTTGCATGGACTCACTCTGTGTGCAATAATAATGTTTAACATGATTTTTGAATGACTACTTCATCTCTGTAACTCACACATCTGTAAGGTCGAGCAGTGAATTTGAACCACAAAGACCTTTGAGGTTTTCCAATGCCTCGCAAAGAATGGCACCTATTGATAGATGGGTAAAACAAATTAAAAGCAGGCATTAAATATTCCTTTGAGCATGGTGAAGTTATTAATTACACTTTGGATGGTGTATCAATACACCCCGTCATTACAAAGATACAGGAGTCCTTCCTAACTCAGTTGCCAGAGATGAAGGAAACTGCTCAGGTTTCAACATGAGGCTAATGGTGGGTTTAAAACAGTTACAGAGTTTAATGGCTGTGATAGGAGAAAACAGAGGTGGATCAACAACATTGTAATTACTCCACAATACTAACCTAATCATAAATACGTTTTTTGCAGCTTTACGTTTTGCAATATTTGTTTTCTGTCAGAAGTGAAAAGAAGGAAGCCTGTACAGAATACAAATATTCCAAAACATGCATATTGTTTGCAATAAGACACTAAAGTAAAGCTGCAAAAAATTTGGCAAAGAAATTAACTTTATCTTCTGGAAACTCCAACACAACACATCACTCTTCATAGTTTAAAGCATGGTGGTGGCTGCATCATGTTATGGGTGTGCTTGTCATCAGCAAGGACTAAGGAGTTATTTATGATGTGAAAGAAAAGGAGCTAAACACAGGCAAAATCCTAGAGGAAAATATGGTTCAGTCTGTTTTCCAACAGAAACTGGGACACAAATTATCCTTTCAGAAGAACAATACCCTAAAAAACAAGGCCAAATATACACTGGAGTTGCTTACTAGACAACATTGAATGTTCCTGAGTGGCAAGACTTGAAAATGGCTGTCTAGCAATGATCAACAACCAACTTGAATGAGCTTGAAACTTAAAAAGAATATTGTTCAAATATTGTACAATCCAGGTGTGGAAAAAGTCAAGGGGTGTGACTACTTTCTGAAGGCACTGTATGTACTGTGTACCAACCACTCAACTCTACTCTGTTTCCCAAAATTCACAGTTTAACCCTTGGGATGGGATGCCACACTGTGCTTGCTTTAACTTTGAAGTTCAAAGGTCTTTGTCAACCTTTGTGGACATAAACATTGCATGTACTCATTTTGATCTAAATAATATCCCAATTTAACATAATATATAGAATTTCTAAATAATTTGCATTATGTTCATTGACCAATATTAAACTATTGTAAGTGTATTGTAAATGCATTATTCATGGTTATCTGCAGGCATACGTTATATTCAATATACTTTTTTCGTAGGCTGCAGCCCATCTTCACATCGTTTTCTTGCCTGCTTCCTGCTAATCTAGTGGATACTCTCTCTCAGCGCGTGCCTGCAGCATCAGCAACTTGCCCGCATGCTGCACTGACTGACGCACTATCCCCATTTGTCTCCTCTCTACGCACGGCATTTCTCTTCTCTCGCCCTTTTACTGCAATAGAACCCTGTGTCCTTTCCATTAAATGTCATATTCACCATCAGTTTTATGACGAATAAGCCTACATTGAGACGTTGCTCAAGCAGTTCAACTGCATTGCTCTGTAGGCTGTCATTCCATCCCACTTTATACCCCATCCCTTTTTGACGGACACATTCTCCTCCATCCTCTTAGTTGCATGAAAAAAGTGGGCAGTTCAAGATTTTATATTTGCCCTCACTGTCTCAAACTCCCTCTTTTCTCCCTGTTCTTTGCAGCCGGTCGGACGCACGCGTCCCATACCTGCATAGAGCTCCCTGCATTTTTGAGGACCGTCCCTTATCGAACGTCGCAATATCCCGCGCGCACTGCACCAAGAGGGAGCCGATACCGAAAATAATTAACTTCACTTCAACCAAAAATATTATAAAGTCCAGTACTTCACAACCATTAGTCGAAATGTTTGTCAAAAGAATGCGGTAGGTGACGTTTTATTTCATTTAGCCTAACAGCTTTGGACCGATGCCGCTTAAATGAGGGCAGAAAGTTATAGTTGACCATGTCAGAGTATATTTATTGTATTTACCCATAACCTGCACTTATATGTGACATGGAGCTTTTCTTTCTTTCCTCGCATTGCGTTCCTCCCCCGGTGGTCCTGAATTTAGCCTACTCTTATTTACATGGGCTATAATAGGGCTACAAACAGGATTAGACCATTTAGGGTCGTATTTCTTTGAAGCTCACCCGCGCACTGTCAGGACAAAAGTATATGTTAAGAACAATACCTTTCAAATTTCTTTATTCCACTGTGACATTTGGCAGCGTAATTTTAACGTCTTTGCATCAGATTGAGGATAAACCCAGTAACATAACTTTTCATGACATAATCTTAATGCAGTGTCTTTTGGCTGATACGTTTTAAACTTTGTTTTGGAGCTTAAAGTTTGAACCAACTATGTGCCGAAGGTGTCGCCTATTAAATGCTGCTGATGAACGAGGGTTTTTATGTGGACATTTGAGAGTTCTGATATGGTTTGTGGAACATCTTGCAAAGCTCTTTAATGACATTAAGAAACGTACAGTAGACGTCTTCACCCTTTTTCTAATGTAGAAACTTACACATAATTCAACTCCATACTTTCCTTCACCACTTTCTTTTTTGCTCTTCTCCACTAGTACAGTACCCCTCCTAGTAACTCTCAGTTTAGACAGGGTCATAAATAGCATCTCTCACTGTCTTTAGTCTTTCTTTCTCTCTTACACTCCCTCTCTTGTCTCCTCCCTGCTACCTCTATTTCTCTATCTCTCTCTCCTGCTCTCTCTCTCTCACTCCCCCCTCTCTAATGCAGTCTCTTAGTGGACATGTTGCCTTTGGCATCACAGGCTAGAAGCCTCAGTCTCTGTCAGTGACATTCGACTTTAAAGGTCCAGTACAGTCAAAATCGTGATTACCTGTGTTTTCTATTTATTTCCACACTATGAAGTTGGAATAATATTGTGGAAATTAGGACAAATCCCTTTTTGTGTAAGAGCTGTTTGAAAAGACTGCTTGAATTTTCAGCCTGTTTTGGTGGGATGGAGTTTTGGCCTGCCTGGTGACATCATCAATAGACCAATAAGAGAGTTCCAAACCTCTCTGCCAATAACATCTAGTTTTCAGTTTTCCCCTCCCCACTCAGACCACTCCCAGACAGTCCTATCAAAATTCTTGCTTGAGAAATAGCTCTTTGCTAAGAAGCTATTTTTGTTTCATTTTGACAATTTTAATTGAAAACAAAGTAGTAAATATAGTAAATATATGTATTTATTTATCCTTTATTTAACCAGGAAGAGCTCATTGAGATTAAAATCTATTTTTCAAGAGCGCCCTGGCCAAGATAGGCACCACCAAGTCATTACAAAATAATTACAGACAGGACAACATGAAAAACTACAAGTAATCTAGTAAACCATTGAATTCACAAGAGTATAAAACAGCAAATTAAAAACATTGACAGGTCAGGGAATCAGCCTCAAAATCCTTCATCAGTGATTTAAAAACACCAATCGGGACAAGTTCTTCCAGTTTAAAATTATTTTGTAAGGTGTTCCAAGATGATGGCGCAGAGTACATAAAAGCCCTTTTACCAAATTCAGTTCGGACATTTGGAACAGTTAGCAGGATAAAGTCCAGCGAACGAAGAGAGTACCCACCACATTTCTGAACAATAAAAATGCACTACTAAAAAGGTAGTAAACCCAAAATGGCTTTGTAAATAAAAGTATTCCAGTGACAGCCTACGAGTGACTAGAGAAGGCCAGCCAACCCTGGTATACAAAGTGCAGTGGTGCGTAAGGGTTTTGCAGTTTAAAATACATCTCAAAGTGCCATGGTAAAGACTGTCAATTGATCTCAAACACTGAGCGGAAGCATTCATATACAGTGCCTTGCGAAAGTATTCGGCCCCCTTGAACTTTGCGACCTTTTGCCACATTTCAGGCTTCAAACATAAAGATATAAAACTGTATCAACAACAAGAAGAAGAATCAACAACAAGTGGGACACAATCATGAAGTGGAACGACATTTATTGGATATTTCTAACTTTTTTCACAAATCAAAAACTGAAAAATTGGGCGTGCAAAATTATTCAGCCCCTTTACTTTCAGTGCAGCAAACTCTCTCCAGAAGTTCAGTGAGGATCTCTGAATGATCCAATGTTGACCTAAATGACTAATGATGATAAATACAATTCACCTGTGTGTAATCAAGTCTCCGTATAAATGCACCTGCACTGTGATAGTCTCAGAGGTCCGTTAAAAGCGCAGAGAGCATCATGAAGAACAAGGAACACACCAGGCAGGTCCGAGATACTGTTGTGAAGAAGTTTAAAGCCGGATTTGGATACAACATTTTTTCCCAAGCTTTAAACATCCCAAGGAGCACTGTGCAAGTGATAATATTGAAATGGAAGGAGTATCAGACCACTGCAAATCTACCAAGACCTGGCCGTCCCTCTAAACTTTCAGCTCATACAAGGAGAAGACTGATCAGAGATGCAGCCAAGAGGCCCATGATCACTCTGGATGAACTGCAGAGATCTACAGCTGAGGTGGGAGACTCTGTCCATAGGACAACAATCAGTCGTATATTGCACAAATCTGGCCTTTATGGAAGAGTGGCAAGAAGAAAGCCATTTCTTAAAGATATCCATAAAAAGTGTCGTTTAAAGTTTGCCACAAGCCACCTGGGAGACACACCAAACATGTGGAAGAAGGTGCTCTGGTCAGATGAAACCAAAATTGAACTTTTTGGCAACAATGCAAAACGTTATGTTTGGCGTAAAAGCAACACAGCTGAACACACCATCCCCACTGTCAAACATGGTGGTGGCAGCATCATGGTTTGGGCCTGCTTTTCTTCAGCAGGGACAGGGAAGATGGTTAAAATTGATGGGAAGATGGATGGAGCCAAAATACAGGACCATTCTGGAAGAAAACCTGATGTAGTCTGCAAAAGACCTGAGACTGGGACGGAGATTTGTCTTCCAACAAGACAATGATCCAAAACATAAAGCAAAATCTGCAATGGAATGGTTCAAAAATAAACATATCCAGGTGTTAGAATGGCCAAGTCAAAGTCCAGACCTGAATCCAATCGAGAATCTGTGGAAAGAACTGAAAACTGCTGTTCACAAATGCTCTCCATCCAACCTCACTGAGCTCGAGCTGTTTTGCAAGGAGGAATGGGAAAAAATTTCAGTCTCTCGATGTGCAAAACTGATAGAGACATACCCCAAGCGACTTACAGCTGTAATCGCAGCAAAAGGTGGCGCTACAAAGTATTAACTTAAGGGGGCTGAATAATTTTGCACGCCCAATTTTTCCGTTTTTGATTTGTTAAAAAAGTTTGAAATATCCAATAAATGTCGTTCCACTTCATGATTGTGTCCCACTTGTTGTTGATTCTTCACAAAAAAATACAGTTTTATATCTTTATGTTTGAAGCCTGAAATGTGGCAAAAGGTCGCAAAGTTCAAGGGGGCCAAATACTTTCGCAAGGCACTGTATAAAATATCCCCATAGTCTAGTAAAGGCATAAATGTAGCTGATACTAGCCTCCTTCTGGCTTCAAAAGAAAAACAGGCCTTATTCCTAAAATAAAATCCCAATTTCAGCTTCAATTTTTTTGTAAATAGTTGAATATGCAATTTAAAAGAGAGGCCGTCATCAATGAAAATTCCAAGATATTTATATGAGGTTACAACCTCAATCTCCTTGCCCTGACAGGTAGTAATAGGTGAAAGGTTCAGAGGACTATTTCTTGCATTAGAAAACACCATTAGTTTAGTTTTGTCAGTATTGAGGATAAGCTTCAATTGACACAAGGTATGTTGAACAGTATAAAAAGCAGTTTGCAAGTTCTGGAAAGCTTCTGTAAGAGACAAGGCACAACAGTAAATAACAGTATCATCAGCAAAACATGAAGTTGTGCATTTTGGACATTTTTGTCTAAATCAATTATATAAATAGTGAATAAGAGAGGACCAAGTACAGAGCCTTGGGGCATACCATTCAAAACAGACAATTTAACAGACATAAGACCATCAAATTGAGTGCACTGAGTTCCATCAGACAGATAGTTAGCAAACCATGCAACTGCATGCTCCGAAAGACATACACTCGACAATCTCTGCCCTAGTATAGCATGATCAACTGTATCAAAAGCCTTAGAGAGATCAATAAAAATTGAGACACCGTGCTGTTTTTTGTCAATGGCTTCAGTGATATCATTTAAAACCTTCATGGCTGCTGTAAATATACACTGCTCAAAAAAATAAAGGGAACACTAAAATAACACATCCTAGATCTGAATGAATGAAATATTCTTATTAAATACTTTTTTCTTTACATAGTTGAATCTTTGAATCTTTGAATTTATCAACCCATGGAGGTCTGGATTTGGAGTCACACTCAAAATTAAAGTGGAAAACCACACTACAGGCTGATTCAACTTTGATCTAATGTCCTTAAAACAAGTCCAAATGAGGCTCAGTAGTGTGTGTGGCCTCCACGTGCCTGTATGACCTACCTACAACGCCTGGGCATGCTCCTGATGAGGTGACGGATGGTCTCCTGAGGGATCTCCTCCCAGACCTGGACTAAAGCATCTGCCAACTCCTGGACAGTCTGTGGTGCAACGTGGTGTTGGTGGATGGAGCGAGACATGATGTCCCAGATATGCTCAATTGGATTCAGGTTTTGGGAACGGGCGGGCCAGTCCATAGCATCAATGCCTTCCTCTTGCAGGAACTGCTGACACACTCCAGCCACATGAGGTCTAGCATTGTCTTGCATTAGGAGGAACCCAGGGCCAACCGCACCAGCATATGGTCTCACAAGGGGTCTGAGGATCTCATCTCAGTACCTAATGGCAGTCAGGCTACCTCTGGCGAGCACATGGAGGGCTGTGCGGCCCCCCAAAGAAATGCCACCCCACACCATGACTGACCCACTGCCAAACCGGTCATGCTGGAGGATGTTGCAGGCAGCAGAACGTTCTCCACGGTGTCTCCAGACTGTCACGTCTGTCACATGTGCTCAGTGTGAACCTGCTTTCATCTGAGAAGAGCACAGGGCGCCAGTTGGGAATTTGCCAATCTTGGTGTTCTCTGGCAAATGCCAAACGTCCTGCACGGTGTTGGGCTGTAAGCACAACCCCCACCTGTGGACGTCGGGCCCTCATACCACCCTCATGGAGTCTGTTTCTGACCGTTTGAGCAGACACATGCACATTTGTGGCCTGCTGGAGGTCATTTTGCAGGGCTCTGGCAGTGCTCCTCCTGCTCCTCCTTGCACAAAGTCGGAGGTAGCGGTCCTGCTGCTGGGTTGTTGCCCTCCTACGGCCTCCTCCACGTCTCCTGATGTACTGGCCTGTCTCCTGGTAGCGCCTCCATGCTCTGGACACTACGCTGACAGACACAGCAAACCTTCTTGCCACAGCTCGCATTGATGTGCCATCCTGGATGAGCGGCACTACCTGAGCCACTTGTGTGGGTTGTAGACTCCGTCTCATGCTACCACTAGAGTGAAAGCAACGCCAGCATTCAAAAGTGACCAAAACATCAGCCAGGAAGCATAGGAACTGAGAAGTGGTCTGTGGTTACCACCTGCAGAACCACTCCTTTATTGGGGGTGTCTTGCTAATTGCCTATAATTTCCACCTGTTGTCTATTCCATTGAACTGTTGTCTATTCCATGAACTATTTTCTGAGGAGAGTTTATGATGGGTATTCTTCTCCTCTCAATACAACCCCGCTTGAAGAAGATCATTGCACATATATGATCTGACCCCCGCGGTACTGCTTTGGCACTTTAATCTAGTGGCACCAATAGGATTCTAGCTCATAACTACCAAACTATTATCAATATTCAACTTCAGGGCTAATTTTAACCAACCTAATTTGCCAGACGTGATTTAAAATGGCTGGTGACAGAGTGGGAGTATATTACTTGTTATTATCCTTGGCTTGTGTGCTTTGTGGTCACAAAGGTTGTTGTCCAGAGCCCACATTAGTGTAGAACATCCACCCCCCAAGCTACGTCTGAAGATTCAGTCTTGACAAACAAATGTTATTGCCACCATTGGTTGTGAATTTGATCTTTTGAAGAGTTTGTCAACCACTGGTAGGTAGTACAACTATGTTGACACAAGGGTTGGGGTCAATTCAATTTCAATGAAGTCAAATCAGGGGGTTGGCTAAAATTCAATTTCCATTTTTTTGATGCTATTTCAGTTTATTTGAAGACACTTTCTGATAGACTCTTGGGTTCAATCAAATGTCATTTTCACTCCCAAGTGGAGCAGCTGTTAAGGCACTGCATCGCAGTGTTTCTAGAGGCATTGTGGCTTGGCAGGGTCATGTTTCGGAGGACACATGGCTCTCGACCGTTGCCTCTCCCGAGTCCGTACGGGAGTTGCAGCGATGGGTCAAGACTGTAGCAATTGGATATCACAAAATTGGGGAGAAAAAGAGGTAAAAGAACCACAACAAAAATTATTTTCAACCAAGAATCTGAAATTGCAATAGTGGGGGTGGTTGTGTGATTCACACACTTTTTATTAGCTACATGAAAAGGAAGGATGGATGGATAAATAGATAAATCCATTAGGATTTATAATCTATTGAATATGCAGCCCAAATAATATGTAATAATCCTTACTAGAGATTTCCACATCAATGACATCAATCTCCCATTGACATTAATACTTGACTTACGTGAAAGTTCAAGTTACAGCACACACACATTTCTCAACTTACAATGCAGCCATAAATGACTGTAGAGGTAAGATGAGCAAACTCTTGGGATGTGTGATAGAGAAAACAGACACTGGGGAGTTGAAGAGTAATCTTCCCTAAGGGGCTTTTTTTGTGGTAACGGGACATGAGTGATTTATGAATATGTGGAAGCAGGTTAAATGAACTTAACAGAAAGTAACTGGGTTCTACATGGTTCAAATCAAATCAAATCAAATTTTATTTGTCACATACACATGGTTAGCAGATGTTAATGCGAGTGTAGCGAAATGCTTGTGCTTCTAGTTCCGACAATGCAGTAATAACCAACAAGTAATCTAACTAACAATTCCAAAACTACTGTCTTGTACACAGTGTGAGGGGATAAAGAATATGTACATAAGGATATATGAATGAGTGATGGTACAGAGCAGCATAGGCAGATACAGTAGATTGTATCGAGTACAGTATATACATATGAGATGAGTATGTAAACAAAGTGGCATAGTTAAAGTGGCTAGTGATACATGTATTACATAAGGATACAGTCGATGATATAGAGTACAGTATATACGTATGCATATGAGATGGATAATGTAGGGTAAGTAACATTATATAAGGTAGCATAGTTTAAAGTGGCTAGTGATATATTTACATCATTTCCCATCAATTCCCATTATTAAAGTGGCTGGAGTTGAGTCAGTGTCAGTGTGTTGGCAGCAGCCACTCAATGTTAGTGGTGGCTGTTTAACAGTCTGATAGCCTTGAGATAGAAGCTGTTTTTCAGTCTCTCGGTCCCAGCTTTGATGCACCTGTACTGACCTCGCCTTCTGGATGATAGCGGGGTGAACAGGCAGTGGCTCGGGTGGTTGATGTCCTTGATGATCTTTATGGCCTTCCTGTGACATCGGGTGGTGTAGGTGTCCTGGAGGGCAGGTAGTTTGCCCCCGGTGATGCGTTGTGCAGACCTCACAACCCTCTGGAGAGCCTTACGGTTGAGGGCGGAGCAGTTGCCGTACCAGGCGGTGATACAGCCCGCCAGGATGCTCTCGATTGTGCATCTGTAGAAGTTTGTGAGTGCTTTTGGTGACAAGCCGAATTTCTTCAGCCTCCTGAGGTTGAAGAGGCGCTGCTGCGCCTTCTTCACAATGCTGTCTGTGTGAGTGGACCAATTCAGTTTGTCTGTGATGTGTATGCCGAGGAACTTAAAACTTGCTACCCTCTCCACTACTGTTCCATCGATGTGGATAGGGGGGTGTTCCCTCTGCTGTTTCCTGAAGTCCACAATCATCTCCTTAGTTTTGTTGACGTTGAGTGTGAGGTTATTTTCCTGACACCACACTCCGAGGGCCCTCACCTCCTCCCTGTAGGCCGTCTCGTCGTTGTTGGTAATCAAGCCTACCACTGTTGTGTCGTCCGCAAACTTGATGATTGAGTTGGAGTTGGTTGTTAAAGGGTTGGAGTTGGTTGTTAAAGGGATAGTTCACCCAAATTGCATTGTAATTTGCATGAACTATCCCTTTAACAGACAAGGCTGCGGGGAAGAGTCAGAGGTAGTACTTAATAAAGGAACTTGAATGAGCCTCCGGTATTCATTGAAAAAGGGGAAGTTAGATGAATGAACTAGGGTTACGGAGGACAGACCAGCGATGAAGAGACAATGAGCTGAGAGAATTAAAAACAAGCCGCCAACCTTCTCTTGTGTGTCTGTGCCAGAACCGTTCCTTTTGTAGTTTTCTATAAAACAAAATGCGGATGTTGTGCCTCGCTGGGCCGTGCAGAGACTGCTAACATCTTCTGCTTCCCCTGTGACACTGTCTCCTCAGTCTCCTCATCCAGGGAAACCAGGACATCATGCACCTTCTTGTCTTTCATCCCACCCTGCAGGAGGCGAGAGCCGGGCTGCTCTGAGTGCACTCTGTTTCTCTGGCTTTCACCACGCAGCCTCTGGGACTGTGGGCTCATTTAGTTCACTTCAGTAATGGACACAACATATAGGCTGGGCGGGTGGAGAGGAGAGGGGGAGATGGAGGAGTGGGAGCATAAGCAGAGAAGTGAGAGGTGTCCTGACAGAAGTGAAGGGATGGAGAGCAGGAGGTAAGGAGGGAAAGCAAGATTTGATCTAAACTAAACACTCCATTAAGCATCCCCCAACCTTGAAATTAAGTGACAGAAAACACAACCTCACTAAAATGGTTGCAAGAGCTACATAGCTTCAAATCAAATCAAATTGTATTGGTCACATACACATGGTTAGCACATGTTATTGTGAGTGTAGCGAAATGCTTGTGCTTCTAGATCTGACAGTGCA
Organism: Oncorhynchus clarkii lewisi; assembly: GCF_045791955.1. Lineage (NCBI taxonomy): Eukaryota > Metazoa > Chordata > Actinopteri > Salmoniformes > Salmonidae > Oncorhynchus > Oncorhynchus clarkii. The sequence continues at coordinate 29,636,148 of NC_092178.1, read as the reverse complement.
GCACTATCTAACAGGTAATATTTAACAATTCCACAACAAAACCTAATACACACAATCGAGTAAAGGAATGGGATAAGAATATATAAGTATATATGGATGAGCAGTAACAGCGGCTAAGATGCAATAGATAGTAAAGAATAGATAGTGAAGGATACAGTATACAGTATATACATATGAGATGAGTGATGCGAGAATGTAAACATTCTTAAAGTGGCATTATTTGTCACGACTTCAGCCGATGTCGGTCCCTCTCCTTGTTTGGGCGGTGTTCGGTGGTCGATGTCACTTATCTTCTAGCCATCACTGAGCCATTTTTCATTTTCCATTGGTTTTGTCTCGTCTTCCTTCACACCTGGTTCCAATCCCATCAATTACATGTTGTGTATTTAACCCTCTGTTTTCCCTCATGTCCTTGTCTGAGATTGTTTGATTGTATGTTAGTGTATTATGTGTTGGTGCGCGATGGGTTTTATACCCACTTTTTATTATTTTGTCATTTTGGTTTTGGAGTTTTGTGAAGCACTGATTAAACAACTCCGTTTACACCAAGTTCGATTCTCCTGCGCCTGACTTCCCTGCCACCAACCCGCACCCATTACATTATTAAAGTGACTAGTGTACCATTTATTAAAGTGGCCAATGATATCAAGTCTGTAGGTAGGCAGCCGCCTCTCTGTGCTATTGATGGCCTTGAGATAGAAGCTGTTTTTCAATCTTTCTGTCCCAGCTTTGATGTACCTGTACTGACCTTGCCTTCTGGATAGAAGCGGGGTGAACAGGCAGTGGCCTTGATGACCTTTTTTGCCTTCCTGTGACATCGGGTGTTGTAGGCGTCCTGGAAGGCAGGTAGTTTGCCCCCGGTGATGCGTTGTGCAGAACTCACCATCCTCTGGAGAGCCCTGCCATTGTGGGCGGTCTGTTGCCATACCAGGGGGTGATACAGCCCGACAGGATGCTCTCAATTGTGCACCTGTAAAAGTTAGTGAGGGTGACAAGACACACAAAAAAGTTAGTGAGGGTGACAAGACACATTTTTTTCAGCCTCCTGAGATTGAAGAGGCGCTGTTGCGCCTTCTTCACCACACGGTCTATGTGCGTGGTCCATTTCGGTTTGTCGGTGGTGTGTACACCGAGGAACTTAAAACGTTTCACCTTTTCCACTGCTGTCTCGTCGAAGTGGATAGGGAGGTGCACCCTTTGCTGTTTCCTGAAGTACACAATTATCTCTTTTGTTTTGCTGACATTAAGTGAGAGGTTATTTTCCTGACACCACACTCCTAGGGCCCTCACCTCCTCCCTGTAGGCTGCCTTGTTGTTGTTGGTACTCAAGCCTACCACTGTAGTTGCATCTGCAACTTGATGATCGAGTTGGAGGCGTGAATGTCCTCGCAGTCATGGGGGAACAGGGAGTACAGAAGGGGGCTGAGAACGCACCCTTGTGGGGCCCCAGTGTTGAGGATCAGCGTAGCAGTGGTCATGTTTCCTACCTTCACCACCTGGGGGAATCCCGTCAGGAAGTCCAGGGCCCAGTTGCACAGGGCAGGGTCGAGATCCAGGGTCTCAAGCTTAATAATGAGATTGAGCTGTAGTTGATGAGCAGCATTCTTACATAGGTATTCCTCTTGTCCTGATGGGATAGGGCAGTGTGCAGTGTGATGGCGATTGCATCATCTGTGGACCTATTGGCGCGGTAAGCAGTTGGGTGTGACAGGTAGGTTGGAGGTGATATGATCCTTGACTAGTATCTCAAAGCACTTCATGATGACATGATACGTCTCGTGTTTGAGACTTTGAATTGCGACTCCACTTTGTCTCTATACTGATGGTTTGCTTGTTTAATTGCCTTATGGAGGGAATAACTCATCTGTTTGTATTCGGTCATGTTTCCAGTCGCCTTGCCATGATTAAATGCGGTGGTACGTGCTTTCAGTTTTGCGCGAATGCTGCCATCAATCCACGGTTTCTGGTTAGGGAAGGTTTTAATAGCCACAGTAGGTACAAGATCTCCTATACTCTTCCTTATAAACTCGCTCATCGAGTCAGCGTATACGTCAATGTTATTGTCTGAGGCTACCCGGAACATATCCCAGTCCATGTGATTGAAGCAATCTTGAAGCATGGAATCCGATTGGTCACACCAGCATTGGATAGGCCTAAGCATGGGTGCTTCCTGTTTTAGTTTCTGCCTATAGGAGGGGAGCAACAAGATGGAGTCATGGTCGTATTTGCCAAACAGAGGGCGGTGGAGGGCCTTGTATGCATGGTGGAAGTTGGAGTAGCAATGGTCGAGCGTATTACTCGCTTGTGTACTGCAAATGATATGCTTATAGAATTTAGGTAGCCTTGTTCTCAAATTAGCTTTGTTAAAATCTCCAGCTACAATAAATGCAGCCTCAGGATATATGGTTTCCAGTTTGCATAAAGTCCAGTGAAGTTCCTTGTTGGCCGTCTTGGTATCCGCTGCGGGGGGATATACATGGCTGTGATGATAACCGAGGAGAGTTCTCTTGGGAGATAATATGGTCTGCTTTTGATTGTGAGGAATTCTAGGTCAGGTGAACAAAATGACCTGAGTTCTTGTATGTTGTTACAATTACACCATGAGTTGTTAATCATGAAACGTACACCACCGCCCTTCTTGTTACCGGAGAGATGTTTATTCCTGTCGGTGCGATGCACTGAAAAACCCTCTGGCTGTACGGACTCCGACAGCATGTCCCCAGCTAGCCATGTTTTTGTGAAACGGAGTATGTTACAATTCCAGATATCTCTTTGGAAAGCAACTCTTGCCCTGATTTCATACATTTTGTTAACTACTGTAGGGACTGGATATTAGCAAGTAATATACTCTGAAGCGCACATCCGAAGCCTCACTAAAAGACCGCTCCGGTACCCTCTCCTCCGACGGCGTTGTTTTGGGTCGGCCTCTGGAATCAGTTCAAATGCCCTGGGAGGTGCAGACAAAGTATCCATTTTGGGAAAGTCGTATTCCTGGTCGTAGTGCTGGTTGTGCTGGTAAGTCAACGTCTCTCTGATATCCAACAGTTCTTTCCGGCTGTATGTAATAACACTTAAGGTTTTCTGAACTAACAATGTAAGAAATAATACATTTAAAAAACGAAATAGTGCACAGTTTCCTAAGGACTAGAAGCGAAGCTTCCATCTCTATCAGTGCCATCTTGTAGCTGTTTATGTGATTTGACCTTGGTATGCCTCTTGTATGAGACATGTACTGCGGCAGTACACCTGTATACAACCAACCCAGGATCCAGGAGAGATACAGGGTGTGCAGGCTTTTGGTTCAGCCCTGCACTAAAGGCACCATAATGAACTAATTTGATTCAACTAATTGATTGGAACAGAAGTGTTTGTGGTGGGCTGGAACAAAAAGCTGCACACACACACTCGCCTGGTTGACCAACTACTTCAGTGTGCCAAATCGGAGGGCCTGTTGTCCGGACCTCTGACAGTCTCTATGGGTGTGCCACAGGGTTAAATTCTCGGGCCAACTCTCTTTTCTGTATACATCAATGATGTTGCTCTTGCTGCTGGTGATTCTCTGATCCACTTCTACGCAGACGACACCATTCTGTATACTTCTGGCCCCTCCTTGGACACTGTGTTAACTAAGCTCCAGATGAGCTTCAATGCCATACAACTCTCCTTCCGTGGCCTCCAACTGCTCTTAAACGCAAGTAAAACTAAATGCATGCTTTTCAATTAATCACTGTCCGCACCTGCTCGGCCGTCCAGCATCACTACTCTGGACGGCTCTGACTTAGAATACGTGGACAACTACAAATACCTGGGTGTCTGGTTAGACTGTAAACTCTCCTTCCAGACTCACATTAAACTAAGCATCTCCAATCCAAAATTAAATCTAGAATCGGCTTCCTATATCGCAACAAAGCATCCTTCACTCATGCTGCCAAACATACCCTCGTAAAACTGACCATCCTACCGATTCTCGACTTCGGTGATGTCATCTATAAAATAGCCTCCAACACTCTACTCAACAAACTGGATGCAGTCTATCACAGTGCCGTCCGTTTTGTCACCAAAGCCCCATACACTATCCACGATTGCGACCTGTACGCTCTTGTTGGTTGGCCCTCGCTTCATACTCGTCACCAAACCCACTGGCTACAGGTTATCTACAAGTCTCTGCTAGATAATGCCCCGCCTTATCTCAGCTCACTGGTCACCATAGCAGCACCCACTCGTAGCACGCGCTCCAGCAGGTATATCTCACTGGTCACCCCTAAAGCCAATTCCTCCTTTGGTCGTCTTTCCTTCCAGTTCTCTGCTGTCCATGATTGGAACGAATTGCAAAAATATCTGAAGCTGGAGACTCACATCCCCCTCACTAGCTTTAAGCACCAGCTGTCAGAGCAGCTTACAGATCACTGCACCTGTACATCGCCCATCTGTAAACAGCCCATCTATCTACCTACCTCATCCCCATACTGGTATTTATGTATTTATTTTGCTCCTTTGCACCTCAGTATCTCTACCTGCACATTCATCTTCTGCCGATCTACCATTCCAGTGTTTAATTGCTATATTGTAATTACTTCACCACCATGGCCTATTTATTTCCTTAACTTACCTCATTTGCACTCACTGTATATAGACTTTTTGTTTCCTTTTGTTCTATTGTATTATTGACTGTATGTTTTGTTTATTCCATGTGTAACTCTGTGTTGCTGTATGTGTCGAATTGCTACGCTTTATCTTGGCCAGGTGGCAGTTGCAAATGAGAACTTGTTCTCAACTAGCCTACCTGGTTAATAATGTCCTCTTGAATCTAGGGGGCACTATTTTCATTTTTGGAAAAATAACGTTCCCAAAGTAAATGGGCTATTTTGTCAGGACAAGATGCTAGAATATGCATATAATTGACAGCTTAGGATAGAAAACACTCTAAAGTTTCCAAAACTGTAAAAATATTGTCTGAGTATAACAGAACTGATATTGCAGGCGAAAGCCTGAGAAAAATCCAATCAGGAAGTGACCCTTTAGAAACCTCTGCGTTCCTATGCGTCTCTATTGAGCAGTGAATGAGATATCAACCAGATTCCTTTTTCTATGGCTTCCCTAATGTGTCTAGTGTCACAATACATAGTTTCAGGCTTTTATTTAGAAAAATGAGCCTGAACGTCAACATTGCGTCAGTGGTCAGCTGGAGTCTCTCAGAGTGTTTTGTGCGTAAGGGACAAATGCTGCCATTGTTTCTCTCTTTCCTACTAAGAAGCCATCTGTCCCAGTTGATATATTATCGAATAGATATTTGAATAACACCTTGAGGATTGATTATAAACAACGTTTGCCATGTTTCTGTCGATATTATGGAGCTAATTTGGAATATTTCTTGGCGTTGTCGTGACCGCAATTTCCGGTCGAATTCTCAGCCAAACGTGAAGAACTAACGGAGTTATTTCGGCTACAAAAATAATATTTTTGGAAAAAAGGAACATTTGCTATCTAACTGGGAGTCTTGTGAGTGAAAACATCCGAAGCTCATCAAAGGTAAACTATTTAATTTGATTGCTTTTCTGATTTTCGTGACCAGGTTGCCTGCTGCTAGCTAGGCATAATGCTATGCTAGGCTATTGATAAACGTACACAAATGCTTAACAAGTGATAAACAAAAGGCTAAGCTGTGTTTCAATATATTTCACTTGTGATTTCATGAATATTAATATTTTCTAGTAATATTTATGTCCGTTGTGTTATGCTAATTAGTGTCAGTTGATGATTACGCTCCCGGATCCGGGATGGGTAGTTACAAGAGGTTTTTAAATAAAGGTGAAATAAATAAAATAAATGTAAAAAACACAGCCCCCTTGGCTCAGGGTTGGTGACTATAGTGCACAGTGCATCACAACACAGTACAGTACAGTATAAGTGTTTGATATCATAATAAAGTGCAGTATGGGTTGTGATAACCTATTTCCCCACAGTTACTTCTCCACAACGTTTTGCTTGCATTCTACCTGTCTTTTTGTGTCTGCATAAAACGGGTAACATAGTCCAAACCTTGTATGCATTGGCACAGCAGTGTTCTAGAACATTGTACCATTGGCATTCATACTTGTCAAATTCTCAGCGCGGCCCAAGCAATTTCTCTAACTGTCAACACGTTCCGATGAAAAAAATAACTTGTACATGGGAGCCGCCTTGGTTGTGAAGTTTGGGAAGGTGTGCGTTGGAGCTGTGCGTCCCCCGGGGACAATGGTCTCAGAGCCGCGTATGTCACAATGGGACGCCGGACTATCAAGTCTTAGTGTCTATGGACTATGATTTACGCTTTAAAACCTCTTAAGGATATGCCCCCTTATTTTCAATTTTCTCCTAAAATCACATAACCAAATCTAACTTTCTGTAACTCAGGCCCTGAAGCAAGGATATGCATATTATTGGTACCATTTGAAAGGAACACTTTGAAGTTTGTGGAAATGTGAAAGGTATGTAGGAGAATATACAAAACAGATCTGGTAAAAGTTATGAACCGGTTGAAAGAGCCCTATTTTATACTGTGTGTATCATGTACTTGAGGATATTGCACAGGCAGCTTTTTCTGGATATGGAATTGCTCTTGGTGGTGTCTCTGGGTGATGCTTGAGTTCTATTCACTGTTTTCTTAATTAAAAAGAGCAGAAAAGCTGGCGGCACAATGACTTCAAGTCCAAGGACGTTCTTCCTGAAAGATAACCAGGCATGACCTCCATTTTATTCCTCGTCATCAGTCTGTCGCCATTAGGATGGATACAAACCTGTGTTTATGGATACTCATATAACAATTATATAGTTTCAGACATCCCTGGTTAGCGTCCTCTTCATGTGGTCAAGTCCTGTTTAAAGGGATTCCTAGTGGTTTTCGGCTTCCTTTTCCATAAAAAAATTGAATAAAGTGTGCCAGAGCATCTTGTCCTGTAATCTTCCCACATGGACTTTTGTAAGAGAACTGATATAAAGGGAAACACAGTGTGCAGCTGTCCTCTTGCCCGTCACTCGTCTTTTGTGAGACATTTTCTAGTGGAGAATACTAATGGCTGCATGTCTGTGGAGCTAACCCAGCTGGCATGAATACAAACAACATTTATTCGACCACAAGAGAGTGCTGTTTTATACTACACTTGTGTCTCTTTGTTGTCCTTGTTTTTGGAGACCTTTGCATGGATAGGTTGTCATTTGATATAAAGTAACAGTAATGATGAGAGTAAGGATTAAAAAAACACAGATGAATGACCTGTGCACTGCGATTGACTTGATTGCGAGTCTTCAGCTAACATGATTGCCTTTTAAAGTATACTGTTGTGCGCAGCTCACTAATCTGTGTTGGATGGTATCCCGGCCTAAATTTTGACTCAGAAAGAAACACATACTTTATAGTGCATGTGTGCTTATGTACAGTACCAGTCAATAGTTTGGACACGCCTACTCATTCAAGTGTTTTTCTTTCTTTTTTTAAACTATTTTCTACATTGTAGAATAATAGTGAATACATCAAAACTATGAAATAACACATATGGAATCATGTAGTAACCACAAAGTGTCAAAATATATTTTTTTATTTCAGATTCTTCGAAGTAGCCACCCTTTGCCTTGATGACAGCTCTCACGCCCTGACCTTAGTTATCTTTGTTTTCTTTATTATTTTGGTTAGGTCAGGGTGTGACGAGGGTGGTATGTGTGTTTTGTCTTGTCTAGGGTTTTTGTACATCTATGGGGTTTTGGTATGTCTAGGTAAATGTAGGTCTATGGTGGCCTGAATTGGTTCCCAATCAGAGGCAGCTGTTTATTGTTGTCTCTGATTGGGGATCCTATTTAGGTTGCCATTTTCCATTTTGGTTTTGTGGGTTATTGTGTAGGTGCATGTCAGCACTCGGTTTATCATAGCTTCACGTTAGTTTTGTTAGTTTGTTTAAGTGTTCTTCGTTAATTAAAGAAGAATGTATTCTTATCAAGCTGCGCCTTGGTCTCATCATTACGAAGAACGTGACAACAGCTATGCACACTCTTAGCATTCTCTCAAACAGCTTCATGAGGAATGCTTTTCCAACAGACTTGAAGGAGTTCCCACATATGCTGAGCACTTGTTGGCTGCTTCACTCTGCGGTCCATTAGTACAAAGGACAGATTTCCACCGGTCTAATGTCCATTTTTCGTGTTTCTTGGCCCAAGAAAGAGTGCACAAAAACAGTTGAATGAGTAGGTGTGTCCAAACTTTTGAGCGGTAGTATAGGTATATATAAATAAATACATATATATATATATATTTATACTGAACAAAATATAAGCGTAACATGCAACAATTTCAAAAATTGTAGTGGGTTACAGTTCATATAAGGAAATCAGTCAATTGAAATTTATTAATTAGGCCCTAATCTATGGATTTCACATGACTGGACAGGGGTGCTGCCATGGGTGAGCCTGGGAGGGCATAGGCCCACCCACTGGGGAGACAGATCCAGCCAATCAGAATGAGTTTTTCACCACAAAAGGGCTTTATTAGACAGAAATACTCCTCAGTTTCATCAGCTGTCCGGGTAGCATAGTTACATGTGGTCTGCAGTTGTGAGGCCGGTTGGACATACTGCCAAATTCTCTAAAACGACTTTGGAGGCGGCTTATGGTAGACAAAGTAACATTAAATTCTCTAGCAACAGTTATGGTGGACATTCCTGCAGTCAGCATGCCAATTGCACGCTCCCTCAAAACTTGAGATATCATTGGCATTGTGTTGTGTGACAAAACTGCACATTTATTTATTTATTTGTACTGTAATCATTGAAATGCAAGAGAAAGGCCATAATGTATTATTCCAGCCCAGGAGCAATTTAGATTTTGGCCAGTAGATGGCAGTAGTGTGTGTGCGCAAAGTGTTAGACTGATCCAATGAAGCATTGCATATCTGTTCAAAATGTTGTATCAAGACTGCCCAAATGTGCCTAATAGTTTTTTAAATACATTTTCAAGTTCATAATTGTGCACTCTCCTCAAACAATAGCATTGTATTATTTCATTGTAATAGCTACTGTAAATTGCACAGTGCAGTTAGATTAACAAGAATTGAAGCTTTCTGCCCATATCAGATATGTCTATGTCCTGGGATTTTATTTTGTTACTTACAACCTCACGCTAATCACATTAGCCTATGTTAGCTTAACCGTCCCGTGGCGGGGACACCGATCCTGTAGAGGAGGTAGACTCAGCGATGCAAGATGTATACACAATATCGGGCTGATTTCCTCAACAATGTTGAAGCGTGAGGCTAAACTTATCCGTTGTTTTGGTTCTGTATCTACTACGTTGTAGCAGCATGAAGCACACCTGCACACATGTGTAGATCATATGTGTGACTGTGTGAGAGCAACGTCTTGCATCGTTCTCAGCTCAACTTCTGTGGTGCTGCTCGTGCCAATGTCGTAGCGCTGAGTCTACCTTTAAATATTATGGAATAATATGTATTTACACTGTAGTTAAACTGTCTCTGCCTACGTAATTACTTTGTAAAGACACATTTTTAGGCAAATGCTTTGAAGTGGTCCCGAAATGCTCACATTCAAAGGGTCATATAAGGACATGACTTTCAATTTCACTTATCTCATCAGAGAGTGAATATCCACAAATCGTAGTATTAGGAGTAGTAGTTTATTACATTTTACATGTAGGCCGTACTTGGCAGCCTAAAGCTGAATTGCAGTACACAGCATATATACAAGTAACAAATCTCAAAGCGCTTGAAAAGCAAAACAAGCATCAATTAAAAGTATGAATGACATGAGTATAGGTCTGCACAGTTCTAAGTACTTCAAGCCTCTAAGAGATGAAGCGACAACCGCTTATACATTTGTAGCTACAACCCGCATCAGAGTAGCACAGTAACACAGACAGCTCAGAGTAAACTATGTGTTGTCTCCTGCATTTACATATCCCTTACCATGACTTGTATCATGATGGAAGCTGATCTTGGATATCCAGAGAAGTGTACTGGTATAACATATGTGCTGGGTCTTCCTTGGTCAGTCGAATGAACGTGGCTCTTTTTTGAGGGTGTCTGGGGCTCGTTTAGTAGGTTTAGTAGTAAGCTTTGTGAAACGGTGGGTGGTGGATTGGTGCAACTGGTGCTTGACTATTAGAATTTCAGTCACATAGAATGACTAGAAAAGCCTGAATCAAGCCAGCTGGATAGGAGTGTACTCTCCCAACACAAAGACACACAAACACACGCGCGTGCACACACACACACACACACACACACACACACACACACACAGAGTATTTGTGTATATTTTGACGAGAAGACATTCTTCATTTAATGTGAGCAGGGTTGTATTTTTTTGAGCAGCTCACAGACTCTGCTTGTCTCGGAAACAGTGTCTGCAGTCCAAGTGACTTAATAGTCTACTGTGTCTGTTAAAAGTCTACTGTGTCTGACTGAAAAATAATACAAATGAAACAGAAACAATATTCACAAATATGTGTAACAAAGACAGATAACTAAGGGTTGGTTTCCTGCAATCATTGCAATTTTTGCAGAAAAGGCAGTCAAGTTTTCCTTTATCCGCAGAATTTACAATTGCTGCAGAATTTCCCCAAAATGCATTTTTTCTTCAGCGCTACTAGATGGCACCAGCCACACTGTATACTTACCCAGTCAGCTAACCTAACATAGCTAGGCGTAAAAGAAACACCTGAAACTAGATCCTGGCAGGGAAGGTTCTCTTCTGCACTTTTCAACCAATCCAGTAAATGTGAAGGAGAAGTTAAGATGGAGTGTCGCCTCGTTAACTTCCGTTTGTTGGCAACTCTGCTAATGCTACCAGTCGACAAACATTCAGGGAGATTCTCAATTGGCCGAAAGTCTGTCCTGACCTCAACTCCGCTCTCCTCTGTGACCCGGAAACGGGTAAGTGGTCAAGTGGTCGAGGAGAGTGTCAGTTTGTCAGTAGGCGAATGCCGGAGTGTCCTCTGCACCTCGATAGCCTCGTCTCGCGAAATCCTCCGCAGAAGAGTTTTGAAATCTGCCACACCACCTTTGAATCGGCTATTGCACATATTTAAAAATGATACACTACTTATCCTTTTATCTATACTATCTGTAGCACAACTACCTACATTTATTTTTAATGCTTCACACATTTATGTTGGGATACCACGTCTGTAACTGTCATGACGCGCTAGTGAAGAAGGTCTCATTTCATAGAAGTGCATTTGTTTCAATGTTTCATCCCCTCCTCTCCTTGATTACCTTTTGACTTTTTAAAAAAAGAAGTGAGGAGAAGAGGATGCAAGGAATTGAGAACACCAATTGAGATTCTCCCTTCGTCATTCATGGAGGAAGAGGTTTTTTTACGACCAGCTAAGCCAAACGCAGGAAACTAGGCAACTTATCAGGTTTAGAGGGTTTTTGACAATTTAAATGTTTGCTCTAAATGGTAATTTAGGCACATTTTTCAAGTCTGCAGAATTTTGGGAAAGTGCATCTAGTAAAACGGGGATGGCATAAAGATATAATGAGTGAAATCATAATCGTATAGGTGATTCAACTGGTGGTCAAGACGCACAAAATTGAAATATTTTTATTTCTATGAGGTCAAAGGTAAAAAGCATACCCTTTTGGAGAAGGTTCTGAAAGTACTCAAAAGTATGAGGTAAAGTTTGTTGCCTTGTCCTTTCTGAAAAGTATTTTTGAAAAACATAAACTGTCTTTTGTCAAAAATTCACTTATTTGTGTGAGGTAGATGTTTATGGCCCCTCCCCTTTCCATCGTGGCTGCCTCTGAGGTTGTGTGAGGTCAGTGAGAGCCGCCTGCCATGCCTGCTGAGCTAATAACAGGGTCAGACTGGTGAAGAGGCACTGGCAGAAAACCCTGGGCAATGCAGACGTGTAATTTTCTCTTGGAGGTGATGAATCGCTTGCGGTCAGATGTGGATGTGCCGCCGGATTCCTTTTTGGGGTCTGAGCAACTGCTCCTCCAATGTCTCTGTGTCCTGTATTAGGATATTTCAAGGTCCTTGATCTTTTTATATTATTGAATTAAGACCGTTTAGTCTTTACTTTATTCCCATAAATGGTCAATTTTCTGTCACCACCACATTTTTTCCTCATACTGCATGTGCTTTTCATCAACTACACTTTCAATCTCATCATCCTCCATTTCTCCACACATCCTTCTCTCAGCTCCTGCTCTCTCTCATCTCTCATCGATCAGTTAGACGCTGTTTGTCAATCAAACTACTTGTTTACCGTCTGGCATTGATCTAACATTTTAATACTCATCATTCATCACTCTCTGCCCTCTCTGTCCTTATCTACACTCGAATCATAGAGGGTATATAATGTAGGAGTAAAATAAGCCAACAAAAATAATACTGTAACCAATTGGCGAAGTAGAGATTGTTTGTTAAATAAGGTGCATATGCCATATGTAATATGTAAAAAAAAAAAAAAACTCCCTTATCTCACTCTCACTATCTCTCCTCCACAGACCAGTAAGGTTCCTCCTCCTTCTGTGCGCACTTTGCCATCTGACCCTGGCTTTCCCCGCCCAAACAGGATACTCAGAAGGTACAGATCTTCTAACGTGTATTTTGATGCATTATCATTATTTGGGATGACAATGCATTGCATTAAAACTTTTATTTTGATTTCAGGTTATTATTTTAAAGGGATACTTCTGGATTTTAGCCGTTATCTACTTCCCCAGAGTCAGATGAACATGTGGATACCATTTTTATGTCTCTGCTAGCATTAGCGCAAATAGCATGCTAGCTGTTCCTGTAGACTTCTAGTCATTGTGCTAACGTTAGGTAGCATTGGCTCACGAAACTACCTCTTAACTTCCGTCATACTGGACGCAGAGACATAAAGTAGTATCACAAAGTATCCCTTTAGCCTAAGCAGCGCTGTGGTCCTCATGAACTGAAATTTAAAGACTCAGTTGCTGTATAGTAATTGCTGCATAATAGTTGCTGTATAAACATGGATTATGTCTAATTTATATTTCTATATATTCAACATGTAGCTGATTAAAGCATTTGTTTTTCTGCCCACTCCGTAATCATATAATATTTTGAGGGGAAATTACACTCATCCATGGAATATAACCATTGCTGCAGAATTTTGAAGATTGTCCCCGAAATGCATTATTCACCATCACCACTAGAGGTCAATAGCCGGCCACTTACTCAGTCAGCATCATTTACTCACTGTGTCTCTCCTTCCTGACTCAGATGACAACCGACAACTCCAGGTCACCATCTCCAAGGCAATCCCGATTTCCACTGCACAGCTAGGAGGCTCCATCACAATCCCATGTATGGTGTCCCTGTCCCCTGGGCCCCCCTCGTCCTCCTCGCCCCCCAGCCCGCCCCGGGTCAAGTGGAGCGTGTTGCATGATGGGGAGCAGGAGGAGACGGAGATCCTGGTGGCGCGGGGTCAAAGGGTGAAGGTCAACGAGGCCTACGGAGAACGAGCTTCCCTGGTCAACTTTGCTGACTCGCCCGAGGACCTCTCCCTCTGGCTGGGGGAGCTGCGCTCAACAGACACAGGGCACTACCGTTGCGAGGTGCAGCAGGGCCTGGACGACGCCAGCGACTTCACACAGATCAAGGTCAAAGGTAACAAAAGGAGAAGGATTTTTAAGGCTGTAGGAGTCTGTGAATATTTTAGATTTTTAAAAACTTGTCTAACAGGTTTAGAAACTGCGAACAGGTTTAGAAACAACCAGATTTAGCCTTATATGCAACTATTAATATGTTTTCTTTCAGTTTTTACCACATATTGTGTATTTGAACCTGTCAATATTTATCTGTGTGTGTATGTTTGTGTTTGTGCACACGTGTGTGCATGTAGGTGTGGTCTTCCACTACAGACATGCCTCTGGTCGCTATGCATTTTCGTTCAGTGAGGCCCAGGCGGTGTGCGAGAGCATTGGGGCACACATCGCTACTCCCGACCAGCTTCTGGCAGCCTATTACGATGGCTATGAGCAGTGTGACGCCGGCTGGCTCGCTGACCAATCTGTCAGGTATCCACAACTTGTCTTATAATACAAAGACACATTTCTTAAAGGTGCAATACTTTGTTTTGACTAATTCACACGCCTATAGGCTACTGGGAATTTTGAATTTGACCCACTGTGTGGTATGTAATACTATTTTCTGGCAGACTGTATGTTGACCTGAATCAGTTTCACTCTAGTCCTGATGTTAATTAAGCTAGATTTCCTCATGAGCATTATCATGGCTTACATGTGTAAAATAGGGACTCTATTTGGTCTGTGTTCCCAACACACACATCAATTCCCGCTAACAGATTAAAAAATAATGACTGAGGCCCCTCACTTATCAGAGTTAGTCTTTACAACATTTTCTTAGCACAGGAAATACTAATATTTTCTATTTCGCAGATATCCAATCCAAGTTCCCCGGGAAGGTTGCTATGGTGACATGGATGGTCGCCCGGGAGTGAGGAACTATGGGACACTGGAACCAGAGGAGCTGTTTGATGTGTATTGTTATGTGGAGCATATTGATGGTAAAGAACAACAACTTGTGAATAGCTTCCCGTAAAATAGTGACAGTGTGATTAGCTCCCCGTAAAAAGGCAGTGTAAATAGTGACAGTGTTAATAGCTCCTCGTAAAAAGGCAGTGTAAATAGTGACAGTGTGAATAAATGTGATTCTACTGAGCAATAACATATGTTTGTGTCATTGTGTCAAAAAATAATAAAGGACAATATGTCATTTTGCCAAGACAGATGCTTTGTCATTGTACATCATCATGTGTTCTGAAGGCACTCTATAAAATGACTGTGTTGGGTCTCCTTAAAGGGATAGTTCACCCAAATTGCAAAATTACATATTGATTTTCTTACCCTCCAAACATTCTCTGAACAAAGTATGACAGCAATCCATGCTTTGATTTAGTTTCCCTGGTACTGTTTCCACATGCTAACCTTTTAGTATTCAGCATTTGTGGCACCATCCGAGTCATGGGACCGATATTAGCATTTTTCACGCATCATATTCAAATAATTTATAAGTGACTTTGTTGAGCTTTACAATTTTAGATACTTTCTGATTATTTGGACATGACGTGCAAAAAATGCTAACATCGGTCCCATGACTTTGAATGGGATGTGTGCCACAAATGCTAAAACATGGTAACAGTGCCAGGTAAACTAAACCAAATCATGGATTGCTGTCATAACTTTACCATAGACCACTTACAGGGCAAGGAAACCAATATATCATTTTTTAATTTGAGTGAACTATCCCTTTAAGTTACAGTCATGTAGGGATTTCAGCTAGTGGACAGAATACACACTTTAGATGAGTCAGATCATTTGTATTTACAGGTACAATACATATCAAATACTGATGTCATTTTCCCAACCGAGATCTCATTCTCCCATGTGTTCAGCCTTTTGTATTTTTCCAGATACTGCAGGAAAATTAAGGATCTAGGACAATCGTTCGAAATCTAAATCCCATTAGGACTCTAACACATTACCTTTTTTTGTGCAGGGGAGGTGTTCCATGGCTCTGCCCCTAAGCAGCTGTCATTGAATGAGGCTTGGGCGTACTGCGAGAAGGAAGGGGCAGAGCTGGCTACCACAGGGCAGCTGTACATGGCATGGAGTGAGGGTCTGGACCGCTGCAACCCTGGCTGGCTGTCTGATGGCAGCGTGCGCTACCCCGTCATCACCCCTAGAGCGCGCTGTGGAGGTCCACAGGCAGGGGTCAAGACCCTGTATCGCTACAGCAACCAGACAGGCTTCCCTGAATCCTCCAGCCGCCATGATGTTTACTGTTTCAGAGGTCTGAGTCTTGTACTGGACTAATTAGTAGTTAACCTCTATGGGACGGTTGAGCTAATGTGATTAGCATGAGGTTGTAAGTAACAAAAAAAATCCCAGGACATAGACATATCTGATATGGGCAGAAAGCTTCAATTCTTGTTAGTCTAACTGCACTGTCCAATTTACAGTAGCTATTACAGTGAAATAATACCATGCTATTGTTTGAGAAGAGTGCACAATTATGAACTTAAAAATGTAATAATAAACCAATTAGGCACATTTGGGCAGTCTTCATACAACATTTTGAACAGATATGCAATGGTTCATTGGATCAGTCTAAAACTTTGCACATATAATACTGCCATCTAGTGGCCAAATTTGTGCCTGGGCTAGAATGACACATTATGGCCTTTCTCTTGCATTTAAAAATTGACAGTACAAAAAAAAAAAAAAAAAGTTTATTATTTGTATTATCTTTTACCAGATCTAATGTGTTATATTCTCTTACATTAATTTCACATTTCCACAAACCTCAAAGTGTTTCCTTTCCAATGGTATCAAGAATATGCATATCCTTGCTTCAGGTCCTGAGCTAGAGGCAGTTAGATTTGGGTATGTCATTTTAGGCGAATATTGCAAAAAAGTGTTGGCTCCTTAAGAGATTTTAAAAGAGATAGCAAAGTACTTATTTGAGGTCTGTTTTGTACTGGACTAATTACTAGTTAAAAGATTCTTAAGAGTATATTGACGCACCTGTGTGTTAAACCTTAGTAACATAATAATAAAATCCCCATCAAAATCTGTCAGTTTAAGCTAGAGATATCAGTTTTTTTTGCATGGGCTGCGTCTCAGTCCATAACAACTGTCTATGTCGGCCTTCCGTATCTGCGGTGGAAGGTGGCCAAGCTACAGTGGTGTTTGTCAGACCATTAGACATCCCGAAAATCGGTCTTCTCGCAAAAACGGATGTAGCATCTGAACGGTTTGGCCTAAAAAACTGTTATGACCACTCTATGGAAAAGGGAGACGCTCACGAACACGTTTTCTGTTTATCTTTACGAGGACACTGGTCTCGTCTGAAGGTAACACATACAAACAAATGGAAGTGTGAAGGTCGTTTTGTGCCTAAAAAAATAAGGGTTTAAATATGTGTGAAGATTTTCTTTTAAATGTATCCTGAGCTTTCTTATATCTCCTAAATATAAGACATACACTTCAAAACCATATTTCTTATGAAGTTTATTGTTTTACTATTTTTTGCCATGTTTGAATGTGTTATTCAATGCGTTTCTATGGGCTATAGTCGTAAAGTCCTAATTCAATATTTAATCAAATAATGTAAAAAAAAAAAAAAAAAAAAAAAGTTTTAAAAAGTTGATGCCTAAATGGGTCCTAAAATTCTAATCAGATATCCATATGATCCATGGTATGACCATCTTAAAATATTTCCATATTCCCCACAAATTTTAGAGGTCTGTTTTGTACTGGCCTAATTAGTAGATAAAAGAGATAGTACAGTGCCTATTTCAGAGGTCTGTTTTTGTACTGGACTAAATAGTTGTTGCATAGATAATAGTCTTTTTTTATTGCAAGATATTTGTTAGATTGCATGCTTCTATGGATTATTTTGTGTTATGCAGAGAATGTCTTAGTTTTATGTCCATTCATTAAACAACCTCACTGAGTCTCCTGTCCACTCCCTGTTCTTCTCAGGTAATGGGAATCCTCACACGGATGCCCCCATGGACTACATGGCCACTGAACCAGAGGACATCGGACAAGATATTGTTGTTCTTATGGAGCCTGCGGAGGAGCTCCATCCGAGCCTGGATCCAGAGCAAGTGGAGCGAGAGGCCCAGAGTGTCCTGCAATCCCTCCCCGTCTTCCAGTCAGCTCCTGCTCGGGAGGACCTGCAAGGATCTCCCCCTACTTCCATGTCAAGCACAGAGGTCCCACTCACCCGTACAGCTTCCACCCAGGACCTCCTCCAGCCTTTTGATGAGACTTCACTTCCTGTAGAAGAACTCTACCACTCCCAGCATCCTACTTCACTTCCCAGCACCTCCAGTGAGCCAGACTCCCTTCACGATGGAGACTATCACTCCCAGCATTCTACTTCACTACCCAGCACCTCCAGTGAGCCAGACTCCCTTCACGAAGGAGACTATCACTCACATAATTCTACTTCACTTCCCAGCACCTCCAGTGTGCCAGACTCCCTTCACGAAGAAAACTATCACTCCCAGCATTCTAGTTCATTACCCAGCACATCCAGTGAGCCAGACTCCCTTCACGATGGAGACTATCACTCCCAGCATTCTACTTCACTTCCCAGCACCTCCAGTGAGCCAGACTCCCTTCACGAAGGAGACTATCACTCACATAATTCTACTTCACTTCCCAGCACCTCCAGTGTGCCAGACTCCCTTCACGAAGAAAACTATCACTCCCAGCATTCTAGTTCATTACCCAGCACATCCAGGGAGCCAGACTCCCTTCACGATGGAGACTATCACTCCCAGCATTCTACTTCACTTCCCAGCACCTCCAGTGAGCCAGACTCCCTTCACAAAGGAGACTATCACTCCCAGCATCCTACTTCATTACCCAACAACTCCAGTGAGCCAGACTCCCTTCACGAAGGAGACTATCACTCACGGAATTCTACTTCACTTCCCAGCACCTCCAGTGTGCCAGACTCCCTTCACGAAGGAGACTATCACTCCCAGCATCCTACTTCATTACCCAACACCTCCAGTGTGCCAAACTCCCTTCACGAAGGAGACTTTCACTCCCAGCATCCTACTTTTTTACCCAGCACCTCCAGTGTGCCAGACTCCCTTCACGAAGGAGACTATCACTCCCAGCATCCTACTTCATTACCCAACAACTCCAGCATGCCAGACTCCCTCCACGAAGGCAACTCCAGTTTCTACCGACTCGAACTGGAAACAAGCCCAGAATTCCCAGAGCCGTCCTACAAGCCACACATACATTACCAGCCGATGCCAGAGATGAACCCGGAGGAACCCGACTACCAGCAGTCAGGCTCTTCCAAGCACTTCCAGCCAATGCCAGAGACCAACCTGGAGTTGGATCAACTGGAAGCCAACTACAGCACAACAGCAGGTAACCAGAGCCATCGGGAGAATGCACAAGAGACTACCAACATGGCCTTTGACCCCATAGAGAATGCTACCGAGGCACGTGACCCCACCGCAGAGAGAAGACACAAAGAGGCGATCGTGGGAGAACTTGAAGAGACATCCATCTCGACCGAATCCCTGGGTGAGCTTGATCCTCACCCAGTCGGGTCTACACTCTCCCCCCACGGAAGGGCAACCTCAGTGTGGTTGCCCTTGGATGGATCTGGAGATATGTCCCAAGGTATGGATACCTTGCAGCAGACACTCCCATCCAGAGCGACCCACAGCTAGTACATTCATCTTGGGGCGGCAGGGTAGCCTAGTGGTTAGAGCGTTGGACTAGTAACCAAAAGGTTGCAAGTTCAAATCCCCAATCTGACAAGGTACAAATTGTCGTTCTGCCCCTGAACAGGCAGTTAACCCACTGTTCATAGGCCGTTATTGAAAATAAGAATTTGTTCTTAACTGACTTGCCTAGTTAAATGAAGGTAAAATAAAATTAAGATAGCCAGGCGAGACAACCACATATCACAGTCAAACACGTATCACATACATAATTCAATGCAAAATACGATACAAAATGCATAAAAATGTATGTGTGCCTCTTCACAGTCCCCGTCGTGCCGTTAGTTGTTCTTTTATCACATTTTTAAATCTGGTTTTATTAGCTAGCTTTAGTTACCTGGGGTGGCTGAGAGTTCCATTTAGTCATGGCTCTATTTAATATGGTGTGTTTCCTAGCCTAAGTTCTGGACCTGGGGACTGTGAAGAGACCTCTGGTTGCATGTCTTGTGTGATACCGATGAGTGTCCCAACTATGTGCCAACTGCTTGAACAGACAGTTCTGTACCTTCAACACATAGACCACTAGCGATGCAGTCAATCTCTCCTCAACTTTGAGACAGAAGAGATTGACATGGATGTCATTGACATTCGCCCTCTGTGCACATCTAAGTGTGATATGTGCTGCTCTGTTCTAGACCAACTGCATCTGCCCATTGCATGAAAACATGCTTGTTATTTTAGAAGCAAGTGTACTTTGATCATACTTGAAAATTGTGTATAATGTAAAAAATAAAATCAATAATATCTTAGATGTTATAATGTTACAGATGTTTTTGATCTTATAGATGTTTGATCGTACAGATGTTACTCCTAACTCCTTTTCTCAAAAGTATGTACTTTGTCATTGTAGGGCTGTGTAGAACAAGACTTGATAATCATGCAATAATAATGTATATCGTACCTTCTTTACAGAGATTGACCTAGGTGTCCAACAGGGAATGCACACAGACAGATCCCCCACCTCAGAACCCTCTGACTTCACCACTCACATGTCTGCTTCCCCTGGAGCCACCAGCATCTCCAATGAGCAGCAGACAGGAGTTCCACATTCAAGCAGCATCTCATCTGGACTGGATCATTCTGAGGAGCTGGGACTGGATGTGTACTCCACAGTATTCCGTCCACCAGTAACCTCCCAGGGAACTTCCTCCGCTAGACCAGAAGGCAGCACCAGTCTAGATTTCGAGGGTATCGTCAATCCAGAGAGATTGGAACCTTCAGGAGCAGTGGAGCTGGCACCAGGGGAGTCTGAAGAGGAGCACCTGGGGTCTGGAGTGGAAATAGCTACGACTGAGTCTCCAGACCTGTCCACCACCTCCCAGCTGCCTGTCGAGTTTACCACAATGGGCTATCAAACAACGGCCATGTCCAGAATAGAGGTGGATCCCACAACCACGGACCCTGAAGAAGACGGAAGTGGACATGAGCCAGGCACTGATGAACCATCCCTCGGAGAAAAAGTTACAGTCTTCCCCCTTGAGTCGCAAACAACCAGTTGGGATCTGCACCGTACCACCTCTGCACCCCAAGAGTCTCAGGACGACCTTGAATACAGCGGGGAACCCGCTTCCTCCTCTTCCCAGACAGAGTTTCCAGACTCCTCAGCAGAACCTGAACTGTTTGGGTCAGACTCCTTGTCCACCTCAAGTACAGATCCCACCGCTGCCACTATGTCCACATCCACCGTGTACACATCCACAGAGTGGGCTACACAGACCTGGAGCCCCGTCACCTCCACTACACAAAGTCCCCCAGAGCCAGAGAGGGTGACGGCTCTTAAACGCCCTGTGAATCATGGCCAGATGGATCTGGAATTTGGCCTCACCCAGCCGCCAACCCTGCTCATCTTGCCCAATGAGAGAGCTGCTGTAGGCAGTTCCAGGAAGATTTCAGGTAACACTCGAGCCACCCTAACCAGCCTAACCACCCTCCTCTTGCTGCTCGACACGGCGATGCACTAAACCCCGGCCTCTCCCACCCCAAGCTGCCTTGCTCCATTTTCTGTAAACTGCCACCCTCCCAATGGCTCCCCCCTCTTCGTCTGTCTCACTGTTTGTCTCAGCAGCCCACTCACCCTCCTCCCCCTCCCTCCCCCTAAAGAGCACCCTGCTCCTTGTGATGCCCAAGAATTGAGCATTGAGAGAGATATGGGACAACCCCCTTTTGACATTTGTCAAACAAACAAGTCTTGCGGTGCATGATGTTTTTTTTCACTCAAAGATTGACTTCTGTGAAGTACTGTATTGCCTGGACACACCATTTCTGTGAAAGAGAATTGCTATGCTTGATTGTCTCCCTCTACTCTTCCTGCAAGAGTGAAGTCCAACTTGCACCATGACCGTCCTGAATGTTTTTCAATTCAAACAGTCAATTTCCTCTTACCGGGGGGCCATATTAGTTTCAGCACAATTCCAAGTGGGGGAAAAAAAACAGTGTTATTCAACCGGACAAACATTTGTCCTTGCATTGTAACTCCACTAACTCTGAATGTAACAGCACTGACTCCCAAATGCAACACCGCTGACATTTTATTGGTCACGAACACAGATATTATTGATTTAATAGAGGGACAGTATCCCAATTACAAAACATCAGCAACTTTTTAAACTAACTCAGCAGCTATTGAGTTAGTTTATAGTGGAGAATGTATGGCAAAGAATGTGCCTTTCATAACCATAATAAGGGAATATCTGGTTTTCAAGTCTTGTAGATATGTAAATGACATCTATCAGAATATTTGTAATGTTATTTGAGGTGAAAATGTCTGTACTGCCATCAATCTCCCATTGTAACAGGACGTACCATTTGAAAAATGACCTCCCAGATGGCGGTCTGATCATAGTTTCTCCCAAATCTTTTAAACATTTGTAATGAGTTGCTAAATGCGAAATGGAAACTATTGAGGCTGGTTTATTGTTTGACGTGAAAGTGTAGTCAGTGTGGCATGATTAGTGCCATGTCATCTAAAATGGGTCTTTTTTTAAAAATGATGTACAGTGTGTGCAAATGTAGTAAAGTTAGGGAGGTAAGGCAATAAATAGGCCATAGTGGCGAAATAATTACAATTTAGCATTAACACTGGAGTGATAGATGTGCAGATGATGATGCGCAAGTAGAGATAATGGGGTGCAAAAGAGCAAAAAAATAAATAACAATATGAGGATGAGGTAGTTGGGTGTGCTATTTACAGATGGGTTGTGTACAGGTACAGTGATTGATCGGTAAGCTGCTCTGGCAGCTTCTCTAACCACTGACACAGCATCTGATATTTTTTTAATCTATCAAGTCAAATCAAATCAAATTTATTTTATAGCCCTTCGTACATCAGCTGATATCTCAAAGTGCTGTACAGAAACCCAGCCTAAAACCCCAAACAGCAAGCAATGCAGGTGTAGAAGCACGGTGGCTAGGAAAAACTCCCTAGAAAGGCCAAAACCTAGGAAGAAACCTAGAGAGGAACCAGGCTATGTGGGGTGGCCAGTCCTCTTCTGGCTGTGCCGGGTGGAGATTATAACAGAACATGGCCAAGATGTTCAAATGTTCATAAATGACCAGCATGGTCCAATAATAATAAGGCAGAACAGTTGAAACTGGAGCAGCAGCACGGCCAAGTGGACTGGGGACAGCAAGGAGTCATCATGTCAGGTAGTCCTGAGGCATGGTCCTAGGGCTCAGGTCCTCCGAGAGAGAGAAAGAAAGACAGAAAGAGAGAATTAGAGAGAGCACACTTAAATTCACACAGGACACCGAATAGGACAGGAGAAGTACTCCAGATATAACAAACTGACCCTAGCCCCCGACACAAACTACTGCACCATAAATACTGGAGGCTGAGATAGGAGGGGTCAGGAGACACCGTGGCCCCATCCGAGGACACCCCCGGACAGGGCCAAACAGGAAGGATATAACCCCACCCACTTTGCCAAAGCACAGCCCCCACACCACTAGAGGGATATCTTCAACCACCAACTTACCATCCTGAGACAAGGCCGAGTATAACCCATAGTAGTGACTCAACCCACTCAGGTGACGCAGAGGGGTATGAAAGAGCCCCAGTAAGCCAGTGACTCAGCCCCTGTAATAGGGTTAGAGGCAGAGAATCCCAGTGGAAAGAGGGGAACCGGCCAGGCAGAGACAGCAAGGGCGGTTCGTTGCTCCAGAGCCTTTCCGTTCACCTTCCCACTCCTGGGCCAGACTACACTCAATCATATGACCCACTGAAGAGATGAGTCTTCAGTAAAGACTTAAAGGTTGAGACCGAGTTTGCGTCTCTTACATGGGTAGGCAGACCGTTCCATTAAAATGGAGCTCTATAGGAGAAAGCCCTGCCTCCAGCTGTTTGCTTAGAAATTCTAGGGACAATTAGGAGACCTGCGTCTTGTGACCGTAGCGTACGTGTAGGTATGTACGGCAGGACCAAATCAGAGAGATAGGTAGGAGCAAGCCCATGTAATGCTTTGTAGGTTAGCAGTAAAACCTTGAAATCAGCCCTTGCCTTGACAGGAAGCCAGTGTAGGGAGGCTAGCACTGGAGTAATATGATCAAAGTTTTTGGTTCTAGCAGCCGTATTTAGCACTAACTAAAGTTTATTTAGTGCTTTATCCGGGTAGCCGGAAAGTAGAGCCATCTAATGGCTAAAATACTGGGTTGGGTAATCTGTTCCTACATCTGTACATCTGTAGTTAAGGACAACTTCTACATCAAATTTTCTCGACACTGAGTTAATGCCAGATTCAGGCTTTGTGAGTGTTGTTATCAACTCAATATGTGAACTTTGGTGCCATCTACTGGCTAATTGGGAGGTAACTTGTGGAATAGACCACATCAAATCAAACCAAATTGTATTTGTCACATGCGCCAAATACAAAAATGTAGACCTTACTGTGAAAGGCTTACTTACAAGCCCTTAACCAACAATGCAGTTCAGGAAATAGAGTTAAGAAAACATATTTACTAAATTAACTAAAGTAAAAAATAATTGAATCAAAAGTAACAAAAGAAAATTACATAACAATAACGAGGCTATATACAGGGGGTAATGGTACCGAGTCAATGTACAGGTTAGTCGAGGTAATTTGTACATGTAGGTAGGGGTAAAATGACACCAGCTGGAATGCGGTTTTAACCAATCAGCATTCCGGATTAGAACCACCTTGTTGTATAATGTCCGATTTGCGTGTCCTCTAGTCTGACACACGAGGCAATGTGATGCTTTCAGTTAGATTCTTTTTGGTGTTATTTTGGTGATTTCACTCATTTCCACACCAAATCGTCTAATGTCTAAGTCTCACTCGCTCACTTCTGGTTCCAGCCCAGGTTACATTTACAGTAGATTGCAGAAATACCACTAAGGTATGAGGCATCCATAATGTGTCATAGTTCGTTTTTACAATTGTCAGCACTCTTAACACTGTACTTTGGTAATGTGTTCTCAAACCAAAATATAACATCTACACAGAGATACCTGCAAAAGTATGACCAATGCAAAACAGCATGAGAGGTTAATTGTAGGTAATCAATTGCAGATAAAGACAGTAATACTAATTCCCTTGCACTCTATCACATCACCTTCATCATCACAACACTGAAATCATCATCGTAATTGTCAACGTGATAGAAATGCCTTAGTCATCCTTGCCAGAGAGGGCATAATTATCCTGAGGGTTAATAAGTACTTGCCCTGGTGAATAGCCAGGGAGTCAGTCAAGGTAATGGTGATATATTCAGCAGATATGACAAGGACTATGTTTTTATTTATTTTTATTTATTTAACCTTTATTTAACTAGGCAAGTCAGTAAAGAATAAATTCTTATTTACAATGAATGCCTACCGGGGAACAGTGGGTTAACTGCCTTGTTCAGTGGCAGAGTTACAGATTTTATCTTGCCAGCTCGGGGCCCAACGCTCTAACCACTAGGCTACCTAGTGAACATCATTCTGGCAGGAGACGAGGCACCTGATTGGGCAGCCTTACAGACCTTCACCAACTTTTATTTTTCTTTACGTCATCTCTGAAACTCTTTGTCTTCAACTCTTTTATCATCATACTCACATTCTTTGCTGCAGCTGCCCTCCCTGCTTTCTACACACTAGGCTGTAATTGTATGATATTATCATTGTATTGTTATTTTTACTACAGTACAACTTTATTATTTACCAGTATTACTACAGAAGTAGGCTGCATATGATTATCAGAGCTGGCAGGACTGGCCTCTTGCTGTGTTTCAGATGCCTGTCTGGAGGACCCCTGTGCCAACGGCGGCACCTGCGTCGAGATGGGCGGGAGCACCAAATGCCTCTGTTTGCCCAGCTATGGAGGTGACCTCTGTCAGATGGGTGAGCTCCTCATTCAGCTGTTACAGTACCTCTGTAATTGTAAGAGTGCTATTAAACATTGTTCTACTGCACCAGGTGGCAGAATACTGGGCGACAGGTAGTCTAGCGGGTAAAGCTCAGGGATTTGCAGGTTCAAATAGTTGAAAAATATGCCAATGTGCCCTTGAGCAAGGCACTTAACTCTAATTGCTCCTGTAAGTCACTCTGGATAAGAGCGTCTGCTAAATGACTCAAATATAATGTAACGCACCACCACATTCAGTAATAATAATTGTGGGTTTGTATGTAATGGAGCAGATTGTCAGGCTCCGATGAGTGGATCCACATTCCAGTTATTTTCGTAATAAGGAAGTAATTGGATATATACGGCCAAAACATTAACAAAGTAACAGGTCCTTCATTGTTTTGTTTTTAGAAGGTAGGACATTTGTACTAGTCTAGTAGTACTAGTCTATTAATAACTAGTAGTACTATTAACTCAATCAATCAAAATATACATATTACACACTGTGGCTTTAAGAGCCCATTAATAACAAAGACCCACCTTGTTTTGAAGAGGACAATCCAAGAATGGCTGTTCCATCCCTGAGCCCAACTCAAGAAAGAACAAAGCCTTGTTTTTGGAACAATTGTCCCCTTCAGTTCAATCGGGCGAAGCTTTTTCTTTGAGACCTGCTTGCTATGCCACCATGTTCCTGTCACATAGATTTAGGGATGTGAAAATAGAGATGGAAAGAAGGTGAGATGAGAAGTGTTCTTTAGATGGATGAACCTCATGGATCCATCTGCTCAGGGAATCAGGGAAACTGTCTCCCTGGGTTAGAATCATCTAGTTTCAGAGTAAGGCCAGGATTCAATCAAAGGCCATTTTCCTGACATTGGCGGCGATCACATTCACGTCAACACTGGGCATGTTGGCTCAAGCTTAAACAATTTCCTTCAAAGGTCAAGTGTATTGAACTTGTCGATAATGCATCTTTGATTGAATCCCGGCCAAGGTCTTAAGGTAGTTTCATGCGGATCCCCTCATTGTTTTTCATCAACACCACCCCTTCGCTCTCTTTCTTGTTCAATGGTCAGAAAATCTAAACGGATCTTACCTTTCCCTCTTAATCATTCAAATAAAAATAATGACATCTAGTAAATCTCTCCCTTCCTCCGGTTCTGTCTCTTAGATCTGGAGCAGTGTGGGGGGGGCTGGCAGAAGTTCCACGGGAACTGCTACAAGCACTTCAACCAGCGGCTGAGCTGGGAGGTGGCGGAGCAGCACTGTCGCATGGTGGGGGGCCACCTGGTGTCAATCATGACCCCTGAGGAGCAGGACTTCATTAACAGTACGGTGGGAGTGGTGACAGCGAGCCACCGAACTTCATGCTCCACCTTTTCTCTTTCATTGATAGGCAACTCCCTTTGTTAGCATAGCGTACCATTTTACAGCACATTAATACATTGGAAATGCAGCAGCAAGCTCTCAAGGGTTTGTGTGTGCTATTTATTAGCGTAGGAAGGCCCATGACCCTGCTGTGCGGAAGTGCTACATGCAAATGCTAATCTGGTCCATTAAAGAGGTAGTTCATCAAAATGACTAAATAAATTAGACGCACGCTTACTTTTAACCAGAGTGACAGACTGTGTTCTAAGTCACTGTCACCAACTGCTGACATTAGCATTCATTGCCAAAAAAACAATGGGAGTGATGGGGGCAGCTTTAGCAGGTTCTAAATTACATGGTCACATGACTTCCGAGTAACTTCATGCCCAGTCAATTGGAAACACAAACCCTGGCAGAGGTGTTGATATTCGCAGCGGAAGCACAAAGACAAAGGCCTACTGTATAATTTCTTCGAGACGTGACAAGCCTACTGCTTGAAAAGCAAATAAAATGGCTTATTCTATCCGCAGATAACTATAAGGAGTATCAGTGGACTGGACTGAACGACAAGACCATCGAGGGGGATTTCCGCTGGTCCGATGGTAACCCATTGGTGAGTCCAGACAGATTGGGTTAACATAGAAAAAGTACTGTGTCGAAACATGTCCACAGGATGGCATGCAGGTACAAAGACACAGGAACACAAGACATAAACAACTACAGCTCTGTGTCTCTTACCTTGTCTTCACAGCTCTATGAGAACTGGTACAGGGGCCAGCCTGACAGTTACTTCCTGTCTGGAGAGGACTGTGTGGTGATGGTGTGGCATGATGCCGGGCGCTGGAGTGATGTGCCCTGCAACTACCACCTGGCCTACACCTGCAAGAAAGGCACCTGTGAGTAATGGACAGGAAGTTACGACAAGCAAGCACCTATCTACCAGTGCCTTTACATACCTGTAACTACCTCTGTGCAATAGATTATATTGCTACAGTATACAGGCAATAGGTCACAGAGGTAGTTAACTTAGAGGTATGTAGAAGTAGCAGTAGATGTTTAATGTACACATTCAATACAGTCCCAAACTAGTGTAATGCTCAAAACGTAACTGAATGTGTACATTAGGACAAATAATCGTTCAACTTTTCATTCATATGTTTTTGACTTAGAGGACATTATCACCTACAGTCTTTGTAACTCCTCCCACAGCTTCATGTGGCCCTCCCCCCAAAGTCCGGAACGCATCTGCGTTTGGCAGAATCCGCCAGAGGTACGAGACAGACGCCATTGTGCGCTACTACTGTGCCCAGGGCTTCCAGCAGAGACAAAACCCTCTGGTCAAGTGCCTGCCAGGTGGCAAGTGGGAGGAGCCCCAGATCCTCTGCATTCCTGGTATGAACAGTTCTCTGATCAGCCCACCTATCTCTAATCCATGACCATGTTCCATTGCACTTCTGATATTGCTAAATATGACTCAAGAACAGTTATTGGGATACAGTTCATCTCTCATGACAGACTGTCAGCAAGAATCTGCCTCACTAAAGAAATACTGAAGAATTGTGATTTAGTACATCAGTCTCAGTGATTCTTTTAAAGAACTAAGGAGATGCTTAAGAGCAGAGACAGGTTTTTTTAAACTGGAAAGTTAGTTGTTGTTCTGTAGTGGGGAGTTGCTGAAACTGCTTTAGCTCTGGAGGAAAACATCTATCTTTGGGTTCAAGGCTGGGATTCTATCAATCGCATTGTCGACAAGCGCACTGCACTTCACTTTTAAAGGTAGTTTACACTTGAGCCAAAATCCGCAGCGTTTACTGCAAATTTAATCTACACGACCGTCAGGGAATTGCCTGTAGAAGGCACAATGTCAGCTGTCGACAGTGCTGTGCTCTTGTTGAAATGTGCCTTTCAAGTCAAGGCAATTTTTATTTTATTTATTTCACCTTTATTTAACCAGGTAGGCAAGTTGAGAACAAGTTCTCATTTACAATTGCGACCTGGTAAGATAAAGCAAAGCAGTTCGACACATACAACGACACAGAGTTACACATGGAGTAAAACAAACATACAGTCAATAATACAGTATAAACAAGTCTATATACGATGTGAGCAAATGAGGTGAGATAAGGGAGGTAAAGGCAAAAAGGCCATGGTGGCAAAGTAAATACAATATAGCAAGTAAAACACTGGAATGGTAGATTTGCAATGGAAGAATGTGCAAAGTAGAAATAAAAATAATGGGTCAAGTCAAGGCAGTGGCAATGCCATAACAGCAGGGAAAGCCAACCAAGAAAACTAGTGTCTAAATCGGACAATGTTCTCACTCTGCACATTATGTGGGGGGGGGGGGGGGGGACAAGATAAATGTATGAAAGGGGTGTACATATGACACTGCCTTTTTATCCAACAGATTTGTCAGAAGTCTTTATTTTCAACTTGTTGGGGTTTTCTTTCAGGGGCAGGAAACACAGCACAGGTAGCAGGAGTAACATCACCAACAACAGGAAACCAGGAGCTGACTGGAGAGGAATCATAAACAAAGAAAACGCCTCAATATTGGGACATGAAGTGGAACTTTTCAATTCCATACCATGTCCCATTACACTTCAAGAGTTTTCTTTCTTCATTGACCAGAGATCTGAAATGGCTGAACATGTGAAGGCAATATTGTGATCTTGAAAGGAGACAAGGAAAGAGTATTGGGACACAGGGTCAGTTTGGCTTTACATTCCTACTCCTCATCGAAGCACATCGATCTGAATCTGTAGTTGGGATAGCCTGGGCTTTAGGGTCTCTTGCAGCCCTACATAGGATGCCATGAATTGCAATGGTGTGCTAGAATGCGGAACACGGAACATTTTCTGTGAAAAAGCCTTGGGCTTTCCGAAAATCCTGTCACTGACGCGTGTCTATTATCAGTAACTCCTTGTCCATCCATCCGGATTGTACACTATATA
Organism: Oncorhynchus clarkii lewisi; assembly: GCF_045791955.1. Taxonomy (NCBI): domain Eukaryota; kingdom Metazoa; phylum Chordata; class Actinopteri; order Salmoniformes; family Salmonidae; genus Oncorhynchus; species Oncorhynchus clarkii. The sequence continues at coordinate 29,606,180 of NC_092178.1, read as the reverse complement.
TATAAAAGTATATGGACGCTGTTTCAAATTAGTGCATTTGGCGTTTTCAGCCACACCCATTGCTGACAGGTGTATAAAATCGAGCACACCGCCATGCAATCTCCATAGACAAACATTGGCAGTATAATGGCCTTATTGAAGAGCTCAGTGACTTCCAACATGGCACCGTCATAGGATACCACCTTTCCAACAAGTCAGTTCGGCAAATTTCTGCCCTGCTAGAGCTGCCCCGGTCAACTGTTAGTGCTATTATTGTGAAGTGGAAACGTCTAGGACCAAAAACAGATCAGCCACAAAGTGGTAGGCCACACAAGCTCGCAGAACGGGACAGCCAAGTGCTGAAGCTCCAACTGTGTTAGACAGTGGTAGGATACACGGTAGCTCGTCTTGAGAAAATTTGGTTCAGACGGTTTCTTTAACGATATCCACACATTGTACAATCCAGAAGGACGGACAAGGAGTAATGGGTTATAAATATGCCTTAGGTAGCAGAATTTTTGGAAACCTGGATGCCAAAGGATTTTTCACCAAATATGTCCCGGGCTCCAAATTATAGCGATCTAGGATGCCATTTCATTCAATGTGCGATGTCAACTGTAGGCCCAGGACTCTTGTTGGTTTTAAACAGCCGTCATCACGCTAACGGTGTCAATCATTGTTTATTGACTATTATTGGCAAATCAGCTTTATAAATCCACCCATCATATTTTAAACGACAGCTGGCCTGTTTGCAATTCCATTCATATTCCATCAGCTAGGGATTACCTGGGGTCTGTTCAGGAGGGGGAATGTTACAGAACGTTCAGATAGAAATGTATTGTGTAGAACAGATATGATTGTCCAGCCTGGCCTCAGAGCCATATTAAACATACTTGATGTATTTCTGAGCACCTCCAAGACGTATGATACCTACTAATGGTCTAGTTACTTGAGACAGAAACTCCAAGTAGGGAGGTTGGTCAGGGAGGATGGGTGGGTGTAATCTGCGACAATCTAGCAATCCAAGGTTTTGCATGTGTCATCTGTAGCATTTTAGCTAACCCTTATTCTAAACTTTACCCAATTCACCTAACCTGCTATGTAAATTCACCTAACCTTTGTCGTTTTAGTTCTCCTAACCTTTGTCGTTTTAGTTCTCCTAACCTTTGTCGTTTTAGTTCTCCTAACCTTTGCCGTTAGTTCCCCTAACCGCCCATGTAAATTCTCCCTGTAATTCTCCTTTGTTGTTACAGAGCAACAAGGAACCTGGTCTCAGATAAAGACCTGCAATACTATACGTCCTCCAAGACGTATGATAAGTTACGTCACCCAATTCGTATGTTTTGTATGACCGTGTAACACCTATGACACTGTACGTCCTCTAATTTGAATGATATTGTACTACTGCTATTCCATTTAGAATCTAATGCAACGTATCATACTAAATTGAGTCTTAGACTGTCACAGATGTATGTACAGAATAATATGAATTGCCCTGAGACCACATTGGATTGCCTGTAGACTTGGGGATGAATGTAGTTCTATTAATAATATTTCTACCTGCAATGTTTTTGAACCTTTTTGTCTCACCGAGTACACTCCAGGACAGGTGAGTCATTATTGGGATGTTTGGTTGAGTGTCAGGGAAGACACACAACTGACTCTGTGGTCCATATCCAAACCTGTCCCACGTCACAACTTCTAGGTCCTTTGAGTCCCCTTCATAGAACTAAAAAGGACTGTATAGGTGTACACAATATTGTGGGAACTCCGCCAAGCCTACCAGAGGGCTAGGTGAGGCTATTACCACATTGCTGATACCAATCCAAATATTTCAGATCCACAAGGTGACTTGACAAAGTCTTTAGAAATGAAGCAATGGTTGGTTTGGAAATGGAGCATCGAAATCCCTGTCCTCCTAGGAACCCATATCAACTCTTCAACTCAGCATTATTTCCATCTCAACTTTCTCACAACCATAGATAGGCCTTCTTAGACGTTTATCATCAACAGACTTTATATGAAATATGGTGCTCACACCCTTGCCTGATGCATTTTGACCTCCTTTTAAATCGCAAAGAATCAAAATGGCACGTTTGTGCAGTAGGATGTCAGAAAACAAACTGAAAACAAAACAAACGACTCCAAACACAGCATGTTTATAAAGCCAATTCCATTATCAAACTAAAATGTACATTTCACACAGTAGTTTATTTATTCACTCTTAACTATTTTGGGGTGAAAAAAGGCTAGAGTGGGTAGCCTGCAATTGTTTTTACAAGGGTGACAATGCCTTTACTGTACGTATCAATGATATTGGTTAGATTTTGTTTCAAAAATATTGTTGAATTACTGTCCACTCTTCCCTGTGATAGATGCCCTACATTTTACTGATACAGTCCTATGAAAAGCTTTATGTTGTAATAAAGTTTTGTAGAATAAAGCAAGGACTTATTCAGTATTAACCACAAAGCCATTTTCAGACATTTTTGTTTGTTCTTTATTTTCCGATTTTATAAGTATCTTTTCCAGTAACACTCTTCCTTTATAAACAAAATAAAATAACAGAGCGTTTCTGTGACTGTTTGTGTGCCTGTTTAGTTGACGTGGAGCATCAACTGTTGAGAGGTAGTCAGAGGTTCAGATGCATAAACATTGTGGAATTTATTTAACAGTCCAGGTGATGATGAAGACTATATCCAGAGGTTGTATTTACACTGAACAAAAATACAAACGCAACATGTAAAGTGTTGGTTCCATGAAACGAGCTGAAATACAAGATCCCAGAAATGTCCCATACGCACAAAAAGCTTCTCTCTCATTCTGTCAATTTTGTCCACAAGATAATCCATCCACCTGACAGGTGTGGCATATCAAGAAGCTTATTAAACCGCATGATCATTACACAGGTGCACCTTGTGCAGGGGACAATTAAAGGCCACTCCAAAATGTGCAGTTTTGTCACACAACACAATGCCACAGATGTCTCAAGTTGAGGGATTGTGCAATTGGCATGCTGAATACAAGAATGTACACCAGAGCTGTTGCCAGAGAATTGAATGGTCTCACAACCGCAGACCACGTGTATGAGCGGTTTGCTGATGTCAATGTTGTGAACAGAGTGCCCCATGGTGGCGATGGGGTTATGGTATGGGCAGGCATAAGCTATGGACAATGAACACAATTGCACTTTATTGATGGCAATTTAAATGCACAGAGATACTGTGACGAGATCCTGAGACTTTATTTGTGCCATTTATCCGCCACTGTCACCTCATGTTTCAGCATGATATTGCACGGTCCCATGTCGCAAGGATCTGTACACAATTCCTGGCAGCTGAAAATGTACCAGTTCTTCCATGGCCTCCAGACTCACCAAACATGTCACCCATTGAGCATAATTGAGATGCTCTGGATCGACGTGTACAACATCGTGTTCCAGTTCCCACCAATATCCAGCAACTTTGCACAGCCACTGAAGAGGAGTGGGACAACATTCTACAGGCCACAATCAACAGCCTGATCAACTCTATGCGAAGGAGATGTGTCGTGCTGCATGAGGCAAGTGGTCACACTAGATACTGACTGGTTTTCTGATCCACACCCCTACCTTTTTTGTAAAGGCATCTGTGACCAACAGATGCATATCCGTATTCCCAGTCATGTGAAATCCATAGATTAGGGCCTAATGAATTAATTTCAATGGATTGATTTCCTTATATGAACTGTAAATCCAGGGGCCAGGGGAAAAGGTTATTCACCAGTTTGTAATGTCAACCTTCCAGGCTCCTCCAACAAACACATTAACAGGATACAAAGTGTGAGGAGGAGCCCTCACCACATTCCTATTTTACAGACAATCAGGGGGAAAATAATTTATTCACCAGTTTGTTCTGGTAAGGTTCCAGGTTCTCCCAATTTCTCTTCCAAATCTCTTTCAGGTTTCCCCTTTAACACGAAGAAACAAACAAAGGCCATCTGAGAGGCTTCTGGCCTCCCTCTCCTGGACTGACCATCATACTGATTGCCCACACCTGAGTCATTATCAAGGCTACCTGGCAGAGCACATCCCCTAAACCTTTGCTTCTGCCCCCTGGGGATGGAGTGTGGAAGTGTATCATGGAGAAAGTTTGCTAACGGGAGAGGTACTTGACACAGCCTGCAGAGTTTTTTGTACATTTCATGGACAACAAAAAAAAACAGAAGGAAAAATAAAGGCAGATGATTATGGTTCATGATTAACAACTCATGGTGTGATGTAGGACTGTACAAACCCATGAAGACTTTCCTGCTCCCAGCCAATAATTAAGTTCCCGGGTTGCCACCGACAAAAACGAGTATACATACAGTCACTGGGTTCATCAGGAAATGCATGGAGGATGTTGTCCCAACATTGACTATCCGTACATATCCCAACCAGAAACCATGGGTAAATAGTGACATCCGCGCAAAACTGAGAGAACGGACCAACACATTCAACTCCAATCGGATTGCTGAGGATATGGATGAATACAAAAAAAAACAGCCACGACCTCTTGATCTTCAAGCTTGTGAATACTCGCAAAGCAGCTGGCCCAGACGGCCTCCCAAGGAATGTCCTCAGAGGACTGGTGTTCACAGACATATTCATCCTCTCCCTGTCCCAGTCTATGGTCCCCACATTCTTCAATATGTCCAAAATTGTCCCTGTAACCAAGAAAACTAAGGTAACCTGCATAAATGACTATTGCCCTGTAGAATTCACTTCTGACATCATGAAGTGCCCCGAGAGGCTGGTCAAGGACCACATCCAGCTCCACCTTACCTGACACCTTGGACCTACTCCAATTTCAACACCATAGTGCCTTCCAAGCTCGACACTAAGCTCAAGGCCCTGGGTATGAGCAACTCACTCTGCAACTGGATCATGGACTTCCTGACAGGCAGACCCCAGGTGGTGAGGTAGGCAACACCTCTGCCACACTGATCCTCAACACTGGGGGACTCCAGGGGTGTGTTCTCAGCCCCCTCCTGTACTCCCACGACTCCAACACAATCATTAATTTTGCAGATGACGACGGTGGTGGGCCTGATCGTCGACGAGACAGCCTACTGGGAGGAGGTTAGAGCCATGGCACAGTGGTGGAGAGCACGCCCCTGTTCTCATCTACAGGGCTGCAGTGGAGAGGGTCAACAGCTTCAAGTTCCTTGGCGTGCACATCACAGAGAACCTGACATGGTCCAATCATACCACCACTGTGATAAAGGCACAGCAATGCCTCTTCAACCTCAGGCGCCTTTAGAAATTCGTAATGGGCCCTCCCATTCTAAATAAGTTCTTCAGCTGCACAATTGAGAGCATTTGGACTGGCTCCATCACCACATGGTACGGCAACTGCACAGCCCTCAACTAGAAGAACCTACAGAGGGTGGTGCGAACAGCCCAATGCATCACTGTGGGCAATCTCCATGCCTTCAAGGACATCTAAACCAGGCGGTGTCTGAGGAAGGCACGAAAGATTGCCAAGGACCAGTAACCCGAGCAACAAACTGTTCACTCTGTTACCATCTGGCAAGTGGTATCGGAGTATTGGGTCTCGGACCAACAGGCTCAAAAAGCTGAAAAGCTAAACCTAGCCATCTCCCAGCACAGACCTGCACCTTAGAGACTATTTGCATTTTAGAATTGATTTGCACTGACTACCCACACATCCATGCCTTACACAAACACACCCACACACACACACAAAACACTGCGGTTCTATTATTGATTGATTCCCCTACCCACTTTATATTTGTAAATATAGTCCATTATTACTATGCATACTACATTACTTATTTCTACTATTTGTTACTTTTTACTTGACTCAACTCTTCATTGTTGTTGATTAGTGTACTTCATTGTTAAGGGAGGTGGCACATAAGCATTTCACCGCACCTTTAATATCGGCTATAAACTAATACTTTTGATTTGATTTAAACAGTTAGCACTAGGCTAGCTAGTGGCTAACACAAATGCATGTGCCAGAGTCCTCCACACTGGGAAATCCAATCCTACAAACACCAACAAAAGCTACCAAAACCATAGCCAAAAACAGTCAACACAAAATGTTCCGGCCCATGAGCAAAACACCTCACCAGCCCTAGTAGTTAGCGACTACCAGCTGTAAACTACTGACTAAACACATGGCCGTCACCCCAAACATCTGTTGACCAAAACAATGAGCTATATTGCTAGCCAGAAAACTGAAACTCACAGTAACACTGCTGCAACCCTGTCCTACCGTGCTAGCTTGACACACCTGCTACAAACTCAAATGCACAACCACAAAACCAAGCCATATCGGTTCAAAACCAACCAGACTAGAACCAGAAATGCCAACATTTATCCCGGACGAGCCCCCATATCTTCTGAAACCAATAACTAGCCTGCTGATATTGACACGCTTGCTAAGTTGAGGTCTTTGGCCTAGTTAACTGGTCTGTAACCTGATTTAAGATGTGCATCTATGTGAGAAATCAGCGTATGAGAACTGTTGTATGTACATGTGACCAAGAGACAGCAAATTTAGAGAATTAAGGCCCAGTGCCATTTTGACCTCTTCGTTTCAGCTTGTCCAAGCAGATTATTCATATGTTCATGGTGACAAAATAAATATGTAAAAAAAAAAATACAAGGCATGCCCAACTGAATAGGTTAACTTAGAAACAATGGCCAGCTGAGAGGGTTCTGGCCATCATACGGATTGCCCACACCTGAATAATTACCAAGGCTTCCTGGCAGGAGCACATCCCCTAAACTGGTTGCTGCTGCCCCCTGGGGATGGAATGTGGAAGTGTATCTTGGTAGTGCGTTGCCTAACTGTGTGCTAACACTATGTGTGTGAGAGACTGTGCCTTGTTACAATTGTTTTTACCAGATGCAGTGAATGCTATCAAACGCAGTGTAAAATACTGTTAATATCTTAGTTTAGTTTAAAAACACTACAAACATCCTGTCAGTGTTCACTTAAACCAATAATAATAAATACTCAGGGAGAAAAAGGTGTAGATTAATGTGCAGAGCGCAGCAGGTGTTTATTTCACCTTCGCAGAAGGCAGGAATCGTGGTCGCAGGCAATGGTCATACACAGGTAGGAAAACAGGCAGGTGAATCAAAACTAGGACTGACGGCTGTAACTGGTTCTAGCAAATAACCTAGGAATAGGCTTTGTAGAGTCAAAACAAACAATACCTCACAAAAGCACAAACAGAATGAACTGAACTAAACAAGGAGCTGATGAGACCAGGTGAGTAACTAACACAGGTGAAATCAATGAACAAAAATGAAAGACAGGGTTACATTCAAGAACACAAAGAAACAGGGCTACGTTCATGAACACAACGAAACAGAACACATGGTTGACTAAGAAAAAAAAATACGGAACCTTACAGGAACAAGTGTATACCACTCTAAAAAACATTTGATGTATTTGATAATGTTGCAGTTATAATCCACATTTACTTGAGGCTTCAAGTTGCAATAAATTAGGTTTATCGAACTTGGTCAGCATTAAATCATACCATTAAACAGCCATATAAAAATGACTGGTGGCCGATCTCAGCTCTTCAGTATGTCTACCATGCTGAACACATAGTGAAGCCTTCAGGGAGCTATAATTAGAATCAAAATTGGCAGGAAAGGTTCCCTGGGTGAGAATATCAAAGTGACAGTTGAGTCAAAACACACATTTGTTCAGTTAAAACATATGCTCGCAAATTGTTGTTTTTAACCTATTTCTAGTTTATGTTGCAGGTTTTGTGAAAGACATGGTACAGCCATGTTCTTGGACACATCATAGAACTATGGTTCCCGTGATCCTGAGGCCCAAAATGGAAGGTCCAACTCCAGGCACACGGTCGTATGCAGTATTTACATAAAGTGTAGTTTTCGTGGTTACAGGTTCAACAGTATTCAACAGGAAAAGGAGGAGGGAAAAGAAGCAAGTCATATAGCATTGATAACTTGAACTCCTCAAATGGAGAAGAGATGGTGAGCGAGGACATTTTGAGCGAGTTTGTATCCCATGTTATAGCTGCTAACCAGGCAACTGCGTGACAGAGAAACTAGGACTGCATAACTAAATAGGCCAATGTGGACAATGTGTACCTTCAGTGTCCAAAAGAGGCAAAAGCTGCTTCAAAGGTCATAACTAGAGCATTAGTCAACATTTAGGGATTTTCAATTTCCAAACTGTGCAATATTGAAAGTGTAATCCAGCTAACAAAAAGTGTTCCCCCAACTTTAGTTTCCTTAAGAGTCTCATTAGCTCATTAACTGTGTTTTCATACGAATGTTCCTGTAATGTGCAAGGAATGTTTCCAATGCACCATTTCCTTAATAACAAATGGAACTTACCCAAAACGTGGTTACCATGTTCTCAGAACTTAATATATTCATGTTCTAGACACATTTCATGGGAACATTGAAAACACATTAGTGTCCAGTTTTCTGTGGGTTAGGAGAATATTCTGTCAACGTTCCCGCAAACATACACAGAACATGGTTGGCATGTTTTAGAACATAAGATATTAATGTTCTAGACACGTTTCATGGGAACAGTGCAATGTCTGCCTCAGCATACAAGACTTTCTGTACTACTCTGATCCTGGCAACCTCGACCTGCCTTTCTCTCACCGGAAACTTGTGATCTCCAGCGCCATGGGTAGCCCTACAGTTAACACACACGGCTTTTTCCACCGATACTACACATTAATTTGTCTCATGCCCTCCTGCACACTTCTCACTTCTAGGAATCTCAGGTGACACACTGCTGCAACATGACCAAAAGCTTGGCACCTAAAATACTGTAATTGGTTCGGGAACAAAAGCCTCACGGGATAACTGACACATAACTTGACTTTGTCGGGTAAAGACTCTGCATGAAAACTCAGCAGGACAGACAGAGTCTTTCTGGTTTCACCACGCTCTCCACCAGGTCTGATTCGCACCAAACAGCGGGCGTCAAAAACACTGTGAATCTTCAATTTCAGTTGGTCCTCCTCAACACTTAATGCTACTCCGGTTATCACTAATTTCCCTACTCCGGAGAGCAAAGCAAGTCACAGGTCTTGTGACCTCTGGATGGAAGACACAAAAAAATCATCACAAATACACTTACTTTCCCCATCAACAGTCCACAACCTCTTCTCCACCCATCCTGACACGACATATGATCAGCCAGAAGGCAAGGGTCCATTTTCATAACTCCGACTGTACCAGAATCATCCTTGTCATCATCAGAACGAGGCCCAAACTCGGCGGTCTTCACCACACCTGCCACCGCAGGTAATTCATCCTCACTTTCGCCAGGCTAGATTTCTGAGCTACCAGAGTACGTTTTTTAAATTTTTGTACACGCCGCCAATCTTCTTCACCACACCGCTCCTTACCTTCTTCCTTGTTCTCCATTTCCACATCTTCACTCTCTTTCTGCTCCTTCATCCACTGTAACAGCAAACTGTTCAAATGGTTCTGGTATCTTGAAGTTAAAAAAAACGTTTTTATCTGTTGTTATTTAGTACTGTCTTTTTGCTAGCTAGAGCCATCTACTTTAAGTGCTGCCTGTCTCCCAGTAGCCTACTTGGTGTGTGAACTGCTGACTGCTCATCATTTGCAGATAGTTGTTTACACATCAAACAGGATCAAGGGGCAGGGCAATTTGTGACTTGTTTTAGTAATCAGTGGCTGTATTGGAAAGGGAGTGGTTTAGTCTCTTTTCTGAGTCTATATAACCAGCTTCTCAGGCTCCATCTCGTTGTACTTCATTCTATAGCTAGAAGACTCCAGATATATCCAGAAGTGATATGTCATTTTTTTTAAACAGATGTTCTAATTTTGCTATTTTGTAGGTTTGTCAACTATGTGTGTGTGTTCCATACTTGTTCGCACCTCTCCCTGTAGGCTTTACAATCTCTCCCCACCCCTTGGCTGCAACCCTTCTAATTTAGTGTACCATACTTGCACAAGCAATGTGGAATTTCGGGTCTCAGTCTATACTGCCCTTCAGTCCCTTGACTGTTTGGCCCTGAAGGAGACATGGATCACTCCAGAGAACACTGCTACTCCAGCTGCTCCTTCTTCATCTGACTATGTTTTCTCTCATAGTCCGAGAGCATCTGGTCGTCGCGGTGTTGGCCCAGGTTTACACATTTCTCCTAAGGGGAGATTTTCTATTTTCTCCCTCTCACCTGTCCATCTCCTCATTTGAATTCCATGCTGTCCCTGTCACTTGTCCACTCAAGCTTAACATTGTTGTCATCTATTGCCCACCAGGTGACCAGGTGCCCTTGGAGACTTCCTCAATGAGCTTGACACATTGATAAGCTAATTTCCTGACGCTGGCTCACTGCTCTTCGTAATCTTCCCTCTCTCTCTCCCACTACTCTCTCCTCTTCTATCCTATCATCCCTTCTGCTAAATCCTTCTCTCTCCTGTCTCGTGCTTCTGCCTCTTCGACACTACTCTCCTCCTTTTCCGTATCCTATGACTCGCACTGTCCCCTTTCCTCCCGGCCGGGTCGGCCCTCCCATCCTGCTCCGTGGCTGATTGACTCATTGCAAGCTTACGGAACAGGGCTGCGGGCAGCTGAGTGAAAATGGAGGAAAACTAAACTTCCGGAGGACCTATTATCCTTTCACTCCCTCTCTACCTTCTCTATCTCTATATCTGCTGATAAAGCACTTTCTACCACTCTAAATTACAAACTTCTGCCTCTTATCCAGGAAACCATTTTCTACCTTCTCCTCCCTCCTTAATCCTCCACTCCGTCCCTCCTCCCTCTCTGCGGATTACTTTGTCAACCACTTTGAAAAAAAGATTGACGAAATCCATTACTCATTCACTTAGCCTATAGAGTCCACTGGTCTCACTCACACAGAACTACACTATGCCTTGACCTCTTTCTCTCTTCTCTCTCCAGATGACATCCTGCGACTAGTGAGGTCTGGCCACCCGACAACCTACCTGCTCAACCCCATGCCCTCCTGCCGTCTCCAGACCATCTCTGGAGACCTTGTCTCATTCCTTACTTCCCTCATCAACTCATCCCTGACCACTGGCTGCATTCCCTCTGACTTGAAAATGACCCGAGTTGCTCCCCTCCTCAAGAAACCAACACTCGAGTGAACCATCAGATTCTCTTCTCCACCCTCTCAGGACTGGGCGTCTCAGGCTCTGCACACTCTAGGATTGCATCCTACCTGGCAGGCCGCTCCTACCAGGTGCCGTGGAGAGGATCTATGTCTGCAGCACATACTCTCACTACCGGTGTCCCCAGGGCTCGGTTCTAGGCCCTCTCCTCTTCTCTCTATACACCAAGCCACTCGGCTCCGTCATATCCTCACATGGTCTCTCCTATCATTGCTATGCGGATGACAATCAACTACTTTTCTCTTTCCCCCTTCTGACACCAAGATGGCGACGGGCATCTCTGCGTGCCTGGCAGATATGTCAACTTGGATGTCGGCCCACCACCTCAAGCTCAACCTCAACAAGACGCAACTGCTCTTCCCGACGGCGAAGGTCTGCCCACTCAAACACCTCTATCACAACTCCACAGTGTCGCCCTCCCAGAGTGCAAAACACCCTGTCGTTCTCTGCAAACATCAAAGCAGTGACACGCTCCTGCAGGTTCATGCTCTACAACATCTGTAGTGTACAACCCTTCCTTCCATTGAGGGGGTTGAATAGTCGACTCACTTTGAATTTAATTCCGCTACTCTATAGATTGCACACACATTCCGTCTGAATCTGCCATCGCAAAGCTAACTAAAAAGCAGCATTCCTCAAGTGAGGATGGCTTTCACTTCAGCAGTAATATATTCATGAACTTCTTTGAGGAAAAGATCATGATTATTAGAAAGCCAATTACGGACTCCTCTTTAAATCTGCGTATTCCTTCAAAGCTCAGTTGTCCTGAGTCTGCACAACTCTGCCAGGAACTAGGATCAAGAGAGACACTCAAGTGTTTTAGTACTATATCTCTTGACATAATGATGAAAATAATCATGGCCTCTAAACCTTCAAGCTGCACACTGGACCCTATTCCAACTAAACTACTGAAAGAGCTGCTTCCTGTGCTTGGCCCTCCTATGTTGAACATAATAAATGTTTCTCTATCCACCGGATGTGTACCAAACTCACCTAAAGTGAAAGTAATAAAGCCTCTCTTGAAAAAGCCAAACCTTGACCCAGAAAATATAAAAAACTATCGGCCTATATCGAATCTTCCATTCCTCTCAAACATTTTAGAAAAGGCTGTTGCGCAGCAACTCACTGCCTTCCTGAAGGCAAACAATGTATACGAAATGCTTCAGTCTGGTTTTAGACCCCATCATAGCACTGAGACTGCACTTGTGAAGGTGGTAAATGACCCTTTAATGGCATCAGACTGAGGCTCTGCATCTGTTCTCGTGCTCCTAGACCTTAGTGCTGCTTTTGATACCATCGATCATCACATTCTTTTTTGGAGAGATTGGAAACCCAAATTGGTCTACACGGACAAGTTCTGGCCTGGTTTAGATCTTATCTGTCGGAAAGATATCAGTTCGTCTCTGTGAATGGTTTGTCCTCTGACAAATCAACTGTAAATTTCAGTGTTCCTCAAGGTTCCGTTTTAGGACCACTATTGTTTTCACTCTATATTTTACCTCTTTGGGATGTCATTCGAAAACATAATGTTAACTTTCACTGCTATGCGGATGACACACAGGTGTACATTTCAATGAAACATGGTGAAGCCCCAAAATTGCCCTCGCTGGAAGCCTGTGTTTCAGACATAAGGAAGTGGATGGCTATAAAACTTTCTACTTTTAAACTCGGACAAAACAGAGATACTTGTTCTAGGTCCCAAGAAACAAAGAGATCTTCTGTTGAATCTGACAATTAATCTTAATGGTTGTACAGTCATCTCAAATAAAACTGTGAAGGACCTTGGCGTTACTCTGGACCCTGATCTCTCTTTTGACAAACATATCAAGACTGTTTCAAGGACAGCTTTTTTCCATCTACGTAACATTGCAAAAATCAAAAACTTTCTGTCCAAAAATGATGCAGAAACATTCATCCATGCTTTTGTTACTTCTAGATTAGACTACTGCAATGCTCTACTTTCCGGCTACCCAGATAAAGCACTAAATAAACTTCAGTTAGTGCTAAATACGGCTGCTAGAATCCTGACTAGAACCAAACATTTTTTATCATATTACTCCAGTGATAGCCTCCCTACACTGGCTTCCTGTCAAGGCAAGGGCTGATTTCAAGGTTTCACCGCTAACCTACAAAGCATTACATGGGCTTGCTCCTACCTAACTCTCTGATTTGGTCCTGCCGTACATACCTACACGTACGCTACGGTCACAAGACGCAGGCCTCCTAATTGTCCCTAGAATTTCTAAGCAAACAGCTGGAGGCAGGGCTTTCTCCTATAGAGCTCCATTTTTATGGAACGGTCTGCCTACCCATGTGAGAGATGCAGACTCGGTCTCAACCTTTAAGTCTTTACTGAAGACTCATCTCTTCAGTGGGTCATATGATTGAGTGTAGTCTGGCCCAGGAGTGTGAAGGTGAACGGAAAGGCTCTGGAGCAACGAACCGCCCTTGCTGTCTCTGCCTGGCCGGTTCCCCTCTTTCCACTGGGATTCTCTGCCTCTAACCCTATTACAGGGGCTGAGTCACTGGCTTACTGGGGCTCTTTCATGCCGTCCCTAGGAGGGGTGCGTCACTTGAGTGGGTTGAGTCACTGATGTGATCTTCCTGTCTGGGTTGGCGCCCCCCCTTGGGTTGTGCCATGGCGGAGATCTTTGTGGGCTATACTCGGCCTTGTCTCAGGATGGTAAGTTGGTGGTTGAAGATATCCCTCTAGTGGTGTGGGGGCTATGTTTTGGCAAAGTGGGTGGGGTTATATCCTTCCTGTTTGGCCCTGTCCGGGGGTATCATCGGTATCATCATCACAGTGTCTCCTGACCCCTCCTGTCTCAGCCTCCAGTATTTATGCTGCAGTAGTTTATGTGTCGGAGGCTAGGGTCAGTTTGTTATATCTGGAGTACTTCTCCTGTCTTATCCGGTGTCCTGTGTGAATTTAAGTTTGCTCTCTCTAATTCTCTCTTTCTCTCTTTCTTTCTCTCTCTCGGAGGACCTGAGCCCTAGGACCATGCCTCAGGAATACCTGGCATGAGGACTCCTTGCTGTCCCCAGTCCACCTGGTCGTGCTGCTGCTCCAGTTTCAACTGTTCTGCCTGCAGCTATGGAATCCGGACCTGTTCACCGGACGTGCTACCTGTCCCAGACATGCTGTTTTCAACTCTCTAGAGACAGCAGGAGTGGTAGAGATACTCTTAATGATCGGCTATGAAAAGCCAACTGACATTTACTCCTGAGGTGCGGATTTGCTGCACCCTCGACAACTACTGTGATTATTATTATTTGACCATGCTAGTCATTTATGAACATTTGAACATCTTGGCCATGTTCTGTTATAATCTCCACCCGGCACAGCCAGAAGAGGACTGGCCACCCCTCATAGCCTGGTTCCTCTCTAGGTTTCTTCCTAGGTTTTGGCCTTTCTAGGGAGTTTTTCCTTGCCACTGTGCTTCTACACCTGCATTGCTTGCTGTTTGGGGTTTTAGGCTGGGTTTCTGTACAGCACTTTGAGATATCAGCTGATGTACGAAGGGCTATATATATACATTTGATTTGATTTGATCCTAGATCATCTCTAACAAATCAGAGTATCAAAGTTGATAACTCATCATGTAGGCTGGCTCTGGCCCAACCCATCAGTTTCTGATACCAATCAGAACGGTCAGAATGTGTTCACATTATGGAAATCGTAGGGGAGGGAGGTAAATCCAGATTTATCTTGGAGAAGAAACGTTAGTTAGGTCGGAGCGATGTGGATAGGTTGAATAGGCATTTGCTCTCGCCTCCTTCTCTACCACTAGATGGCATCATTGAGACATGTTTATACACTCATAGTTGGGTGTGCTAAGAGAGCCAAAGGAAGACGGGGCAAATGTTCTTAAATAGATTCAACGCTAGTGCATTTATTTTCGATAGCGGTTTGGGGTTTATTAACTGTGGGATCATTTAAGAGGGGAAACAGCCTGTTTTCTTAGGGTATCTGAATTTGAGATATTGAGGGTATAGAGTTTAAATTCCCCTCTTTACATGTGAAAATTGTTGTGCCTATGTTTGTGAAAGTGTGTGTGTCTTGGCCGTGTGTGTGGGAGCTAATCTTTATGAATTCATTATGTAAGCTGTGATATCAGTGCAGCAAGGGATACTGCTGGCGTCCAGATGGTATTTATCTTTGGCTTAATTAACACAGTTTCAGTTATGAAAAGGATCAAACGACTGAAGTCACAGTTGCCATGCCTCTTTTTTGATGCACTGCATTCAGTGGTGTAAGGTACTTAAGTACTACTTAAGTCATTTTTGGGGGGTATCTGTACTTACTTTACTATTTATATTTTTGACAACTTTTCCTTTTACTTCACGACATTCCTAAATAAAATAATGTACTTTCTACTGTTTACATTTCCCCTGACACCCAAAAGTACTCGTTATATTTTGAATGCTTAGCAGGACAGGAAAATGGTCCAATTCACAGACTTATCCAGAGAACATCCCATGTCATCCCTTCTGCCTCGGATCTGGCACACTCACTAGACACATGTGCTTTGTTAGTAAATGATGTCTGAGTGTTGGAGTGGGCCCCTGGCTATCCGTAAATTTAAAAAAAACATGAAAGTTGTGCAGTCTTGTTTGCTAAATTATTTTACTTTTGATACTGAAGTATATTTTTGCAATTACATGTACTTGTTATACTTAAGTATATTTAAAGTCAAATACTTTTAGACTTTTACTAAAGTAATATTTAACTGGGTGACTTTCACTTTTACTTAAGTCGTTTTCTACTGAGGTATCTTTGATTTTACTCAAGTATGAAAATTGGGTACTTTTTCCCAACACAGACTGCGTTAAGCTGGGCCTGGGGGGTAGCTAGAGTGGTGTTTGTGTGTGATGGCGGAACAGAGTGGGCATAATAAGCAGAATCCCGCTTTAGGCCCCGCCTCCACGTGAACCAGGGTGCCAGGGCTTTCCCATGAGCCAAGCCAGGTGTTCTTTGCATTAATGAATGGACAGTAATTAAGAAACCGTTTAATTATGGTGTAAAGCTCTAATTATAAAATGCAAGAAAGTGCTGCTAATTGTGATTATGATAATAATCCCGCTCCGAGCAGAATCTTAAGCAAATTTCTCAGATCCTGACCAAGGTTGGCCCCAGCTAATCTTTTCACTGTCAGCAACATGAAAAACAGTGTTATCAGAATTTGAACAGTGTGTGTGCGTGTGCGCGTGCGCATGCGTGGAGTGCGTGTGTTTGTGTGTATATGCACTTGTGCAGTGACAGCAATGAGGTGAACCCTGAATGCAATTTTTCTGACGGTTGTTTGGAGAAAGTTTCAGGGTCTCCACCATATAAGTAAACCACACAGCCCCAAATGGGGTTGCATTGTGGGCCTTGATCCCAAGGTCATAGGGTCTATAAGAGGTGAAGAGAGGCCAGTGCTTATGAACACTTTATGGAGTTCCTCCTTCTTTTCAAAGGACGTGTGGCTCTTTAAGCAAAGGGAAGCTAGCGGTAATTGAAAACTGGTCAAAATTTTGCTCTCTGCCCCCGTCCCAAGTGCAAAGTGCTTTTCACTCTGTGATGATCAGCCACCCCCAACCCCCATGGGTAGATGGAAAGAAAGTTTATTCGAAAAATATTTGATTTTGCAGTATATTTCATTCCTTTTCCCTTGTAGCCTACTTCAACAAGTGTAATAAAAAAAAAGGTTCCTATTTAATAATTCAGTACTTGTCATTTCCATTGAAAAACATACCATCTACTGTGACCTCCTAAATGATTTGCACCCTAGGTAAATATGAACAAAAAAGGCTGAGAGAAAATCTCATTGTTGTTTATCAGCTTGATTCTACACTCAAAATATCATATTAATCTAACTTTTAATCGAGTTAAAATAGGGTTTGTTGTGTGTCGTCATCAATAAATAATTTTATTCAAAAACATGCATGTAACAATTATTGACACCCCTGCATTTAGTACTTGTCCCTTTGCCCTCTCTTTGCCCTCCTTTTGCCAAGATAACAGCTCTGAGTCGTCCCCTAGAATGTTTGATGAGGTGGGAGAACACACCCTCCCTTTGCCAAGATAATAGCTCTGAGTCGTCTCCTAGAATGTTTGATGGGGTGGATTGGAATGGATTTAAGACCATTCCTCCATACATAAACTCTCCAGATCAGTCCTTAGTCCTCAGTTGTGGACTCTCCTCTTCAGCTCAGCCCACAGGTTTTCAATAGGGTTTAGGTCATGGGACTAGGATGGCCATTGCAAAAGCTTGATTCTCTGGTGAGTGAAGGATTTTCATCTGGATTTGGAGGTTTGCTTTGGATCGTTGTCCTGCTGGAAGATCAAACGACGACCCAGTTTGAGCCTCCTGGCAGAGGCAGACAGGGTTTGGCCTAAAAACTTCTGGTACTTGATGGAGTCCATGATGCCAAGGTTCCCAAGGCCCTTAGAAGTGAAACTGCTCCACAACATCCCAGATCCACCACCATGCTTCACAGTGGGGATTAGGTTATTTTCTGCATGACTTGTTGCCAAAAAGCTATTTTGGTCTCATCAGACCATAGAACCTGGTTCCAATCAAAGTTCCAATGACATTTGATCAAACTCCAGGCGCTTATGTTTGTGGTTTGGTGACAGAGGCTTTCTTCTGGCAACCTATCCAAATAACTTGTTGGCGTGGAGGTGGCGTCTAATTGTAGTTTTTTGAGACTTGGTGACCCCGAGATGTAACCAACTTCTGCAATTCTCCAACTGTGATCCTTGGAGATTTTTTTTTTGCCACTTGAACCATCCTTCTCACTGTGCGTTGGGGCAAAGTACACTTGCTTCCTTTTCCAGGCAGCTTCATCAAAGCTCCAGTTCTTTTACGTTTCTTTCTCATTGCCCTAATAGTGAAGATGGGTATTTTCAGACATGTAGCTTTCTTTTTATAGCCTTTGCCTGATTTGTGACGGTCAACAACCTTTTTGTCTCATTTCATTTGTGTGTTCTCTGACCTTTCCCATGTTGATGGATGGCTAAGGGAGTTTAGCCTGTGTGTCACCTCATATTTATACCCCAATGAAACAGGAAGTCATTGATGATCACTTAAAGGACGATTCCACCCCAAAACAGCATCATATGATGCAAAATGAAAACTTGAGTGCTGACAAGCAAAATATTTTGAAACTATGTCAACTGCTCGGCCTCCGACCGCAAGGCACTACAGAGGGTAATGCATACAGCCCAGTACATCACTGGAGCTAAGCTGCCTGCTATCCAGGACCTCTATACCAGGCAGTGTCAGAGGAAGGCCCTAAAAATTGTCAAAGACTCCAGCCACCCTAGTCATAGACTGTTCCCTTTGCTACCGCACGGCAAGTGGTACCTGGGTGGCAAGTCTCGGCCCAAGAGGCTTCTAAACAGCTTCTACCCCCAAGCCATAAGACTCCTGAACATCTCATCAAATGGCTACCCAGACTATTTCCATTGCCCCCTCCCCGCACCCTCTTCTACGCTGCTGCTACTCTCTGTTATTATCCATGCATAGTCACATAGTGCATAGTTTTCCTTTAAGAGTTCCCAAAGACTCAGATTAACTTTAAAAAGTAACATTTTTATCGGATTATACAGTACATCAATTATCATTTCCAGGGGTGCATGTTTTTGAATAACAGTATTATTTCTTGATGCCGATGATTGTTATTTACTTTTTTTTACTCAATTAAAGGTCAGATTTATAGGATATTTTGAGTGTAAGATCAAGCCGATAAACAACATTTACATTTTTTCACAGCCTTTTTTGTTCATATTTACCTAGGGTGCCAATAATTCAGACGGCCACTGTATTTAGCAACAAGCCATTTTGTTATCCGTTATCAGAAGAAAATAAATGTTTGTTTTAAAAGCAAACTATGCTTATCATAACATGTTTTAACCTAGGGCCATTTGGAAGAACAAAATATGTCATATTTTCTGGTAGTTCACGGCATGACCTGTTACATAGTATATTTTATAGGTATACTTGTAAAAATGTCAGTAGCCAATAAGAAAATATGGGGAGGTTTTAGTTAATGAGCAACAAATTGCAGCACTGGAGTCATAGGAGGACTGGCATCTACAACATGAAAAAACAAAACGATGAAGTGAGAGAAAAAATAATGTTAGTTGGGCGTGCCAAATTGGCTAGGAATCCCGACGATATGCTTTTACCCATAACCCTTCACCCCAACTCTCGTTGCATCCTTTCTCAAATTACAAACAACCTTTGTGCACACCAATCTCCCTTGCAGTCCAATTAGCACAAATACAATATCAACAGCACTTTCTACGTTGACAGCAACACCTCAAACACTATCCTTCCCCAGCTCTGGATGAATCACTCACACATGCGCACGTCACCATGCACGCGCACACTCAAACTAAGTTCATCCTGCAGATGGCACTTTTGAAACAATTAACTTTTGATTAATTAACAGATGTGGGATCTTAATTTGAGCCAGTTTGCTGCAGCAGGACAATAATCCTGCAGCGACAGGAAATGTGAATGTGAATTATTGGACATATTTTGTAGGGGTTGATATATTTTTTTCTTAAGGGAAAATCAAGTCTTAAAATTTCAACGTGGAAATTACACACTTCAGTAGCCTTTTTAAACCTCAAATAATACGCTGCAAGTAGACCTGCAATAGGGTGATCAAATGAAGATCCTGCATCTACACAGAGAGAATGGGAGGAGAATGGAGGCAATGGAGGGCATAGCCTGAATGTTAATGAAAGGTCAACAGCCGAAACAGAGCAGTGGCGAGGAAGGAGACGGGTCTACTTTTTGCTCCATCGCTATCTGCTACTTTTGTTCCGTGGCTATTGTGTAAAGATACAGTTCTAGAGACAGCTATACGGCATGCGCCACGGGCAAGATCATAGACTCTGTTCATGGTGAAAAGTTGTAGCTAATTGCCTGGCGTTGAGCCCACAGCTCTGAGTCGGTTTACATGTTGCCAATCTGACAATTTTCTAAAAGAATTGGAAGTGGATCCAGAAACAGGGGGAGGATCTGTTATGGTAAAGTGACTTGGCCAAGATGTAGACTACGAGAGAAATACTGAGATGTGGCAATACAGAACAATGGTTAATATCCAACTGTTGCTTTTACGATATTCGTCTTTTACCACACACCCATAGCAGTCTGATGTCAAAGAACTACACCCCCCCCCCCAAAAAAAAAATGAAGGTAGGCCTCTTAATTGGATCACCCTGTTTCAGGAAATGTAAAACAAACTTATAGTGTATTTGAGGTTTGAAAAAGCTTCTGAAGTTTGTCATTTCCACTTTGAAATTCCTCTTTCCCTTACGAAAAATGTATCAAGGCAGTTCATGCAACCTCCATTGAATCAGGTGCCTTTTCCCCATGTTGCCTACAGAGGGGTTGGCTGATAACGTCACAAAAACGATGGGCACACTTCAAAGGGGCAGAAGGCTGTGTGTTGTGATTCTGGAGGGCCAGATTGCCATCAATAATGACAAGAAACTTCCATGTGGTGAATCTCAAGTGGCTCATTTCAGCTTGTTTGATCTTGTTCTTGATACCATGTCTTGGTTTGAGGTGTTTTGTCTGATGTCAAATTGATGCTAATATGGCAAAACATTTGCTAGCTAACAATATCTATGAGCTAAAAAAAAAAAAAAAAAATGTTAGCTGACATGGGCTAGCCGATCTGGACATTTTAAGTTTTAAGTTTTAAGTTTTAAATAGTTCTCTAAGGTATGGAATGACTAACATTACAACAGGAACTGATGATAAACTATCCAATTTCGAAATTGCACATTGTGCATTCTACTATTACAACTTTCAAGAGTAAGGGGGGGGGGGGGGTTCCCAGCGCCCCACGTGCCCCCCCTGCTGACCCCACAGTTTGGGAGCCCCTGGAATTGAGGGACAAACTATGTCTATTGGGTCTGATGTGTCTGTTCACTGGAGACAAAATGAGGGATGTATGAATCCCTATATAGACTATAAATCTAGGCAATGGCGATTTTAGAACTTCTCACACCAATAGTCTACTATAACTATAGGTCTAAACCTAATTTGAAGTGGTAGGGCCTTTTAATCTGAGAAAAAAATATGTTTTGAGACTGTAGGCTATATGTTTAAATAATATCTATCCTAAAAACATTAGCCTAAGTGCAATAAAAGTAGGGCTAATTATGAGAGCAATTACGTTTTTAGGCTACATTTAGGGGCTGTAGGAGCTAATATTATCATCAAATCCCGTGGCAATTGGGCTTTCAATTGTATTGGGAGATTTTGTCAAAAGATCCTCCAAAAATATGACTGTAAAAGTATAGTTTAGTCCCTATAGTTTAATGTCCAAAATTAACCACAGTTTACAATACAAAACACTATAGACTGGTCGAGCAAGGAATTAGGGGGATTTTCAGATTAAAGTTCTATAGGCTAAATAGATTCTTAAATTGGAATTTTCGCTCATTGGAACTTGAACTAAACATGTTATTTTAATTCGATATTTTGCATAGATATGCATTATCGAAGTGATTAGAATTTTTGACAATCGAAGTTGTTTGTATTTCTTCAAATCCAGACTTTGAGGAACAGCAAAGAGAGTGAACGAATAGGCTGCTGCATCATGCTGAGCGTGAGTCACGGTGGACACGATCCTTTGACGCTTCAAAGAGCGTGACCTCGTCAATAAGGGCTTCCTTCCTCAGCCCGGATATGACTTGTGCTGGTAATAAGAGGATGAATCCTGTTAGGCTACCCTCCCTCAAAATCTAGATGAAATAGCCCTACTTTCAAATAATTGGAACAGATTTTGCGTGTTTCCTTTTGGATATAGGGCCTACACTGTATGTAGGCCTATATGGGACATGGATTAACGAATAAATAGATTTAGATAATATCTCGCCAACATGCTCTCGATGAAAATGCGTGAATTCCAAGAAAAAAACAATAAAGAATAGTCCAATTTACATATCCATTTTTCGTGATTTCTCTATTGCTTTTGAAAGCAGCACATTCAAATTGTTTTCAACTCATCGTCTAATAACCAAATCGACTGACATTTGTATCTAATTAAATTGATAGGCCTATATAACAATGTGATTATTTATGCAGGAAATATTGGGCACATTATATGCCTATAGGCTATAAATGGCACAGATTGGCATGTAACATAATTGTTGTAACCTATCTGTAAGAAAAGGTCAAAACATCGCAGCATGACAATATTCATCATTTTGAACATTATGCAATACACTTTTATTGGGCATTTTGCCACTAACAGGAATGATAGAAGGAGTTGGATTATGTCAATGTCCGTCTTTTTAGACAGTGTGTTTGTGCCATGCAGTTTAGGTTGCCACCCACTGCAGACGTTTATTGATGTTCTGTCGACTCGAATCGTTGCCAATTTACTCCCATTTATGGAGCAAGATGTGAGAGGGAACTGGGAGGGAAAGCATTAGGGGTACTTATTTTACATTTTTTTGCCCTCGTGAACGTAAGTAGCGCGTTTAATCTAAAATGTAGGCTATTCATAGTCTACTTGAAAAGACTGTTAAACCATTCTGCACGAGACAATGTGCATGAATTCGCGCATTATCCACCCAAAAAGAGATAACATATAGCCTATATATATATAGAGTAACCCAATTATAGTATTTAGGCTACTTCCATTGACTTCCAATTTCGCTTCCAATTTCGCTGCATTTTATTTAGCCTTTTATCCCAAATGTAAAACTGACCCATTGGGATATTTTTTTTCTTTCCTTCTTCTTTTTCTTAATATTACAATGTTTAACCTACCATTATTATTTTTAACCTATTCGCCTATTGAAATCAGAAGGCTATCGTTTATGGAAAGTTAGCTTTCATCAAAATGCATGATTTTGTCTGTCTTTTTTTATGCACTCATTTTACGTGTTTCAGCCTACTTCCCCACCTCGTTGCGGTGATCCACTGATTCATATTGAACACAAGGGCGGTAAAGCCATTAAAAATGTAGGACAAAACACACACCATGACAAGAGAGACACGACCACACTATTTAAAGAGAGACCTAAAGGCAACAACACAGCATGGTAACAACACAAAATGACAACAACATGGTAGGACGCAAAATGGCAGCAGCACAACATGGTAGCAGCACACACAGTGCAAACGTTTAGGCACAGACAAGAGTAGAAAGGGAAAAAAAGATAGAGACAACAATAAATCAGGTGAAGCAGCCAAATGTGTCAATAAGAGTGTCCATGGTTGAGTCTTTGAATGTAGAGATGGAGATAAAACTGTCCCATTTTAACGTTTTTTTTTGCAGCTCATGCCAGTCACTAGCTCCAGCGAATTGAAAAGAGGAGCGACCCAGAGATCTGTGTGCTTTAGGGACCTTTAACAGAATGTGACTGGCAAAATGGGTGTTGTATGTGGAGGATGAGGGTTGCAGTAGGCATCTCTGATAGAGGGGAGTGATGCCTAAAAGGGTATTATAAATAAACATCAACCAGTGGGTCTTGTTTCGGGTATACAGAGATGGCCAGTTTACAGAGGAGTATAGAGTGCAGTGATGTGTCCAATAAGGAGCATTGGTGGCAAATCTGAAGGCCGAATAGCAAATAACATCTAGCCACTCGAGAGCACCCTTACCTGCCGCTCTATAAATGACATCTCCGTAATCTAGCATTGGTAGGATCGTCATCTGAACCAGGGTTAGTTTTGCAGCTGGGGTGAAAGAGGAGCGATTACGATCGAGGAAACCAAGTCTAGATTTAACTTTAGCCTGCAGCTTGGATATGTGTCAAGAGAAGGACAGTGTACCATCTAGCTGTACTCCCAAGTACTTCTACGAGTTGACTTCCACAAGCTCTTAACCCTCAGAGGTACAATTACTTCTGTATATATTGTGCAGTAATTACACCGTTGGGGAGAGGGGCATTGTTCTTACCGAACCACTTGACCTTTGTTTTGGAGGTGTTCAGAACAAGGTTACGGGCAGAGAAAGCTTGCTGGACACTAAGAAAGCTTTGTTGTAGAGCATTTCATGCAAAATCCAGGAAGGGGCCAGCTGAGTATAAGACTGTATCATCTGCATTTAAACGACTGAGAGAGCATCCTACTGCCTGAGCTTCTGTATGTTGTTGATGTAAATTGAGAAGAGCGTGGTTGATGACAGGCAGTGGCTGAGACAGCAGATGTTCTGACTTTATACACTGTTAGTAAACCAGGCCAAAGACCCCTCGGAGACACCAATACTCCTTAGCCGACCTACAAGAATGGAATGGTGAATTGGGGAAAGATGAACTTAATGCAAATACTCTGCAATATTGCAGCACGATTGACCAATCGAAGCTCACTATAGCTTCCAGCCCCTACTGGATTGGTTGTTGACACCTAGCACTATCTACCTAGCATGCCTGCTAGCTTGATAGCACCTACATGAGGGCGACGCTAGTGTAGCTATACAAATTAACACTGATAGTGAAAATATCCTGTCAGATGTTATGTGTAGGCCTATAGGCCTATGTATTCATAAACCAGCCTACTCCCGAAAACCAACAGTAGCCTTCCCAGTCTGAAGCTCCTTGTTTTCTTGTGATGTTCAGGGGATACATCATTGACAGAGATGTTTCTTGCATTCAGTGTTGTAGGCCAGCCATTAGTAAATCCATCCGGGAAACCTATTTTATAGATGCCCTGCCCATAAATACAATTGTATCAGCTATTTTGATAAGCTATTTAAGTGAATATTTTCTGTCTTGTGTTCTGTTGATCATTGTAGATCATTATTTTTAGGGTGTTGCTATTAAAATGTACTTTTTGTTTTTACCTTCCAGATTAAAAATGTAATATGGCTTTATATTTCCATTCTCGTGTTGGCTCCTCTCCATGGATCATATTGTCCGGAGTAGACTGTCTTTCCAGAACCCAAAGCCATTCAGCCATTGGGTTCTCATTTGAACAATTGACCACAGCGTGGCCAATGCGTAGCCTACAACTGCCCTGACGCTCTGTCTAACCGTTAATAATCATTGCATGCAATATGGTTTTGGAAACCTCAGAAACTCTACCTTCATATTGCCCCCCAAGATAATTTGACAAATACAAAAGGTACACTAATTGTACACCAAAAGAAACATTGGCTAGAAGCTGTGTTTCACAAAAAAAACTTTGCTAATCTATGGTAAAACAGCTAACGATAAGTGTATCTTTTGTATTTGTAAAGTTATTTTTGGTTGATAATTAAGTTGAGTGTTCAAGGCTTAGAAAACTGTATTGCAATCAAGGATGAATTGTTTCTAGATAGAGAGTTTCACACTTGACCAAATCACAATCAAACGGGATGTGGAATAACTCCAATTTAGCATTGGGGTCAGAAAGGCAAGTGTAGACTAAAGAATATTGTGCATGGCACGTGTAAGGCAGCAGTCATTTCCCTGAAGTCCGGATGAGGTCGCATGTTTGAAATTGCATGCATGCATGCTTGACATTTTAGCCGGCAACCTGCATTAAATTAAATTAAACACCATCTTGCAAGACAAATATTACAAATCATAGATCATGAAAATTGATAAGTAAGATTGTCTCTCCCTTCGAATGAGTACACTGAATGTGATGATTTACATTGCTAATGTGTATGATGTCCTTCTGTGTATGATGTCCTTGTGTGTGTGTGTGTGTGTGTGTGTGTGTGTGTGTGTGTGTGCTGTCTGCACAATAATAAAGTGCATGTTCATTTGATGCCCCTTTCGTGCCTGATAATGATATGCAGCTTTAATGAGAGGTTCATTCAAAGCTGAAGAAATTAATTAAAAAGTTTTCCAAATTCAGTGCTCTTTGAATTTGAAGCTTTTGATCAGGTGATCAGCATATTGCTACATAGTGAGAGCTTTTGCCGCAAATGCACGTGTGTGCACGTATCCCAGAGTCCCCACAAGTGGTTGTGCAGTTGTCTGACTCACACGACTTGTGGTCACAAAAGACCCTCACTGTCTGGAGTTGGTCTCATAAACACTATCCCATTATCAATTCCATAACCTCACAAAGAGTAGGTCTAGTCAGGGACGATCATACATACCACACTCCCTCAGTTCAACACATAAAACAAACTGCTTAAAGGCGCAATGTGTAGAAATCACTCCGCCATTGACTGGTTGCTAAAATTCTAAAACGTTTGCTAAACTTCAGTTTATGTGACAAAACAAGCAATGTAGCATATATTCTCTATCACGTGGAATAAAGTAATATGACCATTGTCTGCTTCATCGGAATTCTATAAAAGATGTTCAGTGTCCCTATTGAATAAACCTCAGGTAAACTACCAAATGTTCCACTTTGGGAGCTGGTGACATGAGGCTAGCACCGATACCCCATGATGCACATACCCTATACTGCTATACTTCCACTCAACACTCCCGGCGGGTTGGGATTCCCTGAAGTCATTAGCATGTGAAAGATCCCAGTTCATGTGAAATTATTTGCCCTCTGAACCCTCCCCTTTATGCCTGACAGACAACAAATAGATGTGCTGATGTTGGAAGGTCCCGCCTCTTGGATTCTCACCCCACCCCTCTGTCCGGCTGCAGACTACACACCCAGGACCCTGGAGAAAAGAGGAGACCTAGACTTGTCTACCCTGGTCTGTTCCCAGGCTACCCCCTCCTCTCTATTAGTTTGTGATACAGTATGTACAGTATTTATATTCCCTGCCCACTCAGAGACTCCAACACATTTTAATTTGTTAATTGGATTCATCCAAGAGTCGTTCATCGATAGCGCTAAACACACACATACACACACACACACACACACACACACACACACACACACACACACACACACACACACACACACACACACACACACACACACACACACACACACACACACACACACACACACACACACACAGAGTCAGTCAGACACACTCCCACAGTCTGACACAGACAGACTGAAGGGCCTCATCTGCTCTGTCTGACCCAGTCTTTTCATATGTGTAATTAAGTGCTCAAAAACCCTCCAAAGTGCAATGACACATTCATGGCTGATTTCTTGCCATGTCTTATGTACAGTACCAGTCAAAAGTTTGGGCACACTTACTCATTCAAGGGTTTTTCTTTATCTTTACTATTATTCTACAATTAGTAAAGACATCAAAACTATGAAATAACACATATGGAATCATGTAGAAAACAAAAAAAGTGTTAAACAAATCAAAAAAGCTGCCTTGATGACAGCTTTGCACACTCTTGGCATTCTCTCAACCAGCTTAACCTGGAATGCTTTTGCAATCATCTTGAAGGAATTCTCACATATGCTGAGCACTAGTTGGCTGCTTTTCCTTCACTCTGCGGGCTAACTCATCCCAAACCACCTCAATTGGGTTGAGGTAGGGTGATTGTGGAGGCCAGGTCATCTGATGCAGTACTTCATCACTCTCCTTCTTGGTCAAATAGCTCTTACACAGCCTGGAGGTGTGATTTGGGTCATTGTCCTGTTGAAAAACAAATGATAGTCCCACTAAGCGCAAACCAGATGGGATGGTGTATCGCTGCAGAATATTGTGGTAGCCAGTGGTTTCTTTGCAGCAATCATCGCCAGCTTACAATTGGCTCCTTCATCCCCCCTCCTCTCACCTGTAACTATTCCCCAGGTCGTTGCTGTAAATGAGAATGTGTTCTCAGTCAACTTACCTGGTAAAATAAGGGTTAAATAATTTAAAAAATGAAGGCCTCATTCACGCAGTCTCCTCTGAACAGTTGATGTTGAGATGTGTCTGTTACATGAACTCTACAAAGCATTTATTTGGGCTGCAATCTGAGGTGTCATAATACAACTGATTGGCTCAAACACATTAAGAAGGAATGAAATTCAGCAAATTAACTTTTAACAAGGTTAATTGAAATGCATTGCATTTGAAGCTGGTTGAGAGAATGCCAAGAGTGTGCAAAGCTGTCATCAAGGCAAAAGGTGGCTACTTTGAAGAATCTCTTTTGGTTACTACATGATTCCATATGTGTTATTTCATTGTGTTGATGTCTTCACTATTATTCTACAATGTAGAAAATAGTACAAATAAAGAAAAACCCTTGGTGTGTCCAAACTGTTGACTGGTACTATATATGTGTCTGTGTCTTGAACGGTTGTACAACCCCCAATCAATGTGAAGTTGTTTTCTCATCTCCTTAGACCCACTATTATTTGTTTATTCAAGTGATACTTCACTTAAGAAAATGTCCACAGCCCTAAACTGAATTTGTGGGAAACAAGGAAGCAAGTGAATGTGTCTGATTTGTAGACAGAAGAAGATAGCCGACAATACTCTTTTCTCAGTCAGTTGCTGGATATGGATGGATGCTCAAATGTGCTTTCAAGTGCATAATGCATTCCGTTTCTTTCAAGGGAAGTCATTGTTAGGGTCCTTAGGCTTTGTCAAGGTCTGACTACAACACAGTGAGTGAACACACACACACACACACACACACACACACAAACATTGCCTAGGCAACTTCGTAAACCCACCACCATGAATGACTTGCTATATCTGTGTGTAGTATGTGAGTATGTGAGTGTGTGCGTGGGTGTGTATGTGCATGCTTGCGCGCGCACATGTGCCTGTGAGTGTGTGCTGAGTGCCACTGATAGCTAGGATGTCCCCAACTTCCTTTTCTCTGACTGTCGCTGAGGGACTCCACTCTGACCCATAACCCCTGCTTGACCTCTGAGTCTGCTCCGACACGTGGGAGGTCAAGAGGTCAACCTCATCACCAGCCTTCAGGATCACTTAGACCAGAGGTCAGGAACCACTTCCTTTGGCCTTGACCCTTTCTGTCACATTGCAATAAACTGGAGATTAGTAATTTCCTAAACATTAGTGTAAAGGTTTAGCTCTACTTCTTGTCCAGTCAGTATTGATGGGGGGGGAAATCGATTCAGTTACACATCAATATTTTTTACGATATATCATATCATATCATTTTGACAATATAACAATGTTATCTTTGCGCTAGTTGGCGGTACCTACACCAAAACTCCTGTATTTTTTCTTCATAGAGTGTTCCTCGTCTTCTTTTTAAATAAGGGGACGATTTTTATTTCTATGACTGATCAAAACTCGTAAACTCATGGCTCTCTCCTGTCCCTCTGCAGCAGACATATGGTGAGCATGGAACACTGAATCGCAATAAAATCACAGTATCGAATTGCAATTCCCCTCTCTGATTCAGAGTGGTTGGATTAAATGTGGAAGACACATTTTGGTTGAATGCATTCAGTTATGGGACTGACTAGGTAACCACCTTACACCTTCCCCAATACACATAGAATCGTGAGAATCGCAATCCATATCGTCTCTTCAGTTAAGTATCGTGATAATATTCTATTGTGAAGTCTCTGGCAATTGCCAGCCCTACCAGTCAGTGTGACATTTCCTCTTAAAAGCACACCCAGCGGGTTAAATAACAATAATATTTACATTAAATAGACAGGACTCAGGTTTATTTCTGTCCAATTGTATAGTTCTCTTGGAAATCTGTCTTCCTATTATGTATGTACATAGGACATTTTCCTAATGTGAAAAAGCTGTGTGCATTGCAAATACAGTGTTGCTTGAAAGACATGATTGCACCATATTTCTGCAATTACTTTTTTTTTGTGCTCTTTCAATCAATACACCCCTTGTCAGTTTCTTTCCTCGCCCATTTCCCCATGGCACTTACCTTTAAGACGAGGAGGGTGTATCTGCTGTGCTAAGCACTGAATAGGGCTAAAGGAGAGCACCACAGGTGTCTTTGTTGGGACATCCCCAGAGGCCTATCAGAACACAGGCCAGTCATCAAAAGGGGGTCAAGGGTCACATAACTTGTGGATTTAACAAACTGTCTAAGAAGGGTATGTTGGGGGAACTCTCTCTCTCTCACACACACACATACACACACACACACACACACACACACACACACACACACACACACACACACACACACACACACACCCAAATCCACCATTGTCCCTGCAGGGGTCATGGACTGGAGAGGAAGTAAGCATTGTGTTTCTGAGTCTGCCTCATCTCTTTTTACTAGTACCAAATAAATAACGGTTCATTAGATCAGCACACCACATCGATTTATTTCAATGATTCATCTAAGCCCCAAGCCAGATCAAAGAAAAAATAATAATACTCTTTTACAAGTAACTGAAAATTGGTACTGTGATATTCCTACAGATTTACAAAGACAAATGTGTCTGTTTAGATCCAATGTGTATGGACCAATCTCATTACAGTGTTGTTGATTTATTTTATATATTTTTTAAATTCAGTTTTGTTTCAGTTAGTTTTCAGACTTGATTTGCTATTTTTTATTTAGCTTCAGTCTGGTGAAAACATGTCTTTAAAAAAAAAATCAATTTTGTTTCAGTTTTAGTTGTAGGGATAGGGACAGAAAGTAGCCTCATGCATGGGAGGCTAGGAGCCATGTGTAGGTCTATAGCATGGGCACTCCAGTAACTCTTGAGATGGTCCAGGTCACACACATTTCCTAGGTGGCAAAGGTCCCAATGGATATTGTCATTTATCGGCATAGTAACAAACTCCCACCTCGCAACCCAATGCGACCCCAAACTGTTCCCCTTGGCAGAGAGAAAAATGTGCAGTTTTAAAGCAAATTTTCTGCATTTCTTCAAATTTGCCACGTCTTATTTGTGTTCATATAATACCAGGAGTCGAATCCTGACTGAATTCCAAAAATAACATAACTGTCTCACCTTGTCTTTATCCTAAAATTCTTTGTGGGTGCTGTTCAGATGAACTTTGAGGTTGGTTGGGTTGTTCCTTTTTATCTCTGTTCCACACAGGCTGCCATCTTCTGACACTATAGTGCCTTTGTCCTTTCGAGCAATGTACTCAAAATAATCCTATACAGGGTTTGCTGAGCCATTGTTCACACCTATGGTTCATGCTCATGCTCTGCTCATAATTTACTATGTATTTTCTTTTGTTTAGTTAGTTTTGCAGTCAAATATAATAGTTTCAGTATGGTTTTAGTTATCAAATGTTCTTCTTAATAATTTTATTAACTAAATTGTTTTTCTAATTTTCGTTTTTAAATTTTTTTATTTACTATAATAACCTTGGTACTATGGACCCCTTGACAGTCAAGTTTTGGCCAACTATGTGGACCTTTCCCACCACAGGACTTTGGGAACTTGGCACAGGTCGATAAAATGCAGATTGGGACGTACCCTTGAACTTGAACCCTGTCTCGGTCCCCTAGAGATCCATGTTTTCCTTAGTCAACCCTCAAGCCCCCCCCCCCCCCCCCCAATACTCGGCCTCCTTTTGTGGAGCTGTCTGCTCACCATCTCCCGTCTGCCCTTCTCTACACCCCCTCCATCTTTCGACCCACCCCTTCTTCAGTCCTGGGGGACTCCTGTAGTAGACAACCCACAGAGACGTGCGTTTTGGAATGCTAATCGGGCCCTTGGGCGGCATTCCCACGACTTGGCTCCCAGACACGTCCTTTTGTTTTTTTACTCTTTTCAAATGAGAGGGTTCGCATAACTTTCTGCTGTCTTGAGATAAGGCTAAGTCCCCAAGACTGACTTCAGACGTACCTGTCATGTTATTATTTGTTTTCTATTGTCCAGTTGAGAATGGAATAAATCATCAAAAATAGTAAATGTTTAACTTTCATGCTGTCCACCATATACACTGAACGAAAATATAAACGCAGCATGTAAAGTGTTGGTTCCATGTTTCATGAGCTGAAATAAAACATCCCAGAGATGTTACATACGCACAACAAGCTTATTTATGTCAAAGTTTGTTTACATCCCTGTTAGTGAGAATTTCTCCTTTGCAAGATAATCCATTCACCTGACAGGTGTGGCATATCAAGAAGCTGTTTAAACAACATGACAATAAAAGTCCACTCTAAAATGTACAGTTTCGTCTGAGACCAGCAACCTGGACAGCTGAGGAATATTTCTGTCTGTAATAAAGACCTTTTGTTGGGAAAACTCATTCTGATTGGCAGGGCCTGGCTCCCAAGTGGGTGGATTTATGCCCTCAAAATCAAAAGTCTAATCAAATCTAATTTTATTGGTCACATACACGTGTTTAGCAGATGTTGTTGTGGGTGTAGCAAAATGCTTGTGTTTCTAGCTCCAACAGTACAGTAATATCTAACAAGTAATATCTAACAATTTCGCAACAATACACAATAATCTAAGTAAAGGAATGGAATTAAGAATATATAAATATTTGGATGAGCAATGTCAAAGCGGCATAGACTACAGTAGAATAGAATAGAATACAGTATATACATATGAGATGAGTAATGCAAAATATGTAAACATTATTAAAGTGACTAGTGTTCCATTATTCAAGTGGCCAGTGATTTCAAAACTGTGTAAATAGAGCAGCAGCCTCTAATGTGCTAGTGATGGCTATTTAACAGTCTGATGGTCTTGAGATAAAATATGTTTTTCAGTCTCTCGGTCCCAGCTTTGATGCACCTGTACTGACCTCGCCTTCTGGATAATAGCGGAATGAACAGGAAGTGGCTCGAGTGGTTGTTGTCCTTGATCTTTTTGGCCTTCCTGTGACATCGGGTGCTGTAGGTGTCCTGGAGGGCAGGTAGGTTTCCCCTGGTGATGCGTTGGGCAGACCGCACCACCCTCTGGAGAGCCCTGCGGTTGCGGGCGGTGCAGCTGTCGTACCAGGTGGTGATACAGCCTGACAGGATGCTCTCAATTTTGCATCTGTAAAAGTTTGTGAGGGTTTTAGGTGCCAAGCCAAACTGAGGTTGAAGAGGTGCTGTTGTGGATAATTTAAGTTTGTCAGTGATGTGTATGCCGAGAAGCTTTCCACCTTCTCCACTACGGTTCCGTCGATGTGGATAGGGGTGTGCTCCCTCTGCTGTTTCCTGACGTTCACGATCAGCTCCTTTGCTTTGTTGACATTGAGAGAGAGGTTATTTTCCTGGCACCACACTCCCAGGCCCTCACCTCCTCCTTGTACGCTGTCTCGTCGTTGTTTCCTACCTTCACCACCTGGGGGAGGCCCGTCAGGAAGTCCAGGACCCAGTTACACAGGGCGGAATTCAGACCCAGGGCCTCGAGCTTAATGATGAGCTTGGAGGGTACTATGGTGTTGAATTCTGAGCTATAGTCAATGAACAGCATTCTTACATATGTAGGTATTCCTCTTGTCCTGATGGGATAGGACAGTGTGGAGTGCAATGGCGATTGTATCATCTGTGGATCTATTGGGGCGGCAAGCAAATTGAAGTGGGTCTAGGGTGTCACGTAAGGTAGAGGTGATATGATCCTTGACTAGTCTCTCAAAGCACTTCATGATGACATAAGTGAGTGCTAAGGGGCGGTAGTCATTTAGTTCAGATACCTTTGCTTTCTTGGGTACATGAACAATGGTGGCTATCTTGAAGCATGTGGGGACAACAGACTGGGATAGGGAGAGATTGAATATGTCCGCAAACACTTCAACCAGCTGGTCTGCGCATGCTCTGAGGATGCAGCTATGGATGCCATCTGGGCCGGCAACCTTGTGAGGGTTAGCACGCTTAAATGTCTTACTCACATCTGCCACAGAGAAGGAGAGCCCATAGTCCTTGGTAGCGGGCCGTGTCGGTGGCACTGTGTTATCCTCAAAGCGAGCGAAGAAGGTGTTTAGCTTGTCCAGGAGCAAGACGTCTGTGTCGTGGCTGGTTTTCCCTTTGTAATCCGTGATTGTCTGTAGACCCTGCCACATACGTCTCATGTCTGAGCAGTTGAATTGCGACTCCACTTTGTCTCTATACTGACATTTTGCCTGTTTGATTGCCTTACAGATGGAATAATTACACTGTTTGTATTCGGCCATATTCCCAGTCACCTTGCCATGGTTAAATGCGGTGGTTTGTGCTTTCAGTTTTGCGCAAATCCTGTCATCTATCCATGGTTTCGGGTTAGGGTAGGTTTTAATGGTCACAGTGGGTACAACATCTCCTACACACTTCCTGATAAACTCAGTCACCGTATCAGTGTATTCGTCTATGTTATTCTCGGAGGCTACCCAGAACATATCCCAGTCCGCGTGATCAAAACAATCTTGAAGCGTGGCTCCGATTGATCAGACCAGCGTTGAATAGTCCTTGGCACAGGTACTTCCTGTTTGAGTTTCTGCCTTCAGGAAGGAGGAGCAAAAAGTAGTCGTGATCAGATTTGCCTGAAGGGAGGGCGGGGAAAGGTGGGTGGTGTGCGCACCTCCGGAAGTTGGAGTAGCAGTGGTCGAGTGTTTAAGCAGCGCTAGTACTACAGTCGATGTGTTGATCGAACTTCGGTAGCGTTTTCCTCAAATTTGCTTTGTTAAAATATCCAGCTACAATGAATGCATCCTCAGGATATGGGATTTCCAGTTTGCATAAAGCCCAGTGAAGTTCTTTGAGGGCCGTCGTAGTATCGGCTTGAGGGGCAATATACATGGCTGTGACTATTCACAAAGATAATTCTCTTGGGAGGTAACACGGTCAGCACTTGATTATGAGGTATTCTAGGGAACAAAAGGACTTGAGTTCCTGTATGTTAACACAATCACACCATGAGTAGTTAATCATGAAACGAACACCCCGCCTTTCTTCTTCCCGGAGATATATTAATTCCTGTCTGCGCGATGAACAGAGAACCCAACTGGCTGTATCGACTCAGACAGTATATCCCAAGAGAGCCATGTTTCAGTGAAACATACCTGATGTCTCTCTGGAAGGAAATCCTTGCCCTGAGCTCGTCAACTTTATTATCCAGAGACTGAACATTAGTGAGTAATATACTCGGAAGCAGTGGGTGGTGTGCGCACCTCCTGAGTCAGACTAGAAGTCCACTCCGAATCCCTCTGCTCCTCCGGATGTGTTTCGGATCAGCCTCTGGAATCAGTTCAATTGCCCTGGGGGGTACGAACAAAGGATCCGATTCGGGAAAGTCGTATTCCTGGTCGTAACGCTGGTAATGCTGGTGAGTTACCGGTACTCTGATATCCAAAAGTTCTTTCTGGCTGTATGTAATAACACAAAATAAAATCTGGGCTAACAATGTAAGAAATAACAAAAAAAACAAAATACTGCAAAGTTGGGTTGGCGCCCCCCCTTGGGTTGTGCCGTGGCGGAGATCTTTGTGGGCTATACTCAGCCTTGTCTCAGGATGGTAAGTTGGTGGTTGAAGATATCCCTCTAGTGGTGTGGGGACTGTGCTTTGGCAAAGTGGGTGAGGTTATATCTTTCCTGTTTGGCCCTGTCCGGGGGTTTCATTGGATGGGGCCACGGTGTCTCCTGACCCCTCCTATCTCAGCCTCCAGTATTTATGCTGCAGTAGTTTATGTGTCGGGGGGCTAGGGTCAGTTTGTTATATCTGGAGTACTTCTCCTGTCCTATCCGGTGTCCTGTGTGAATTTAAGTATGCTCTCTCTAATTCTCTCTTTCTCTTTTTCTTTCTTTCTCTCTCTCTCACGGAGGACCTGAGCCCTAGGACCATGCCTCAGGACTACCTGACATGATGACTCCTTTCTGTCCCCAGTCCACCTGGCCGTGCTGCTGCTCCAGTTTCAACTGGTCTGCCTGTGATTATTATTATTTGACCATGCTGGTCATTTATGAACATTTGAACATCTTGGCCATGTTCTGTTATAATCTCCACCCGGCACAGCCAGAAGCCACCCCACATAGCCTATTCCTCTCTAGGTTTCTTCCTAGGTTTTGGCCTTTCTAGGGGTTTTTTCCTAGCCACCGTGCTTCTACACCTGCATTGCTTGCTGTTTGGGGTTTTAGGCTGGGTTTCTGTACAGCACTTTGAGATATCAGCTGATGTACGAAGGGCTATATAAATACATTTGATTTGATTTGCATAGGGGCTAGAAGCACGGCTGCCCACCTATGGCTGCCACCCTGCCCAGTGTGGTGAAATCCATAGATTAGGACCTAATTAATTTATTTAAATAGATGGATTTCCTCATATGAACTGTAACTCAGTAAAAAAAAAAATGTTGCATGTTGCATTTCTATTTTTGTGCGGTATAGTGTGTCTTGGCATAAAACATGAAGACACAGAAGTGCATAAAGTTACACACTTTCAAAAATATTGTTAGTGCTTTTGGCAACATGACTGTAACACTTTCTATAATTGTGTTAGTGATAGAGGGAACTATTGAAGCACTCGTAATGTATTGTCTTAAAGTCAGAGGACAATTGGATCTGGTTAGGATCAAAACGGCAACCCTGTGCTCCTCAGGCGAGCACACTAATCGCATTCCGCATTCAGTCAAGTTTTTTTGGAAGTGGACAGTGGGAGAATCAAATTTCCTTGATTCCCCGTGTCCTCACTCATCTCCTTTTTCTCAAACCCCATTGGATGAGAAGGTCAGATTCAAGGAAATGCAATTGTGATTATCCAATAGTATTGCTACACTATTTCCACTTCCTCCTCCGGGAAGCTCATCTCTGCTCTTCAACTTGCAAGTACCTCTGCATCTTAGCTGTGTATGCCTGTCAATGGATCCCACTTCTGACACCAATGTCCCAATCAGGGTAGTTAACTCTGCCTAGGATCAAACCAGCAACTCTGTGCTCCAAACGCAGGTGCACAAGCTGTAGTGCCAGTATCGTTACTTGGAAGGGGTGGAGTTTGGAGTGTGACTGTTTGAGGTTATGGACAGGTGTCTTTTATACTGATAACAAGTTCAAACAGGTGCCATTAATACAGGTAACGAGTGGAGGACAGAGGAGCCTCTTAAAGAAGAAGTTACAGGTCTGTGAGAGCTAGAAATCTTGCTTGTTTGTAGGTGACCAAATACTTATTTTCCACCATAATTTGCAAATAAATTCATTAAAAATCCTACAATGTGATTTTCTGGATTTTTTTTCTCATTTTGTCTGTCATAGTTGAAGTGTACCTATGATGAAAATGACAGGCCTCTCTCATCGTTTTAAGTGGGAGAACTTTCACAATTGGTGGCTGACTAAATACTTTTTTGCCCCACTGTATATGCATAACAAAGGCAGGATTGCTGCATAATATATAACAAATAAATAAAGCCGTTAAATTGGTAGCCAACTACTGACACAAAAGAACTGCTTGTAAAATGGCACTGTTTTTCTTAGTTCTGATGATAACTTAGCAGCTGTTCCACTGGCCCGTGCTTCCTTGCGGGAGGCCATGTCACGTGTCCGAAATATTGCCCAGATGCGGCCTGTGGTTACTCTAAAATTGCGCAACCGTGTAAACATTGATCATTTGTCTGTGCGCTTATGGTTCCCATCTGAACACATGGCTCCTTGGTTGACCCTAAAAACTGTCCCTCAATATGACATCAACCGTAGACCTGCTGCAGAAACAAGTGTACTCATCTGTAGAAACCTGATTACAATAAGATGTTCAGGGAATTGTTTTATTTGACTCTAAAGTACTATTTCTTTCATACGGTATACACTCCAGGCCCTGGATGTTGGAATACTGTCACTCCAGGTAACTTTCTTTACTGTGGCAATACTCATTTGGCGTTTTACTTTTCTTCTCTCCACATTTATGAATTCTCAATGCAAACTTACACTGGGCTACGAGTTGATTCGAAGATATGGGTTCAATGAAAAACAGACTGAACAGATAGAAATTCCGGATAGACATTTGTGTTTTTACCTTTTTAAACGCAAACACTTCTTGTGTTGACTTAGTCGGACATAGTACACAGTCCATGGTACAAGAATCGGTTCCCTACAGTCAGGATTCACAGGTCACTTGCAAACATGCTTAATGTAGTCTATGATCTTGTGGGCCATAGTGCACTCATGCAAACATCTCTTTAAAATCCAACATTGTCATTAAAACATTGCATTCACCCGCAACGTGGTGCACGCCTCCACACACATTTCACACATTCCATCTATTGTACTCTTGCTTTCTACATGATACATAATTCTACGCACACTTCACACTGACTGTTTACAGTTTACACTCCTCATGTAGTGCCCACATGCACTCTTGATTGTACATTCCTCACAACAAATTGCCCATAACCAACTACATGTAGTGTGGTCTTGATAACATACAGTATATTTACAGGCTATTACATACTTTGCTCATATAGTACACATTTGTTGTTCATGTAGAGTACACATGGTTGTTAAACCGTACAGTACATCACACTATCAGACATATTTAGTATACAGCCATTGTATAATTTCTCAAATAATGTCTGAAACGGTGCAAAAAACATGAAACATTTTCAACATTGTGGAAGTTAATCCTCAAAAGCATGACATAAATCAAAACATGAATTGCAGCTGCTCCGAATGATAGTCATATTATTTATTACAAAAAAAGTTCAAGTATAAAAGTTGCATAGAGTAAAAATGTTCACATGAAATCCCCAAATAATTGTTTGGAAAACTGTATATGCAACTAGTCAATCCATTCATTTAAGATCTATAGATGTCCCCGTACGGTCATGCAAATTAAAACATTCCAATGTTCATATTTTGATATTGATACACTTCGAAAAAAAATATAAAAATCCAAATCAGTTGAGAAAAACGCTGTAAAATCCCAACATATTTTACTTTTTGAACCAGGGTTCATTTCTAATCTCTGACATCCCCCTACAGTTTATAACAGATTGTCTGGGGAAAAATCTAAACCCTCTGAGAATTTGAATGATCGTCATTAGCAAATTATAAAATATCTACTTTGTGGCTTCATTTGCATAGGTTTCAAAAGATGCATAGAAATAATATACACAAAATAAAACACATTTTCACACTTTGAAAATAATTCTAACTAAACTAGTATTCATATCCATTACGTAAACTATATAACACATAAGTAATCGTTCTACTCTGATTTTTATACTACAATTGTTTAAATCACTCAATTAGCACATTTCTATGTTTCTACTTTCATTCATTGTACGTGTTCTATCTATACATACATCATCTGAATACTATGTGGGCTGTCCAATAAAATATACTTATTTGCCAGTTGTAACCTCCCCTTGATAATAAAATCAGTGGTGCAGTGCGATTCTACTACTAAACCAAACAACCTACTCCAGTGTCAAATATTATTTTTGCCAGGTAGCATAAGCACATGATAAATCCTATGTCCGTTAACCATAAGGAGGTTAAAATAAATGTACTATGATTTGTGATGTGATTTGTGATGTGTGTGTGTGTGTGTGTGTTGCTTACAATCCCAGAACAGAACTTGCGCTGAGTGAGGGTGACTCAAAGTGTATGTACTTAGACAAACCAGCACACATACACAAACAAGCACAGCACACATGAACAGATCAGCATGCTGACCCGTGTCGAATGTATTGCAGATGTGACAGACACAGCTGTGTGTAGAGCCGTCTCAGAGAAGACAGTGGACCATCACAACACAGAACACACACATCTCACACCCTCCATTTCTGTCCATGTATCCAGTCAGTTAGTTGTAGGAGGATAGAGACACACTAGTGCACAGTAGTCCATTTCAACTATTCCTCTGATTGGTGTATCCAATCTGGGGATTAGGCCCACAGAGGCAGCTGTGGTTGAGTATCCACTCATATCCATGTTCAGTTTGTCAGGCATGTCCAGGCATGTGCCTAAAGTTCACCCCAACCAAAAGGAGATCGTTCAACGCCCACAAAGTGCTTCAGGTTTAAATATTGGGGCAGAAAAAACATGGAAGAGAAGCCAATCCGGTTCCATTTAGGTCAGGCGGGCACCACTACGTTCAGAAATGGACATCACTATTGGTGAGGTGGGGTGGCCGTTGGAAGGTGGTGGACTGGCTGTGACATAACTTCAATGTGATGGGTCACCTAGGGGGATTGAAGAAGGGCAGAGGTTAAAAAGTGCTCATTTTCATGGGTCTAACAGGCAAGCTTGCGGTAGTAGGGCGAAGCAGAGGGGGATTTTGGTTAGAATGGGATTCAATTTGAGTCAAGAATTTGCTCCCTTTCATGGACCCCCTGTGTGTGGGTGGATCTACACTACAAGGATTGCAATGCATACTTGCACACTCATCTTCTGCACATCTATCACTTCAGTGTTTAATTGCTATATTGTAATTATTTCGCCACCATGGCCTATTTATTGCCTTACCTCCCTTATCCTACCTCATTTGCACACATTGTATATAGACTTTTTTTTATTGTATTATTGACTGTATGTTTGTTTGTCCCATGTGT
Organism: Oncorhynchus clarkii lewisi; assembly: GCF_045791955.1. NCBI lineage: Eukaryota > Metazoa > Chordata > Actinopteri > Salmoniformes > Salmonidae > Oncorhynchus > Oncorhynchus clarkii. The sequence goes on along the minus strand of NC_092178.1, from coordinate 29,565,835 downwards.
AACTCTGTATTTGTGTGGCACTGCTTTGTTTTATCTTGGCCAGGTCGCAGTTGTAAATGAGAACTTGTTCTCAACTAGCCTACCTGGTTAAATAAAGGTGAAATTAATAAAAACAAATATGGTGCCAACTCCACCTAGCCATCTGGTATAGCTTAGGTGGAGCGTCCTTCCATATTACATCACTTACGTAGGCCTACGTGAACCCAGTCCTTTCAGGTTTCCTAAGACAACTCGTCAAGGGCTTAGAGAAGGGAGGATTGGTATTGGATCGGAATGGGGGCAGGGCTAAAGTTCTACCAACCTTAGAAATGGGTCATGTGAAGAGACTCAAACACCAGGAGGATTTGGAGATTGCAAAAACAACTAAAATACATTACTCATCCGAAGCCCTATGGTATTATTACATATTGGATTTTCTGAAGTGGTACGTGTCTTTTTTTTCTCTTTTTTTTATTTCACCTTTATTTAACCAGGTAGGCTAGTTGAGAACACCTTTATTTAACCAGGTAGGCTAGTTGAGAACACCTTTATTTAACCAGGTAGGCTAGTTGAGAACACCTTTATTTAACCAGGTAGGCTAGTTGAGAACACCTTTATTTAACCAGGTAGGCTAGTTGAGAACACCTTTATTTAACCAGGTAGGCTAGTTGAGAACAAGTTCTCATTTACAACTGCGACCTGGCCAAGATAAAGCATAGCAATGTGAACAGACAACACAGAGTTACACATGGAGTAAACAATAAACAAGTCAATAGCACAGTAGAAAAACAGAAAAAAAGAGAGTCTATATACATTGTGTGCAAAAGGCATGAGGAGGTAGGCGAATAATTACAACTTTGCAGATTAACACTGGAGTGATAAATGATCAGATGGTCATGTACAGGTAGAGATACTGGTGTGCAAAAGAGCAGAAAAGTAAATAAATATAAACAGTATGGGGATGAGGTAGATAAATTGGGTGGGCTATTTACCGATAGACTATGTACAGCTGCAGCGATTGGTTAGCTGCTCAGATAGCAGATGTTTGAAGTTGGTGAGGGAGATAAAAGTCTCCAACTTCAGCGATTTTGGCAATTAGTTCCAGTCACAGGCAGCAGAGAACTGTAACGAAAGGCGGCCAAATGAGGTGTTGGCTTTAGGGATGATCAGTGAGATACACCTGCTGGAGCGCGTGCTACGGGTAGGTGTTGCCATCGTGACCAGTGAACTGAGATTAGGCGGAGCTTTACCTAACATGGACTTGTAGATGACCTGGAGCCAGTGGGTCTGGCGACGAATATGTAGCGAGGGCCAGCCGACTAGAGCATACAGGTCGCAGTGGTGGGTGCTATAAGGTGCTTTAGTAACAAAACGGATGGCACTGTGATAAACTGCATCCAGTTTGCTGAGTAGAGTATTGGAAGCTATTTTGTAGATGACATTGCCGAAGTTGAGGATCGGTAGGATAGTCAGTTTTACTAGGGTAAGTTTGGCGGCGTGAGTGAAGGAGGCTTTGTAGAATAGAAAGCCGACTCTAGATTTGATTTTAGATTGGAGATTGTTTGATATGAGTCTGGAAGGAGAGTTTACAGTCTAGCCAGACACCTAGGTACTTATAGATGTCCACATATTCTAGGTCGGAACCATCCAGGGTGGTGATGCTAGTCGGGCGTGCGGGTGCAGGCAGCAAACGGTTGAAAAGCATGCATTTGGTTTTACTAGCGTTTATGTCATATACTTTATAGTACAGCTGCCATTTATGTTGAGATATATTTGTCTTAATACACTTGTCCTCAGCTGGACACCCATCCTCACACACCCAGGCCTAGCTAGACAGGTCTGCAATATGCCTTTACCCCCCCCCCCATTGAGGCACACATGTCTAGTAACTACAGTCCAGACACAAGCTGCACCACCCCACCCCATCCCATCCCAACAGACACACACCCAGTTACTTCCACCCTCCTCCTCCCTCCCATCCTCATCCATTCCCAACACAGTCTCAGTCTCCATCGCCACACCACTGTCATTGTCTAAGCCCCTTAGTGTTTTCCCACGCTTTATTTGTCTATGTCCTGTTTGCGGCTGGCGGGGGGCCCTGATGAGGTCGCCATGGCAACCAACATTTGCATGCCCCTGATTGGAGTACGCGGCGAGCTAATTATTCAGTGCATACACTTTAAATAAACAATAAAGTAGGACGTATGGAAATGTGGACCCCAGTATTAGACCGTCTGTGATTAACACTAAGCTGAAACGCCTACAAAACATTTGAGGGAATACTGTTTCAGTGGGGACGACCTAATTCTCTTTACTTCGTCATCCAAATATTTAAAAAGGATTTATAATGTCACATTAATGTTGTAACATATTAATACAATAAAAATATAACTCTTATTACAAGTCCAACTTTAATTGTATTTCTTTGATTCTATCTTGTTTGCTTTCAAACAAATCAGAATGTTGATATTTTGCATTATGAAGGGATAATATGACGTGTGTGTGTGTGTGTGTGCATGTATGTGTGTCTAGTCTACTTGAAAGCCAACTTGACAGCAAGGGAAAACTCTGTACCTCAACTTCAGTTCTTCAACTCCAGTTCCTAAACTAGGGATTCATGTGACGAGGAGAGGGTGAAGAACTGGCTCCACAAGAGCACCATGTTAATCTAAGGCTTCTAAGCACTCCTATGGCAAACAAAGGTGGTGGTGGGGGTCCGGAGGAGGGGGGGTTACCATGACAATGGGCGGCATTGTTTGCCAATCCTCCCCTTCCATTAATCAGGGCGAGCCGGGTCTAATTGGCGTTTTGGTTAAGCTGGTCTTCAGACCCCTATCCCTCCACTGGCCTAAATAATGGCGTTATGCCACAAGTGCCGCCGCACCAACGGAGGACAATGCTCTGCTTGTTGGCTGCGCTGAGCAAGGCTGAACCGCCCCACCCCCGTCTCCCAAAATAAACCTCACACGGAAACACAAAGAAAGCCACTCGCTATTGAGACTTCACTGTCTCTCCTCATCGGTCTCCCCATCCTTCCTCTTTCCTTCACTCTTTCCCTCTCTCTCCCCCATCTCTCATTCACCCTGCTCTCTTACCGAGCTCCCTCCTCCTCAGTTCTCTTTCTGTCTGCTCCACTTCTCTCCTCCCAAGTTGGCCCCTTGAGTTTCCATGAACTTGGACAGAGTGATCAACACTACTAGAAGTGTTAATTGTCTTACCAGACGTTGGAGAACATCTTGTCAGTGTGTGAGAACTTCATTTGCTTGGTGTGTCCGTTGGTGCATCCCTCTTCGACCGGTTTCCTCTAAACTCATATAGTAGTTTTTCTCGGGATTAAACCAATTCTGTCACCTGACAACATGAAGTACTTGCTAGTAAATGGGGTGTGACTCTGCTTTTCCCCAAAGCTATTTTTTGTCAATAGCACATTGATTGAAGTTCAGTTGAAATAAGAACTGTCCTTGCATCCACTGTCAGTGAATCAAATGTCCAATAACTCTGTGTACAAAATATAGTTTTATGTATATTTGTAAAATTGTGTGAGTGTATTAAGGCATGTGCTCAAGATTTTTGAGTTAATATTCTGTGTGAGGGTATTGTAGACCGTGTGTGTATTTGTGTGTGTGTGTTTGTCTCTAGTGTCTATGCATGTATACACTGTGGTTTGTGTTGATAAAATGATGTGTATCGGTGTGTGTAGCTGGTTATCTTGCACATGATTTAACCATCCTCATCTACATGCTCCATGAATATAGAACGCTTGCATGCCCCATATGCAAATAGACCCACCGTGTTAAGTCATTAATATGCACTCCTAATTAAAACACCCTCAATTGATTGAATTAATGTCGCCGAAATAAGTCAGGTAAAATAAATTCCTCTTCGCAAGCGGTTTCGAATTCACAAAATGGCTGAACGACGCCATTTGCAGCCTCATCGCAAAGAAGGGCACAACGATCACTGCATGAGAATGAAGAAGACCACAGCTGCCCCTCAGAATGCCAGCTTAAAAGACATTTAAAAAAATCAAATGGCTTCGTGATTAACTCAGATCACATCCCCTCCTCCCATGTCCCTCGGTGCGATCTATGCAATTAACACACTGCCAGTAATTAACACTGTCTCGAGGCGCGATGGGTGGAAGGCTCAGGGTTAGGAATAGGACACTAAAATAACACTACCCATGTTATTTTGACTTACTGCCATTTTGTGCCAGTCCTTGTCCTAATCTAAGATGGTGGCAGCAGGGCTGTGACTCGTTGTGCAGGAGAAGAGGGGCAAACTAGGGAGGGAGGGAGAGGAGGGAGGGAGTGAAGGATGCTGGGATAGAGAAGTGAATCTCTTTCATTTAGTCAGTGCATTACAGAATGGTTACCAGGACAGGAAGATAGGGGGATGGGAGGGATAGAGGAAGGGAGATGATTGTCAGGTCTACTGGCCAATGAGTGGGACATGCCTGCATGTCTTGCTTCAGGTTCTCGCACATGCACTCACACACACAAACATCCATACACTGACACATATCGCACATGCTTAAAGAATTACTAAACTATTAATATTTGGAGGAGATGTAAATGTCAAAATGTGCACAAAAAACTATGTAAACATTTGATATACACACTATGGATGAACAACAAGATGACCTGACTATTTTTACTATATTCCACACACGCAATATGTACGCGCACGCGCACGCACACGCACACGCACACGCACACGCACACGCACACACACACACACAAGCAGCCAACATACTCGTCCTCATGGTATGGTCTGCCCCTGAGCATGCAAATTACATTCATTATGCAAATACATGCAAATCAGAACCAACCATCTGAGAATCCAGGCTGGGAAAAAACGAGGAGAATAAAATGAAATGAATGACAGAGAGAGAGTGAGAAAGAAATCAGAAACGTGGGATAAAAATCCTCTTTCACTGCAGGCGGCAGTGTGGAAGGAAAAAGTACGGTGGCCCATACTAGAGCAAAAAGACTGGCGCAGATCTTTTGTCGAATCAACAAACAATCGCTATGGCTGATTGTTATTTCCTTGTTAGAATCTCCATCTTTAACCAACAGCTGTTCAGTTGGGATTACAGTACAGAACAGTGGCAAGTATTTCAAAAAGCTGACTGAAGTCTAACAAATAGGGTAACTCAATCGGCAAACAAATTCAATCTTCAATTGGCACCAATGTATACAAAAAGGGAACAGAGATGCGAGACGGCTACCAGTATTGCAAAGACTGAGTGTACTAACAGGTCCAGGTGACAGTCACTTTTTCTACAGATCATTTACACAATGCCCCCATCTATGTGGACAATTTATGCTACAATACTTAGCACTGTCCAGCTACGGCTAGCACTAGAAATAATCAAACAACTGCATATCAGTTGTGTTTTATCTGCAAACCAAATACTGTGAAGCTTGATTAGCACAGCATACAGTTTATCTAAGCAGAGCAGAGGGATGTTGTGGGTTGGGCTCTTGAGCAATACGCATTTGCTTGGGGCCTCTGACTCGCTGGGGCCACCTCAGTTTCGTTAAAGCTGATTTACAATACATCGTCCTCAGATTTGACCAGAATTAAAAAGATATATTCTAACACTTTCAAAAACCAGAGAAACAACTAGATGGAACTAGCCCCGCCACACAAAGTAATCAGACCAGTGGAAACGGAATGAACCTAAATCGACTAATCAGCTAATAAAACGAACAAAAGAATCACCCAACAAATAGACGGACACATTTTCCCCCCCAAGTCAACGGCAAATATATCAGCAAACACTGTACACTTTGTACAGGAGGAAAACACACAGGGCTGGAGGAGAAAAGCTGCCTCACTGCCTCTCCTTAGAGCAAAACCGTGAGATAAGGTCTTGATTTTTAGTCAAAGCATGTAAGATGGACGCCTCTTTGTGAACAAGAGTGTGGTAGGTGAGAGACAGGGAAAGAGGAGCAGGGTAGAGTATGTTTTTTAGAGAGGGGGGTGATGCATGGGTACCTGAATGGCGCCACTAATTGCCACTTGAGGTGGTACCTGCCATCTAAGGGCCCTCGGCCCGAGCTTGAAAAGTACAGTATGCAAAATAAGCAGCCGTTCTGGAGACTCTGACATTAGTGACGCAGGTCGATATGAAGATGCTTGGATTATATGTGTACGGTATGCTTTCTGTGTGAATACCACAGAATGGGGTGTGTGTTTGCATGGAAGTATGTCCGTATGTTCGCAGAACTCCAGCTATACATGTACTGTATATGTCTACCCGTTCTACTGGATCCACTTCTTGCTTCCTAATTCTTTAAGCGGTGAGGGTGGCATACAGAGACAGAGAGGGGGAGACAGAGACAGAGAGGGGGAGACAGAGACAGAGAGGGGGAGACAGAGACAGAGAGGAGGAGGCAGAAAGAAAGAAAGAAAGAGGGGGAGGCAGAAAGAGTAGCGAGGGAGAAAGAGTGAGAGCCAGAATCAGAGAGAGAAGAAAGAAATGTCTGTCAGGAGGCCAAGCTCTGGCTAAATGATTGTGCTGCAGGAGTGTGTGTGTGTGTGTGTGTGTGTGTGTGTGTGTGTGTGTGTGTGTGTGTGCGCGCGCGCACTGTGCATGGTTGAGAGGAGTCATTGGTGTGTGGCAAAAATGCTTGTATTTTTTAAACTTGAATCACTAGCCTACTGGCTAGCTCGGCCAGTGAATGGTGAGACATTTGGACCCTCTTTTGCTTGTAGATGGAGGAGAAAAGTCTGAGGGAGGTCTTTGTGCAGGAGTGATGTCTATTTTATTCTATCACCGCAGTAGAGAAACAGCTAGGTATCTCGAACGCTTTCTCTCTGTCTCGCTCTCCTTGCTTTATTTGTCAGTGCTGACAATACTGATGGTAATCTAATTATCACCGTTACTCGTACAGCTACACCTTTCATAAAGGTGCGCCATGAACTGCTTAACTATGCTTCATGCTGTATATCAAACCATAATGGTTTGCCTCTTCTGCCAATTCGAAGCATCATTAACTTAAATCCACAAGAATACACACTGACAAAGGATATCAATGAGCCTAAAACAATCATCCCAAAACTAGTTGTGAAAGCTATCCACCTAAACACACCATATAGAAAACAGAACATGTATCCTATGCACAGTCCCCTTATTTGGGCCATATGTTTTTCAACAACAATAAAAAATATATATTTTTTTAAAGGGGGTGAGTCTGTTGCTATAACAGCTTACAGTAGCTTCCTCCACTGTCCGACTGCCCCATACTGGGCTTGAACCAGTGATCCTCTGCTTCGCAACAACCGCGACCGCCCTCTTTGACGACATGCGAACCAATTAAGCAGTACAAAAGATCCCTCTTGGATGGCTCCGTCAGCGACATTTCAAGCCTGCTGTGGAGTGAGTTTACGGTACGCTCTTAACTCTGATACACGTATAACCCCAAAACGTACTAAACATGCTCACGTGAGCCTACCTTAGTGACAATTGAGTCTGACATTATACTGTACCTTTAAGGCTTCTGATTGGTCGGCTGGGCACAAACGCCAGAATGACTTCCTCGCGACCGTCGGCCATTTTGTTTCTTTTGGTTGGCGCAAGAGACCGGCCTCGCGGGAGCGTAATGGGATTCTTGTTACTTTCGGTTATCTAGCTTTATGAAGAATGTACACCACTCATACAGCTAGATAACCAAAGATAACAGCCAACCCCTCGGGCCCATCCCGGGCCCACTCAGCGAAGAGGAGTGGCAGCTAGGCTGGGATACACACACACCTGTAGACGAAGTACAAACAAATGATGCACTCTTATTATGGCAAAGTATTGAATGTGAAGAGTGAGTGGACAAACACACAGTAGGTTTTGTAACGGAAAGAGAAAAGCTTTCAATAGCAAAGAAAAAACAAATATCACAGAATTCTATCATCTTAAACAATGTTAGCAAACACAGTGCCTCACAACCTTACAATCAGTAGTCTACAGATGACCAGTCTGCCTCAATACATGCAGGACAGGATTTTCTTCCTATTACTTGTCTATTAATTGACTAATCATGTTGTTAATAGTGAGACTAATCACATTACCAAGTGTGGGAATTCTATTTCAATCAACTATTGTCAAAGGGGACAACAAGTTTACTCTTGTTATGTGGCCTGGAAGTATCTACTATAGTAGGCCTGTATTATAACACAATCAATACAGCTCATTTTAAATGATGAGATCAATTGAACATTATAAGACTCCTAGTTACTGGTCCTAAATAAACTTCACTTGACTTCCAACCTGACATCCAATCCGCTGTCAGAACGCGAGGTGTGCTTGTTCAATGACTCCCTTAGAAAATCAAAACCCGATATCATATAGCAAATCCTTAGTAAATATCATGGCACTGGCATAGGCCTATCAGTACGGCCCGTTGTTAATCACTACAATGGAAACCTACAGCCACTTTGTTAGGCTGTTATTCCCAACTGCCGGGACAATATGGCGTCGGTGTGTTTTTGCTTGTGCCTCTTTGTTGTTCAAATCAATGGCGATCAACAAAGAACACACCCCTGTACAGAGCTCCTCTCTTCGCCATCGTCAGATTCAACAAGGAACATCGCTGTTGCTTCATGTTCTTCTTCAGCCAAAGAAATGGTGAGTGCTTCATGAGCATAAGATTGAGAGAGCATGTGAGAGAGAGAGAGAGAGAGGGATGGCTCCAGAGAGAGGGAGGAAGCCAGAGAGAACTCGTTGCCTTTCAATCAGTGTGTCTGCAGCAAGGTGGGACATCTCATCAAGATGACAGCAGCCAACAGAGGAGCACACAGTACAACACACAAACACACGCGCACTCTGCAATTTGAAGCCTTTCATGTAACGATGTATTGATTAGGGATTCATTTCCACTGTATTCTCAGAAGACATTTACCCCAAACAATAAACAAATAGAAAAAGCTCTTGATGAATATACTATCTCTATAACTATGTATGTTAACATAATGACATATCTTAGGGTTGTCACATGCTGTGTTCATGTTAGTCACTTTTTCATTTTGAACATCTCTTCTCTGTTTCATGTCTGGAATTGGTTTAAATATCATTCCACCCGACTTTGCAGAGGCGTCATCATTTCTTGGTTGTTGCAGGGTTTCTAATGTCATTGTTTTTGGGGGCATGGTGTCTTGTAGGCCTAATATAATTTGTTAAGCACACTTACCTGATCTGAATCTTTAGGATTAATGATATATTCTGAGGTTGGTAAAACAAAGTCTACCTAAAAGCTAAGAATACATTGACGGAAATGCATTTCATAGATAACCTTTAGATTATTCCTTAATATAGAGGGTTATTGGAAGCACTATTCAGATAAATAGGGATGTTGAGACAGGCATTTTGAGACCATAAACTTAGAAACATATTTTCTTCACAATAAGTTAGGCAAAGTGAAGGTCCTTATAGAAAGAAATGTGTTATTATTATTTTTCATTCTTATCATGATTATTTAGCATATAATAGCCAATTCAATGATCATAATTGCACATATTTATATTAGTATATGTATTTAATTAAATAATAATAAGTGTTGAATAATTACATTATTTTTGTTTCGTTGTATTATAATGCATCTGAGACGCAGGGATTTCTGTCTGAAAATGTATCACAGTTGGATTCAATACAAACTTTATTCAATTGAACGATGTTAAGAACGTTTTTCCATTGGAATGTGTAACGCAAAATCGGTGTATTGGCCGATTTAAAGTTGCCTAATTTAAATTACATACGCTTCCATATATGTATCTATATTAATATCCAATCGAATATTTGACCCTATCTAGTTACATCATTCCAATATGAAGAGGAATTGGTGAATGAATTCAAACGTTAATATTAAACTAAATCCTGAGAAATGATTTTCAAATAAAATAATGTATTTATGTTGCATATGCCTACACTATTAAATTGATTGCGGAAAAGCTTAATTTCGAAGCCTGTTGTTACGATATTAAAATTGGTTGTATATAATGGATTTTCTTTACAGAAATGAACACTGCACCATCATTGGCAGAACAGGTGAAGTGGCATATTTGACAGGGAAGACGCACAAAAAAACGCACTTTTATAGGGGTATAGGTTTATAGGGGTATTTTCTGTAATAACGCAATGAATATTTCGTCAATTTTCTTGAGTATTCGTGTTAATCGGGTCAAATTAGTATGGATTGCATAACATATCTGATAGATGATTATTATACTCTAAACACACACCTTAGTCACAAAAAAAATATGATTTAATTGAAGGCTGACTATTTCGACCGAATTCTGTAACCTATGACAATTTAAACAATAAAAACATCTGCGATTCTTGAAATAGTATATAGGCCTATTACTCAACCTGTTTTTAAAATGTCAGAGCACCTTCGGTTTTAGAAATGCAAGAGCATTTTGAAAGTTTACACATTTGAATATCGGTCAAGATGTCTAGAAAGTTTTTCGACTGTGATCCATACAATTGAAAGGGTGGATTGGTGTTGCTGCTCAAGAGGATGGTTTTCTTTATTTTGTGTGATCGACTATGAGAACAAATATCAACGTGGAAGCCAAAACCCCCTTGAAATCTTACTTTAAATGATTTTTCCGTTTGAATTATGATATTCGTAAGTCTACATATTAAACGTATAGGCCTATAATAATACACTTTTAAAAGGTTTTTATTATGGTGATACCTTGATATACAAGTTGAGTGAAACACACACACACACATATTATATATATATATATATATATATATATATATATATATATATATATATATATATATATATATATATATATATATATATGTGTGTGTGTGTGTGTGTGTGTGTTGTGAGACAGGAAGAGAGAGAGAAAGGCAAGGATAGAGACATACAAATCATGTCTCAATTTGCACTATGAAAATGTATCTGAAGAGCACACACTGAACACGTTGCATGCAGTTCTATGGTCACATGTAGATTTGATGATGCGCACAGCCCCATTTGAAGTGCCCCCAAAGAGAAACAGATGTGATTTCGCTAGTTACACACCCTATTGCCCATGAGTCATGTGATGGCTGCTACACAGGTAGGCCAATCAAACGAATTATACATTCTCTGAGGTGCATTTGTTATATCCTCTGTCTTTATAGCTTATTCCAGTGATTTTAAGAGGCCAAGGTGTACAAATTAAGGATTCATTCAAATTCATTTTAGGCTAGCATGGGACAAATTGACTGGTTGTTCAAATCGCTTTTTATGGCATGATGGTCTAGGCCTACCCTATATTAACGGTATTTAAAAATCTGTTTACCTGTGCAACATGGTACTCCCTCATATATCGTGGGACGAAGTGCTGAAATGGAAGGAATAAGACGTTAGTGGGCGAAAATGGAACATAACAATAAGCAAGCTCATAATTCAGACGCAGCGATTAAATAACGCCATAAAATATATTTTATAGGACTGCTGATAACTATCGCTGTCCATTGGAAACGGAAAGGCATCGGAATAAACACAACTGCAGAAAGACGCACGTGCTTCTGCGTGAGCCAAGTCCGTGTGTTCGTGTGTGTGCGGATGCGTGTGTGTGTGTGAAAATACCTGACTCACGTGTCGGGTTCAATTCAAACAGTCTAAAGCATGGTCAATGACAATCCCGCAAATAACCAATACAAAACAAGTATTTTACACCTAAAGCAGCCTGCAGGCAAGTGCTTCTAATCACGAATATACTTTTCTTATCCCACCCCCATTGGTGACCATAATAGGCCACTATAAAACAATAGCAGCAGTCATGACTCTGTCGTCCATGCGTTGTGTAAACCTCATCAATAACCAACTACCCTTATATCTTGATTGTAACGGCATAATACAGGGCATGGCGACAATGCTACCATGTTAGTTAGCAATATGTAAATTGGCAACATCAAATCATCTTCAGCTTAGCATAAACAACGTTATGCAGAACGGAATAACACAGTAATAATAACAACAACAAGCCTAATAGTAAGAATAACTAATAACTGGTAACGAATAATAATAACGGACATATGGTTCATGGTAATATTATTAACAGTTATGCATTTCATCTTTCAATATAGGACAAAACTATATAGACTTTTTAATTGTATTTACATGTTTTATTTTATTAAATTTCAGAGCGCAATACAATAACACAAAAACATAAGACATCATAGGATTTAAAAAAAAAACTATATAGGCTTATGTCTTGCTCAGGCCATAAAACTACGTCACGTTAAAATACTAGGCCTGCTCCCAATACACAATCCCAAAGGTTTTCAATCAACCTCTTTCCAAATCAGATTTAAAGGAGTTAGTCCCAAAATACCACAATCCTAGTAATCACACATTTCACAAGGAAGTGGGGGGTGACGCGAGAAAATAATCGCCCGAGCACCACTTCACAGCTCACAAGCAGACATTTCAATTGACAAATGCGCAATTTATTTCCAATTACATGCCGGTTGTGAAAGCGAAGCAAAAATTGGACTAATAGCCATGAGAAAATGCTGACGTTCTGTTTAGGAAGTAAACCATTCATATAACAAGGTCGTCTGTTTCAGAAAACAGAAAGTCCACTTTAGATGTTTGAAATCACTATTTTCCGTCCCAAAAAAGGTTAAGCACGATTTACGTAACAGGCCCCATAAGGGCTTTGCTCTATAATCCCCATGCTCGAGCCAATGTGTTGTGTCGGTGCCCAGCTGGTTTCATGTAATCATGTAATCATCTTTGCTTTTTACATGCTTTTTACTCTTGACCATTTTATGCACTAACCTGTTACAAGTCCATAGCAAACATATCCAAATATTATTTTGGATTGTCTGGGTAGCCTTGCTCAATTCTCCATAGCCACATGCGAAGACATAGGCCTATACATTAAACAAGAATTCAGAAAAATAGTTACATTATAGCCTATATTGTGTTGAAGAAGTTGGCTTCGATTTAATTGATACCTAGGCAGACAAGGCAAGTTTGAATGTAGGCCTATATCTGGTAGTCCAGGCCTATACAGTGATAGCTTATTCCGCCATATGGGGGAGTAATATGGAATGTGTAATCATGGTATAGCCTAAGGCCTATAATATCTGTTTTCGTTTTGCCATTAGATCACCATATGGCGCAAACACTGCATAGACCACACAATAAGAAGGCATTGGTGAGAGGAACTCGTGGTATCACGGTATTTTGTGAGTTCTGCAATGGTCGTTTATAGATTTTCCCACAAAGCCTCAAATAAGTCTGCAAAAATCAGACACGAAAAGCATGCGAGTATAAATAAGTACTTCTCATCATCTCCCAAAATTAAGTGAGCCTATGTAGGCTATACATTAGCAGACCACACCAGCAAAACGTCCAAGTGGAAAGCCAGCGTGACCTTCCAACTCCGTACCCAAGGCAAACTTACCCTGCCTGAATAGCATCGTTCAACATAGCCTAATGAATCATGCGCACTCGCTCTCATAGGCTACTCTCTGCATCTCCATGATAACAATAGGCTACAAAAGGCTTACATGTGTTGGGATACTTATTGTGTTGGTCACATTCTACCTTCCCATGAGAGAAGAGACAATCTGTTTTGTGAATATTAGAAATGTACAAGTGTTATTTAACTATCGATTTAATCCACAAATCGTTGTGTCCCTTTCAATTACATAGTTCCCTATTGACTGCGACTATCCCTCTTGCCAGGGACCGAACCTATAATGCATTACTCATACACAGAATGAAGAACAAACAGTTACCATATGCATAAAGCCATTGCGCTGGCAACATCGGTCACAAATAGGCCTGTATGTTGTTATTTCATTCCATAACGTTCGACTCTTACCCTCAGAAGAAAAGGGTGGATCTAGTGGGGTTGTCACGCACCTCTCACAACTGCCGACTTGTCTGCATGAGCAGAGCGATGTAAACGAAATGAGCACCTACAGAATAATGTCAGCAGATTCTCGAGCTTCGTGGCGACGGTTGATGGTGACGTCGCCTGGGACCATCCATTGGTTTTAAATCAACCGGGTCCCACTGTTTCTTCACAGCTATCGTAGTAGCAATATTTCCCACACAGACAGCCCTGTCCTCCCCCTTGTGAAAGGCAGAGTTGGGGCTGTCCGTTTTCCTAGCCTTCCAACCTGACAATACGACCGTTTCCAAACTGGTTATGGTCTGGATCTCGTATGTCAGAAATCATATACCATTGCCAAGGCCCACCCCTTTGTGACTCAATGCGGTAACATCGTTGTCCCCACCCTCTGATATTAACCAGACAAATCCGTGGAGTGACAATGTGGACCTGTCGCAACATTCCAACCCCCTCCCCACTCCCGCATCGCATACATACACACGCACGCACACATATATATATATTTTTTTTCTCTCTCTCTCTCTCTCTCTCTCTCTCTCTCTCTCTCTCTCTCTCTCTCTCTCTCTCTCTCTCTCTCTCTCTCTCTCTCTCTCTCTCTCTCTCTCTCTCACATACATACACACGTTTGTCCCTGGCCTATACATATCAATCATCACAAACAAACAAACGTGTAATAGCTTATAGGACTACATACTGAGGTCTATATTGGACCAAAAGTAACCAAAATAGCTTAGAACTACATTCAACTGGGGTATATTCATGTGAACGTTGTGAATTATAACTATATATATAGATATAGGCTTAGATAAATAAATACAACTATTGATGGAGAATAACAAAGGGAAATATATTTTTAGGTATGAATTAATATATTTCATAATGGTCCACCAGAAACCATTCACGCATAGCAAACTAGAGCGCGTCCGTTAGGTCATAGGGGTTGAACAGTGCGTTTAAACTGTCAGCCAAGTTCAGACTTCCAAGAATGCGAGTTTGTGGGAGGCAGTCTGGGCTGGCTGCATGATTATCATGATAATCACACATGGGGTTGGGGCTAAGAAACCCATTTGAATAGCCTATTTGTTCAATAAGGGGCGAATCCACCAAACAGTCATTGTAGCTACTGGCTCACCCCTTATTGTTGATTTGAATAAATGAAAAAAAAAGATGTCCTTGTCTTCTCAATTTTTTGGATGTTTTCCTGGAAACCACCTTATAAATAGAGCCACTGTTTCATGTTTTGCCTAAACCGCTCTCGGCCACGGGGCTCCTTTTAAAAGTTCGGGTAATGGGCTATGGATAATACACAATGGCCCCGTTTTTCTCCCAGCAATGCATGGGAACCCGGATCCATCGCAGTTGACAAGAGACTTTCAGAATCGGGATGAGATGACTCAAGTTCATTATCAAACCGACCCGCCCCCCTCCCTCCTCCCCAACCTCCAGTCACACACACACACACACAAACGCAGGCGCGCGACACACGTTGCCAAGATACCGGCGTGAGAAGCAGACACTTGGCAGGTCGTATGTCACAATCTCAGAGCCTTGCAGACAGCAGCAAACCACATGCAATGTCACACTATTCTTTTATCATCCGCGCTACCAGACTAGACCAGTACGTTTAGCGGTACACTGTGAGAAATACATGCAAAAGTATACAACAAAAGACTACTACGCATGCGCTATGAAATAGAGAACAGTTTTAACAAAGTCGACTGAGAAAACTAACGTGGATAGAATCATAAGAAGCACGAGCGACATTAATTATTTTGAAGCAGAGGGCGAGTGTAGACCGCTTATGTTGCGTTTGGATGTTTAATTTGTGCATCTTCAATAATATTTTCGGCGTATATAGTGATTTTAAATATTTCCCACAAGATTTCGTTAAATTTCTAAGATGGATTTTCAAAACATTTAAAGCACGTAATGCAGTGGCCACCCGTCATTCAGGGCCGAGCCCCACCTGTTTTGAGCCAGAAATGTTTGCCTGTTTTGCATGATATTTTGGCATTAATATGTGTCACATATCAGTTTGCAAACAATGTAAATGATTAGTTAAAAAAAAAAAAAAATGCATTAATATAGCCGCATACAAACATGGACTCTTTTTTGCTTTCTTGAGTAAGGCGCCTCCAAAATGCAGGTGTTTCAGCCTAGCTCAGTGCTTTCTGTGGTGGTGGGGCAGCCAGCGGAAAATATGGAGTGTAGGGGTTGGTAATGTTCTCTAGTTCGCAGTGATCGGCTCATTGTTCTGTCACTCATGGGGACACTATGTCACCACCAAATCTAAGGATAGAGCTCGAAAATTCAAGCCCCTTGGGTGCTGCCATAGAAGTGCTGCCACATTAGAAGTGCCCATCCAAGAAGGCTCAAGGTCATTGGCCATAGATGAAATGACATCAAATCACATTATATCAACAGTAGCTTTGATTGGACTGATCTTAGCTAGCAGTCATCATCATGAATCAAGTCAACAATCTACTGGCAAATCCTTTTTAATCCTTGTCATATGAAGAGAAATAGTGAAGATACATTTTTATCTATAATTTATCTGTGCTAATTGGCCATTGGACATAAACATTACACAACAAGTTGGAAATCACAAATTCAACAATGAGTGTTTTGAAAGGAATCAGTGGCTAACTGCAAGCATTGCAAATAAATCACTAGCCTGCTATTCAGTGGAGTGGATGTGTGGTCCAAGTCTGGGTTTAAGGGTCTCTTTTCCAAGTTAAAAATGATAAACACTCAACATTGGCCATGCTGTCAATCCAACAGGATTTCTGCCACTCTCAAAACAATGGTTAACTTGGAACTGGGAAATCTTACTTCAGTGAGTTCAAGACAACTGGTAACACTGGGAAAAAGATCTCCGACAGGGAAAATACGTTTTGAACGGTCATCCAACTCGGAATTGTAAGTCGGAAACTCGGCCTCTTTCTAGAGCTATGACCTGAAAATCACTGACGTCATCATGATTCAACCTTGTTTTTGTCAGAGTTACCAGTTGTCTTGAAAGCGCCATACATCCAGAGAATGGCAGACTTTGATGAAAGTTTGATGACAAAATTTGCCCATGAAGGACCACCGCGCCACTTTCCTGTTCAAGTGAGCACAGCACAACAAGGTGAGTCCAAAAAGGTCTTGTATGCTGCTGCATAAATGATGCAATATGCCAGGGAGATATGTATACTGTAGGTAAGAAAATAATACTGATTGTATGTTGTGTAGTAAGCTGTTAGTAGCCCATGTGCCTCATACACCAAATTCTTAGGGTCTTTCCCTTTTAAATGTTGTCTACTGTCTGATTTGGTGGTGCACATGTAGCCTATAACCTGTTTTAGAGAAATGTAATCATTGAATATTGTAAGAGGTTTCATTGTCTGCTTATATGCCCTCTTCATTTATTATATGGTTCTGACTTAGTGTACAGGGAGATCACTGTAAGAATGGCCCATGTTCTGAATTCTGTCGCTGTGAATTTCAAAAGAGCTGAACAAATAGCTGTATTGACTACGTCTGTCCCAGCTCACTCATTAATGTCTCAAACAAAATTATTGATTGCCTTTTATCCGCCTGTCGTCCCTTTATGCCATAGTTTGTAGATCTCAAATGTCAATAAAAAACACATTTGTTTAAACAAGTAATACATATCAGCTATGCTTTTTTTTAAAGGCAGTAAATGAGGCTGAATGAACTGTTTCGCTGCCAGACAAGGTTCCGCTGATAGCCACTGATAGCCAGGTGTAGCAGTGTTAAGGTGTTGGGACTGCTGTTGGGACTCTGCTGTTGGGACAGCTTTATGTAGGCCCTAACAGTTTGTGGGCACCATTTGTCACCGTTAAAGTGCAATTAATGTATTGTTTTTGTTGTGTTGTGTAGTGTAGTGGCTTTGCTGACATGTATCCCCAATTTTTATTTTTGCCCCACAAAGATTTACATGCTAAAATCGCCACTGCATTGTTGTTGCCCATGTTCGCAGTTCATCAACATAATTTCTATAAATCTAATTTAATTTTGAGGGTAAAAAACACTCTCATAAGGAAAAGGGCCAGGCAGGATGCTATATATACACACATTGCCAAAAGTTGGAAGCACAGAATCGTCTAGAATGTCATTGTATGCTGTAGCATTAAGATGTCCCTTCACTGGAACTAAGGAGCCTAGCGTGAACCATGAAAAACAGCCCCAGACAATTATTCTTCCTCCACCAAACTTTACAGTGGACACTATGCATTCGAGCAGGTGGCACTCTCCCGGCATCCGCCAAACCCAGATTCGTCCGTCTGACTGCCAGATGGCGAAGTGTGATTCATCACTCCAGAGAATGCATTTCGACTGCTCCAGAGTCCAATGACAGTGAGCTTTACACCACTCAAGCAGATGCTAGGCATTGCACATGGTGATTTTAGGCTTGTGTGCGGCAGCTTGGCCATGGAAAGCAATTTCATGAAGCTCCCAATGAACAGTTTTTGTGCTGAAGTAGTGAGTGTCGGTAGTGAGTGTTGCAACTGAGGACAAACAATTTTTACACGCTAAGTGCTTCAGCACTCGGTGGTCCCGTTCTGTGAGCTTGTGTGGTCTACCACTTCCCTTGTGTGGCCTACCACTTCCCTTGTGTGGCCTACCACTTCCCGGCTGAGCCGTTGTTGCTCCTAGACATTTCCACTTCACAATAACAGCACTTACAGTTAATCGGGGCAGCTCTAGCAGGGCAGAAATTTGACGAACCGACTTCTTGGAAAGGTGGCATCCTTTAACGGTGCCATGTTGAAAGTCACTGAGCTCTTCAGTTATATATATATATATATATATACCAGTTTGACTGGTATACACAGTACCAGTCAGAAGTTTGGACACACCTATTCATTCATGGGTTTTTCTTTATTAGTACTATTTTCTACATTGTAGAATAATAGTGAAGACATCAGAACTATGAAATAACACATATGGAATCATGTAGTAAGCAAAAAAGTTTTGAGAGAATGCCAAGAGTGTGCAAAGCTGTAATCAAGGCAAAGGGTGGCTACTTTGAAGAATCTTAAATATAAAACATATTTTGATTTGTTTAACACTTTTTTGGTTACTACATGATTCCATACTTGTTATTTAATCGTTTTGATGTCTTCACTATTTTACAATTTAGGCAATATTAAAAATAAAGAAAAACCCTTGAATGAGTAGGTGTGTTCAAACTTTTGACTGGTACTGTATGTGTATATATATACAAATAATCTATATGCAGTTATTTTGTGGGTCCCTGTTCTAAAAATAATTAAACTTGCTGGCATCCTCTTACGCTCCCCCACTCCTGTCTCTAGTCTGAGATAGTTAGGGTAAAAAAAGAAAGGAAAATAACACACACACAAAAAAAACTGTCATGCCAATATTCAAATTTAGGGGCTGTGATTTGAAGGAGAAGGAGAATGATGAAGGAGAATGAAGGAGAAAGACATTTCAGGAACGTTTTCTACAATTATGCTTAAGCCTTCTGCTGCCCCAGTATCTCTGCTTTAGATATGTTGACTATGAGGATGTGTGTCTTCTCTAACACCCAGAAAGCTCCGATTCCAACTCCCATTAGATATATCTGCCAACTTTATAATGTCAAAATATGTTCCTTAACACATTGGAGGTACCGAATAAGTGTGTATTTTCAGTAGCTTCATTTAGAACTTTTTTGGAAGAACATACCGGCTGTAATGTGAGTAAATTAAGATAGTTACTTGGCGATACTCCATATTTGGTGACTAATGAATGTATTTTGACATTATAATGCTTGCAGAGCTGTCTAATGTGAGTTTGAAATGGAGCTTCCTGGGCGTTAGAGAAGAGATTCGTCATACTCATCAAAGAAGAGACACGTCATAATCACTGTCGACATCTCTAACGCACAGATACTGGAGAAGCCTTCTGCATGGATAGCAGTCAATATCCAAATATGCTGTATATCTTAAGCATGCAGAGGGCTTTAAAAAAATAGTTTGGGCTGTGGGTTTGTCTTTTACACACATTTCAGAGGAAACAGACCAATAGTTGATGTTATACTGATGATAACATCAAGAAATTAGACAATGCTGATCTCTGTGTGTGTATGTGTGTTTGTGAAAGAAAGATAGAAAGAAAGAAAGAAAGAGATACTGTATGTGGGCCTATACTGTGGACCTGCTGCTGCTGCTGCCTCTTCATTTAAAAGAAAAATATATTTTACCTTTATTTAACTAGGCAAGTCAGTTAAGAACAAATTCTTATTTTCAATGACAGCCTAGGAACAGTGGGTTAACTGTCTTGTTCAGTGGCAGAACAATAGATTTTTACCTTGTCAGCTTGGGGATTTGATCTTGCAACCTTTCGGTAACTAGTCCAATGCTCTAACCACTAGGCTACTTGCCACCCCTATGCAGGGGTGTTGAGCTAAAGGGACAGCTCCTGGGTGGTGCTGAAGGGACAGCTCCTAGGTGTGGATCTGCTGTCCAGTGATGTGTGGTGCTGAATGTACAGCTCCAAGGTGTGGATCTGCTGTCCAGTGATGTATGGTGCTGAAGGAACAGCTCCTAGGTGTGGGTCTGCTGTCCAGTGATGTGTAGTGCTGAAGGTATAGCTCCTAGGTGTGGATCTGCTGTCCAGGGACGTGTGTTGTTGAGGGTACAGCTCCTAGGTGTGGATCTGCTGTCCAGTGATGTATGGTGCTGAAGGTACAGCTCCCAGGTGTGGATATGCTCTCCAGTGATGTATGGTGCTGAAGGGACAGCTCCTAGGTGTGGATCTGCTGTCCAGTGATGTATGGTGCTGAAAGGACAGTTCCTAGGTGTGGATCTGCTGTCCAGTGATGTATGGTGCTGAAGGGACAGTTCCTAGGTGTGGATCTGCCAACACCACACATTGGAAAGGAAAGGAGGATACCTAGTCAGTTGTACAACTGAATGCCTTCAACTGAAATGTGTCTTCCACATTTAACCCAACCCCTTTGGAATTGAATAGTGTGTTTGTTGCACTATAATGGTTAGCTGTCTTGACTAAAAGTAGTGCTTAAATCTATGGTTCATTCTGGGGGCTTTAGTTTACAAGTGGGTCGTTCTTGAATTGCAGAAGCATTTGTGTCCCTCGCCTTTGCAACCATGAAAAACACTTTAAAATGACAAATAGTTACGCACTGTACATGTATTCTTTTTTTATATTGAACTGTTTATCAACGATTAAACATAATGCAAGTTATTTATACTGCAACATTTTATGTTTATGCATTGTTTAAAGTAGCCTACTTAGGGTGAACAAATATATTTTTTCCTAGTAGTTACCCAGTAGAGTTGTAGTGTTTCGGGGATTTAGAGATATTTAATATTTTGAATGCTAGAAAGTAAACTAAATTATTTAATACATTGTATAGATCAATTATAAAACAAAGAAGGCTGTTAAAAAAAAGTATATATATATATATGTATATATAATACGTGTCCCTCAGTTTTAAGTCATTGGTGTTACCGCCTTGAAAATCCCTCATTATGAATATATACAAGGACCTGGGGCATTCCGTCCAGTGGGAAACTGTTATCGGGGAAGGGTCTATATTACATGTATTGGATAATAACACCCTTTTAGTATGTCATAAATTTGAGGATTCTGTTGATAATTTGGTTTGTCTAAATCCAAAGTGTCACATGATGTTATTCAAATTAAATGAAGGGAAAATACATTGTGAGCTAAAATATTCATCATTTCACTTCAGTAAATGATTTCTAACAGGTTAATGACCTTAGATTTGAGAATATGTGGCCTCCGTTTTAGAAACTCCTAATTTACCTAAATCGTATCATTGGTGTTATCATCATTGGTGTTAGTACTCCTACTGGTGGCACAATGTCATCATAATGGTAAAAATATACATTTAAATGTATTAAAGCTACCATAGTAGGTGTTTTAGAATGGGAAGATGTACCCAGACACATTTAAATAAATAAAACATTTATAAAAATGTAGTTTTTTCTAAAAAAAAAGTGCCATGCCGAAATGCCACCTCAATTCAAGAATGACCCAGGTGTATAGCTTCAAACAGTTTTTCTATCAAGGATTTTGTAAGGGCATTATAAGGATTTATACATGCTTATAACAATTGTTTTTTTAAAGTAATAATGCACCTGTTGGTTTTGAGTTAGTTTTACAATTGTGAGTTGTTGCACCCCTGTCATATCATTCATAATGAAAACTAGATGACACAGTGGTGTGCATACAGACATTTAATTAAAAGGTAAACTCAAAAAAAGAAATGGGTTAGAATGATAGTTTAAGATTGATTAATGCTTATGTAACAAACTGAAGTTTCTATTTGCTGAGGCATAGCGAGCATGATAGAAAACCTTTTTACATGTTTTGATGATGTCATCATCATCTTATTCTTGACAAATTCCACAAGATAGTGATGGGAAGGAATGAAGCTATTGATATTGTATACACCTGGACAATTCTCCATTGATTGAGACTCAACTATCACTTGCTCTTGAGTGGTGGCGTGGTCTAAGGCACTGCATCTCAGTGCAAGAGGCGTCACTACAATCCCTGGTTCCCATAGAGCGGTGCACAATTGGCCTAGTGTCGTCCAGGTTTGGCCTGGGTAGGCCATCATTGTAAATAAGAATTTGTTCTTAACTGACTTGCCTAGTTAAATAAAAGGTTAAATTAAAACGAATGTTAATATTTAGGGGGCATCCTAGCTTGACCGAATAACTAGGACTGCTCTCTCTCTCTCTCTCTCTCTCTCTCTCAACAAACTGTCTAAGAAGGGTATTTTGGGGGAACTTTCTCTCTCTCACACACACACCTGCAGAGTAGCTCTGTTCTATCCATTATGTCATAGACAATTATCCATCCAGATAATAAGGACACGAAAGAAATTCCTGTTCAGCATTAAGGCAAGATCCCCATAGCATTTTAAAGAATATCAGTATAGGAAGGCTGAATTACAGGGTATAGGGCAGGCTATATAGGTCAAAGAAACCGGTCTGAAGGCATCTGATTGAGTTGCCAGCATGAGGCCTTCTTTATTAGAACCGTTTGAACAGGGGAAGAACGGTGTGGATGGAAGGTCGAGCTAATAAACTCAGACTAGAGCGCAAGGACAAAGCACTCCTGACTGAGGTTAAAGGTTCCCAACCTTTGCCACGTTCAACTAGCGTTCGGACAAATTTGAGAATCTGTTGCTTTGTTCTCCTGCCCAAATTGCGTCCCGTACTAGGAGATTTGAATTGCCGTCGCTCACTAAGAGACATGATTGAGAGGTGTAAACAGGTGCCCGTTGTCGGCATTATGATTTGAATCCGCTAACTTGAATGGTTATACATTTTTAATGATAACTATAGATTTCGAATGCCTAATTATTATTATGAAATTGCCTAATAAATGATTTTTTATTTTACTTTATGGCAATTTGAATATATTACATTGAAATCATAACACTAGCATTAATAAAGCATTCATTATGTTTGCTTAATTGAAAAGAATCAGCATGTTTTCATGTTTATAAGCACATTTATTTCAATTAGGTTGCACAGTGCCTTGCATGGTGTTTCCAAGCCCGTGATATTACGCGATGGAAAAAAGTGTTACAACTACAGATTTTAAAGAGTCCGTAACATAGAATATAGCTAGGCTACACAACCCAATAAGTTAACGCTGGTTTATTCAATATAGTCCATTTATAATTAATTCCGTTTCAAGTAAAAAATGTTTGTGTCAATGGTATTTTACAATCTCATAAATTACCTATTTGTATCCAGGCTAATAGACTACTAACTTTTTTCTGTCAATGTTTCAAAACACAAATAACTTACCCATGTTGAAATCCTTATAAGCCTTTGTATCACTGTAAGCCTGACATTACCAATTGTTTAACTTTCGGTACCTGTCCCAAGTTTCTCCGGACGCTTCTTTAATTCGATCTGTTTGATGTTAGTTCAATGCATTTGACTTGTGAAATCCCCCGCCAAAATACAAATGTAATTGATAGGAACCAAAGGGCTGTTATTGGAATTTAAATATCTACGGTAGCCTTTTGACCGTCCGCCCACTTGAGAATTGATTTATGGTGAAAATTACGAAATTCCCTTCATTCCATTTGAAAACGTAGAAACGGACTAGGCCTATAGCCTATATTCTCCCCAAGAGACCTAGACTGGGTACCAGTCTTTTTAGAAAACATTCCACTCATTGTAGCCTACTCTGTCTCACATACAGTACCAGTCAAAAGTTTGGACACACCTACCCATTCCAGGGTTTTTCATTATTTTCTACATTGTAGACTAATAGTGAGGACATCAAAACTATGAAATAACACATATGGAATCATGTAGTAACCAAAATGTGGTGAACAAATCAAAATATATTTTATATTTGAGATTATTCAAAGAAGCCACCCTTTGTCTTTTTGACAGCTTTGCCACACCATTTGCTGGTGTATAAAATCGAGTGCACAGCCATGCAATCTCCATAGACAAACATTGTCTGTAGAATGGCCTTACAGAAGAGCTCAGTGACTTTAAAAGTGGCGCCTTCATAAGCATTAATCAGTCTTTTAATATCATTCTAACGTTAATGATAAATTAATGTTAAATTGATTAAGCTACCATATTAGTTTATTTAGAATGGGAAGATGTACCCAAATACATTTAAATAAATAAAACATTGAAAATATTTTTTTTCTAAAGTGCCATGCCAAATGTCACCTCAATTCAAGAATGACCCAGGAATATAGCTTCAAATAGTTTTTCTATCAAGGATTTTGTAAGGCATTATAAAGGATTATACAAGCTTATAACACTTTAAAAAAAGTAATAATGCACCTGTTGGTTTTGCGTAAAGGGTCCCCCTACACACAAACGATTTTTAACATTGTGAGTTGTTGCACCCCTGTCATATCATTCATCATGAAAACTAAATGACACAGTGGGGTTCATACAGTCATTATTTATAAAGGTACGCTTTAAAAACTACAATATGCATTTAATGAATCTCAAATGAGATCGGCTAAATGAAGTGTATTACATTTGGTAAAATATTAGGTCAATTCCTCTGTGCCTGTTACACAACTGGTAGGCCACTACAACTGTCACTTCTAATTTTCTTGCACTAATGACTATTTGATGAAGGAACAATTGTGAAATTGTATGCAATTTTTACCCGTGGAAAGTGGCGACAGAATAGAGCTAATCGCCATTCTAAAGACGATGCTGCCATCATGTGGTGTTTTTTGTGTACTTCATATCCCCATGCTTTACTGATGCTGGGAGTTGAAACGTATAGGATTCTGCTTCCCCTTGCTATCTCCTAAGTTGCACTGCACATATTTAGAGTTGAGTTGTTCTCTCTTTCAAAATCAAGAGTCAATGTTTATCTGTTGGTTGGGAAATTGCAATGTGTTGATCTGTAAAGGTAATATCTGAAATATTTACAGCATGTTCAATGGTAATGGCTTAAAAAATGAATTGTGACTGCTGAGGCCAAATACAGTAAAATGACAATTTACCTTGCTGGTAAAAAAAAAGAAGTGCAGCAGGGCTTTAATAACAGAGTTGTCTGTGCGTTAGTACAGTCCACATCACTAAGGATCTATCATGGTCCACACACACCAACACAGTCGTGAAGAGGACACAACACTCCTCAGGAGGCTGAAAAGATTGGGCCCTCAGATCCTCAAAAAGTTGCACCATTGAGAGTATCTTGACTGGCTGCATCACCGCTTGGTATGGCAACTGCTTGGCATCCATCCACAAGACGCTACAGAGAGTAGTGCATAGGGCCCAGTACATCACTGGGACCGAGCTCCATCCAGGACCTCTATTCCAGGCGGTGTCAGAGAAAGGCTCTAAACATTGTCAAAGACTCCAGCCACTCAAGTCCTAGACTGTTCTCCCTGCTCCCGCACGGCAAATGGTACCGAAGTCCGGAACCAACAGGACCCTGAACAGTTTCTACCCCCAAGCCATAGTTAGTTAAATCGTTAACCAAACAGCTACCCAGACTATCTGCATTGACCCTTTTTGCACTAACTTTGTCTCATCACATACGCTGCTGCTACTGTGTGTTATCTGTCACTTTATTCCTAGTTACATGTACATACAGTATCTACCTCAATTACCTCGTGAACCCTGCACATCCACTCGGTACTTGTACCCTTTGTACATAGCCAAGTTATCATTACTTATTATGCGTCTATTATTACGTGTTTTACTTTTCTTTACTGCTCTATTTTCTTTCTCTCTGCATTGTTGGGAAGGGCCCGTAAGTAAGCATTTCACTGTTAGTCCACACCTGTTGTCTACGAAACATGTGACAGATAAAAAGGGATTGGAGTATCATCCCAATACCTACAGTCTACATCCTATAGTATCTTAACTACTGTATTACAGTATTCTGTCATGTCATCTATGTCGTTAGCAGTGAAGCTGGTGGAAGGGGCTATAGGACGGGCTGGGAGGGAATAAATTCATGTGATTTCCATATGTTTGTGTTTGATACCGTTACATTTACCCCATTCCAGCCATTACAATGAGCCAGTCCTCCTATAGCTCTTCCCACCAGCTTCCACTGGTAGTTAGTAGTACTATCGAAAATTACGTTGAGCCCTGTAATTTTTAAGCCCCCATTACTGTTGCTCTCTTTTCCTCTGTCTGCCTGCCTGTCTGATTTGTCTATATGCATGTCACTCACTCACACACACACCCCCATGTTAGCTAGAGATTGAGCAGGTGTGCGGGTGGCCGCTTTGGTTGGTTTTGTCGCCATGGTGACGGCGTGTTGCCAGGCAGCAAGCGATGGCCCTCGGGAGCAGCGGGTCACTGCACACTAAGGGCTCTCCGCCCACATACACACCTCTCAGCTGTACTACACACACACACACACACACACACACACCTACACCTACCTCAGAGGAGAGAGGGAAAGAGGGAACAAGGCAGGAATGTTTTAAGAATAAACACTGGACTATTTTGGAGTGAACAGCGATGAGTCCAGATCTGAATCCCGTCAAATCCCTGTCGAGACCTGAAAACAGCAGTTGGTGGAAGGCACCATTCAAACATTGAAGAATTGGAGTAGTTTGCAGCTGAAGCTACTGGGTGCCAATAATTTGGGCCATGCCATTTGATTTAATGTTTTTAATTAACATTATAAATGTAATTTTTCATGAACAAAATTGGTTCTGTAATGTTGACAATCCAATACCAAGTGTGGAGACCAATTAGTTATTTCAATGTTAACTTATTTTTGAAGAACTAGGGAATTATTTCAGAAGTTCAAGGGTGCAATATCTGTCTGCAACTGTATGTTTGGTAGAAACAAATGGTGACTTGATGTGAAATGTAAAAGGTAAAGAGCCAGTCGATGCTTTTCAACACATTGAGACATTCATTCTCTAGCTTTTTCACAGATCAAATCACAGATTGTGTTTACATGATGATATGATGTTCCCAGTCATAAAACCAATAGATATTACAGGGAATTTGAAACAAATAATCCATTCTACATGTTACATAATGTTTATAAAAGCATTTAAGAAGGGCAATCCACCACCCCACCCTGAATTATCTGGGAATTGAGCTAATATTCCTGAACTCCATTACGCTAAAACAAGATAAGATATCATCACTATTAAATCCATTGATTCATCAATTCAGTTATGGAGTTGAATTTTATGGTCATCCAATACAGTCATGATATCATTTTCCTGTAATAAGTGTACCAAATGTCCATGTTTATTATAAATGTGTAAAGACCTCTGTCCAATCTGGGGGTTACATGTTGACTGATGGGGACCAATCTGTTTGCAATGTATTTCCCCTGTAGCCTACCTAAGCTTCTTAAAACATAAAACATATACTAAAATATTCTCCCCTCACCCCAGACTTTTTTTTCTCTCTTTCCCCCTCACTCACTCACACACATGGTTCCATTGTATTTTCATGACATGTTTTACTAGGTTATTGTTGATGATTAACAAAAGGCTACGGTCATAAACCAATTTATGGTTCGTAAAGATGGCAATTTGTCTTTTTCCAAGATCATCCATCCTGACAGAAGTTGATTTTCAAATGCTTCATAAAACCTCCAAAATACACACACTGTCATGTGTTCTCAAAAACCTGGTTAAACACCCACAAACTATAAAAGTTACAGACCCAAAGGGGTCTAAATTGTGCAGTAGTTTTTTGTGTGGATGGGTCCTTTCTCACTCTGAATTCACTACTTTTCCATCATACAACAAAAATTGTTTTCTTCTACTGAATTATTTATGACCTTCCTAAGCTGTAGTCTGATTTAGAAGTATGGAAATTCTTGCGGTGTCTTTGAGTCAGACATTCAAGGTGCTTCTTCTCTTGACATCACTGGAAGTGTCGCAGATGGCGATCTGTGAAATCCACGGCTAAAAGCCTGACATGTTGCCCCTTGCGCAGGCTTCTTCAGACAGGTACAGACGCTTCAGAAGGGTGGTCACGTGTATCCGAGGCATGGGGCTAATTTGAGTGGTAAGGCTAACCTAAAACATGAGTCCCAGTTTGATATGCTGCTTGTGTATTCATTCTCATATCAGCTACAAATAGAAAAACATCATATTTTGGTCACGGAGACAAATGCACATGGCTAGCTGGCTGCAGCAGGTTCTGCCATTTCACAATAGCTATTACGTTTAAACAAAATACCTTTTTGCGTATATTGTTGTTGTTTGGTTTACTGTTTGAACAGTCACTAAGATTATATTTGGTTATCAATGCAAAATAGGCTACTTTGATGAATAGCCTATAGATAAGATCAAGGAACCAAGCCACAACACTATCCCCAAGGCTACCACAATTTTCAGCTAGTACAAAAGTATTTCTTCGATGAGGTTTAACAGCGGTTGGCATCCAATAAATGTTGCATTACCTCCACCTACTAGGCTGAAGTATAACTCCTTTATACTTTGCTTAAATAAATAAATAAAAAATACCCTACCATCTAACCCTACACTTACTAAAAACTCACCACGCTACTCCACTATTAAATCCATCTAGTCCTACCTCAGGCCAACAGCCTGAAAGGAATGTAAACCACCACTCAATACACCCTGTAACTCTTCTGACATCAAGTCTTGCACACCCAAATACCTCTCTGCAGCTGCCACCACAACCTCAATTTTCTGCAACCTACCTTCCATCCCTACAGTACAGCTGATAACCATTGCTATAAATGCTAAAAATCCAATCTTACTGATGCATATATCACTTGTTGGCCTATCCCTATGTACTGGTACAGATCTAAACTCATAAAAAAAAGAAATGTCCCTTTTTCAGGACCCTGTCTTTTAAAGATAATTTGTAAAAATCCAAATAACTTCACAAATCTTCATTGTAAAGGGTTTAAACACTGTTTCCCATGCTTGTTCAATGAACCATAAACAATTAATGAACATGCAACCTGTGGAACGGTCGTTAAGACACTAACAGCTTACAGACAGTAGGCAATTAACGTCACAGTTATGAAAACTTAGGACACTAAAGAGGCCTTTCTACTGACTCTGAAAAACACCCAAAGAAAGATGCGCAGGGTCCCTGCTCATCTGTGTGAACGTGCCTTAGGCATGCTGCAAGGAGGCATGAGGACTGCATATGTGGCCAGGGCAATAAATTGCAATGTCCGTACTGTGAGACACCTAAGACAGAGCTACAGGAAGACAGGAGTAACAGTTGGTCGTCCTCGCAGTGGCAGACGACGTGTAACAACACCTGCACAGGATCGGTACATCCAAACATCACACATGTGGGACAGGTACCGGATGGCAACAACAACTGCCTGAGTTACACCAGGAACGCACAATCCCTCCATCAGTGCTCAGACTGTCCGCAATAGGCTGTGAGAGGCTGGACTGAGGGCTTGTAGGCCTGATGTAAGGCAGGTCCTCACCAGACATCACCGGCAACAACGTCGCCTATGGGCACAAACCCACCGTCGCTGGACCAGACAGGACTGGCAAAAAGCACTCTTCACTGACAAGTCGCGGTTTTGTCTCACCAGGGGTGATGGTCAGATTCGCGTTTATCGTTGAAGGAATGAACTTTACACCTAGGCCTGTACTCTGGAGTGGGATTGATTTGGAGGTGGAGGGTCCGTCATGGTCTGGGGCGGTGTGTCACAGCATCATCGGACTGAGCTTGTTGTCATTGCAGGCAATCTCAATGCTGTGTTTCACAGGAAAGACATCCTCCTCCCTCATGTGGTACCCTTCCTGCAGGCTCATCCTGACATGACCCTCCAGCATGACAATGCCACCAGCCATACTGCTCATTCTGTAAGACAGGAATGTCAGTGTTCCGCCATGGCCAGCGAAGAGCCCAGATCTCAATCCCATTGAGCACGTCTGGGACCTGTTGGATCGGAGGGTGAAGGCTAGGTCTAGGGCCATTCCCCCCAGAAATGTCTGGGAATTTACAGGTGCCTTGGTGGAAGAGTGGGGTAACATCTCACAGCAAGAACCAGCAAATCTGATGCAGTAAATGAAGAGATGCACTGCGGTACTTAATGCAGCTGGTGGCCACACCAGATACTGACTGTTACTTTAGATTTTGATCCCCCATTGTTCAGGGACACATTATTCCATTTCTGTTAGTCACGTGTTTGTGGAACTTGTTCAGTTTGTCTCAGTTGTTGTTCATACAAATATTTTCACATGTTAAGTTTGCTGAAAATGAACGCAGATAACAGTGAGAGGACATTTATTTTTTTGCTGAGTTTACTACTCACACCACTCCTCTATGGATCCTGCCCCCCTCACCCATCTTCCTCTACTTTCTTCACTGCCTCAGCATATGACAACTTCTGCACTACTCTAACCCTGGAAACCTCAACCTGCCTCTCTCACATGGGACATTTCTGATCCCCAGCCCCATGGGCACCCCTACAATTAACACGTACTGCTTCTTTCCCCAAGGCTACACATTCCTTTGTCTCATGCCCTTCTGCACACTTCTCACACCTAGGAACCTCCCTCCTACGCACTGCTACCACATGCCCATAAGCTTGACACCTGTAACAAGGTAATATATTCAGCACAAAAGCTTGTACAGGATAACTTATATATCCCTATATCACTTTGTCGGGGAAATACTAAACATCAAAACTCAAAAGAACAGACAACGAATCTTCTGTTTCACCACTGATGCCACCCTGTCTACTTCGTAGCAAACGACGAGCATCACAAACCCTGGGAATCTTCCCCTTCAGTTGGTCAACTTTCACATTTACCGCTACCCCAGTAATCACTCCTTTCAATGGTGCCCTTTTCTTGAGAGCAAAACAATTCACATCTCGTCTCCATTAATTTAACACTGAGCGCCTGCTCCCTCTGACCAGCAGAAACACAAACAATTATCACAAGACCACTGCTGGTTACCCTCACCGATTCCACAGCACCCATCTCTGTTTTCACCCACCCTGAAACCACCTATGGATCAGCCAAAAAGCAAGGGTCCACTTTTTAAAAAATGTCACTCCTACTGTCACAGACTCATCTTTATCCTGACCATCGGTGCAAGCCTTGGGCTCCAAGAACTTCATCACAACTGCCCCCTCTGATAGTTCGCCCTCACACACTTCCATTTCTCCTCCTGTCTTCAGCTCATTCTGCTTAAACTTTTTACCATTCTCCTTTAACAACCCATCTCCCTTTTTTAACCGATTCAAGGTCACCCTCTTCCTCCCGCTCTCTCTTCAACCCCCTCTGCCTCTCATTTTCCCTGCATTCCTCCTCCGTTTTCCAAGCATACATCTACTTATGATAACACTGGAATTCTCCTGACATGCATCTTGTTCTTGCCCTCTCATGGGACGCCATTTTCCCCAGCTACAGATCTTCGGTACGGGAGATGCTGACACTTCGACCACTCAAGCTCACCCAGTACAAAAGTACTTTGAATGCTGGAGCGTATAACAAGGAGATCCCCCTTTTGTGAGGAAAAATGACAGTGCAACATTGTGCTACACTCTGAATCTTGTATCTCTCTAGAGCTTGCAGTAATGTCAGAGAGGAAGAGAGAGACCCAACTCAGTGGAAAATC
Source organism: Oncorhynchus clarkii lewisi (assembly GCF_045791955.1). Taxonomy (NCBI): domain Eukaryota; kingdom Metazoa; phylum Chordata; class Actinopteri; order Salmoniformes; family Salmonidae; genus Oncorhynchus; species Oncorhynchus clarkii. The sequence goes on along the minus strand of NC_092178.1, from coordinate 29,533,904 downwards.
TGTCTCCCTCCAGCAGGTGGTGCTTCCCCCCCCCTTCTGTTTCGCCCACCAAGCAAGGAGTTTGTATGGAGATCAATGAGTGAAGAATTTGGATTACAAAAAAGTAAATGGCTCATTTGCTACATGAAAGTTAACTTAATCGAATAGAAGATTAGTAATGCTTTGCTAAGTAGTTACAAGTGTACTGATAATTAGGACACGTGACATCCAGACAACTTTGAGAAAAAACACTTTATATCGGAGTTGTCTCGAGATGGCTATGCATATTCATAGATTGAGGCTAGTGGTCTAGCATCTCTCTCCATTGAATACATGCGGTTGACATCAACAACCGTCATCGAATATTAAAAATAGGATTACAATAATGAGATGCATCCACAAATCCAATGAAAGCATAGGCGGGAGCTAGATAGCCTGCATTGTGGACAATGACTACAATTGTTAGGGCGGAGAGACATGTATCTTGTCAGTATATCCATAATCTTTGTTGTAACACAAGTTGGAGGAGAGCCTGACTGCGGTCCAAACTAGAGGTCGACCTATTAATCGGAATGGCCGATTAATTAGGGCCGATTTCAAGTTTTCATAACAATCGGAAATCGAGCGCCGATTTTGCTGATTTTTTTATTTATTGTTATTTTTTTTATATACCTTCATTTAACTAGGCAAGTCAGTTAAGAACACATTCTTATTTTCAATGACGGCCTAGGAACGAACGGTGGGTTAACCGCCTTGTTCAGGGGCAGAACGACAGATTTTCACCTTGTCCACTCCGGGGACCTGATTTTTGCAACCTTACAGTTAACAAGTCCAACGCTCTAACCACCTGCCTCTCATTGTACTCCACGAGGAGCCTGCCTGTTACGCGAATGCAGTAGAAGCCACGGTAAGTTGCTAGCTAGCATTAAACTTATTTTATAAAAAACAATCAATCAATCATAATCACTAGTTATAACTACACATGATTGATGATATTACTAGTTTATCTTGCGTGTCCTGCATTGCATAATCGATGCAATGCTGGGGGATGATTTAACAAAAGCGCATTTGCGAAAAAAGCATAATCGTTGGACGACTGTACCTAATCATGAACACCAATGCCTTTCTTAAAATCATTACACGGAAGTACACTGCTCAAAAAAATAAAGGGAACACTAAAATAACACATCCTAGATCTGAATGAATGAAATATTATTATTAAATACATTTTTTTTTACATAGTTGAATGTGCTGACAACAAAATCACACAAAAATTATTAATGGAAATCAAATTTATCAACCCATGGAGGTCTGGATTTGGAGTCACACTCAAAATTAAAGTGGAAAACCACACTACAGGCTGAACCAACTTTGATGTAATGTCCTTAAAACAAGTTAAAATGAGGCTCAGTAGTGTGTGTGGCCTCCACGTGCCTGTATGACCTCCCTACAACGCCTGGGCATGCTCCTGATGAGGTGGCGGATGGTCTCCTGAGGGATCTCCTCCCAGACCTGGACTAAAGCATCCGCCAACTCCTGGACAGTCTGTGGTGCAACGTGGCGTTGGTGGATGGAGCGAGACATGATGTCCCAGATGTGCTCAATTCAATTCAGGTCTGGGGAACGGGCGGGCCAGTCCATAGCATCGATGCCTTCCTCTTGCAGGAACTGCTGACACACTCCAGCCACATGAGGTCTAGCATTGTCTTGCATTAGGAGGAACCCAGGGCCAACCGCACCAGCATATGGTCTCACAAGGGGTCTGAGGATCTCATCTCGGTACCTAATGGCAGTCAGGCTACCTCTGGCGAGCACATGGAGGGCTGTGTGGCCCCCCAAAGAAATGCCACCCCACACCATGACTGACCCACCGACAAACCGGTCATGCTGGAGGATGTTGCAGGTAGCAGAACGTTCTCCACGGCGTCTCCAGACTCTGTCACGTCTGTCATATGTGCTCAGTGTGAACATGCTTTCATCTGTGAAGAGCACAGGGCGCCAGTGGCGAATTTGCCAATCTTGGTGTTCTCTGGCAAATGCCAAACGTCCTGCACGGTGTTGGGCTGTAAGCACAACCTCCACCTGTGGACGTCGGGCCCTCATACCACCCTCATGGGGTCTGTTTCTGACCGTTTGAGCAGACACATGCACATTTGTGGCCTGCTGGAGGTCATTTTGCAGGGCTCTGGCAGTGCTCCTCTTGCTCCTCCTTGCACAAAGGCGGAGGTAGCGGTCCTGCAGCTCGGTTGTTGCCCTCCTACGGCCTCCTCCACCCACTGCTCCTAGAAGCCTTAACAGAGTGTCTTAAGTTTTTGGACCATTGCCCCTGTCTCTCATCAGAGATGTTATTTATTTTGGGAGATTGCAAAATATGACCTTTTCATTCAAGACAGAATAAATATATTGTTTCAGCTGATAATAAAACATGTTTTGTTTAGTTACTTTTTCCTCAACTTGTTTCTCTAACTTTATAGGAAGTGAAGCTAGCTTGTACTGCAGAGCAGAGAGCAGGCTAGCTCAACCTAGTCTCAGAGCTTTTTGTATTATTCTGTATGTAAATCTGAGACTCCTTTTCGTATGCTATGTTACAAATTACCATTTGTACAAATCAGGATGAGATTCGAACTCGCAAATTTGTTTGTGTTTTTGCCTTAAGTAACCAACCATCTTATGTAACATATCATTGTAATTGAGTGCCCTGTTATATCTAGTCTGAGACCAGGCTGGCTAGCTAGCTAAAGCTTGGCTAGGTTTAAGTTACCATTTTGGCTAGTCACCTCCACCTAATAATTAGCATAAAAAACAAACGTCATTACCATCACAATAAACTTAAACGGGAGGCAGCAGTCATATAATATAATTAGCTTAACAGGCAATGTGTATTTTTAACATTACTATTGACATTTTTCTCACTTATAGGAATGGGTAATTATTATTATTATTATTTTTTAATACATTTATTTTATTCATAATAGAAAAATCTACTTACATTGCTACATCAAAAATGTCTAACAAACCAAACACAGGTATTAACAATACTCAAACATACAAAAAATATAAATAAAAATAAAATACAAAAAATAAACAATTTAAGTGTAATTTTATTCACTCTGAAAATATATTATTCATGAAGATGTTATTATTTTTGTTATTCACTAGGGTTAGTGTATTAATAAGATCATTAAATTCAATCAGAAAAATTGGTAATTTTGGTATAGAATTTTTGAATTTTTGTTTGTGTATAAAGTATTTGGCAACAAGAATAAAACAATTAACAATCATTTCAGTGGTTATGTTATCATTGCAATAGTAACATATTATATATTTTATGTTCAAATTATAGGCAGTGTTCATAATGGTAAATAAGTACTTTGTAAGGTTTTCCCAGAATTCGGACACAAATTTACATTCAAAGAACAAGTGAGACAGATTCTCACCTTCTTTTTCACAGAAAACGCAGATGTCATCAATAGCCACAAATTTGTAAGTCATAGAATTACATATGCAAAATGTTGAAGTGCACTTCCTTAACTTTGTTTGGTATACAGTATTTGTAAGGTCTTAAAATAAGCATGTTCCAGAAAAACTTCCTCTCGGTGTAAGTTGGTTTTGTGAATGAAGAATTTGTCTAAAATATTTATTACAACAAGATTTCTCAAGTAATCCCACACCTTCCAATCTGAGTTCTGGATAAACTTTGTGATCATTCCCAAAATTAAGATGACTTTTCATAAGTGTGGAATGGGTCATTTTTTACAAGTTGCTAGCTATCCCATAATGACATCACTGAAAACCATACATTTTCAACTTCTTCTGTGGTTTGTTAACTTCCTGTTCTTCGATGGACTCTGGCTGGACTGAAGATGATGCAAAGTTTGAAAAATGTCAAAGTATGCAGTGTCGGTCTCCCAACAGAGTCTTCCACTGCTGCTTTTCCATTCTGTTATGGACGTCCCCATTGAAATGCATGACATCTGGTACAACACAACGGAGTGATTATGGTAATGTGAATGAATAAACAACGTGAACGAGATTGATGCTTAAAGGGCAATTCCGCAAATTTTCAACCCCATATTCATCATCTCCAGCACCAAACCAGTGTCTACCAGAGGAGGCTGGTGGGAGGGGTATAGGAGGACGGGCTCATTGTAATAGCTGGAACAGCGTCAATGTGGTTTCCATATGTTTGACACCATTCCATATATTCCATTCCAGCCATCACAATGAGCCCATCCTCCTATAGCTCTTCCCACCAGCCACCACTGGTGTCTACATATGTGAAAACAGAGTGTTTCTATGATCTGTGGTTAAAAATATAAGAAGAAAGCTTGTGTGGCATCATAGGGTAGGATTAAAAAACAGTGATTTTCAAAACCTGCAACAAGTTTCTAGCCCAAGGGAGGGTATTTTATTGCTCCCCACATCACTGTGAAGCTCATTGTTTGAAAATCACTGTTTTTAAAATGTTTTAACTTTTGATGTCGTCGGCTATAACTTTTTTACCGTCATTTTAAAAAATTCTACTAAACTTATAAATGTGCCGTTTTCAGTTATGTTGACACTGAAGATATTGAAAATTAGGTTGAAAAGTGGGGGTGTTGGCCTTTAAGGTTACTACAAGCGTCACTCCGTTGATCTATGTGCATGTGTGTGTGAAGTGGGATTTTTGGAGCTCACTGGGGGGCAATAGCAAAGTTTTTCATTTAATTTCGCCTTCTCTTGCTAGTATTAGCTAGCTGGCAGCCTAATTTGGATGCTGGCTTTAACCTGGCTAAAAACATAGCAAACTAGCTAGCCTTTTTAGCTTCCCACATCTCCATGTGAAATAATCATTCCTATATCAGCTAAAAATATAATAACATCATGTTTTGGTCATGGAGGAAAAAAAGCACATAGCTAGTTGGCTACAGAAGGTTCTACCATTTCACAATAACCTGGAATCACCAGTTATTACTTTTAAACAAAATACCTTTTTTGGTATATTCTTGTTGTTTGGTTTACTGTTTGAAAAGTCACAGATAATATTTGGTTGTTTATCAATGCAAAATAGGTTACTTTGATGAATAGCCAATAGATTAGATCAGGGAACCAAGCAACAACGTTACCTGCCTTGCGCGTCTCAATTTTCAGGTTTTTCAAAAGTACAGTGCCTTGCGAAAGTATTCGGCCCCCTTGAACTTTGCGACCTTTTGCCACATTTCAAGCTTCAAACATAAAGATATAAAACTGTATTTTTTTGTGAAGAATCAACAACAAGTGGGACACAATCATGAAGTGGAACGACATTTATTGGATATTTAAAACTTTTTTAACAAATCAAAAACTAAAAAATTGGGCGTGCAAAATTATTCAGCCCCCTTAAGTTAATACTTTGTAGCGCCACCTTTTGCTGCGATTACAGCTGTAAGTCGCTTGGGGTATGTCTCAGTTTTGCACATCGAGAGACTGAAATTTTTTCCCATTCCTCCTTGCAAAACAGCTCGAGCTCAGTGAGGTTGGATGGAGAGCATTTGTCAACAGCAGTTTTCAGTTCTTTCCACAGATTCTCGATTGGATTCAGGTCTGGACTTTGACTTGGCCATTCTAACACCTGGATATGTTTATTATTGAACCATTCCATTGTAGATTTTGCTTTATGTTTTAGATCATTGTCTTGTTGGAAGACAAATCTCCGTCCCAGTCTCAGGTCTTTTGCAGACTCCATCAGGTTTTCTTCCAGAATGGTCCAGTATTTGGCTCCATCCATCTTCCCATCAATTTTAACCATCTTCCCTGTCCCTGCTGAAGAAAAGCAGGCCCAAACCATGATGCTGCCACCACCATGTTTGACAGTGGGGATGGTGTGTTCAGCTGTGTTGCTTTTACGCCAAACGTAACGTTTTGCATTGTTGCCAAAAAGTTCAATTTTGGTTTCATCTGACCAGAGCACCTTCTTCCACATGTTTGGTGTGTCTCCCAGGTGGCTTGTGGCAAACTTTAAACGACACTTTTTATGGATATCTTTAAGAAATGGCTTTCTTCTTGCCACTCTTCCATAAAGGCCAGATTTGTGCAATATACGACTGATTGTTGTCCTATGGACAGAGTCTCCCACCTCAGCTGTAGATCTCTGCAGTTCATCCAGAGTGATCATGGGCCTCTTGGCTGCATCTCTGATCAGTCTTCTCCTTGTATGAGCTGAAAGTTTAGAGGGACGGCCAGGTCTTGGTAGATTTGCAGTGGTCTGATACTCCTTCCATTTCAATATTATCGCTTGCACAGTGCTCCTTGGGATGTTTAAAGCTTGGGAAATCTTTTTGTATCCAAATCCGGCTTTAAACTTCTTCACAACAGTATCTCGGACCTGCCTGGTGTGTTCCTTGTTCTTCATGATGCTCTCTGCGCTTTTAACGGACCTCTAAGACTATCACAGTGCAGGTGCATTTATACGGAGACTTGATTACACACAGGTGGATTGTATTTATCATCATTAGTTATTTAGGTCAACATTGGATCATTCAGAGATCCTCACTGAACTTCTGGAGAGAGTTTGCTGCACTGAAAGTAAAGGGGCTGAATAATTTTGCACGCCCAATTTTTCAGTTTTTGAAAAATTTTGAAATATCCAATAAATGTTGTTCCACTTCATGATTGTGTCCCACTTGTTGTTGATTCTTCACAAAAAAATAGTTTTATATCTTTATGTTTGAAGCCTGAAATGTGGCAAAAGGTCGCAAAGTTCAAGGGGGCCGAATACTTTCGCAAGGCACTGTATGTTGGATATTACAAGGAGCCGCCCCTTTTGTGACGGAAAACAACATTGCAACACTGCGCTATGCTCGGTACGGTCAGTCTCCATAGTGTGTGAATTTAACTTTTAAAGGAACAGACTGTAGTAGATGAAAGTCCATGAGTGAAGTCGGGGGAAGTGCATCTGCAACAGCTGAAAGTCGGACACAAATGTGTTTTTTTCAACAGCAAGGCTCAAATCAACATGGCAGAGTTGCCATGTTTGTAAAACTTTTTCTTTATAATGCCGAAATAAACATCTCCAACACTCATATCATACACTCCCTGAAATCATGTGTGTACATTGGAGCCTACAATCAATTGACAGTGAGAGAGCCACACATATCACACTTATTTGTAGGTTATATGTATATCCACGGTACACATACATCCAGGCAAATTAGTTCCTGTTTCAGTCATGTCTTTGGCCAGTTTGCATGGGTCAAACAAAAACACCCTAATGCAGACATTATACAACCGGTGGGTCTAATCCTGAATGCTGATTGGTTAAAAGCACATTCCAGCCTGTGTCTTTTCCACAAATTACCACCAGCGAAATCTATGATGTTAAAATGCCTGTTTACTTACTGCAGCTATCACCTACATTGTGAGAGGCTCTATATAAGTGATAATGCCCGAGAAGACAGTGTTTGGAGGATATATTGGCATGGGTGTTGTTAGGCCTAAGACACATTTGAGACAGAGAAATACTGCAGGATTAAGGTTGTGAAGAGCAACTGCAGAAATGTTGGGAGATTCCCAATTGCATACTCCTCATGACCTCGCTCCTCTCCTCCTTAAAACCCATTGGAGGAGAAGGTCAGAGGGGCGGGACCTCTGGCTTTCTCATCCAATGAGTTTTAAGAAGGAGGCAAGGAGAGAGGACGCAAGGATTATGCAACTGAGAATCTTCATGACCTTTGATCACATGGTTGTTATAAAGTTCATGCAGTTGACATGTACGCACAAGTCAGACAATTTTTATCCCCAGAATGCAACACATTTTGAAAGGTGGTGATGACTTGACAAAAGTGACCCGCTTGAACACACCCATACTGTAGGTCCTGAGTTCAATAAGGGGGAAGGTAGGCTACTCACTAAGCAATCAACCATTGTGACTTCCTTTACACAAGGTCTTTGGAAATTATGTTCTGTGCAATAACAATCGATTTAGGAGGTGAAAGCAATTGGTTAATCAAGATAATTAGAACACACTACCTGCTGCCTAAATAATAGGCCTACACATGCCTATACTGTTGAAGTGGCACCCTCTTCTGATCATGGAGGAGACTTCACAGAGCTTTTTGTTTCTTACAGTGTCCACATATCCACTTTCTTTTACTGTCAACGCAAAGACTAGGGGAGGATCTCAATTGCATACTCCTTGAGTCCTCTCTCCTGCCTCCTTTTCAAAATTCATTGGAGGAGAAGGTCAGAGGGGAGGGACCTCTGGCTTTCTCATCCAATGGGTTTTGAGAAGGAGAGAGGACATGTTGAGTATACAATTGAGATTCTCCCAACATTCTGTACGTATACAAATGTCCTAACTGTAAACCACATATTTGTAAAACAGCTAACGGGTCTTCTACATGAACACGAGGAGGTAGGCCATTCGACTATACACACAGTGACATTTTACCCACATGCAAAATCATGCAAAAGGTAAATACCGAAGCGGAGGGACACAAAAACCCTTGTAGAACATGGCCGTCATCCCGTCTCCTTCATGCCCTTCCTATTTACAGTAATTTATACTGTGATTGGCTTTGATGCTGGAGTGTCAGCTTTCTATTGGCTTCTTACAAGTCACTCATGAACGGTGTCAATGACGTAGGTTATGCACTAGGTACATTGTATCGTTTGGCTGAACGGAATAGTTACATTTTACGGAGAAGGGGAGAGTGGATTTATTTAAATTGAGACGTCGATCATGATTATAGCGCATCGTCTTTTCATTATACCTCTATTTTAAACCAATCCTCTAGCTTTTCACACGATTGTGGATGTAATATTTCAGGGTAAGTGGAATTATACATTTGCTTCCTGCGTTTTCGTTTTTTTCCCTCGTAAGAACAAGAGTGCTTGTATTGTTTTAATCAAACCGTTCTAGACAAGAGGGTAGCCTAATAGGCTGATTTGTATTGACAACATTATTCACCCCTAAATGGTTTTAAAAAATGTATTAATATAATTGGTGAGCTCAGTAGTCGCAGTCATGGCACTTGGTTGGGTTGTATTTTTTCGTAAGAGTTGAGGCTGGCAAGCAAGGTAGACTAATGGCTGTCGGTCGGCTTCGCCAGAGATTGTGAAATGGCCTGAAAGAGCACCTTCGCTAGACGACATATGAACCCTCCATTATGGTGTGAACCGTGAAAGCTCTCGGTTTATAACGGTGGAGGTGCGCGCATGTTGACAACAGGGCCACAACAAAAACAATAGAGCTAGAGCGAGCTGTCACAGCGGATTTGTTGTCTGACTGTCAGTCTCTTGCCACGTTCAAAATAACTTGGAACTCGGGTTCTCCGACTTCAGTGCTTTTATGAAAACGGGGAAAAACGAGCTCCGACTGGGAGAATCGTTTTGAACGGTGCTCCAACTTGGAATTCCAGGTTGACAACTCGGGCATCTTTCTAGAACATTAACTTTCCGACCTGAAGATCACTGACGTCATGATTTGACCTCGCCCCCTGGTGTTCCCAGTTGGCTTGAAAGCGCCATCAGAATGTCTGTCCGTCTTTGACCTGTCTGTCACTGTGCCTACAGTAGTCTGGCTTGCTATTACAATTTTATTAGACAATTACTTTTAATTGAAAATAATAGGCTACACTTCAGGCTGCACACAGTAGACGATATATATCCCCTGGATTTTCATCTTCAATGTAGCTGTTAGTGACGAAATACTCAGGTAGGCTAGCTATCAAAGGCAAAAACACAGATGTCAGAGCACGCTGATAACTTTCAACACTTTTTTTTTTAATATTTGAATTTTATAATCACTATACTTCAAATCTCTCTGCATTTTAAAATCATTATACCTCTCATCTCTCTCTCTCGTGTAATTATTGCACCTTGATGTACTGGCTTTGCATGTGATTATTAAAACAAACAACAAATCACTAATCTGTGATGCTGGGGTTTGGAGATCACACTGCACATAGGGGCCTACATATTTAGATTTGTGTACCTTCACACCTTCATACCTTTAAATAAATCCTATTACATTTGAATGGGAAACCTATTGTATGAAGCTTCTTATGGTCTTCCAAAGTATTTTGAAGGTCTTGACCACTGTTCAAATATAACAGATGTTTTCTCATGTGGACAATTTGCTCAGATCTCTGTAGCCAGTGCCATAGAACAGAGGGTATGGATTCCCTAGCTGTTAGTCCACCTAAATACTGTACTTATCCTTTAGCTTATGAATAACCTCTTGATGCATCAGCAGACATTAATATTAGATTCCGGGCCTTGAATTAGATTCGTAGTGGAACGTTAATCATTTTAATGTCATGTGACCTGGACATTGGCAGCTATGTTGTGTGGAGGGTCCCAAGGGATCCAGTTCTTAGTCTGATTCTAATGCTGCTGCTCGGGTAGAAGTAGGCCAGACACAGCCTTGTGCTTTGGGGCCAGTCTGAAGGACACAATCATGTAGACTCAGATAGTCATTTTATCAATGTTTGAAAATGTACTCGTATAACCCAAGTGATTGTAAGCCTTACTTACAGTATGGCACAGTTTGTTACACAAAACATCACACAGACTTAAACCAACTTTAGATTTTTTTGAATTCATGGGAAATATATATATATATAACAATGGATTACAAATTCAAGCTGTTATCAGAAACCAATGAACTTCCAACCTTCTGAACACATTGTCACAAGTCATTCTAAGAGACAATTTATGCTTGATCAAAAAATATGGTCGGAGGCGCGGGAAGGATGGTGTGATACAATTGTGGAACCTCCGGGGGGGTTGCAGTGGCCAGTTGGATCTCCTTGCTGCACGCCTCTCAAATTTTGTAACAATTCTGAGGGCTCCGTATAGCTCTGCATTGACATGATTGGTTGACGGTAGGTGAGGGTGGGAGGTCCTGTATAAACACAAACTTACTTATTTGACAATTTCCTTCACAACAGTTCTGCGCTGCTCGGCGATGCACAATAAGTATGAATGCCCTGGCACCCCTACTGTACTTCTCTCACCTCAGTATTTACGGTATTACCAGCTTAGTACACAAAGGGGTGCCAAATAACCCGCAAAAAAGCCTATTGGGTGTATCAGAATTTCCCCCAAAAAATTGCACAAGTAATAGAGAATTTCCATGTCGTTTGCTAGCTAAATATGCTAATGAGCCCAAAGGAAAATAAACAAATTGCAAAGACGGGCAATTCAGCTCATGAAGTTAAACAGGTAGGAACTATCGAATGTACTTTTTGATGAGTTTGGACATTTACAAGCAAATGTGAACGAGAGACATTGTGTAAATGAACAAAACACGACAAAAAGCTAACACAATATGATGTGTTGTCACCTTATTAATTCAGCCACTTAGCAAATTAAGTTAGGGGTCTTCTTAACTAGGCTTGGGTGGTATCCAGACTGGCATACTGAGATATTCAGTAATACTATCATTGCACACAAGGGGCGCGGTTTTCAAACCCAACTGACCCTGCTTAGCTGTTGAGATCAGACGAGACTGCAGAGCATTTAGCACATTTTATACAATTAACTTAGTAGTTATAAGATATCTAGCTGGCAAACATTTAGCTGTGAATTCCATACTGTAATTAGATCACCTGGCGCATGCTTCACAACAGTGGGTGACTCACAAGGCTCCGGTCTCTCGTCGTTGTGTGCTTGTAAACGAACACTGCGTGACTGGGGACTACTGGTAAGCTTGATAATGAAAAATTGTGACCGGGTGAAATGAAGAACGCAGTGTTCTTTATCTCCTAACGTATTGCACAAGTTGACTGCAGATATTTACTGATACAATTTTTCTTTTTGTAGTTACTTTTGAAAAAAATCTACAAAGAAATAGTTCAACGGTATTGAGAATCCATCCCATTGCTTTTTCCAAATACCCCAGTATATGGTAAATACAGTGCATTCGGAAAGTATTCAGAACCCTGGACTTTTTCCACATTTTGTTACGTTACAGGATTATTCTAAAATTAATACATTGTTTTTCCCCCCCTCAATCTACACACACTACACCATAATGACAAAGCAAAAATAGTTTAGAAATGTTAGCAAATTTTGTAAAAACAAATCACATTTACATAATTATTCAGACCTTTTCCTCAGTTCTATGTTTAAGCACCTTTGGCAGCAATTACAGCCTTGAGTCTTCTTGGGTATGACACTACAAGCTTGTCACATCTGTATTTGGTTAGTTTCTTGCATTCTTCTATGCAGATCCTCAAGCTCTGCCAGGTTGGATGGGAAACGTTGCTGTACAGTTATTTTCAGGTTTTCCAGAGATGTTCGATCAGGTTTAAGTCTGAGCTCTAGCTGGGCCACTCGAGGACATTGAGACTTGTTCCGAAGCCTCTCCTGCGTTGGTTGTGTGCTTAGGGTCATTGTCCTGTTGGAAGGTGAACCTTCGCCATAGTCTGAGGTCCTGAGCGCTCTGGAGCAGGTTTTCATCAAGGATCTCTCTGTTCTTTTCTCCATTCATCCTTCCCTCGATCCTGACTAGTCTCCCAGTCCCTGACACTGGAAAAACATCCCCACAGCATGATGCTGTCACCACCATGCTTCATCGTAGGGATGGTGCCAGGTTTCTTCCAGACTTGGCATTCAGGCCAAAGAGTTCAATCTTAGTTTCATCAGACCAGAGAATATTTTTTTCTCATGGTCAGAGTCCTTTAGGTTTATTTTGGCAAACTCCAAGCTGGCTGTTGTGCCTTTTACTGAGGAGTGGCTTCCATCTGGCGACTCTAACATAAAGGCCTGATCGGTGGAGTGCTGCAGAGATGGTTGTCCTTCTGGAAGGTTCTCCCATATCCACAGAGGAACTCTGGAGCTCTGTCAGTGACCATCGGGTTCTTGGTCAAATCCCTGACCAAGGCCCTTCTCCCCCGATTGCTTAGTTTGGACGGGTGGCCAGCTTTAGGAAGAGTCTTGTTGGTTTCAAATGTCTTTCTTTTAAGAATGATGGAGGCCACTGTGTTTCTGGAGACCTTCAATGCTGCAGAAATGTTTTCGTACCCTTCCCCAGATATGTGCCTCGACACAATCCTGTCTTGGCGCTCTACGGACAATTCTTTTGACCTCATGGCTTGGTTTTTGCTCCGACATCCACTGTCAACTGTGGGACCTTTTTATATAGACAGGTGTGTGCCTCTCCAAATCATGTCCAATCAATTTAATTTACCACAGGTGGACTCCAAGTTGTAGAACCATATCAAGGATGATCAATGGAAACAGGATGCACCTGAGCTCAATTTTGAGTATCATAGCAAAGGGTCTGAATACTTATGTAAATAAGGTATTTCTGTTTTTATTTTTAATACATTTACAAAAATGTATAACTTGTTTTCACTCATTATAGGGTTGTGTGTGTGTGTGTGTGTGTGTGTGTGTGTGTGTGTAGACTGAATTTGTATATTTAATGCCTTTTTAGAATAAGACTAACAATGTAGAATAAGTCAAGGGGTCTGAATACTTCCTGAATGCAATGTATGGTATATTGCCCATGCCCAGTGTTAATGCATTATGCTAAATTTTTCACACAGGAAAAAAATATTCTTTCTGATTTTTGTAAACACAGATGTAAAATGCTTCTTATTGACATTTCTGCTTGGCATAAGATTAAGTGTGTGCTTCAGTTGCTCTTCTAAACTCTGAGAATTCACGAACGGGTGTTCAGCAGACACTACTCTGACGAATGGGTATCTATTGGTAAAAATTCAAGATGGACTTAAAGCAAAACATTAGGAAATGTAGCTGGCTACATTCTTTCTATGATGGGCCTAAACATTAGAAATTTGTTGGCCATGCATCGTTTTTGCAAAAAATACCTTTCTTTTTCATTGTAAGCTCCCTTGTGTGGCTGCCAGCCAAATAGCGCTGGACTTCTGTCATCTGATGAAAACAAGCTATTTTCTGCCAAATGTGTTGCACTAATGTATTTTCTGTGTAGGAAAATTAGAGTTGCACGTCCCTTATCACTCTATTGAAGCAAAAAATCACTGACTTTCAATGTACAGCTGAAATCACCTTCCGGTTTCTCCTGTTGTGCCATTTACAAACGCATTGAACAAGTTGACTGGGATTTATGCTTACTTAAAAAGTAGCTGCAAATATTAAAATGTATAGAAAAACATGAAAAGTAGTAGTTATGGTATTGTAAAACCATCCCGTGGCTATTTCCAAATACCCTGATGTAAGGTATACCGCCCAAGCCTATTAGAGAACATGCTGTCACAGACAGCCATTTCACTAGTCAATTATACTTAACAAAAATATAAACGCAACATGTAAAGTGTTGGTCCCATGTTTCATGAGCTGAAAAAAGAGAAGCTTATTTCTCTGAAATTTGTTTATATCCCTGTTAGTGAGCATTTCTCCTTTGCCAAGATAATCAATCCACTTGACAGATGTGGCATATCAAGAAGCTGATTAATGATCATGCTGTTTACAAAGGTGCACCTTGTACTGGGGATAATTAAAGGCAACTCTAAAATGTGCAGTTTTGTCACACAGCACAATGACACTGATGTCTCAAGTTTTGAGGGAGTGTGCATGCTGACTGCAGGAATGTCTACCAGAGCTTTAGCCAGAGAATTTAATGTTCATTTCTCTACCATAAGCCGCCTCCAATGTCGTTTTAGAGAAATTGGCAGTACGTTCAACCGGCCTCACAACTGCAGACCACGTGTAACCATGCCAGCCCATCACCTCCAAATATGGCTTCTTCACCTGCAGGATTGTCTGAGATGAGCCACCTGGACAGCTGATGAAACTGTGGGTTTGCACAATCAAAGAATTTCTGCACAAACGGTCAGAAACCATCTCAGGGAAGCTCATCTGCGTGCTCGTCATCCTCAACAGGGTCTTGACCTGACTGCAGTTCGGTGTTGTAACTGACTTCAGTGGTCAAAGGCTCACCACTGGCATGCTGAAGAAGTGTGCTCTTCACGGATGAATCCCAGTTTCAACTGTACTGGGCAGATGGCAGGCGTTGTGTATGGTGTTGTGTGGGCGAGTAGTTTGCTGACGTCAAAGTTGTGAAGAGTGCCCCATGGTGGGGTTATGGTATGGGCAACCATAAGCTATGGACAACTAACACACATGCATTTTATCAATGGCAATTTGAATGCACCAAGATATCGTGACGAGATCCTGAGGCCCATTATTGTGCCATTTATTCACCGCATGTTTCAGCATGATAATGCACGGCCCGATGTCGCAAGGATCTGTAGACAATTCCTGAAAATGTTCCAGTTCATTCATGGCCTGCATACTCTCCAGACATGTTACCCATTGAGCATGTTTAGGATGCTCTGGATCAACGAGTATGACGCCGTGTTCCAGTTTCCGCTAATATCCAGCAACTTCGCACAGACATTGAAGAGGAGTGGGACAACATGCCACAATCAACAGCCTGATCAACTCTATGCAAAGGAGATGTCACGCTGCATGAGGCAAATGGTGGTCACACCAGATACTGACAGGTTTTCTGATCCACGCCCCCTACCTTAAAAAAAAAAATAATAATAATATCTGTGACCAAAAAATGTATATCTTTATTCCCAGGCATGTGAAATCCATAGATGAGAGCTGAATGAATCAATTTCAATCGCCTGATTTACCTTATATAAACTACTCTGCAACAATTTCAAAAATGTTGCATTTATATTTTTGTTCATTGTGTTTTTACGTCTGTGAAACACCTCCCCACCAACCTAATATCAATGAACTTTTTGGGCAAATTTATTTTAATCATGTTGGTCAAAATGTTGATTTCCTCTGGAAACATTTGTATTTCTGTTCACCACATATACAACAGGAGCAGGAACAGTAGCTCCCACAAGTTACACTACTGATTTGAGATAAAGGCTGGCTGGCCTGGCTTGTTTGCATTTTAAAGTTGGCCACAGTAGTAAAACAGTTCCTCTTCTTTAATTTGTCTGGTTGAACTGGAGGTACAGGGGCTTTGAGGATATTTGTCTTTATGCATCAGGAAGATGATGAGTATTTGGGGGAAAGCTGCTGGGAACAACGGATGCTACACCTCTCAACTTTGTTAGTTCTTGTATCGTTAAGAAGGTAGATTCTACACATTTTGCCGTTTTTTTTAAAGCACTTCCTGTCATTCTACATATTCTACCATGGAGCTGAGAGGACATTTTGCAGTATATAATATTTTGCTGCATTTCTATGCATTTTGCCATGGCTGATTTGTTCTTTTGTTCAAACATAACAGAACACACTGTTAAATACATTAAACATTTTCCATGACTGTAGCTTTTATTTGGGTGATTTGCTAGTTTGTTATAATTTTTTTTATATAGGGTCATTATCTTTTCTACTTACTTTATATCTGGTTTAGTCGTTTACACTCAAGGTTTTTCCATCCCGAAAAAGTTATAAAATGTGCACTGTTTGGACCCGCCCATGGATTTCAATGTTGGACAAATCCCTGTGTAACACTGTTCACCATGCACTCTTCTGGTCACTCGTTGACACACCAGGAACTCACACCTGTCACGGTTTGCCATGTTCAGCTTGTGTTATACCTGACTGCTCTTAGTAGCAGTAAACCTGGCTGCAACGTGTCAGTTTGACAGGACCTGTGAACGCTCTTTCCTCAGCAAGATTTTGCAATGTAAAGCCAATGTGACCGGACTCAAATGGTGATTCATTGTAAAGAGACTCCATGTAGCCCTGGAGTGGGATTTCAGCCGCATGAGGAGATCATCTCCATCAATAGAAAAGGTCAAAGGAGAGGGAGGTGACAAGGAAAATTCAGAGATTTCAAGAGGGCCATAATGAAATGAATATGAGGAGAGGTTACAGAGGAAAAACCAACAGGCCTAGGTGGGATAAGTCTGAGTGATCAAGAAGGGGTTAACTGTATCTAAGAATAGTAACCATCAGGCCTCTACCTCTGTGCAGCTCTCTGCATGGAACCCAGCAAATTCTTTGCAAACCACTGAACCGAGACTCAAGAAAAAATGACAGAACTGAGATTTACTCAACCTATCCTCCGTTGTGAAACATTGAGGAATCCCTCCTCCATTAGCTGGAGTAAGATAACCGATGAGTAACCCCCCTCCCTTCCTCCTTTTCAAGGCATGATGGCCCTGGCCTTCAGTCTAGGACTTTGCCCACATTTCATTGACCAATGTGTAATCTGCTAAAAGGTCACTGCCACTAATTACTGTACACCACTCCAAAACCGACAGATGCCTAGCCTGGCTTGATTGCGCACTCTCTCTTAATCAGAGGACATTTTCACAGGGTGCGAAAGCACCCAGTTGACGTTTCAAGGAGACATCCAGGCAGGTCGATTGAACCAAGGTGACGGAAGGTCTGCCCTCGACAGATAATGAGGCGGTCTCTGTAAGGTCTCAGCAACTCGGCCAGTCTATTTCAGACCAGCCTGCCTGAGCCTGTCCAAAGTGTCTGAGTCTGGGCTTTAGTTGAAAGCTACGTCTCTCCTTTAGCTCTTTGGGGTTCCTATAATGTCACTGACAGAGTGAGCTGGTTCTGCTCTGGCTCGGTGTGAGTCGAGCGACAGCCTCATTATCTTGGCATCTAATCAGTCCTCCAGCCAGCTCCTAATTGAGCCATCAGCGCCTTCGGGGGGAGGAAGAGGGAGGATGGACATGTCAATTACAGTAATGAGAGGGGGTAGCCATGCCGAGTGCCGCACGGGGAGAACAGGGCTGGCCACAATCCTTATTGTAGTTCATTCTATGGCTAATCAAATGTGTCAGCAATGTCAAGAAATTGTTAGGTTGCCGTTCACTGCGGGAGAGTCTGGGTGCTGACGGTGCTGCAAAAAGTGGTTGGGGGGAGAATTATTTATTTATTTATTTATTTATTTTTTTCACAATTTACACTGGAACTAACTAGTTCTGCATTAGTGGACCAATTTTTAAAAAATTATATATATATATATATATATATATATATATATTTTTTTAAAGCAGTCCTATAGCTAGGGTTGAAAAAATTCTGGGAATTTTCCATGGGAAGTTAAGCCTGGGAATTTTGGGAAATGATAAGCTCTATAAGCTTACATCAAAAAAGTTAGCTTTTTGGTGGAATACACAAGGCAATTCTAGGTCTTGTGGCATATTTTGGTTAATATGGTTGGTTAACTTTTTTTTTTATCCCCAACCCTCTGCATGCACAGTGCATTCTTCCATCATACTGCTGATTCTCAAGATCTTGCACAGTAATGAGATCCTATTGAGCCCACACTACTACACTGTCTGAGCCAAGGACTACATACTTTCTGGTAAGTTTAGATTACAATACTGGGTGGGTGAATATATTTCATACGACACCATTTTTTTGTTAACTACTGTTAGTTAACTAGTTAAATAGTAGCCTACAGCAAAGTGTGCTAAAATCATTTCTAACTTGGAAATATTTCTGCTAGTTAGTTTTTGCTACCATGTGGGTTTTTAGCTTGCTTGATCCTAAGTGAGGAGTGTTAATTCACCTGTCTGCATACATGTTTCATTTTAAAACATGTATCTTACTTAGGAGTTGTTTAATCTAACTGCTTAACTATTTATCTGTGCATGGAATTGTATTCGGTTTTTATTTAACCATTTTGTCCCCCTAATCTTTACAGGAAAATGCCATGGGCAAAATCTTATGTGCGGAGACTTTTCACTGCAGCTAATGTAGATGGAAAAGCTGTGTACTTTTGGAAATACTGTGTCAAATCATATGTGAAGAATGCAACAAAGATGCAGAATAATCTGGCCAAGTGCATAAAGTTCCCTCAGCGCTCACAACAAACAACCCCTGACAAAAGTCCCTCAACTTCTATTTGAGGTCAGATGTTTTTTGACTCAATGGAGGAAGGTAGTCAAAGAAATGCTGATTAATGTCTTGCACGAGCTGTGTATGCAACTGGTTCACCTCTGACGCTCACATGCAATGTGTATTGGAAGAGATTTCTGAATGTTCTTCGCCCAGCATACACCCCACCATCCAGATATGCTTTATCTACTAATTTGCTAGAGTTCAAGTGAAGGTCAAGCAAATTATAGAGAAAGCAGACTGTATTGCAATCATCTCTGATGGGTGGTCGAATGTTCGTGGGCAAGGAATAATTAACTACATCATCTCCACCCCTCAACCAGTATTCTACAAGAGCACAGACACCGGTCTCTACATTGCAGATGAGCTGAAGGCAGTCATCAATGACCTTGGACCACAGACTGTATTTGCACTGGTGACAGACAATGCTGTGAACATGAAGGCTGCTTTGTCTAAAGTGGAGGAGTCCTACCCTCACATCACACCCACTGGCTGTGCTGCTCATGCATTGAATCTGCTCCTGAAGGACGTCGTGGCACTGAAAACAATGGATACACTCTACAAGAGAGCCAAGGAAATGTTTAGGTATGTGAAGGGTCATCAAGTTATAGCTGCAATCTACCTCACCAAGCAAAGTGAGAAGAAATAGAGCACCACATTGAAGCTGTCCAGCAACACCCGTTGGGGTAGTGTTGTCATCATGTATGACAGTCTCCTGGAAGGGAAGGAGTCTTTCCAAGAAATGGCCATATCAGTCTGCCGATATGGACAGCCCCATCAAGAGGATCCTCCTGGATGATGTATTTTGGGAGAGAGTGGTAAGCAGCCTGAAACTCCTGAAACCTATAGCAATAGCCATTGCACGGATTGAGGGAGACTGCCATTGTGTCTGATGTTCACTATGCTTGCAGATGTAAGAGAAGAAATCTATACTGCCCTGCCCACTTCACTGTTGCTCCAAGCAGAGGAAACTGCAGTTCTGAAATACATACAAAACTTGAAGGCGGCTGCCTAAAGCCCATACACGCGTCAGAGTACATGTTGTACCCTGGTATGCTTGCAAGCGCATCCTGTCTGGTGCAGAGATCAACAAGGCCTATGGTGTCATCACTACCGTGTCTCGCCACCTTGGCTTGGATGAGGGCAAGGTTCTTGGCAGTCTGGCGAAGTACACTTCCAAGCAAGGGCTTTGGGATGGAGATGCAATATGGCAGTCTTGCCAACATATCTCATCAGCCACCTGGTGGAAGGGACTTTGTGGATCAGAGTCTATTTCCCCTGTTGCCTCCATCATCCTCCAAATCCCACCAACATCAGCCGCCTCAGAGCGCAACTGGTCCTTGTTTTGGAACACACACACCAAAGTTCGCAACAGGCTGACCAATACAAGGGTTGAAAAATTGATGGCCATCCGGGCAAATTTGAGACTTTTTGAATCTGACAATGAGCCATCCTCAAGGTTGGAAAGTGACAGTAAAGATGATGCTTCAGAGTCTGATGTTCAAGAGGTGGACATTGAGGAGGTCCAGGGAGAAGACATGGAAGCCTGAGAGAAGACAACTAAAGCTTTAGTTTCTAGACTATCATTTTACAGATGTATGTTGATAAAGTTTTGGGGAGATGCGATGGATAATTCAATATTTCCTTTTGTTGGTCAGTGAAATCATCCCATGTGAAGAGTGAACTCATTTAATGTTAAATTTGTAACTACATTTAAAAAAATATATATATATATTGGAAGATTTGAATAATTTGCAATTATGTCTACTTATAAGGTAAAAGGTTTATAGTTCTGTCTCCATTTGATATGGTAAATATATCAAATGCAAAAAAACATCTATATTTTAAATGGTATTAATTTGCATTATTCCCTAATTCCCATGGAAAGTTTCCCCCTCTGAATAGTCCCCAAAATGTGCAACCCTACCTATAGCGCAGGCATATCATTTATTTTCTCTCAACCAGCTACAATTTGGCACGGTCTTGATTTTGGACAATTGGATAGAGAATTTTTCCATGTGGGGGAATTTGGGTTCCAAACTTTTGTAGATAATATTTTTTTTTATTTTAAAAGGGTTATTTGGATTTTCTCCTATGGTAGACTGTTGTGGTTTGGCACTTCCACAATGTAATCTCTCCAGCTGCTGTTTACAATTGTTCTGTAGAGAAAGGGGCAAGTTCAAAGAGGCTAAATTCATTCATTTCTTTCCTGGAAGAAAATATTACAAATCTGGAATAGTGAGTGAAAAGACATTGGAATCAAGGACTGATCTCATTTTCAGGAGGGGGTAAAAGCAAGTCGTAATGTCCTGGATTACCATGAATATGGTGATTAGCTTTTTATGTACTATTTTCTTGCCAAATATAGACAGTCACTTGCATGCAGTTTCATTGTGCCATAGGGTTCTATCCAGATTAAACACTCTTGACGCATATATAATGTTTGATAATGGAAATGATCACAGGGAATGAACCCTTGGGTGGTCTTGGAGTTCATGTTCCTGTCATGGCCAGTGACGTCAGTCAACATAGGCAAAGCCCTGCTCTAACACGGCCTTAAATGGTACTTGCCATCATATAAACATACGATTTACGTTTGTTTTCAGTCGTGCTATTGGAATGGAGAGCTTTGGTGGCTTTGTCATTTCTGATATGCGGTTTGGGCGAATTAGGTCATGTTTAATTCACCGTTCATTTGTTGTGTTTACATGAATGTATTTTGCCCTGCATTTACAACTTAAGGCTATGTGCCTGTATCGCTTACTCATGGAACTTTTGCATGAACTCTTGAAATGGCAATCGTTTGCGAGCCGGATTGTGCGATTCCAAGCTCAAATCTTTTTAGGTATCTCAAGATTGTTCTGGCAATTCTAACATGGAAACTTCATTAGGAGGAAGAATGTTTGACATGCTTTTTACATTTGTATCACACATTTTTATTTATCATGATGAAAGTGGCCATTTTAGGCCCTTTTTAGACCTATACATTGTTCCTGTAAGACCCTGATCTAAGATCCAGACAACATCTTGGTGTCATTATACTCCTTTAGTGTGCTCTGACATATGGAGTATGTCTTGATTCTGAAATAAACATGTTCACATTCATTTATTCAACATAAATATTCATAACTCAAAACTACCATTTTTGATTTAGTTAATTTTTAAGACGACGTTTGGAACAAATACATTTCCAGAGTGGGTTCTCTGCTAATGTAGGGCTGGGAATTGCCAGGCATCTCACAATACGATATTATCACGATCATTTGGTGCCGAAATGCGATTTGATCTTCCAAACATATTTTGCTTACCGTATGTCTGCTACAGAGGGACAAGAGCGAGCAATGAGAAACCAAGTTTTGGAAATAAAAGTGCTGAAAACAAATTAGCTCCCTAATTTAAAAGGAAGATGGCAAACACCGATTCAACCACAAAGCCAGAGAGGTTTTCCAATGCCTTGCAAAGAAGGGCACCTATTGGTAGATGGGTAAAACATTTAAAAAGCAGACATTGAATAACCTTTTTTGAGCATGGTGAAGTTATTGAATTACTCTTTGGATGGTGTATCAATACAGGGATTTCACCATGAGGCCAGTGGTGACATTAAATCAGTGATAGGAAAAAAACTGAGGATGCTTCAACATTGAAGTTACTCCACAATACTAACCTAAATTACCTTGAAAAATATTCCAAAAACATGCATCCTGTTTGCAACAAGGCACAAAAGTAAAACTACAACGAAATTAACTTGATGTCCTGAATAGAAAGCGTTATGTTTAGGGCAAACACGTCTGAGTACCACTCTTCATATATTCAAGCATGGTGGTGGCTGCATCATGCTATGGGCATGCTTGTCATCGTCAAGGACTACTGAGTTAGTTTTTTTTTTTTAGGATAAAACAGGACAGGCAAAATCCTAGACGAAAACCTGGTTCAGTCTGAACAGAAAGTGTGCTAACAGCTGCTCCAGCATGTGAACTTGTGAATATGAAGGTGGGTGGCACAGACACATATGTACTAAAGGACACAGGTGGGTTCTGACTGAGGCAGGGGTTACTATGGTCTGCACAAATTTACCTGGTTTCCTTTTTGTCATTTTGTTATAGTGCAATTTACCTCCACATTGATCCTGGTGACCCCTTGTGTATGCAGGATTTCCCTCCAGCTGAGTATTAATTGTAATCAATGCACTTAGCATCTAGTGAAGCTGCAATACTGTACAATACATAGAATGAGATTGGAATAGAGATGCTTTCCCTTATGCTTCTGATCCCAACGTAGGGAGGGCAGTAGGCTATAGCCTGGGTTTGTTTCAAAACCACTCATGAATTCATAGAAGCCAAAACTCTAAAAATGTGTGGTTGGTACACACAAGTGCTAAATAACAAGAGGTTCTTGTTAATTGAACACAGTTTTACAAAGCGCTTATAAGGCCCTCTTGAAATGTGGGACTACTTACACCATTGTCTCATTTCCAGGAGAGTCCTATGAGAGGAATATGAGGATATAATTAATTTTTGTGGCCTCTTCATGAAAATTTATGCTGAACAGAAGTGAAACCCTGCTGAGTTATACAGCATATTGTGTGGACTATGGTTAAAAAATAGGACCAATGGTTTTGTCAGGAAGTGGCTGATGTTCGAGGGTATGGCTAATTCCGGGCACGTGTAAATTCACTAGGCGAATAAAGGCGCTTCTGATATCTATTAGTCATTCAGTCCCATGTACAGTATCCAACTCTGAAATCACTTCAGAATGTTCTAGAACTGTGAATGTGTCCACTACCGCTGTGATATTGCTTAACGCCCCAAGGAACAAGGTTTGACTTGACTCCAAAGAACGAAATTGCCCATGTTGCTTCTTATCTTGTCATCTAACTTCAGCCTATGAAACATCATGCTACACGCTAATATGCTACATGCTAGCCCTAGCCACATACTTCTCCTCTAACACGCTCACCTTGAAGTACAAACAACCCTCCCCCCCAGGGGAGAAATGTGTCTTGTGTGAACACCGGTATTTTTAGATGCCTGTCGTAATCCTTCCGTCTCTCCCTCTGATATCCTTGTGCATGGGAATTCCCCCTCCTGGGCAGCTAGCGCTTAGCACGACACCCTGTTGTTGTCATAGACTAGCCTCTATGAATAGGTGAGGGCTTTCGCTAATCGGTTGGAAGCGCCAGCGGCGGTTGGCATGCCTTTCCTCAGTGTGGGGTTGTGGGATCACATCTGACCAGGGAGGAATGACAATTGCAGGGTGACGTCGGAACCTTTCTGTCGTTGAGCTGCGGGGTGTGTGTGTGTGTGTGTGTGTGTGTTTACACTGTCTGATGGAGAAGCATAATAGCTGTTGGCTCGGTGTGAAGGGGTGTGTGTACTCAGACAGGTCAGACAGTGTTACCTGGGCTATTGTCCTTGAGCCACACGTTTTGAACAAAAACATGTTTTTCCCTCGCATAACTCTGTCCACAGTACTTACGGATATGTTCACAGTAAAGTTGCAGTATTCAGAGCAAATCTTCTTTGCTGAATAAATCCAATTAATACATTAATAGCTTGGTTAGCTTTTTTCCCCTCACAGTGTAGCGTAGACGACAGATTCTGCTGCATTCTGGTCACATAGTCAACAACAGTCTCTTCTATGAAAACACATTATAATGGCTGTGTGTACATGAGGAATGTAGACGTAACTCTCTCTCTCTCTCTCCCTTCAAGGAGTGACATCGTCCTCACCACAGCAACGGTTGAGAAACTGGTGACCTTTGACCTGAGCGAACAATGAACTGAGGGCAACTCTCAACCAGCTCTACCAACGGCAGACCCTCTGCCCTGTCACCCTAGACTTGGGCAGAGGAGTGTGTGTGTGTGTGCGCGACTGCACGTGGTGTTTATGAGTCTGCCCGTACTCTAGAAAGAGCTAATAGGCTACACTCCCTCTCTCCTCGTCTGAGAGGAGGCACCTCTGACCCTTGACCCTGATTGACTGACCCTAACCAACCACCAGGAAGCATGGGGAGGAAAAAGATTCAGATCCAACGGATCACCGACGAGAGGAACAGACAGGTGAGACAGAGATGAGTGGCCGTGTCTTCATAGTCTGGACCAGGGTGTTATTCAAGGGCCTTGAATATAGTCGACTCCTTATAAGATGGGCGAGAAAGATGTGTGGCCTTGCCTTTTTTCAGTATTGAAAGAGACATCCTTCCTCCCAATCCAGTCATATCCAGGCGGGCCGATGTACAGTTGAAGTCGGAAGTTTACGTACACTTAGTCACTTACGTACACTTAGTCACTTCAACCACTCCACAAATGTCTTGTTAACAAACTAGAGTTTTGGCAAGTCGGTTAGGACAACTACTTTGTGCATGACACAAGTAATTTTTCCAACAATTGTTTAGACAGATTATTTCACTTATAATTCACTGTATCACAATTCCAGTGGGTCAGAAGTTTACATACACTAAGTTCACTGTGCCTTTTTAAACAGCTTGGAAAATTCCAGAAAATGATTTCATGGCTTTAGAAGCTTCTGATAGGCTAATTGACATCATTTGAGTCAATTGGAGGTGTACCTCTGGATGTATTTCAAGGCCTACCTTCAAATTCAGTGCCTGTTTGCGTGACATCATGGGAAAATCAAAAGAAATCAGACCTCAGAAAAAAATGTAGACCTCCACAAGTCTGGTTCATCCTTGGGAGCAATTTCCAAACGCCTGAAGGTACCACGTTCATCTGTACAAACAATAGTACACAAACACCATGGGACCATGCAGCTGTCACACAGCTCAGGAAGGAGACGCGTTCTGTCTCCTAGAGATTAACGTACTTTGGTGCGAGAAGTGCAACTCAATCCCAGAACACCATCAAAGGACCTTGTGAAGATGCTGGAGGAAACCGGTACAAAAATATCTATATCCACAGTGAAACGAGTCCTATATCGACATAACCTGAAAGGCCGCTCATCAAGGAAGAAGCCACTGCTCCAAAACCGCCATAGAAAAGCCAGACTACGGTTTGCAACTGCACATGGGGACAAAGATCATACTTTTTGGAGAAATGTCCTCTGGTCTGATGAAACAAAAATGGAACTGTTTGGCCATAATGACCTTCATTATGTTTGGAGGAAAAAGGGGGAGGCTTGCAAGTCGAAGAACACTATCCCAACTGTGAAGCACTGGGGTGGCAGGATCATGTTGTGGGGATGCTTTGCTGCAAGAGGGACTGGTGCACTTCACAAAATGGATAGCATCATGAGGGGGGGAATTTGTGGATATATTGAAGCAACATCAAGATATCAGTCAGGCAGTTCAAGCTTGGTTGCAAATTGGTCTTCCAAATGAACAATGACCCCAAGCATACTTCCAAAGTTGTGGCAAAATGGCTTAAGGACCACAAAGTCAAGGTATTGGCGTGGCCATCACAAAGCCCTGACCTTATTCCTATAGAAAATTTGTGGGCAGAACTGGAAAAAGCGTGTGCGACCAAGGAGGCCTACAAACCTGACTCAGTTACACCAGGTCTGTCAGGAGGAATGGGCCAACATTCTTATTGTGGGAGGCTTGTGGAAGGCTACCCAAAGCGTTTGACCCAAGTTAAACAATTTAAAGGCAATGCTACCAAATACTAATTAGGAGTATGTAATCTTCTGATCCACTGGGAATGTGATAAAAGAAATAAAAGCTGAAATAAATAATTATCCTATTATTCTGACATTTCACATTATTAAAATAAAGGGGTGATCCTAAATGACCTAATACAGGGAATCTTTACTAGGAATAACTGTCAGGAATTGTGAAACTGAGTTTAAATGTATTTGGCTAAGGTATATGTAAACTTCTGACTTCAACTGTATGTGTTAGACCTCCAAGGCCCATTTGACACCATGGGCCAGATTCACTGAATGTTTGTACTGGTGCAAACTATACACCTGTTGAAATAAATGTACCAAAAAAAGGTCAAACATAACTGTAAGCTTTTCTTCCTTCTCTTCAGCTAATGGTTTACAGTTTGAGCTTTTTATCCTCCTAAAAATAACAGGTGCAAATGTATATCTTTCCCTGTATTAATGTACTAGTGTTAGTGTCACTGCCCATTAATGAACATTGTATCAGTGTTGTAGTGTAATGTTACTGTTTTCTGGGTTTGTATAGTATAGTGTGTGCAGAATGTATCTTTTAGTTTGTTTTGAGGGTGTGCGTTTGACTTGAATGGAGCTCTCACGCACCCGTGGCCCTTTCTGAGAGTGCATAGTGTTTCAGGCCGAGCAGGCACAGAGTTCAAACCGACATGGAGTCAATCAGATCACACACAGCCCCGCGGACAGCTGCTCCAGATAAATCAGAATGTCCACAGCAGCTGCAGACCAGTGGACACAGTCCTGTCAGGGACAGAAGTTACTGATCTGTGCGCGTGTGTGTGTTTTCAAAGGGTGAATGTGTGTGGGGGTAGGTGTGTGTTGAGAAATGTGAGTGTTTGCATACGTGTATGTTTGAAAGGGTAAAAGTGTGGGAGTGGGATTGTGACTGGGTGTGTCTGTGCTACGGTCTTGGGAAATCTGTTTCTGCCTGCTTCTTGTTCACTCACCACCCTCCTATTTGTCTGATGTTGCGATTTTTGATTAGATTAATTTATTAGTCATGAATGGTTAAATATTAAAATAATCTTCCTGGTTGTACATTGCAAAACGCAGAAAATACCCACAATACACAGAGGGTACATACAAAACATATTAGCATTGCACTTAAGGTACAATGCTATGGTCGGTTTACGATGTTGACTATTCGGTGACAATGTACCTCATTCACTATTCCTACTACAATAACAACTGTGATTGCCTCAGGTCATTCAGAAATGTACACACAACATACAGGATACATTGAAATCAAATCCATAATTGCTGACCAAAGGTTACGTATCACTACAGTAGCATTTCGTAATAGCATATTACAAAACCATAACCCCAGTAGATGTTACACCCTTCCTTGTCCTCTATCGCTCTTCCGTGTGCGCACTTGCATGTGTGTTTTTGACGTAAAAGTGGGAAGATTCTCTATATCTAGGGGGAGGGGGGGGTATTCTGAAAGAAGGATATTGAAGTCCCTTATCAGTTTTCTCATCAAAGCATCTCATTTGCATGTTCAGGGCTCTGAGCAACATGGGGAAGGAGAGTTGGGAAAGAGAGAAGGGTAAAGAGATGGAAGCTGAAGAGAATGGGGTTAGTCGCATGTGGGTCATGTTCATTAGGCACAAAACTGAAGAAAACACTGAAATGGAAGGAGACGTTTTTCGTGTTTTGAAGCATTTTGCTACAGTGTGCCCTAATGAAAATGTCACTGAAGAACCAGAGTGGCACTAATTCACTCCATTGCAGATAAAGGAAGCCCACTCAGATTTTTAACACTGTGTCGGCACTTGTTAATGACTTAAATTGACACTTTCTACAGACACCACAACTCAAACTCATTTTCACTTTCCTCAACCTCTGCGATCTCTTCCCACCTCCCTCCATTATGTTATGTAAATCCCTTTGTGACAATGCATTCTTTATCCCCTCCCAATGCAGGTGACGTTCACCAAGAGAAAGTTTGGCCTGATGAAGAAGGCGTACGAGCTGAGTGTGCTGTGTGACTGTGAGATTGCCCTCATCATCTTCAACCACTCCAACAAGCTGTTCCAGTACGCCAGCACCGACATGGACAAGGTGCTGCTCAAGTACACCGAGTACAACGAACCCCACGAGAGCCGGACCAACGCCGACATCATTGAGGTAAAGCAAACAGAAAGGGCTATCAGCCTCTGACCGTACCACTTTAGCTTGAGACTGCCTGGAATGCCAAGTGGGCAGGGTTTGCACTTTTTGTGACACTTCGATTGGTTCCACTGCGCCAGCCAAGCTCAATCTGCACAGAACAATGAACCTTATTGCAACCAAAGTGTCGTGGCTTCTTTGTAGATAGGGAATGGGAATGTTGTCTCAGAACTGATCTGATCTGTGTGTCTTCTTGCCAAGTCCGGAGGTCTGAAACTCTCACCATTTTTGAGGAAGTGCACCGGATGCTTAGCATTGTCACAGATCGTTTTGTACTGTATTCCCAACTCCTGTTGTCATTTAGCAATGAATTTGATCATATAAAGTTGGCTATACAGCACAACCGATCTGGAACCAGGCTATCGCACAAATGTACCTTGAAATTGTCCTCCCTCAGACGCATAATTCAACAATACAGCTCGACTGTACTTGTTCCAATTCAGCCAGATGGACCTTCAGCTCCCATCCTTAGTTCTCATCTCCCACCACTCTTTTTTTCCATCCTGTCTTCACAGACGTTGCGAAAGAAAGGCTTCAACGGTTGCGAAAGTCCCGAGCCGGACGGAGAGGACTCCATAGACCAGAGCCCCCTGAACGACGACAAATACCGCAAGACCACCGAAGACCTAGACATCCTCTTCAAGCGCTACGGTGTCAGTGTAAGCATCTCCCCTTTTCCTCACCATCTCCCCCAATCTAAAACACCTTGCCCTTAGCTAGCCACTATCCCTTAGTATGGGTGATAGCACTGGGATAGGTAAAATAAGTGCAATGAATGGTGGTACTCAAAGGTTTGCGAAACACTGAACTATATGGTGGAAGCTCCACTTTACCTACAGCAGTTTGATGCTGCTATTCTTCCATTGTCTTCCACTGAGCCAATGTTGAAAAGTGCTAACTATCAAATTTCTTTCAGTCTGCGGTCCCGCCCCCCACATTTTCCATGCCCGTCACCGTCCAGGCTTCTAATCAGAACACATTGCAATTCAGTAACCCTGGCAACGCCATGGTGACCACCTCCTACGTGACGTCGCCGTCTGACAACCACCACCTGTCGCCCCAGCAACCGGCGCTCCAGAGAAACACAGTGTCTCCTGGGTTGCCACAGCGACCGGCCAGTGCAGGTGAGCGAAAGAGCGGGATGGCCTTCTACTGTGGCATCTGTGGGAAATGAGGTCATCTTTCCTCTCCACACAAACTCTGTGCTCTGCCATAGCCAGTGTCCTGTTCATTAGGACATGCAACGGAAAACGTAAAAAAAATGTTTTGCAACAGAAAATGAATGAGCGTTTCTTAAGTCCAGGAAGTCCCTCCCTGTTTCAGTCCATTTGCTGCCAAATGAACAAGACCCTGGTTCCAATCAATGAGTTGTTACAATTCAATGAATTGGAAACCTTTTTCAAATCCATGTTGTTCTGAAGCAATGAATCCAGACGACCTGGGATCAAACACGCGTGTATTTGATTATTTAAATATTTACTTTCTATGTATTTGAGTATTTTCTAATAATGTGGCCAAAATCATCTATTTCTATTGGAATCATTTGAAAGTATTTTGCAATTTTATAAATAGCCTAGTATTTGAAAATATTTTCAAATACTTTTTTCCAAATATATTATTTCAAACACTCCTAGGACCTGGGTTCAAATGCATGGGAATATTTATTTGTATTTGAGTATTTTCAAGTACATGCCTATCTGAATACTTATAATGTGTGTGAAAGTAATAGAATTTTTTTTAAATTCAGTTTCCGCTAGGAGTGTTCATATTGTTCTTGCTAAGCCAGTGTTTATCATTTCAACAGGTGCTATGCTCGGGGGCGACCTGAACAATTCAAATGGAGGATGCCCAAGTCCAGTCCGTGAGTAACCTTATGACAGACTACTCTACAATACCACTTCTACTGACAGTACTACGCTCATTGACAGTCAATTTGTTAAGAAATGGATGTACTCATTGAAAAAGGGCTAATTTAATCCAATATCTTAGGTGCTAGACAGAAAAATGTCTGCAGTATGATTTGCTCCCACAGAGGTTTCTGGAGACGCTCAAACGACAGAACTTTTCCAAATGTCTCAATAAATATCAGCATATTAGAGATGTGGATGTTGCTTTTTTTTCAAGAAAAGGGCCTGCTAAAAGAATGTGGAAAAAGTAAGGGAAAGTGAAAAACATATTTTATGCTTGTCACATTGCCAAGAGCAATCATATACTCCATCCAGGGTCCAGTCCTTAGTAGTTCCTCTCCATCTCTTCTATCTTCTCTGCCATTACTGTCTCAGTATTACTGAGACTGCCCCGGATCATCTTGGAATGTCTCCATTGACGTCAGCTGGTGTCCCTAGCACTTGCCTGGATAGACACCAGAGCAATGTGGGAGCCAGGCGGAGAGGGAGACCCAGAAGGTTCAGGTGTCAACCCTCCCTTGGGGAGAAATCAAATCTAGCCCCAGGCTTTTGGCAAGAGGGGAGGCCTGGTGTTCAGAAGGCTTGAAGCACGCAATCCAGGGATAGCTGAGATTATGGTGTAAAGACAACTTGTCATGTGTCATTGTGTGGCACGACGACATGTTTTTCTGTGTACTTTCTGCGCGGAATGTACACATTTTCTCACAGCTCATGAGCAATGCAAGCTGACTATGGGCACTTTTTTAAATTCAAAACATTGTTTGTCATTGAGTTACGAGTTGGGAGCACATCAGGGGTGTCTGTTGTCCCCCAGCCAGTGGTGTAGTGTTATTTTTATTTTTTAGGTGTGGGAGCGAAAAGTATGATGGCATAATTTCTCAAAGTTTGTACTGACCGATGTAGCCTATTGAATATCATTATAGAACATTCTATCGTTATAGAATATGCAGAACATGCATCCTCCAATTGCAATGTCTGCCTATGCCTATTGTCTGAAGATTTGTTTGTTGTGTTTTACCCCATTTTTCTCTCCCCAATTTCGATCTTGTCTAATCGCTGCAACTCCCAACAGACTCGGGAGGCGAAGGTTGAGTCATGGGTACTCTGAAACATGACCCGCCAAACCACTCTTCTTAACACCCAGCCGCATGAGCCAAGTAATGCGCGATGTGCCAAGTAAAGCCCCCCCCCCCGGCGTTTTCTTGGTGTATTCCAACACAAAATCCTGCATCGTTCCGATTATCGCATTGCACAAAAAAAAGACCTGTCCCAAGAAGGCAGCCTCCCTCCCTCATATAATTTCCTCTGTGACCATGGATAGTTGACGGATAGATTAAAACATGGCTCTGTGCTGTATGTCATATAAGCTCCTTTCAGATCAGTGATGATGAAATAAAGAACTTTTAGCCTCTGAGGTTTCATCTTCTAAATACACTAAGCAATTCCTGCTGTGCCTAGGTAGGTGTTGATTTACCTGCATGGGTTTTGTCATTTATCTCGCTTCCTTCCTTTTCCCCTTCCAGCTAACGGATACATCAGTGCCAGGGCCTCCCCGGGCCTCCTCTCTGTCTCCAATGGCAACAGCCTGGGGAAAGTAGTTCCGGCCAAGTCCCCGCCCCCGCCTCAGAGCCCACAGATGGTCAACAGCCGCAAGCCAGACCTCCGGGTAATCACCTCTCAGGGTGGGAAGAGCCTGATGCAGATGGTGAGCTCAACCAAGCTGAACCACTAACCAAGTTCAATCAGAACCAGGCCATACCAGGTCTAACTGGGGTCAACCAGGCTTTACCAGACTAAATGGGACATGTCTGTGTTTTGTTGACTTTAATTGCATCAAAATAGTAATTGATGCGGGTTGTGACTATTCCCCTTCCACAAACTCTTTTGACACTTATTATGCACATGGTCATCTCACTGTAGTGCACTCAGTGTAGTATCGTTGACAAACAGGACCTTCGCCTCTCTGTTCACGGTCTTCTGTCCAGCATGACCTTTAGTCAACGGTCGGCCGAGACTAGGGATTCATGTGTTTGGGTTCAGAGAAAGGTCAGTGGCGTAATTATGTCCGCTCCCGCCCCTTTGCAGACAGATGATGAGCTGGAGATGGTGAGCGAGGTGAATTTGTTTTGTTTTTTTCTCCTGTCACTCGCATGTGTCTCTGACTGTTGACCTTCCCCCTACATTCACATGGTCACAAGTGTGCAATGCAACGCTCATGAGTGTGTCATTTTAAAGGCCAAAGTATAGTCTCTTTGGCTATGGTCCAATGGCATGTGGTGGGTGGTATGGTCATGAGTTTATAGTCGCCACCGGACTGCATGTGGTTTTAGGGGTCGTACTTGTGTGACTCCAAGCATGACTGCATATAGTCCTACAACTATGATCAGTTGCTGTAATTTAAGGTGAAAAATAAAGATTCCTTCAAGCTACGCTAGCATCTATCAGTGGGAATGTTAGCAACTTTGGGCGACGGTTGCCACACACTTCGCTTGGATCATCTTCATCGTTTTTGTCGGCCCATTTTCTTCCATCAACGCTGACACTGTTGGCCGGCATGATGGGTGTCATTTCACTTGGCAGTTTGTTGCCACCACCAACTTGCAGCACGTTCCCTGTCCATCTGGAAACTGCATGGGGTTACCCAAACAATGAATGGCATGCATTTTTAAAGGTATAATTCACTTTTTGAAGTAAGCTTATTCATTTTAAAATGTGAACTATTCCTTTAAGGCTCGCTCACGTTCAGCCTGGCAATGCCACCACCACTATTGTGTGTGTGATGCATGACGTCAAGTCTCCCGACAACACCTCCACCTAATACGAGATACATTTTGAAAAGCTTGTCATGAGTCCAACCATATCAACATTTGACATTCGATCATGTCAGAAGTTCCATTCATTGAATACACAGGTTTTAAACATGTCGCTCATTTCTGTCAAACACCAAAGTTTAAATTCTTTGTTTATTTGGTCTAACATTTTCCCTCATTTCCTTTCTTCCCAGAATGCCCAGCGTTTGGCCGGCGCACAAGTGGCCCAGGCGCTCACCACGCCAGTGGTCTCCGTGACAACGCCCAGCCTCCTGGCACAGGGGTTGCCCTTCTCCGCCATGCCGACAGCTTACAACACAGGTTACCTGAAGCATGAGCAGATTGCTACAAATGCTTATACACTGAACAAAAATATAAACGCAACATGTAAAGTGTTAGTCCCATGTTTCATGAGCTGAAATAAAAGATCCCAGAAATGTTTCAAACGCACAAAAAGCTTATTTCTCTAAAATGTTTTTTACATCTCTGTTAGTGAGCATTTCTCCTTTGCCAAGGTAATCCATCCACCTGACAGGTGTGGCATATCAAGAAGCTGATTAAACATGATCATTACACAGGTGCACCTTGTGCTGGAGATAATAAAAGACCACTCTAAAATGTGCAGTTTTGTCACACAGCACAATGCCACAGATATCTGAAGTTTTGAGGGAGTGTGCATTTGGCATGCTGACTGCAGGAATGTTCACCAGAGCTGTTGCCAGATAATTCAATGTTCATTTCTCTACCATAAGCCACCTCAAGTTGTTTTAGAGAATTTGGCAGAATGTTCAACCGGCATACGACGCCATATGGGTGAGCAGTTTGCTGATGTCATCGTTGTGAACAGAGTGCCTCATGGTGGGGTTATGGTACGGGCAGGCATCTGGACAACGAACACAATAGCATTTTATCGATGGCGATTTGAATGTACAGAGATACCATGACGAGAACCTGAGGCCCATGTCGGAAGGATCTATACACAATTCCTGGAAGCTGAAAATGTCCCAGTACTTCCATGGCCTGCATACATACCAGACATGCCACCCATTTAGCATGTTTGGGATGCTCTGGATCAAAGTGTATGACAGTGTGTTCCAGTTTCCGCTAATGTCCAGCAACTTCGCACAGCCATTATTAAAGAGTGGGACAACATTCCACAGGCCACAATCTATAGCCTGATCACCTTTATGCAAAGGAGATGTGTCACGCTGCATGAGGCAAATACTGACTGGTTTTCTGATCCACGCCCCTACTTTTTTTAAAAAGGTATCTGTGACCAAGTGATGCATATCTGTATTCCCAGTCATGTAAAATCCATATAGTAGGGCCTAATAATTTATTTATATTGACTGATCCTCTGAAATGGTTGTATGTTGCGTTTCATATTCTTGTCCAATAGACATGCTTTCATTGTGTATATATTGCACAGACACTAGTTCAGGATTGCACAACTCTGGCCTCTGAGTTCTGCAGTCCTTCTGGTTTTCATTTCTCCCCGACACCAAAATCAGTCGTTTCAGAGTGGCGGAGTAACAAACCACTGCAAAAAGCACCATAGCTGCACTAGTGTGTACAGAGTTCCTATATAGATTGATTCATTTCAACATTACACATGAAAGGAAGTGAACGTGGCTGAACCATTTTCCCTCTGTCTTTCGCCTCCCTCAGAATACCAGCTGACGAGCGCTGACATCACCGCTCTCCACGCCCTGGCGTCACCAGGCGGCCTGCTGCAAGGCAACGTGTCGTGGCAACAGCAACCGTCTTTGTCCCAGCAGCAGCAACAGCAGCAACAGCAACAACTTAGTCTGGCGTCGCTTAGCAACTTGGTGTAAGTCCATCCTTGCATTGCCACGTCACAAAGCAACCATGAAGCCCTCGTCCATTCTCTACAAACCAATTGATGACTGTCGAGCTGTCCATCAAAACACTATGCGACTGGCCATTCCTGTCATGTAGCATAGTGTCCCCATGTCATTTGTAGCTGCAAGCAATTCACATCCTTTAGATGGGGTCTGTGAATTGGTGTCACCGACATATGCCACCCCAGATCCTTTTCTTCTTGAAGCACCATCGTTTTTGTTAGGGATGTGACTTAATACAGGATTTGTTTTAAAGTTTATATACTGGTAAAATACCTAATTATCTTAGGTCAGATGCCAGGTATTTTCCTCACACAGGGCACAAATAAGGACGGTCGTATTATGCTGCGTTGTGGCGCCACACTCAGCTTTACGATGGCAGCACACAGGATAGTTGCTTATAACCTCCAAAGCTGCAAGAGAAAAGTCACCGTTTTGTCCCAAACAGCAAAGGTCAATGGTCAAAATGGATCCCACTGCTGGCACCAATACCTCCCCCCAGCCCAGACAAATCCTCCAGTGGTCAATTGACCCACATAATAGAGGTCAAAATGGCCACCATGCACACACACTCAGCCTCAGTAGCCTGTGTGACTGAGTGAGTGTGTTCTCTCCTTTTGTCCACAGCATGTGGGGCATGGACAAACAGAGCGGGGACCTGTCTAGCCAGATCTCCAGTCTGGCGGCCAATCTGAGGTGAATGTCTTTGCCGAGGTGTCCCTTCGGGTGGATGGGGACTGTTCTCTATTCCATGTTTTCCTTCCTTAAGAACAGACCCCTTTTTCAGAACAATTTTATTTTGGACAATGCCAAATACATTTACAAACACTAGCAAAGTATTTTATTATAAAGGGAGAGTTGTCTTTTCCAGATGGTGACATATATTAGCATTAACCACAGGGGGGGCACAAAGGCTTGCACTAACATTGAATCAGGCAACGGTCTGTCCAGAGAGCACTTATGAAAACCATTCAATATTATTTACCACTCCTGAAAATGTGGTCACAGCTCTTATTTTTTTAATGCTTCTTCTATATTGGACGAAATGGGATTGGGCACACATGATCTATCTATCCCTAACATATACATATTTCCATTCATGTATTATTATGTCCATCTATTTTTTGTTTGCATTGCTGTATCGATGGATCGGTAGATTGATGAATACTAATATACCCCCTTCATGTACACCTTTCACATGCATAGCTACATACTCTGTCATTTTCTTTTGCAAGTGTCTCCAATGTTTCTTTCTCCCCACAGCGCCTCGCAGTCCAACCTCCTCTTGGGTAGAGATGAGTGGTTGGGCCGGTACTGTATTTCTCCGTACTATGTCATGTCTGTGCGCTTTTGGCTGCCCCGGCATGTCAATTCTGTGGTGGTGATTTACACTTGACCAAAGTTCCCAGGTTTTTCAGAAAATTCCGGAACCGGGAATCCTCCAACTGGGATTTTTGAAAAATACCGTTTCTGGATTGTTTTTCCTGAGCCGCCATGATCTCTTGTCAAATCACCCCTTCATACACAGACAATTTCATGCTTTTCTAATGCTGTTGGCCTGTTTTTGTATGGATTTTGGGAGCTTGAGGGTTACTTTTACTTGTCAATTGCTTGGAATGGATTTGATCATCAATTCAAATGGTGTTGCTGCTACTACTATGCCTTGTTGGTGCTCTGTCTTGTGATTAGGGGTTCCCTCCGAAACGTCACATGAGAAACCTGTCACTGTTTGTATTGCAATATATTGTAATTGTCAAGTGAAACTCACCCATCCTGTTTTCTTTCTCTTAATTTCCATCTCTGTGCTTAATCTTTGTCCATCTTTCCCCTCCCCTCTCCTGCACTTCTCTCCCTCTCTCTGACGCTCAGGCCGGTGGGGCACATACCTCAGGGCACCATGCTGACTGTCAACACAAACTCCAACATGAGCATCAAGTCTGAGCCCATCTCGCCTGGCCGAGACCGCCGCTCCCCGTGCCCCCCGCCGTCCTCATCTGGGGGGGGCGTCCAGACGGCCGCGCCCCCGCCACAATACCCTGGTTCCCTGCTGTGCCTGGAGCCCCCAACCGGCCGTTCCCCCGCCGACAGCCTCAGCAGCAACGGCAGCTCCTACGAGGGCAATGACCACGACGACCCTGCGGCAGGTGGCGGAGGAGGAGGCATCGGCGGAAGTGCAGCGGGCAACATGGGCAACCCTGGCCGCTCCCTGCCCCCCGAATTCAGCCCCTCGGTGGAGCTCCTGCGGGCCCAGAATGAGGCGGAGCAGGAGGGAGCCAACATAAAACGCATGAGACTCGATGCGTGGGTCACATAGAGGCCATGACGCCAACATCATCGACCCCTGAAGCACCACAAACACAGAACACCCCCCCCCCCCCACCCCCACCTCCCGCCATTTTCCACCCCCACTTCGCTGCCTCCATCCAAAGAATTTGCCTCCACCTACCCAGCTCCCCAGGACTCAAAGCAGAGACAGAAATGT
This sequence comes from Oncorhynchus clarkii lewisi, assembly GCF_045791955.1. Taxonomy (NCBI): domain Eukaryota; kingdom Metazoa; phylum Chordata; class Actinopteri; order Salmoniformes; family Salmonidae; genus Oncorhynchus; species Oncorhynchus clarkii. The sequence continues at coordinate 29,496,274 of NC_092178.1, read as the reverse complement.
ATGGGCTTGTGCTCCACCTGAGGGGAGGATGGTATAGTGTGCTGTTGGATTTTGTATTGGGCAGCGCATTGAATATACGGGCTCAAAGAATCTCGATGCTGTCCCGCTCAAATTGAGTTTGTGTGTTTTGTGGGAATTGACACTTGCGCTATCAGGATGATAAGAAGATAATGGATGGATTTAAAATAGAACATATTCTCCTAAATGTTTTGACTGCTCATTGCTGTTTATACCAGGCGTAAAAGTGAATCTAGAGATGTTAGTCGAAACGTCACGTATTTTAATTTGAGCACGACTGTATCGTTAACAGTACGACGGAAGGCTTTTGCTGTGTTTGCTTGACACAAGTGCTAGTTTTCACCGTGGGGCTTTCTGCCCCGTTGACTCTTCAGTTCTGTTGTTCGATATAATTAGCACTGTCTGCTTCAGAAAGCACCCCTTCAAAATGCACTTTGGGAATGACTGTTTTGACGAGCGCTGCTTGCAAAGATTGCTGGCTCAGCTTCATCAGTGGCACTGAGCGAAGAGACCCCAGACGGACAAACAGAATGTCTGGTCGTTCCGGGATACACAGGAATGGATCCCACCGCTGCCACCAATTTCCAACACCCCAGCCAAAGCCTCAGGTGGCACTCTGTGGTCAACTGGCACTGTCAGCCAAGGCCAAATCGAGCATCTTGCCAGAGTGCCGATATCAACCTCTTTTCCTAAATGCCAAATGCCTCGGACGCAGTACAGGGACACTGAAGAATATTGTTCAGTTATTATGACTGACCACCTCCACGAAACAGTAAAAAAAACACTCAGACTTTGATTCTGCTCTCAATATCTCTATGCTCAGATGTACTTTGTGTCGTCACCTGTGTTTCCTTTCTGATTTTGAAGGAATTGTTGCGATCTTTGTTGCACCAGAATTTAGGCTAGATGCTGAGATACGTGTCACAGGACTTCTAAAGGCTCGTTCTACTAGTAGAAGACCCCGATGCAATGCATATTTAAAGTTTGTTTTGAACTTCTGGTTGCTCTCTTTTAAGGAAGTATTTGGTCTTGGCATTTTGGACACATTCATAAAGGTTAGAACTGTTGAACTGTAGTTTTGGGGAATTAAGAGTAAGACTTTGTATACAATTATTATACAAAAGCGTTTTGATGTTCCCTTAGCTTTCTGCAGCTCTTTGCAATGTTTCAAAAGAGCTGTTTCAGCAGAATGGAAAAATACATATTCTATATTTCTATAGCTTCAGTTGGCAGCAAAGCAGTAGGCTTTTCAATACAGATGTGTGTTCATATGAATATATTTGCATAGACTTCGCTAGGTATCCCTAAAACAAGCAATGTGTTCATTCTCAGTGGATCTGTTTGCATATGAGTGTGATTGTGATATGTTTTGAGCTACGATGCAGGAGTCCTGCCGCAGTAGCCGAGAAGTTTGTTTCAGATACTTATATAATGCTCGTGTTGATGGTGTGCACTTTCTGTCTCACTCTTGAGGCCTGCTTGGCTGCGGCGTCAACATGCCCTTTGGCCTCACGCTCTGAACCCAATCCCCAATAATCAAAGTCAAGCGATAGACCACTATAACAAATTATAGAAATAAAATGGATTGTACTATTAAACTAGTACAATTGCATTGAATCATGGTATTTTGTCTTAAAAGGATCAGACTTTGTAAACTACAGTATACACTGTCAGGCTGAGTGAAAACGAATGCTACTTTATTTTAAATCACATTTTAATCATTCATATGAAATCATGTTTTCATATGCTTCATCCTCCGCCGTGAGCTACGTCCTAATGGAGTTGTCCTATTTGACACAATGTAAGAAGGTGGTGTTGATTTCTATAAATGTATCTACTGTACATTATGCAACACAGATTTAGTTTCATTGCCTGCTCAGGGTATCCCAGGGTTCAGTGCGTATGGCTGGCACCAGTGACCTTTCTTGTGGGGAGCAACGTTGCAGATAGAAATGTAATGTCTAGAACGGACATCCATGCCCAATTCAAAGTTTTTTTTTTTTTTTTTCTCTCTACACTCTACATTTCTATCTGAACTTTTGTGTAGTCACGCCCACCTCAGTCTGAGGGAGCGGTCCCTCTGGTTTGAGACATTTGACACCACACTGATTTGGTTTTAACACCCTGACACTTGCAGGCCACTCATGTACAAAAGGTTCTCTGTCCAATCTAGCAATGTAGTCTGAAGACAATCTATAATGTTAAATGAAAAACCTGCACCCTTTTTTTTTTTTCTTGTGTAAAACGTTTTCTAGATCTTACTATTTTTCAAGTGTTTATTTGTGCTGGTGACAGCTCCATTGTCTTTTATTAATATTATATTATTATGGAGCTTATATTTTTCTGGTATTTTGTGTAGGATATTCAACCTTTTATTTAATCGACCTTATATACATGATATGTGAAACTGGCTTCCTTTCTTGAAACTTGCTAGAATTGCACGATCAGTTATTGTGACATAGCAAATGCAATGAAGGAAAATACCAGTTAAATGCTGCAATATTGATTAAGATATGAACATTTATTTATGTGGAGGGGGTGAAACGGAAATGAGCAATTAACCCAATTCGAAAATGTAAATGCGTGGGATTATACAAAACAAATATATGTTACATACATTAAAAAAGAAATCACAATGCATCACAAATGAGTAAGAGAACCTCATAAAAAATGTAGCATAAGAAAAACAAATGATAGCTAATATATTGTGCTCGGTTAGTCTGCTTTGGGTTTTCGTTGTAAAGGTTATTTTTGTTTTTGAGAACGATATACATTTTTGTGTATATTTTCATATACAATGTATGCACTGATGTTATTAAAATTCTATACCGCTTTTACAAAAGTGTTTGTTGTACCAAAGTATCCAAGTCCCTTAACCTTATCCTTTTTGCGTATGTTTTACCGTATTTTATATATTAAATAGACAAATTGAGTGAAAAAGTGATCTTGTCTTCTTTTGAGCTGGCTGTCAATCCCCATCTCATCCCTTGGCTCCATGATGTCATGACACAACTCGGGAATACTAGGTGCTTTATGAGAAATATCATTCCATTAAGACAGTGCCAACCATATTGAACGACAATGTCCAAAAGGAATACAACAATTATCAGCTGGCTGCCATTTTACAAACAATGTACTGATTTGTTCATTGCTTTTATGGTACTGTACAGACATAAGGCACATTGCGTGTAGGCATTAAATTACACTTCATTCCCAGCCATTGGGAGTATTAAATGCTGTAACAAATTTGGAAATGAAATGTAAACATTGCACAGTTGAAACAATTATAGCCGCTGTGACAACCCTCCCAGTCTGCTGTATTCTTTCTCGTTTTCCTTATTAGGATGTCGGTGGGAGACACCGGGAGGGTCGTCAGCGAAATGGGACACACCTGGGCCCAGGATAAATACACATCTTCCCCATTCATTGAGACTCTCTCCATGCAGACACACTTGGTTTTGGTTGTGGCATTTTTGTGGCCATTTTGTTTGTTTGCTTTGGCACCATTCAACACCCCTCATAATCATATCTATGCATGCAACCACTCACACTATTGTATTTTGTTATTCCTTGTCTCCCTCGTTGTTACGGGCTTCCAGCCTGTTTGACACCGCATTTTTTTATTTCTTAAAAAGTCAACTCCGCACTACGTTGATACTTCGGCAAAGTTGCACTCAAGTCTTCATAAATGTCAATAACTTGAAGACCCCGTGATTGGGAGTCCCATAGGGCGTATGGCACACAATCCTGCAATTACAAGCAACTTCTATGGGGTTGCTAGCCTCAAGTCATTGTATTTCACCATCAACCACTGCAAATGCAATCCAATGTTTTAGATGAAATCCAAGCTGATGAACTTGATTGATTCTTCCCCCCTTACTCCTTCCAAATCAACACCATGACAGTTGTGTAGAGCTGAATGGGTACCAACAACATTTCAAACAAACCTCAGTAGGGCAAAACATTGGGGAATGTGTGTTATATTGTGAACACACTTGCATCTCTGACATATAGAGTAAGGAATACATTTCTATCTGCAATGTTGCACAATGTTTGCCTACTGAGCATGGCCCTGGTCTATCAGAAAGCAAATTGGACATATTCCCATGTAATTTATCCTTATATCTTTCAGATCTACACAAGTGTCTAGGGACTGGGGGTCCATCTAGGCTTCAGGATATCTACTCCTCTTCCTCCTTAGCCCCACCAACTCTGCCGGGGCGGCAGTGGGCGGGGCCACATCAAAGACAGCCCCTTCACTGAGTGACGAGCACACAAAGTAGAGGTTGGCACCCAGCATGACCAGTATGGGCAGGAAGGAGAGGCCGAAGCCCAACCCCCTCACACTGCTGCCTAGGGACACACACACCCAGTAGATCAGCCTGTAGGGTGAGCGATCACAACAAGATCAACCAATTGGGTCACACGAACCCAGTAGTTCAGCCTATAGAAGAAGAGACATGGGGCAAGTTCATTTTGCATGGCCCGGGTGGGTGGAGATTTCACTTAAGGACCAATGGAATGGTCTAAAACTATGCCATGTTAAACGAACTCGCCCATATTCAGTGAATATTAGTAACCGCTGTCATATTGCCCCAGTCTAAACTTAAGGTAGACTACATAGTCATTTGAAGATACTTCCTGCTAACAGAAAACATCAAAATTCCGGTCTGCCAAGATTAATTCAAATCTCCAAAAGGCGACGCAGAACAATAAACGAATACCAGATAACTCTATGGGTCAGAGAACATGGAGATAATATACAGAGAACGGATCAAGTGTTTACAAACATGATGTAAAAAAGGTCAGAAAATATAAGGATAACAATGTTGACTGAAAGTATGGATCAGCGATAAGGGAATGCTACTACCCATCTGCACAACACAACCCATTCTGCACCCACAAAGCAGTATTACCTATCCCTCCACAAAATACATGGCCCTTGTTGAGAAAGGGGAACAATGGCCACGTTTTAGGGTGACTACACTGCAGACGTATGCCCAATCTCAAAACAGCTGATTATCTAGTGATGCCACGTCGGCTACATCTCTGCTACCTGCAGAGTGAATGCACATAATCACACACACAAATAAACATACAGTGTAGAATGCACTGTCACCACTGAGGCAGAGTAGTGAACATACATTTCACACACCTGCCGAAGGCAAAGACGATGGTGAGCAGGGGCACAATCTTGAGCAGGTCCTGGCTGATGTAGGTGGCCATAATGGCCATTTGCAGGAAGTAGAGCAGGAAGATGGAGAGCGAGTCAACCACATAGTGCCGGTGCACCGCCATCTCCCGGCTCTCCTCCCCTACCTTGCCCTCGTAGAGGGGCGTTACGGCGCCGTAGTGCAGCCGCGCCACCCCCTGCACCAGCACACCTGGGAGAGGAGAGGAGGGAAGGGGGACAGTGCAAGGGATGGGGATAGAGGTAGGGGAGAGGACGATTGTTTCCCCGCCCAGAGGATGAATAAGACAAAAAAAGTGAGGAACAGCAAAGCAATGCATACATGAGAGTTCAATTTTCTTTATTAAAACATTAGCATTGCCAAGAGCAAGAAGTAACACACATTATGAGTCTATTAAATGGCTAATAGGCAACAACGTCATATCGCAGCCCAACCCTAATAGTCCAGTCTTACCTAGAATGATGGGTATGACAGCAAAGAAGGAGCAGCGTAGTGTGTACACCAGCCTGAGAGGGGCGCTGTCCAGTGGCGGGGCATCAAAGGGCAAGAGGGCATAGCCACCCCACACGAGTAGAGGGAATAGAACAGCTGCAGCACCAATGCCCAGGCCAAGTTTCAGAACGTCCCCGCAACACATATCTAAATAACAGAGGAATCTGGGTTCAATTAATTACAGCCAAATATGGGGAAAATTGCTTAAAAAAAAAAAAAAAAGTTGTGTTATAATAAAAACTAATTAAGACTTAAAAGGAAAAAAAAGGGGTGTGCTGTGGGATTATTTTAAATAATCTGATGAGGTAGGGTTTCAGATGTTTTCAGAAGATGGGCAGGGAACAGGGAATCTGCTGTCCTAGCTTCAGGGGGAACGGATCAGATAAAAAATACATGTACCATAAATGATAAAATAAAAAATAAAAATGTAATCAACATAATGACAAATATTTGTTTCATAGTAATGCACTTCAATCCCTGAACTGATTGACATAAATGGTTTTGATCCGGCACTGGTACATACGTGTGTAGTTGTCCCGCTCCTCTGTCCATTGTGGGTAGTAGTATACTGGTGGGACTGTATGTGTCAGGGGCTCTAAGAAAGAACTCTTCTCAGTGTCCATTTCCTCATAGTAGTTATTTTCGGGTAGGAACTCCTCCCAGTTTCTAGATGGACGCACTATCACTGTCGGAGTGAAGACCTGCATAGCCTTTTCTGGCATCCAATTCACTGGGCTTTCCTCTTCATCTTTATTAAGCGACCCATCCCTTTCCTCATCTTGGCCTCCATCCACCTCCTCATCTGTCCATCTCTCTCCCTCCGGCATGCTTTCTCTCCATTTTGCCTTTCGCTCACTCTCTGGCTGTCTCTCCTGTCCCTTCAGAAGCTATTGGCTCCCTATCTCCCTCTCCTCCCTTTCAGTTCCCTCGCTCTTGGACGGTACACTTCCTTTCTCTCCCTCTCGCACCATCTCTTGGTCTCCCGGGCCATGGCAAAGTGCTAGGCTGAAAGGCAGCTGAGCTGGTTGCCTCCTTCTTCTCATCCTCCTCCACCTTTTCTTCTTCCATCCTCCTGTGCTCTAGGCCCAGTTGTTTCGATCCAGGTGTTTGAGGTCCTGCAGCAGTAGACCCACTGGTTGTAGAAGGCCCTCCAGCTCAGTCTTCATCTGGCTCTGGGTTTAAAGTCAGGTGCTCTGACATCACTGTTTCTCTGCCTGTCTCGGTCTGTATGATATTCATGTCTAGGGGCTATGTGTTGTGAGTGCAATTATTGGCCCGTCTGTCTGTCTGCAAAGTGACTATTTACCATTGTGTTTCAACATTTCAAATGATATTCCATAAAACAAGTTGGTACAAAACATTCTCATAAGGGCAAGTCCCACTGATTCACCTGAAAGGAAAGAACAATAAAACTATGTATTACCGTGGGACTACAAATGAATCTATTTGATAAGCTAACGAGCTGTCAGTGAGCATTGAACTTTAATCTTTTAAATGGAAGGAGAAAGTTAACTTTTCCTGTGGAAAGTGGGAATGATCAACATTCTCTGTAGAAAGTGGGAATGATCAACATTCTTATATACAGTTGGTAAAGGTAAAGAAAGAAGTATTAGCCTACTTTATATCAATTTGTAATACACTGCAGAAACAGAGAGCTTACAGAGAAGGAATGTTGTGGTAAAAATTTGCTTTGCGAGTCTGGTCTAACGATACTGGACCAAATCCATAGTGAAAACACCAAGACATAAGGAACTTTGAACCCTGTAGCCTAATTGTAGTTAGACTGACTTACCTGATGTCTAGGCTCCTGCTGTTCCATGACATTCAAATATGATGTTTTAATCGTGTAAATAAGTTAACTTGTCCTAGTGTTTGTCAAACTCGGTCGTAAAGTGAAACTTAAGTAGGGGTGGGTTGTTTCACAGGTGTGTCAAGGTAAAGCACTGCGGAACATTTGTGTAGTTGCAAAGGCAGTATCATGTGACAACTCTGTCCACGATTACGTTTTCTACAATGCCATAGAGAAAAGTAGTATTTTTTTGTAGGCACTAACTCCGCCATGGTTTATCCCAAAACCCTATTGTTTTACCATATGTATGGCTGAACCAACCATAAGTAATTTATTTCCGGGTTTTTGGACTACAATCTGGCTAGCTCAAAACCACAGATATAACATTGCGATATAGAGGGTTTGTTAAACAAACTTTTGTCTATATACCATGTTAAACCCATCTGGTAATCTTTAGAAATTATTTTATTCATTTTAATCGGTGAAGATGCATCCTCTCGTCGTAAATATAGGCTACCCATAATATTTTATTTTCATAAATCTCAGGTAGGCCAACATTAGACAGTCTACTGTACCGGATCTTTGTCTACAATCAACAGGCCAATAAAGAGGCTGCTTTCTCACTGCGCTCCTATCAGAGCGCTGTGCGCTGCACGTGTGCCTCCTCGGCGCAGTGAAACCGAACCCTATCCACTTTTTGAAAAACGTTTTAAAGAGCCAATCATATTCGTTCATGTACTTCTTATTAACCAATAGTAGACGCCAAGGCCTCCATCAAGGGTGGGCTCCCTCTGAACGATGCACACACGGTTAGAGTGATCCATAACTCTGTTGTCATGTTTTCCTGCCTTGATGGAGAGTCATATTTCTTATTCTAAAAGAATATTCTGAAATTAACAGATTTATGCATTTGTGATATTTTTTGTATTAATTTATAGACGTCACGATGGGTAGCCTGTGTAGAGAAATCGTCACTCTTCAACTCGGGCACTATTCAAACTTCGTTGGCACACATTGGTGGAATTTACAGGTTGATACGCGCTAAAGTTAGCGGTTTCTCCATATAACATATGCATGTGTTCTAAAAGTTGTAGTGGGCAAGCTAGCTATCTAGCTACTATTTTAGTTAAGAACTGGTGCAGTACGTGGCTAAGTTAGTTGGTTAGCTAGCCACTACTATTCTGACATTACTAGCTACTGTTACTGTAGTTAGCTAGCATGACCCTAGTTATTGCACATTCAAACTGAAATAGCCAGGCTAACAATGCGGAGAAGAGTGGTGTTTTGGTGCACAGAGGGTGAGAGGTGCAGCAAAAGGGAGTGAGGCTAGGGTGTGGCCCACATTTTACTGCAACAACCATCGACAGAAATTGCACAGCCAGCTAACGTTATACTGCTAGGGCAAAATTAACGAGATAAAATAATCCATGTATTGTAGCTAGCTAGGTAACAACGAGGGAAAAACACAGGAGTCAATTATAAAACATGTTTTGAAGTTAGAGATAGCGAGCCTGCTAACTATGTCTTTGCTGTGAGGGTGTAGGCAGAGATGGTTTATTTATGGTGTAGGGACCTTTTGTTTTAGTGTGGTCTGTTTGTCTTCATAAACATTGTCAATTGGTGCTCAGTGCACCTCCCTTTGCAGCATGGAAGGTGACACATTGAATTACCATTTGTCTTTGTATGAGTTGACACAGTATACATAACATATGATTTGCCTTAAAATATTTGCTATGTATGTAAATCTTGACTGCATCTTATGCCACTATTAAGATACATTTTCTTCTCTCTCCCTTCCTGCCCTTCTGTTTGTATTGCATCAGGATGCCTCGCTGACCTATGACCCAGATGCACCCCCAGGCGAGCTTCAGAATGATGTTCTCTTCAGAGAGGGGCAAACCTTTGGGGGTCATATTACCTACACCCCCCGCCTGATTGCCATGGACCTCAAAGGTAACCAACCCATGGTAACCCGCAGTGCGTCATTCATAAGGGCACCATGTTGCTGAAATGTTCTGAAGCACTTAACCGCTTCCTTGAAATTTCACACAGATGTTTTGCTGAATGTCACTTAGAGGTCACAGATTGAGTAAACATGACATGTTGAAGGTTTTACACAGTTTGCCACAATTACAGTGTACATCTTTAGGTTTGACGGTGACAAATGGACAATGCATGTCATTGGAGTAAGGATTGCTACTGTGGCTACAGGGGTAGATATAGGTTGAACAACCAGGTTGGCTATATTTAAATACTGAATCACCATCCTCTGTGTCCATTGCCATTATATAGGTAGCCTTCAGACACTGAGACAGGAGGGGAGCCTCTATGAGACTGGGAAGGATCCCACTGCTATCACATGGTAAGTGTGTGTGGGTGCATTTCTCTGTCTGTGTGTTTCACCCAAGACTTGTTTATGTGTATGACGTAAATTACTTCTCTTTGCAGGGAGGGCAATGTAATGGTGCACAAAGAGAGCCTGCCAACAAAGAACTCCTTCCTCCTAGACCTGGACAAGCTAGACGTGAGTATGACACAAACACCAAGTATATTACTTCTCTCCCTTTAAACCCAAAGAATGAAGGCTTTTTAAAAAGGATAGTCCAAAAACAACTTCTAGCCTTTAAACCTTTAAGCCGGGTGTACACTAATCGTTTTTTGGCCCCGATTTGGCTGTCCCATACAAGTTTTTGAGATCGGAGACAAAATCCCCATGTTGCCTATTTGGAGTGCACGGCCATCACCGACGCTCATTTAACGTGAGCGTGTCAGAGATGCTACCAATCCCGTCTGTGAGCAGTCCCAGACGTCGTGATATTTTCAAAAGTTTGATTTTTATCAGAATAAAATCTGGAATGCTCTTGTAATGTAAGATGTGCAACATCAAGTTTTGAGAACGGTGAGCAGCAATAGCCAATGAGAGCTCGCCAGTGAGATGGCAACGTTATTTTGCATCACCCAGAATGTGTAGACTCGCGCAGGAGCAATGAGTACTACTAGTATGGCTTTGTACTTGGCTTTAACCAAAGCAAATGTGCCAAATCGTTACAGCTCTGAAGTTCACAAGCCATGTTTTTCAATTCAACATGTTGTCTAGAAATGTCAACTCTGTATGGCAAGCGTGAATATCTGACTGAAAGCGTTTGAGGCTGCTTTGAGCCACAGCTCGTTCTAGCTACACAATCTAATATCATTGTTTTTCCGCAAGACAGTATGGTGGTATGGAGAATCTTCATGACCAAGTGAAGAATCTTGTAGTGTGTGACAACCCATCTGTGCCAGATCATTGAGCGTGCGCACCACTACGTTGGCAAGACAAAAACATACAGGAAATATGGTAATTTAATGTGAGAGGCTCAACGACGTTAGGATTTTGAAAGTTGTGTAGTGTACACCCGGCATTAGCCCGATTGCATGTCTGAAGGAACCAGATAGGTGTAAGCAATATTGCCGAAACTCGCTGAAGCCTGTTGAAAGGCTAGGTAGAGCCGTCACCATATTACTTACACCTGCCCAATACTTGCAGTTATTCATTCACCGAAGGGTTTGGGCCCAGGGCAAGGAAATTGGAGTTGTTCTTGGACCAGGCATAACTCGTGTTTGAAAAGGCTCTCATTCAAGTGTCTTGTTATGACAGTTGTTTTTATGTCCAGAAGGGGGAGATATTGGCTGAGGTTGATTTTGACCCAACTCCAGTGCCTCACTGTTCAGGTAAGGTCTTCTTTTTAACTTCTTAGGGCTGAAATCCCGTTAACGGGATCGATATGACAACAGCCAGTGAAAGTGCATGGCGCCAAATTCAAATCAACAGAAATCTCATAATTAAAATTCCTCCAACATATAAGTATCTTATACCATTTTAAAGATAATCTTGTTGTTAATGCCACCACAGTGTCCAATTTCAAATAGGCTTTACAGCGAAAGCACCACAAACAATTATGTTAGGTCAGAGCCAAGTCACAAAAACACACACAGCCATTTTTCCAGCCAAAGAGTGTAGTCACAAAAATCAGAAATGGAGAGAGAATGAATCACTAACCTTTTGATGATCTTCGTCAGATGACACTCATAGGACTTCATGTTACACAATACATGTATGTTTTGTTCGATAAAGTTCATATTTATATAAAGAAATCTCAGTATACATTGGCATGTTATGTTCAGTAGTTCCAAAAACATCTGGTGATTTTGCAGAGAGCCACATCAATTTACAGAAATACTCATTATAAATGTTGATGAAAATACAAGTGTTATGCATGGAATTAAAAAATATACTTCTCCTTAATGCAACTGCTGTGTCAGATTTCAAAAAAGCTTCACGGAAAAAGCAAACCATGCAATAATCTGAGTACGGAGCTCAGATAACAAATGCATATATCCGCCATGTTGGAGTCAACAGAAGTCAGAAATAACATTACAAATATTCACTTACCTTTGATGATCTTCATCAGAATGCACTCCCAGGAATCCCAGTTCCACAATAAATGTTTGATTTGCTCGATAATGTCCATCATTTATGTCCAAATAGCTACTTTTGTTAGCGCGTTTGGTAAACAAATCCAAATTCACGAAGCGTGTTCACTAGTTGCAGACGAAATGTCAAAAAGTTCCGTTAGTCTGTAGAAACATGTCAAACAACGTATAGAATCAATTTTTAGCATGTTTTTAACATAAAACTTAAATAATGTTCCAACCGGAGAATTCTTTTGTCTTCAGAAAAGCAAAGGAACGGGCGCTACCTCTCATGTGAATGCGCGTGACTGAGCTCGTGGCTGCTGGCAGACATCTGATTCATTCCCCTCTCATTCGGCCCCACTTCACAGTAGAAGCCTCAAACAAGTTTCTAAAGACGGTTGACATCTAGTGGAAGCCTTAGGAAGTGCAACATGACCAATATCCCACTGTGTCTTTGATAAGTGCTGAGTTGAAAATCGACCAACCTCAGATTTACCACTTCCTGGTTGGATTTTTTTCTCAGGTTTTTGCCTGCCATATGAGTTCTGTTATACTCACATACATAATTCAAACAGTTTTAGAAACTTCAGAGTGTTTTCTATCCAATACTACTAATAGTATGCATATTTTAGCAACTGGGACTGAGGAGCAAGCAGTTTACTCTGGGCACCTTATTCATCCAAGCTACTCAATACTGCCCCCAGCCATAAGAAGTTTTAAAGTATATTTTCCAAGATTACATTTAATCAATATTTAACATGATTTATAAGTTAGCAAACTATTGTGTGTGTGTGAACCTGTATGACCAGAAATGGGCTAAAAGAGGATCAGACCGAGAAACAAGCCGCTCTCGGTCACTCACACACACTTCCTTTTCATCGATCCGTGTTTCCCGAGTAGGGACTTTAGCCATGGAGACGGTGAACAGCCGCTTGGAGCGCGCTCAGAAGGGCTATCGACTGGAGGGCAGTGTGAGGGTATGGTCGGACTTCTTGAGGATCCACCTGCACCCCCGCACAATCTCTGTCATCCACGAGTACAACCATGACGGGTGAGAGCATCACCATAGGCACATGCAGTCAAATAGTAACAGCCAAAGATGCAGTTCTCCGTATCTCATTCCCAACCCAAAAAAATGAAATCTTTACCCCGGGTTCGTATCCTATATCCAACCTCACCCCCTCTTTATTTTACTGTCTTTTTTATTCTTTACATATTTTAAACCAAATAGTTAGTTTTAATAAAAGTCAAGTTGAAGATGACAAGAAAAGGGTAACTATGATGGACCCTTGCCCAAGCAAAAACCTCAACTGGAAACTGAAAAGCGGTATAAAAGAGGGCATGAAGCCCTGAGCTGTCCCTACCAGTTCCAAAGTTTGGTTGATGAGTTGTTGGAACAGATATGAACCTGAAAAAGGATTAAGGTCACACACTACAGTACAGTCCTATTATGTGGCTAGGTCGACTCCCAATTATTTCACACGGAGTGCGTTTCCCACATGCTACAGCAGAACTAGCTTGGATTTCTCAGGAAAATGACTTTGTTTTGGCATTGTGTTCTACAGGGAGGCCCACCGCCTGGAAACGTTTGGCCAGGGGGAGGCTCTGCTTCAGGGCTCAGTGCTGGAGGATCTGGAGGACAGACTACACTTCTTCATAGAGGAATGTGACTACCTACAGGTAACTAACTGACTGGTGATCCTCTACCATGACTCTCCAATAGGGGTTATCACAAACCCTGGTCCTGGAAAACTACATGTCTCGAATATCAAAAATATCCATATATCCATCCAAACAGACTTTGTTCATTCTAAAGGCCCCATTCTGTACAATCACTCCTCGAATGGCTGAGTTAATCTGTTTGTCATCTCTCCTTTCTCTTTCTCCTGCTCTTCCTTCTGCCATCCCTCTCCCTCCCTCCCAGGGGTTCCAGGTGCTCTGTGACCTGGCTGATGGCTTCTCTGGCCTGGGTTCAAAGGTCACCGAGATGCTGCAGGACTCCTATGGGGGACGGGGCATCCTTACCTGGGGGCTCGCACCTGTTAGTCACCCAGACACAGTGAGTAACAAGAGGGAGGTTTTTGGCAGTGTGTTTTCAGGCAGTTCATCAGTAAGCACTGTTTTATTCAACAGTGTCATGTTCATTAGGGCACTCAATGGACAATTAGCATTTCTTATTGGCCAAGTCCAGATAGTCCCTCCCTGTTTGTCAGTTTTCTTCCGTTTGGTGCCTAATGAACATGACCCAGGTGTTCTTGCCATGTAATTCTTTGCCATGGGTTTTATTCGCTGTAAAATTGCAGATAGAAATGTATTTCATAGAGTTCAGCTGAGATCTGTGATTTTTGTTTTTATTTCACAATTTGCTACTGATTTAATGACTCATCTGGTTTTATCCGTATCTCATAGTAATTGTGTTTCATGCACAGCTATTGTGTTGTGAATAAAGTCCTATGACATTGTTCTTCTGTTGCTTTCCTCAGACCCCGATGAAGGAGCTCTACCACCTGTTGAACTACTCCTTAGGCATGGTCCACATGGCCAATAACAGCTCGTTCTTCTGCCCTTTGACCCTGAAGGGTGGGCTGGGCAGACGGCCCGCCCAACCCCCCTCCTTCCCCCACCTCAACTACGACGTGAGTCAGACAGACGCCACCCTCTTTTCCCATCTATCATCTGTCTATTCCCACATTTTGGTAGTCATTTATTCATTCTTTCGCTGAAAATATATAGACTAGATTGAGCTGTAGTGTAAATGATTGAAATCGCTCTCCCCCACCGTTGCTTGAGAGGATGCTAAACAGTTGTTTTTAGCAAGCCAACCCTAAGATGTCCTACAACCCCAGAAATGAATCTGTGTGTGTTTCTCTGTCTATTCCAATCACTCTGTCTTTTCGGTCTCCTCCAGCCCTCACTGTGGTACCACTCCAGCTCTGTGCTGGCTCTGGCCCTGGACTCCCTTACTGTCCCTTACAGGCTGAGGCACAACAGCACCCCCATGTGGGAGTTTGCAGACGCACTGGCAGTGTCCGGGAGAAAGGTGAGAGCTGGGTGCTTTCTTTGAATCCATTACCGCTGAGTTTAAAATCAAGCTATTTACATTGCTAACCCTACTGCTATATCTTATGTCCGATTTTTCTTTCTTTCCCAATGAGACTAACCTGGTTAAATAAATAACCTGTGAAAGGTTTAGACAGGTATGACTAAAATAACAGCTCAAGCTAGACTGCAGCTCTGGTTGGCTTCAGTTATCACCCTCAAATAACATTTAGAAGGGAATGTCCAGGGCACAAGATAATCATTATGTCTTCCCCACAGCCTACTATACATTTAACAGATTTACAGTGTGTGAGACCAGGGTCATATTGATTAGTGGGCACACAACAAACAAAAAAAACATTTGAAAACATTTCTTGTTGGCCAAGTCTGTGTAGTTCCTCCCTGTTTCAGTCTGTTTTCTTCTGTTTGGTGCCTGATGACGGCCCGCCCAATTTTTTAATTTTTTTTATTACTTTAGTCTATTTGGTAAGTATTTTCTTAACTCTTCTTGAACTGCACTGTTGGTTAAGGGCTTGTAAGTAAGTATTTCACGGTAAGGTCTACACTTGCTGTATTCGGCACATGTGACAAATAAAGTTTGATTTGATTTAATGAACATGTGTTTTTCCTCAGGTGGTGGCTGCGTACGGAGCCCTCCCCTTTCCGATGACGCAGGGGTGCTCTCTCCCCGACGCCCTAGGTGACTGCGCGGATCTGTTGCCGTGGAAACCCCTATCGGCTTGCCCCGAGCTGGGCGATGGCCACTGCTTCGGCCAATCAGTGACCCTCAAGGGTTTAGAGGGGCAGAGTCTGGTCAGGTGAGACAAAACATGGCTGTTATGTTTAGAGGTCGACCGATTAATCGGAATTGCCGATTTCAAGTTTTCATAACAATCAGAAATCTGTATTTTTGGATGCCAATTTGGCCGATTTAAACGTTGCTCTGGTGTTAATGTGCATTGCTGTAACGTTGCGGTACCATCTGCAGCCAGCTGAGACCAGGGATGCAGCCGCCCACCCAGCTGCATAGCCTTGACTGTGGGGAAGAGGTGCTAGCCTCCTACATCAATGCTCACTACCCCGCTACGCCTTTGTGAGTGTCATTCTTGCATACACAATAGCACCCGTTTTCTCACGCACACACACACACACACACACTTGCACTGACAATGTCACACACTCACATAGGCAGGCTTCGAGACATGGCCACATACACATGGACGGATTCAACACACACACACACGACTGTAGTAGTTTGATAGACCACACCAAACCAATCCTGCTGTTTAAATCATGAAAATCACAATTGACCATTTCCTCATTCTCCCTGTGCAGTTCGGTCCAGCTTGTATCCAGCCCCAGTAAGCTGACCCCGCCCTTCCCACAGATATTCAGCCAATCCTTGGGTCCACAGGGCTTTCTGCAGAGTCAAGCCCCTCCCCCCAAAAGTGAGTAAATCTAATCCTAATGTTTCTCTGACATTTCTGGTCCATTTATCTAACTGCGCTTTCTTTCTCACTGTCAAGTTATTTTCAAAGTTTGTCTGTTTGTCTCTCTCTGACTCAGTCTATGTTTCTGTTATCAAGTTTTATTAGTCGTATGATCAGGATGGTATACACCATCCAATGAAATGCTTACTTGCAGGTTCCTTCTCGGCAATGCAACAACAATAATAAAATATAAGAATACGAACATAAAGTAAATGGCTCAGTAGAATATATCATTTTTGAAGAAGTATAATATAGGAAGGCATGATTTTTTTTTGTATCTGGGAAGGGGGGGATTAGGGGGCAAGTGTTTTTAAATTGTGCAGTATTAATAAATAGTACAAGTAAAAGCCATTTCATCTGGCTACACAAGTGATTGTATATGCATATTCTACCCTTCTTCGCTCACTCCCTGTCACTTCACTTCAGATCCCTGCCTCACAATCCCTAAATAAGTCTATTCTGTTTTCATGCCTCACTATGCTTGTATCCAACAGTCTCTCTCATTATTGTCAGGTCTATACCTCTCACCTTATCTCCCTCTTCCTATCCTCTCTTCCACAGAGCGGTCCTGTGCGGTCTCCTCCCTCCCCGTGCTCACCTCCCTGCAGTCTTCTCCGGCCCTGGGCCCGTGGCTGTCGGAGCTGCACCGCGGTGCCAGCACCCTGGACCCCCGTCGCATCGCCCCCAGCTTCCTCTCCCAGGGGCCTGAGCTGACCGACTTCCAGGAGTCCCTGGAGCAACTCCACCTCCTGGCCCGCTGTTACCGCAATGATAGCGGAGGCATGATGTGCTCCTCCTCGGAAGAGGACGACGATGATTGATTGACTGACAACCGCTGAACCGCAAGAGTCATTTTCTCTTTTCTGTTTCCCGCATTGTTAGCCCAGAATGATTTTTGCGCACTCCATACCATCTGAATAGATGGGTCTCAATTGACATTGACTAGTATTGACAGACCCACCCATCCACATTGTATATTCTTGTCTGTGGATCTGATCGCATTCATAAAGACACAGTGAGACTTGATAAGGATTGTGAATTCTGGTTGGAAAGAATGGAATTGCTGTTGTCTATTTTTCTTTTTTGCCTTTTATTTAACCAGGTGGGCCAGTTGAGAACAAGTTCTCATTTACAACTGAGATGGCGACAGAGAACGGTTATGGTAAAAGATTGAGGTTTTAACTGACAAAAGATATTTGGACTGTGAAACTCAGTCATTAAATCAAGGAGAGACAAAATAAGAGGATAGAAGGAAAGGTCAATGAAGGGAGAATGTTGGTTGGTGATAGGTTGGAACTGCTAGTGAAGTTAATTTGCCACATGCACAGGATACAAAAGGTGTAAAACAGTACTGTCTAATTCTAACCTTGCGAGCTATTTGACAACAATGCAGTGATGATAATAATATAGAATACTTTTTTTTTTAAACACAAGAACTACGATGTGAGTTAAAGAAACGAGAGAATTCAAGTACTGTATATATGTGTATCTGCAAATAAATGTGCTTTATACAACTGTCCAGTTACTGTCAATAGTTTCCCAAATGAAGATAACATAAGTCATGGTAGATTTCTGCTAGAATCTGTGGCAGGGAGGAAATTAAAGGTGCAGTAATCTTTTATATAGTTTCTGTCCTTGCCACTAGATGGCAACATTGAAGCTATGGCCCAAAAATTTGCGGAACGCTAAGAAAAGCTGTTATCTTTATCAAGCCCTTGCAACAAGGAGATGGATTACATTACGCATCCATTTCTGTCAAAAGTTAAAATCAATTAAACTTTTTACACAAGTTAAAATCACTGAAAAATGATAAAATATACAAAAATTGCATGGCTGGCCCCTAGGCACGTATATGGTAGTTTCAAGCTGTAGGCAAAGCATCCATCTTCTCAGTGTGTCTATTTGTGAGAATCAGGTTGGCTGTAGCCTTTGACAAATACAGAATTATGCCAACACACCCACAGCTCATTAAGCGGAAGCTGACCAGAGGCTGTTAACCCACAATTTCCCCTATCATTCTATGACAAGAAGTCAAAAGAACATAACAAACTTGAGGTTTTCAGAAACAGAATTAGATGTCTGAAGTCTGTCTTCTTCCAGATAGCTCTTAGATCTCTTATTCTTTCAAAGCTGGACTCTGGGCCGTGCTGCATGCAAGCTAGGCACATTCCTGCTCTACCTCAGCCCGTATGCTAACGTGCTAACGGTTACTCTACTCGGTGTCCAGCGCTACCTCCAGGTCCTCTACCCGCAGATGTGGAACAGGCTGGGGCGCAAGGGGGAGGCGGTGCTGCTACTGGCCCCGCAGTTGCCACTCGCGATGGCGAGCTCAAGTGCCAGCGACACACGGGCTCCGATGCTGAAAGAGTTGCTGTGCTTGTCTTGCAGACCCTTTTAGGGTTTGTGATTCCGTTCTCTGTGCTTGTCACGTCCTACTGCCGCCTCCACCGGCGGGTGAACCAGACGGCGCTGTTCAGCAGTGCCAAGATGACGTGGCTGGTCACCAGTGTGGTGGTCGCCTTCTTCATCCTCTGGATCCCTGTGCACATTGTCAATGTGGTGGACATCCCCGGCATTGTGCTGCAGACTTCCTGGCCAGAGGCATCGGCAGCGCTGCTGAGACACAGAAGCGCGGCAACAGTCCTGAAATGTGCATCAAAACACAGAACAGAAAATAAACACCCACAAGTCAAAAGTTAAACCAGGCTACCTAAGTATCATTCTCAATCATGGACAACGATTGACAGCTGCCTCTGATTGAGAACCATACCAGGCCGAACACAGAAATCCCAAAACATAGAAAAAGGAACATAGACAACCCACCCAACTCACGCCCTGACCATACTAAACCAAAGACATAATAAAAGAACTAAGGTCAGAACGTGACATCAAGAAGTACGACACATACAGTTGACGTCGGAAGTTTACATACACCTTAGCCAAATACATTTAAACTCAGTTTCCACAATTCCTGACATTTAATCCTAGTAAAAATTCCCTGTTTTAGGTCAGTTAGGATCACCACTTTATTTTAAGAATGTGAAATGTGAAAATAATAGTAGAGAGTGATTTATTTCAGCTTTAATTTGTTTAATCACATTCCCAGTGTGTCAGAAGTTTACATACACTCAGTTAGTATTTGTTAGCATTGCCTTTTAATTGTTTAACTTGGTTCAAACGTTTTGGGTAGCCTTCCACAAGCTTCCCACAATAAATTGGATGAATTTTGGCCCATTCCTCCTGACAGAGCTGGTGTAAATGAGTCAGGTTTGTAGGCCTCCTTGCTCGCACACACATTTTTCAGTTCTGCCCACAAATGTTCTATAGGAATGAGGTCAGGGCTTTGTGATGGCCACTCCAATACCTTGACTTTGTTGTACTTAAGCCATTTTGCCACAACTTTGGAAGTATGCTTGGGGTCATTGTCCATTTGCGACCAAGCTTTTACTTCCTGACTGATGTCTTGGGATGTTGCTGTTGGTGTTCTTTGGCTGTCAAGCTCTCACCCTTTTTCCTCCAAACATAACAATGGTCATTAGGGCCAAACAATTCTGTTTGTGTTTCATCAGACCATTGGACATTTCTCCAAAAAGTATGATCTTTGTCCCCATGTGTAGTTGCAAACCGTACTCTGGCTTTTTAATGGCGGTTTTGGAGCAGTGGCTTCTTCCTTGCTGAGCGGCCTTTCAGGTTATGTCGATATAGGACTCGTTTTACTGTGGATATAGATACTTTTTTTACCTGTTTCCTCCAGCATCTTCGCAAGTTCCTTGACTGTTGTTCTGGGATTGATTTGCACTTTTCGCACCAAAGTACGTTCATCTCTTGGAGACAGAATGCATCTCCTTCCTGAGCGGTATGAAGTCTGCGTGGTCCCATGGGTGTTTATACTTGCGTACTATTGTTTGTACAGATGAACGTGGTACCTTCAGGGGTTTGGAAATTGCTCCCAAGGATGAACCAGACTTGTGGAGGTCTACAATTTTTTGACTGAGGCCTTGGCTGATATCTTTTGATTTTCCCATGATGTCAAGAAAAGAAGCACTGAGTTTGAAGGAAGGCCTTGAAATACATCCACAGGTACACCTCCAACACTGCCTTTCAGAAGCTTCTAATGCCATGACATCATTTTCTGGAATTTTCCAAGCTGTTTAAAGGCACAGTCAACGAAGTGTTTGAAAACATATCACCCACTGGAATTGTGATACAGTGAATTAAAAGTGAAATAATCTGTCTGTGAACAGTTGTTGGAAAAAATACTTGCGTCATGCACAAAGTAGATGTCTTAACTGACTATAACAACTATAGTTTGTAAACAAGAAATTTGTAGAGTGGTTGAAAAGTAAAGTTTCTTAACTCCAACCTAAGTGTATGTAAACCTCCGACTTCAACCCTATATATATTTATATATATACATAATAATATATGTCATTTAGCAGACACTTCTATGTTAAGCGACTTAGAGTCATGTATGTGTCAAAGGTCCTTTTTGGATTTGTGTTGAGCAGGTAGAGTAAGGTACATACCAAACACAAACCCTATAGGAGGGACCTGACTGAGGGGAGGAGGGACCCTATAGTGTCTGCCTGAGGGCAGGAGGGACCCTATAGCGTCTGCCTGAGGGGAGGAGGGTCCCGATAGCGTCTGTCTGAGGGGAGGAGGGACCCTATAGCGTCTGCCTGAGGGGAAGAGGGACCCTATATCGTCTGCCTGAGGGGAGGAGGGTCCCTATAGTGTCTATCTGATGGGAGGAGGGCCCCTATAGTGTCTGTCTGAGGGGAGAAGGGACACTATAGCGATATTCTGAGGGGAGGAGGGACCCTAATGCGTCTGTCTGAGGGGAGGAAGGACCCTAAATTATCTGTCTGAGGGGAGGAGGGACCCTATATAGTCTGTCTGAGGGGAGGAGGGACCCTATATTGTCTGTCTGAGGGGAGGAGGGACCTGCCAGTGGGGAGGAGGGACTCAATAGTGTCTGTCTGAGGGGAGAAGGGACCCTATAGAGTCTGTCTGAGGGGAGGAGGGACCTGCCAGTGGGGAGGAGGGACTCAATAGTGTCTGTCTGAGGGGAGGAGGGACCTGCCAGTGGGGAGGAGGGCCCCTATAGTGTCTATCTGAGGGGAGGAGGGCCCCTATAGTGTCTATCTGAGGGGAGGAGGGCCCCTATAGTGTCTGTCTGAGGGGAGGAGGGACACTATAGCGATATTCTGAGGGGAGGAGGGACCCTAATGCGTCTGTCTGAGGGGAGGAAGGACCCTAAATTATCTGTCTGAGGGGAGGAGGGACCTTATAGAGTCTGTCTGAGGGGAGGAGGGACCCTATATAGTCTGTCTGAGGGGAGAAGGGACCCTATAGAGTCTGTCTGAGGGGAGGAGGGACCCTTTAGTGTCTGTTTGCGGGGAGGAGGGACCGAATAGTGACTGTCTAAGGAGAGGAGGGACCTTATAGAGTCTGTCTGAGGGGAGGAGGGACCCTATAGTTTTTGTCTGTGGAGGAGGGATCCATTAGAGTCTGTCTGAGGGTAGGAGGAACCCTATAGCGGCTGTCTGAGGGGAGGAGGGACACTAGAAATGTCCATGGGAGGGATCTGAAAATATTTTCTGATCTTGTCTGATAATTGTCTGTTCAAAAATAGTCTTCAGTGAGTGATGTTGCCTCACACCCAAGACCTTCAGGGCAGTTTGATCATTTGCAAACCAGACTGTGATGCCGTATCTCAGGATTCTCTCTATGACCTCATGGAAGAACAGGAGCATTTTTTTCTGGTCAACTCCAAAATCCCTTAGTCTACGAAGGAAATAGAGGCGTTGTTGGACTCTGAAGCAGACCCTCTTTACTTTGACCTACCAGCTCAGCACCCAGGTGATCTAACCTGTGCTATGTTGGCATTGTGGACAACCATGGACACGTGGTCACCGACTGATTTGGGGTCAAACACCATTTCCTCCATTTTAGAAGAATTGTAGTTTTTCTAGCCTTATTTTGCCACTAAATGGAAACATTAAACTAAGGCCATACATTCAAAGAGAGACAACAACCCAGAGATGGATTAAATGCATTACACATCCATTTATCTGTCAAAAGTTCAAATCATTAAAACGTTTTGCACAAGATAAAACCACATAAAAAATATGAATTATTAAATGTGGAAAAAATATATAAAACCTTTGTGGCTTCCCCCTAGACAACAGCTACAATCTACTTTATATGTTTTAACTAAAGCTTAAACTATCTTCTCAGCGTCATGTGTCTATTGATGAGAATCAGGTTGAGTGTAGCCTTAATGACAAAATTGGAAGTTTCTAAATGTTAACCTCAAACACAAATATCTCTCTCTCTGAATCATACTCTCTCTCTCTCACACACAGACACACAGACACACACACGCACACACACACACACACACACACACACACACACACACAGAGCTTTGTCAGGAGGAAGCTGACCAGAAGCAGTTAACCCACATCAGTTTCCTTATTATCACTCTATGACAAGAGTTCAAGAGAAGATAACAAACTTGTGAGGATTTGAAGAACGAGAAACTAAAGAATTAGATAAAGTCTACTGTCTTCCAGATAGCTCATATTCTTTCACGGACCACGAAGAACATGGACTCCTCCAGCAACTCTAGCTTGGACTCCACCTCCCCGGATTCGGGCCGCCTGATTTCGAGCACCGTCCTGGGGCTGTGCTGTGCGCTGGGCCTCCCTGGTAACATAGCTGTCCTGGTGGTCATCCTGCGCCGCACGTCCCGACGCCCCAACTTCACCCTGTGCCTCATGCTGAACCTGGCTTCCTCAGACATCCTGTGCCTGGCCACGGTTCCCGTGTGGATCTATACTCTCCGGCAAGGCTGGACTCTGGGCCGTGCTGCATGCAAGTTAGCCACCTTCCTGCTCTACCTCAGCCTGTATGCTAACGTGCTAACGGTTACTCTACTCGGTGTCCAGCGCTACCTCCAGGTCCTCTACCCGCAGATGTGGAACAGGCTGGGGCGCAAGGGGGAGGCGGTGCTGCTCCTGGCCCTGTGGGGGCTCGCCTGTGCCCTGACTGCCCCCGCAGTTGCCACTCGTGATGTGCGCGATGGCGAGCTCAAGTGCCAGCGACACACGGGCTCCGATGCTGAAAGAGTTGCTGTCCTCGTCTTGGAGACCCTTTTAGGGTTTGTGATTCCGTTCTCTGTGCTGGTCACGTCCTACTGCCGCCTCCACCGGCAGGTGAACCAGACGGCGCTGTTCAGCAGTGCCAAGATGACGCGGCTGGTCACCAGTGTGGTGGTCGCCTTCTTCATCCTCTGGATCCCTGTGCACATTGTCAATGTGGTGGACATCACCGGCATTGTGCTGCAGACTTCCTGGCCAGAGGCATCGGCAGCGCTGCTGAGACACAGAAGCACGGCAGCGCGTGTCGTCCGGAGCTTTACGTTTTTTAACAGCTGCCTGGACCCCTTCCTGTACGCCTTCGCCTCGCGGAGGATCCGTGAGCAGCCCAAGTCGTCGTCGAGGAGCGAAAGCAGGATGCAGGTCACAAATATCTGATTTTTGAAGCTCTGCTCTGCTGGTGTGACTAAAGGCATGTGACTGGAATGCCAACCCCTAATTCTAACCCTCAGCCTACCCATAATCAAACGCCTCACCCTAAACTTAACAAGACAGGGTACTCTCAAAAATAAATAGCTTTTTTTTTAGGGGTTCTTGACTTTGATTTTAGAGCATTCAAATAAGAGGCCCATTGCCCCTGCTATTTTGTCCACAACAAAACCTACATTTTGGTTTGCTGACTGTATAGGCTGTACTTTCTAGGTATCCATAGGTTAGCCTAGATTTGTTATTTCGGGGATCTAACGCCCTTCAAGCTTGACCTCCATTGGTCAAAGCCTAAATTGTGTTGCTTCTGTCAGCTTTCCCATGAATAAATACATATATTTGGTTACCATGAATAAGTTTCTCTTACAGTACATGTACTTCTGCTTTGGTTCAGAGGAGCTTCAACTTACCATAGTGTTTTGGAATATTTCGTCATACTTGTGAAGTTGCCTCATTGTATGTCAAAATCAGGTATTTGAGCAGTGAGCACAATGGAAAAACACACTAGATCCATGCAACAACATTTCTGCCTAAATAGATCAATTATCCCACTCTGATGTTAAATATGGGTTTAACCATTTTAGTTTCAGTCTAACCCGCAACAAGAAGTGAGCCTACTTGCCAACACCGCCAAACAAAATTAATTCTGAACCAAATGAAGGTAGAACTTGCCATATGTCAGATGTAATAACACATTTGGTAAACAGACAAACAACTTTATCTACACCCAAAGGAACATGCCATTAGGTTCAAAATTAGAAAAAAAGCTTGAGATTGACATACTGTAGTTGAAAACATTTTATGAAACTATAAACAGTTTTTGGGGGGGGTTATGATCAGGTTGTAAAAATCATGAGCTGATTCACACCCAGCATTTATTGTAGAGGTGCTGACTAACTGTATAAATAGAAAGAGAGAAAGTAGAACACTCTACATAGATATGCGTCACACATCCTGCATATGCTCCCAACAATTTAATGGGTATATATATATATATATATATATATATATATATATATATATATATATATATATATATATATATATAGAGTGTAACTTTCTTTTTATACGGTTCTGGGGAACTTGCAGATTTTCAGATGTAAGTGGTATATTTATAAGTACAAAATTCCTACCACATGTAATGCCCTCTATCTTATGTTCAGAACTTTTGATTGTGAATTCATTGGGGTTTCACAGAACTTTCACTGTTGAGTCATTCAAGCAAAATCAAATCTAACTTGCTTTTATTTTTGAAGTGGTGAATAGAAAGAATAGTAGATGGTAAATATAACTTTCAAATTATAGTAGAGGGTAAATATCATTTTCAAATTATAGTAGAGGGTAAATATAATTTTCAAATTATAGTAGAGGGTAAATATCATTTTCAAATTATAGTAGATGGTAAATATCATTTTCAAATTATAGTAGATGGTAAATATCATTTTCAAATTATAGTAGAGGGTAAATATAATTTTCAAATTATAGTAGAGGGTAAATATAATTTTCAAATTATAGTAGAGGGTAAGTATCATTTTCAAATTATAGTAGAGGGTAAATATAATTTTCAAATTATAGTAGAGGGTAAATATCATTTTCAAATTATAGTAGAAGGTAAGTATCATTTTCAAATTATAGTAGAGGGTAAATATCATTTTCAAATTATAGTAGAGGGTAAGTATCATTTTCAAATTAGAGTAGAGGGTAAATATCATTTTCAAATTATAGTAGAGGGTAAATATCATTTTCAAATTATAGTAGAGGGTAAGTATCATTTTCAAATTATAGTAGAGGGTAAATATCATTTTCAAATTATAGTAGAGGGTAAATATCATTTTCAAATTATAGTAGAGGGTAAATATCATTTTCAAATTATAGTAGAGGGTAAGTATTTGACCATCACCTAACATGCACCATGTTTTAAATCATGTGTATCCAATGGCAGGTTGTGAGCATGTGTAACCGATGCGAAATGGCTAGCTAGTTAGCAGTTGTGTGCGCTAATAGCGTTTCAATCAGTGACTTCACTCGCTCTGAGGCCTTGAATTTGTTGTTCCCCTTGCTCTGCAATGCTTTTGTGGCGCGATGGGTAACGATGCTTTGAGGGTGACTGTTGTCTGTGTGCAGAGGGTCCCTGGTTCGAACCCATTGGGGCGAGGAGAGGAGGAGAGCAATACTGTTACAGAAATACAGCGCCTTCGGAAAGTATTCACACCCGTTGACTTTTTCCACAGTTTTTTTCCAGCCTGAATTTACAATAGATTAAATTAAGATTTTATGTCACAAACTTCTGTAATGTCAAAGTCAAATAATGTTCGAAGAAATTTTTACAAATTAATAAAACGTGAAAGCTGAATTGTCTTGATTCAATAAGTGTTCAACCCTTTTGTTATGGCAATCCTAAATAAGTTCAGGATAAAACATGTAGTTATTAAAGTTATTAATTACACATTGGATGGTGCATCAATACACCCAGTCGCTACAAAGATACAAGCGTCCTTCCTAACTCAGTTGCCGGAGAGGAAGGAATTTCACCATGAGGCCAATGTTGACTTTAAAACAGTTACAGAGTTTAATCGCTGTGATAGGAGAAATCGGAGGATGGATCAACAACATTTTAGTTACTCCACAATACTAATCTAATTGACAGAGTGAAAAGAAGGAAGCCTGTACAGAATACAAATATTTCAAAACATGCATCCTGTTTGCCACAAGGCACAAAAATAATACCGCAAGAAATGTGGCAATTAATTATTTGTCCTGAATACGAAGCAAACCTAATACAACACATTACTGAGTACCACTCTCCACATTTTCAAACATAGTGGTAACTGCTTCATGTTATGGGTATGCTTGTAATCGTTATGGACTAGGGAGTTTTTCAGGATAAAAAAAAAGGGAATGGAGCCAAGCACAGGCAAAATCCTATAGGAAAACCTGGTTCAGTCTGCTTTCCACCAGACATTGGGTAACAAATTCACCTTTCAGGTGGACTATAACCTAAAATGAGGCAAATCTACACTAGACTTGCTTATCCAGAACGCAGTAAATGTTCCGGAGTGGCCGAGTTACAGTTTTGACTTAAAAAATCTATGGCAAAACCTAAATTTTTTTATCTATCAATGATCTGCAACCAATTTGACAGAGCTCGAAGAATTTTCAAAAGAGTAATGGGGAAATGGTGCACAATCCAAGTGTGGAAAGCTCTTAGAGACTTACCCAGAAAGGCTCACAGCTGTAATCACTGCCAAAGGTGGTTCTACAAAGTATTGACTCAGGGGTGTGAGCTGTTTCTATTTTTCGTTTTCAATACATTTGCAAAAAAAAATCAAAACATGTTTTCACTTGGTCATTATGAGGTATTGTGTGTAGATGGGTGAGGAAACAATATACAGTGCCTTGCGAAAGTATTCGGCCCCCTTGAACTTTGCAACCTTTTGGCACATTTCAGGCTTCAAACATAAAGATAGAAAACTGTATTTTTTTGTGAAGAATCAACAACAAGTGGGACACAATCATGAAGTGGAACGACATTTATTGGATATTTCAAACTTTTTTAACAAATCAAAAACTGAAAAATTGGGCGTGCAAAATTATTCAGCCCCTTTACTTTCAGTGCAGCAAACTCTCTCCAGAAGTTCAGTGAGGATCTCTGAATGATCCAATGTTGACCTAAATAACTAATGATGATAAATACAATCCACCTGTGTGTAATCAAGTCTCCGTATAAATGCACCTGCACTGTGATAGTCTCAGAGGTCCGTTAAAAGCGCAGAGAGCATCATGAAGAACAAGGAACACACCAGGCAGGTCCGAGATACTGTTGTGAAGAAGTTTAAAGCCGGATTTGGATACAAAAAGATTTCCCAAGCTTTAAACATCCCAAGGAGCACTGTGCAAGCGATAATATTGAAATGGAAGGAGTATCAGACCACTGCAAATCTACCAAGACCTGGCCGTCCCTCTAAACTTTCAGCTCATACAAGGAGAAGACTGATCAGAGATGCAGCCAAGAGGCCCATGATCACTCTGGATGAACTGCAGAGATCTACAGCTGAGGTGGGAGACTCTGTCCATAGGACAACAATCAGTCGTATATTGCACAAATCTGGCCTTTATGGAAGAGTGGCAAGAAGAAAG
Source organism: Oncorhynchus clarkii lewisi (assembly GCF_045791955.1). NCBI lineage: Eukaryota > Metazoa > Chordata > Actinopteri > Salmoniformes > Salmonidae > Oncorhynchus > Oncorhynchus clarkii. The sequence goes on along the minus strand of NC_092178.1, from coordinate 29,468,073 downwards.
CCATTTCTTAAAGATATCCATAAAAAGTGTTGTTTAAAGTTTGCCACAAGCCACCTGGGAGACACACCAAACATGTGGAAGAAGGTGCTCTGGTCAGATAAAACCAAAATGGAACTTTTTGGCAACAATGCAAAACGTTATGTTTGGCGTAAAAGCAACACAGCTCACACCATCCCCACTGTCAAACATGGTGGTGGCAGCATCATGGTTTGGGCCTGCTTTTCTTCAGCAGGGACAGGGAAGATGGTTAAAATTGATGGGAAGATGGATGGAGCCAAATACAGGACCATTCTGGAAGAAAACCTGATGGAGTCTGCAAAAGACCTGAGACTGGGACGGAGATTTGTCTTCCAACAAGACAATGATCCAAAACATAAAGCAAAATCTACAATGGAATGGTTAAAAAATAAACAAATCCAGGTGTTAGAATGGCCAAGTCAAAGTCCAGACCTGAATCCAATCGAGAATCTGTGGAAAGAACTGAAAACTGCTGTTCACAAATGCTCTCCATCCAACCTCACTGAGCTCGAGCTGTTTTGCAAGGAGGAATGGGAAAAAATGTCAGTCTCTCGATGTGCAAAACTGATAGAGACATACCTCAAGCGACTTACAGCTGTAATCGCAGCAAAAGGTGGCGCTACAAAGTATTAACTTAAGGGGGCTGAATAATTTTGCACGCCCAATTTTTCAGTTTTTGATTTGTTAAAAAAGTTTTAAATATCCAATAAATGTCGTTCCACTTCATGATTGTGTCCCACTTGTTGTTGATTCTTCACAAAAAAATATAGTTTTATATCTTTATGTTTGAAGCCTGAAATGTGGCAAAAGGTCGCAAAGTTCAAGGGGGCCGAATACTTTCGCAAGGCACTGTACAGTTTGGTTTTACCTTCCAACAAAATTTGATGTAAAATTTCTACAACTGCTTCACAGACAGACTTCGGTGTGTCAAATCGGAGGGCCTGTTGTCCGGACCTCTGGCAGTCTCTATGGGGGTACCACAGGGTTCAATTCTCGGGCCGACTCTTTTCTCTGTATATATCAACAATGTTGCTCTTGCTGCGGGTGATTCCCTGATCCACCTCTACGCAGACGACACGATTCTGTGTACATATGGCCCTTCTTTGGACACTGTGTTAACTAACCTCAACCTTCAATACCATACAAAACTCCTTCCATGGCCTCCAACTGCTCTTAAACGCTAGTAAAACCAAATGCATGCTTTTCAACCATTCGCTGCCCGCACCCGCCGACTAGCATCACTACTCTGGACGGTTCTTTCTTAGACTACATGGACAACTACAAATACCTAGGTGTCTGGCTAGACTGTAAACTCTCCTTCCAGACTCACATCAAACATCTCCAATCCAAAATCAAATCTAGATTCGGCTTTCTATTCTGCAACAAAGCCTCCTTCATTCACGCCACCAAACTTACCCTAGTAAAACTGACTATCGTACCGATCCTCAACTTCGGCGATGTCATCTACAAAATAGCTTCCAATACTCTACTCAGCAAACTGGATGCTGAGTAGAGGATTGTTACCAAAGCCCCTTATACCACCCATCACTGCTACCTGTATGCTCTAGTCGGCTGACCCTCGCTACATATTTGTCGCCAAACCCACTGGCTCCAGGTCATCTATTCCAGTTCTCTGCTGCCAGTGACTGGAACGAATTGCAAAAATCGCTGAAGCTGGAGACTTACATTTCCCTCATTAACTTTAAACATCAGCTATCTGAGCAGCAAACTGATCGCTGCAGCTGTACATAGTCCATCTGTAAATAGCCCACCCAATCTACCTTCCTCATCCCCATATTGTTTTTATTTACTTTTCTGCTCTTTTGCACACCAGTTTCACTACTTGCACATTATCTTCTGCTCTTCATCGTCTGCTCATCTATCACTCCAGTGTTAATCTGCTAAATTGTAATTACTTTGCTACTATGGCCTACATATTGCCTTACCTCCTCACACTATTTGCACACACAGTAAAAATGCTTAATTTTTTTCTATTGTGTTATTGACTGTGCGCTTGTTTATTCCATGTTTAACCCCGTGTTGTTGTTTGTGTCGCACTGCTATGCTTTATCTTTGCCAGGTCGCAGTTGTAAATGAGAACTTGTTCTTAACTAGCTTACCTGGTTAAATAAAGGTGAAAAAAAATATAATTTGATTAGATATGCATCCAAATTGAAAGAGTGATTTGTAATTTTGATTGTTGTACTCAGTCAGTTGGAAAAGTGCTTAGAGTTTTGAAACATGAGCCATTTTGATTATCTGTTTTGGTTTTTATGGCGGTTTTGGACCAGTGGCTTCTTCCTTGCTGAGCGGCCTTTCAGGTTATGTCGATATAGGACTCGTTTTACTGTGGATATAGATACTTTTGTACGTGTTTCCTCCAGCATCTTCACAAGGTCCTTTGCGGTTGTTCTGGATTTGATTTGCACTTTTCGCACCAAAGTACCAAAGTACAAAGTACACCAAAATCTCTAGGAGACAGAACGCATCTCCTTCCTGAGCGGTGTGACAGCTGCATGCTCCCATGGTGTTTATACTTGCGTACTATTGTTTGTACAGATGAACGTGGTACCTTCAGGCGTTTGGAAATTGCTCCCAAGGATGAACCAGACTTGTGGAGGTCTACCATTTTTTCTGAGGTCTTGGCTGATTTATTTTGATTTTCCCATGTTGTCAAGCAAAGAAGCACTGAGTTTGAAGGTAGGCCTTGAAATACATCCACAGGTGCACCTCCAATTGACTCAAATTATGTCAATTAGCCTATCAGAAGCTTCTAAAGCCATGACATCATTATCTGGAATTTTCCAAGCTGTTTAAAGGTACAGTCAACTTAGTGTATGTAAACTTCTGACCCACTGGAATTGTGATACAGTGAGTTATACGTAAGTGAAATAATCTGTCTGTAAACCATTGTTGAACAAATTTCTTGCGTCATGCAAAAAGGATGTCTTATCCGACTTGCCAAAACTTGTTTGTTAACAAGAAATTTGTTGGGTGGTTGAAAAACGAATTTTAATGATTCCAACCTAAGTGTATGTAAACTTCCGACTTCAACTGTATCTGTCACAAATACATGTATTTTACATATAGAAAACCATAAAGACCTGAGTGAAGTCCCCTATTTGAACATTATGCAAAGTCCAGTGTAATTATCTGCTTCCCCAGCCAGTTCAGTTCTCTGGTCAAACACACAGCTGCCCCAGTCCCAGAAGATTGAGGCTGAGAGATTGTGAGCTGTGGTGGGGTTGAAACTCAGATTTGCATGGGCAGGGAACTGCCACACTCCCAGAATAGAGCCGCACCATAGCCAGATGTTCAGCTGTCCCCAGAGAGTTTCAGTGAGTTTTTAGCACATGGCTTCAGTATTGGAAATATCATGAATACTAGTGGCTTAATAACCAATTGCTTCAGTATTAGAAATATCATGAAGACTAGTGAGGTTATAGCACATGGCTTCAGTATTAGAAATATCATGAAGACTAGTGGCTTTATAACCAATGGCTTCAGTATTAGAAATATCATGAAGACTAGTGAGGTTATAGCACATGGCTTCAGTATTAGAAAATTCATGAAGACTAGTGGCTTTATAACCAATGGCTTCAGTATTAGAAATATCATGAAGACCAGTGAGTTTATAGCACATGGCTTCAGTATTAGTCATATCATGAAGATCAGTGATTTTATAGATAATGGATTCAGTATGAGTAATATCATGAAGACCAGTGATTTTATAGATAATGGCTTCAGTATTAGAAATATCATGAAGACCAGTGAATTTATAGCTAATGGCTTCAGTATTAGTAATATCATGAAGACCAGTGAGTTTATAGCTAATTGTCACTACCGTCATATAAATAATTGGACCATCGCGCAGCGTGAGAAGAGTTCCACATTTTATTAATAGTGAAACTTATCAAAACAAAGTGTCACACTCTGACCATGATTTGCGTTGTTTGTTTCTATGTTTTGTTTGGTCAGGGTGTGATATGAGTGGGCATTCTATGTTGTATGTCTAGTTTGTCTATTTCTATGTGTTTTGGCCTGATATGGTTCTCAATCAGTGGCAGGTGTTTGTCGTTGTCTCTGATTGGGAACCATATTTAGGTAGCCTGTTTTGTATTGTGGTTTGTGGGTTATTGTCTATGTTATGCTGCACGTTAGCACAGTGTTTTGGTAGCAGTCACGTTCGTCTAGTTAGTTAGTTAGTTAGTTAGTTAGTTAGTTAGTTAGTTAGTTAGTTAGTTAGTTAGTTAGTTAGTATGCTTTGTGTTTTTTCTGTCTTTCATTAAAATCATGCATTCACACCACGCTGCGCTTTGGTCTACTCAATACGACGATCGTGACAGAATAACCCACCAACAATGGACCAAGCAGCGTGGTAACGGCCAGCAGTGGCAAAGAACGCAGGACTCATGGACTTGGGAGGAGATTCTGGACGGCGAAGGACCCTGGCCACAGCCAGGGGAATATCGCCGCCCCAAAGCAGAGCTGGTGGCAGCGAAAGCAGAGAGGCGCCGTTATGAGAAGGCAGCACGGCAGTGTGGCTGGAAGCCCGAGAGGCAGCCCCAAAAATGTATTGGGGGGGCACACAGGGAGTGTGGCGAAGCCAGGTTGGAGACCTGCGCCAACTTCCTGTGCTTACCGGAGAGAGAGACTGGGCAGGCACCGTGTTATGAGGTGGAGCGCACTGTGTCCCCGGTGCGTGTGCATAGCCCGGTTCGGTACATTCCAGTGCGGGCTATTCCACCTCGCCGCACTGGCCTGGCTACCGGGAGCATTCAACCAGGTAAGGTTGGGCAGGCTCGGTGCTCAAGAGCTCCAGTGCACCTGCATGGTCCGTTCAATCCAGTGTCACCTCCACGCACCAGCCCTCTGGTGGCAGCCACACGCACCAGGCTGTCTCTCCGTCTCATCCCTACAGGTGCTCCCGCCTGTCCAGCGCCGCCATAGTCTCCCGTCTGTCCTGAGCCGCCAGAGTCCCCCGTCTGTCCTGAGCCGCCAGAGTCCCCCGTCTGTCCTGAGCCGCCATAGTCCCCCGTCTGTCCTGAGCCGCCAGAGTCCCCCGTCTGTCCTGAGCCGCCAGAGTCCCCCGTCTGTCCTGAGCCGCCAGAGTCCCCCGTCTGTCCTGAGCCGCCAGAGTCCCCCGTCTGTCCTGAGCCGCCAGAGTCCCCCGTCTGTCCTGAGCCGCCAGAGTCCCCCGTCTGTCCTGAGCCGCCAGAGTCCCCCGTCTGTCCTGAGCCGCCAGAGTCCCCCGGTCAGCCAGGATCCGCCAGAGCCGCCGGTCAGCCAGGAGCCGCCAGAGCCGCCAGCCAGACAGGAGCTGCCCCTCAGTTCGGAGCTGCCCCTCAGTCCGGAGCTGCCCCTCAGTCCAGAGGCGCTCCTCAGTCCGGTGGGGCCTTTAATTAGGGTCTCAGGCCCAAGGTCGGAGGCGAGGGTCGTCACTCTAAAGAGGCCCTTGAAGAGGGCAATGACTATGGTGGAGTGGGGTCCACGTCCTGCGCCAAAGCCGCCACCGCGGCCAGATGCCCACCCAGACCCTCCCCTGTAGGTTTAGGTTTTGCGGCGGTTTTGCGGAGTCCGCACCTTAGGAGGGGTACTGTCACACTCTGACCATGATTTGCGTTGTTTGTTTCTATGTTTTGTTTGGTCAGGGTGTGATATGAGTGGGCATTCTATGTTGTATGTCTAGTTTGTCTATTTCTATTTGTTTTGGCCTGATATGGTTCTCAATCAGGTGTTTGTCGTTGTCTCTGATTGGGAACCATATTTAGGTAGCCTGTTTTGTATTGTGGTTTGTGGGTTATTGTCTATGTTATGTTGCACGTTAGCACAGTGTTTTGATAGCAGTCACGTTCGTCTTGTTAGTATGTTTGTTTGTTAGTATACTTTGTGTTTTTTCCATGCATTCACACCACACTGCGCTTTGGTCTACTCAATACGACGATCGTGACACAAAGATATAATGATGTGAAGTACGTAGAGCACATGGGCACTACTACAAAACCATATCTATCCCACATCGCAGGTGGGAAAAGGAACACACTAAGTATGATCCCCAATTAGAGGCAACGATTATCAGCTGCCTCCAATTGGGAACCATACTCATACACCAACATAGTATATTTCTATCTAGAAACCCCCTATTGTCACGACCTGACCTAAAACACCATGAAGGTCAGAGTCCACCAGGTCAGAGTCCACCGTCCTCCCCTGCTACTGCTCCCATCCACCTTCCAGCTCAGCTTCCAGTTTGAGGGGAAGCCCTTGTTTGCCAGGCACATGAGAGTGGCCTTCCCCTGCTGCAGCTCCACACTGGAGGGGGGCAGGACTGTCATGGTGGGACGAACGTCACCTAGCAGACAGGTGGGAAGTTGGAGAGAGGGGAGCTGTCAGTCAATCACCAGACTGATATGACAATAATGATGCAGCAGTTTTACATCTTAGCTTTTAACTAAGATGTTTTGTTTTCAATAGGTTTCTGTCCCTCAAACACACAGCTTCTCAGTCTTTCTGTCACTCTTTCACTTATCTTTGAGTAGCTACTGAAGCATCTTATAACTGTTTTAGATTACTGAAAAACCATTCAACTATCTTCAAAACTTTTACTATTTAAAATGAAAATATTTCAGCACTCCTCTCCCTTTATGTAATGGGATAAAATCCTAGGAATCAAACTGCATTTCATTATTCATTATTATTGTTATTTTAAAGAAAATTCCACAGAATATATGACCTATTCCTAAATTATGATCTGTTTAAAATACTGCTGAGGAAGTCAATTCCAGTTGACTGTAACCATGTCAAAAATAATATTACATTTAAAGATTATGCAGAAATATCTCCTCCATTTCCTGGTTGCTAAAATTCTAATAGTTCACCTAACTTCAGTTTATGTGACAAAACAAGCAAGTATAGTGGAAGAGCATGGCTCTCCAACCTGTTCCTGTTGAACTACTGTCCTGTATGTTTTCACTCCAACCCTGTTCCTGTAGAGTTACTGTCCTGTTGGTTTTCACTCCAACCCTGTTCCTGTAGAGTTACTGTCCTGTTGGTTTTCACTCCAACCCTGTTCCTGTAGAGTTACTGTCCTGTAGGTTCACTCCAACCCTGTTCCTGTAGAGTTACTGTCCTGTTGGTTTTCACTCCAACCCTGTTCCTGTAGAGCTACTGTCCTGTAGGTTCACTCCAACCCTGTTCCTGTAGAGCTACTGTCCTGTAGGTTTTCACTCCAACCCTGTTCCTGTAGAGGTACTGTTCTGTAGGTTCACTCCAACCCTAATATAGTTCAGCTGATTCTAAAAAAATACCTGGTTGATAAGCTGAATCAGGTTAATTACAACTTGGGTTCGAGTGAAAACCTACAGGAGGGAAGCTTTACAAGAACAGGGTTGGAGTGGAAACCTACAGGAGGGAAACTCTACAGGAACAGGGTTGGAGTGAAAACCTACAGGACAGTAGCTCTACAAGAACAGGGTTGGAGTGAAAACCTACAGGAGGGAAACTCTACAGGAACAGGGTTGAAGTGAAAACCTACAGGACAGTAGCTCTACAAGAACAGGGTTGGAGTGAAAACCTACAGGAGGGAAACTCTACAGGAACAGGGTTGGAGTGGAAACCTACAGGATGGAAACTCTACAGGAACAGGGTTGGAGTGAAAACCTACAGGAGGGTAGCTCTACAGGAACAGGGTTGGAGTGAAAACCTACAGGACAGTAGCTCTACAAGAACAGGGTTGGAGTGAAAACCTACAGGAGGGAAACTCTACAGGAACAGGGTTGGAGTGGAAACCTACAGGATGGAAACTCTACAGGAACAGGGTTGGAGTGAAAACCTACAGGAGGGTAGCTCTACAGGAACAGGGTTGGAGTGAAAACCTACAGGAGGGTAGCTCTACAGGAACAGGGTTGGAGTGAAAACCTACAGGAGGGTAGCTCTACAGGAACAGGGTTGGAGTGGAAACCTACAGGAGGGTAGCTCTACAGGAACAGGGTTGGAGTGGAAACCTACAGGAGGGTAGCTCTACAGGAACAGGGTTGGAGTGGAAACCTACAGGAGGGTAGCTCTACAGGAACAGGGTTGGAGTGGAAACCTACAGGAGGGTAGCTCTACAGGAACAGGGTTGGAGTGGAAACCTACAGGAGGGTAGCTCTACAGGAACAGGGTTGGAGTGGAAACCTACAGGAGGGTAGCTCTACAGGAACAGGGTTGGAGTGGAAACCTACAGGAGGGTAGCTCTACAGGAACAGGGTTGGAGTGGAAACCTACAGGAGGGTAGCTCTACAGGAACAGGGTTGGAGTGGAAACCTACAGGAGGGTAGCTCTACAGGAACAGGGTTGGTGTGGAAACCTACAGGAGGGTAGCTCTACAGGAACAGGGTTGGAGTGGAAACCTACAGGAGGGTAGCTCTACAGGAACAGGGTTGGAGTGGAAACCTACAGGAGGGTAGCTCTACAGGAACAGGGTTGGAGTGGAAACCTACAGGAGGGTAGCTCTACAGGAACAGGGTTGGAGTGGAAACCTACAGGAGGGTAGCTCTACAGGAACAGGGTTGGAGTGGAAACCTACAGGAGGGTAGCTCTACAGGAACAGGGTTGGAGTGGAAACCTACAGGAGGGTAGCTCTACAGGAACAGGGTTGGAGTGGAAACCTACAGGAGGGTAGCTCTACAGGAACAGGGTTGGAGTGGAAACCTACAGGAGGGTAGCTCTACAGGAACAGGGTTGGAGTGGAAACCTACAGGAGGGTAGCTCTACAGGAACAGGGTTGGAGTGGAAACCTACAGGAGGGTAGCTCTACAGGAACAGGGTTGGAGTGGAAACCTACAGGAGGGTAGCTCTACAGGAACAGGGTTGGAGTGGAAACCTACAGGAGGGTAGCTCTACAGGAACAGGGTTGGAGTGGAAACCTACAGGAGGGTAGCTCTACAGGAACAGGGTTGGAGTGGAAACCTACAGGAGGGTAGCTCTACAGGAACAGGGTTGGAGTGGAAACCTACAGGAGGGTAGCTCTACAGGAACAGGGTTGGAGTGGAAACCTACAGGAGGGTAGCTCTACAGGAACAGGGTTGGAGTGGAAACCTACAGGAGGGTAGCTCTACAGGAACAGGGTTGGAGTGGAAACCTACAGGAGGGTAGCTCTACAGGAACAGGGTTGGAGTGGAAACCTACAGGAGGGTAGCTCTACAGGAACAGGGTTGGAGTGGAAACCTACAGGAGGGTAGCTCTACAGGAACAGGGTTGGAGTGGAAACCTACAGGAGGGTAGCTCTACAGGAACAGGGTTGGAGTGGAAACCTACAGGAGGGTAGCTCTACAGGAACAGGGTTGGAGTGGAAACCTACAGGAGGGTAGCTCTACAGGAACAGGGTTGGAGTGGAAACCTACAGGAGGGTAGCTCTACAGGAACAGGGTTGGAGTGGAAACCTACAGGAGGGTAGCTCTACAGGAACAGGGTTGGAGTGGAAACCTACAGGAGGGTAGCTCTACAGGAACAGGGTTGGAGTGGAAACCTACAGGAGGGTAGCTCTACAGGAACAGGGTTGGAGTGGAAACCTACAGGAGGGTAGCTCTACAGGAACAGGGTTGGAGTGGAAACCTACAGGAGGGTAGCTCTACAGGAACAGGGTTGGTGAGCCCTGGTGTAACCAAAAGTATATTATTATGAACAGCAGAATTAGTAAGATAGCAGCACTTTGCAAAAGAAAGCTAATATAAAATAAAAGTGCAAAAATAGATAGATAGTATGACTATTTGCTATATTTCTAAGATTTAAGAAAATAAGAAATTAGATGTAGATTAACTTACTTCCAACATCCAGTCTAGTGCCTCCAACAAAAGTGTACCACAGTGATACAAACTCATGCAACGGCCATACAAAAACCCTTGAAACTGTAGAGACAAGGCTCTATCTCTTTGTAAACCTACATTTATCCAAACCACTCTCAAATTTCAACAATACCACCATTGTTCGAAATTAATACACACTTTATAAGCACCTTGTTTGATATACCATCTTGAATAGGCATTTTAATTTAACTTAATTTACTTCTAAGGTTAATGAATGCAACACAAATTATTTTAAAAATAAATACACATTTCTACTTTCTATTTAAGGTAGTTGTAATAGTGTTAAGAAATTGAATTGGTATTTTGATAACAGAGGTCAAGATCGAGAATTGAATACTACTTACACTCAGTTTGGTCCCTCCACCAAAAGTCCACCACAGTGACAGTCTGATTGACTCGCAGTACAAAAATCTCCAGACACACACATAGGGGAATGTTATTAACACAACATGGAACTGATCAATGAATCTTACGTTGTCACTGATGTCCCCTACTGGTATACTCTGGAACTCCAGGAGATTGGACACATTCACGTTCCCTGTTCACCATTAAACATTCAACAGTATGAAAACTGCTGTGCACTATGTTGATAATATCTAATCATATTTTAACAAGTAATCATGAAAAGAGCTTGATACAGCAATGAAGGAATGTGTCAGTATAAATACGGTGGTGTAATGACTTTCAGACAACACATGGAGCAGGATTTCAGAACTTTTCTTAATGACAGTGCAGTGATTTGCCCAGGACGAACATTTCTATAGAGAGACACTTTGCATTGGCATCACATGCTTCAGTGCTCTGGGAGTGTTTATAGCCCTGTGAGTTGAACACTTCATGTGAGAGCTGTATTTCATTTAAACAGAACACACGGCAACCATGACTTTCATCACCATCTTCATCTGGACTCTTATCTGTCACGCACAAGGTGAGAGACATTTTGAACATTTTCAGAATGAAAATTCAAGTTCTCTCACTTAAAAATATGAGAGAGGCCTGTAATTTTCACCATAGGCACACTTCAACTATGACAGACAAAATGAGAAAATAAATTCCAGAAAATCACATTGTAGGATTTTTTATTAATTAATTTGCAAATTATGTTGGAAAATAAGTATTTGGTCAATAACAAAAGTTTATCTCAATACTTTGTTATATACCCTTTGTTGGCAATGACAGAGGTCAAACGTTTTCTGTAAGTCTTCACAAGGTTTTCACACACTGTTGCTGGTATTTTGACCCATTCCTCCATGCAGATCTCCTCTAGAGCAGTGATGTTTTGGGGCTGTTGCTGGGCAACACAGACTTTCAACTCCCTCCAAAGATTTTCTATGGGGTTGAGATCTGGAGACTGGCTAGGCCACTCCAGGACCTTGAAATGCTTCTTACGAAGCTACTCCTTCGTTGCCCGGGCGGTGTGTTTGGGATCATTGTCATGCTGAAAGACCCAGCCACGTTTCATCTTCAATGCCCTTGCTGATGGAAGGAGGTTTTCACTCAAAATCTCACGATACATGGCCTCATTCATTCTTTCCTTTACACGGATCAGTCGTCCTGGTCCCTTTGCAGAAAAACAGCCCCAAAGCATGATGTTTCCACCCCCATGCTTCACAGTAGGTATGGTGTTCTTTGGATGCAACTCAGCATTCTTTGTCCTCCAAACACGACGAGTTGAGTTTTTACCAAAAAGTTATATTTTGGTTTCATCTGACCATATGACATTCTCCCAATCTTCTTCTGGATCATCCAAATGCTCTCTAACAAACTACCAGAGAGAATACAGTAGACGGCACACGTCAAACGTGTGATTTATGACCCTATGTCATGGGTCACGTGTGTATGCCCATATCTGGGTATCCTGTCAGGACATGCTGGCGGGAAGTTATCACGTGCTCTAGGGAGTGCCCATATATGGGCATCCTGTCAGGACATCCTGTCGTCCGTTCTCACGCCTTAGAGTGAGTGTTAATTTATGCATGTATTTCATCTGTTACTTTGAAGTTGTCATGATGATTGATGTGTAGGGACCTTGTTGAACTGGGGGATGTGTTTGAACATTTCAAAGAGTATGACCCCCACCATGTTTTAGGGACCTTAGGGCTGTTGTCTATGAAACAGGAATGTCCGGGGTTATTGGGGGCAGACGCATTATAAATAAGCCCCAGAACACAATAAGCGCCCCAGAACACGAAACAAGAAATTTATAAAATCAACATAGAACATTAAACCGTAAAATTAAACATGTGTCCAAGGCCAATTCTGGGTGTACTTTGTGCCAAGAACCCAATGACAAAAGCATCGAGGAGGAGAAGTTTTGAATATGAGTGATGGACATATGGCTCACATATTCCAACCTGAGGATTCAACTGTGAAGATTTTCACAGAAAATGGCCCCAGCCCACTTTATCAAGCAAAACCTTGTAGTTTTTCTCCAGCACTGCGTATGAGAGAATGGCTTAAGATACGACTAGTGCTATGTCAGATCGAACAAGCCCTGAGTGGTACATCCTTGCCAGGCTACGCGTTGGAGGAGGAGGTGTGCGGGCGCGATGATTTGAAAGCCATAAGAATCTCTTCAATGGCGTATAGCCCCGACTCCAAAGTGACAATTTTAGCTTGTGAACAATATGCTAGTTCAAATGCTACAAAATCTGTTAGTTCATATGTATTTTCCAAAGCCTGCAAGGATGTGAACTATTTTATGCCGATCTTTAGCTTTAAATGATCCGATTATCATATTTACCTGGCCATGATGAAAAAAATTGACATTCTTTTCCAAAATCGTGAACAATTACTCCGCTGGGCGGAGGGTAGTGGTTAGAGCGTTGGACTAGTAACCAGAAGGTTGCAAGTTCAAACCCCCGGCAGGGTAGCCTAGTGGTTAGAGCGTTGGACTAGTAACCAGAAGGTTGCAAGTTCAAACCCCCGGCAGGGTAGCCTAGTGGTTAGAGCGTTGGACCAGAAGGTTGCAAGTTCAAACCCCCGAGCTGACATGGTAAAATTCTGTCGTTCTGCTCCTGAACTGTTCCTAGGCCGTCATTGAAAATAAGAATTTGTTCTTAACTGCCTTGCCTGGTAAAATAAAAATAAATAAAAAACATGCCCAGGGTCTACATGGAATGAAAACTTGCTCTCTTGTGAGAGCCTGTCTTGACGAAGGTGAATTGGAAACGGATTGATGTCAGGAGCAGATGAAACAGACCGCAGGCTTTACCTTAGATCCAAACATCAGTCCAGAACAGCGTGAAGACAGAACAGCCAAAAAGATCATCTTCCTTCCTCATGGAGCTTTTTGAAGGTGAGTTGAATATTCAATGTGATGTTTGTATATAGATATATCTATTATTTAAGAATGATATGTATTAATTATTTTCATTCACGTATATGTTTTTTTTTAAAGAAGGCTATCCATTGAACCATGGTTTTTATTCATACTGTTTGTAAACAATAGCTTATACCCTCTTAGGGTCTTTTTGACACTCTAATTATATCAAACCTCTCAGACTAGAAAGTCGTTTTTTATTTTACCTTTATTTAACTAGGCAAGTCAGTTAAGAACAAATTCTTATTTTCAATGACTGCCTAGGAACGGTGGGTTAACTGCCTTGTTCAGGGGCTTGTTACAGAAGACTACTGTTGTACATTGAATAGACATTCATCCCTGTTACACCTTGATGTGATGGCTCTTTATGTTTGTACATGTTTATAATCCACATAGTGTGAATAGTGGTTTCCATAAAGTTATTAACCCCCTAAACCGGAATATGAAATGACATTTATGATCGTTCTTACCACTATTACTTTGGGTTCTAATCCCATCTTTCAGAATCCCCACTGTGAACAAATCTGTAACATTCATGATCCTTCACTATATTTATCCCTAAACCTCCCACACAAACTATTGTCTATTGCTAGTCTCAATGACCTTACTAACAATATGAAAGTGTTATACATAGCTAAATACATTGTTGGAGACAGTTTTCATGTCTTTCATTATGCAAACAATTTGTTTATTAAATTCTATTTCTCATTAAGAATAATGTTGTTTTAATTCTATATGGGTCCTGCTTTGCTATGGTCCTGTGTTCTCTTATCGGTCAATGATTTTAATTACAATATAGCAATTATTTTCTCGGCTCAATTACTTAGAAGGGCTTGTGGTACACTCACTCTAAGGCATGAGAACGGACGACAGGATGTCCTGACAGGATGCCTATATATGGGCACTCCCTAGAGCACGTGATAACTTTCCGCCAGGATGTCCTGACAGGATGCCCAGATATGGGCATACACACGTGACCCATGACATAGGGTCATAAATCACACGTTTGACGTGTGCCGTCTACTGTATTCTCTCTGGTAGCCTACCAAAAGCTTCCCACAATAAGTTGGGTGAATTTTGGTCCATTCCTCCTGACAGAGCTGGTGTAATTAAGTCAGGTTTTTAGTCCTCCTTGCTCGCATACACTTTTTCCGTTCTGCCCATATATTTTCTATGGGATTGAGGTCAGTGCTTTGTGATGGCCCCTGCAATACCTTGACCTAGTTGGCCTGAAGCCATTTTGACACAAATTTGGAAGTATGCTTGGGGTCATTGTCCATTTGGAAGTCCCACTTGCGACCAAGCTTTCACTTTCTGACTGATGTCTTAAGATGTTGCTGTTATATGGGCACACCCTAGAACACATAATAACTTCCCGCCAGGATGTCCTGACAGGATGCCCATATATGGGCATACACACGGGACCCATGACATGGGGTCATAAATAGCACGTTTGACGTGTGCCGTCTACTGTACTCTCCCTGCTACCCAACACGTTTGACCCAAATTAAAGAATTTAAAGGCAATGCTACCAAATACGAATTGAGTGTATGTAAACTTCTGACCCACTGGGAATGTGATGAAAGAAATAAAAGCTGAAATAACTGATTCTCTCTACTATTATTTTGACATTTCACATTCTTAAAATAAAATGGTGATCCTAACGTGGTGATCCTAACTGACCTAAGATAGGGCATTTTTACAACGATTAAATGTATTTGGCTAGGTTTATGTAAACTTCAACTGTATGTATTGCTGTTCCAGTAGCAGCTGGAGGAGAGCAGCAGCAGCAGCACAGACTGAAGAGAGACATGTTATTGAAATGTTATTGCTAGTGTTTCCCAGTATCACCAGAGCGGGCCCTCCTCCACAGAGGAACCACCAAGAGATGATGTCATTCTCTATGGACTTAACATCATCTCTGACTCTACATTCTCAGGTTCATCATTTGAATGAGAGATAACATTTATAGTGAAGCTAAATGTTAGTTGTATTTGGTGGAAGGGGTTTCTTGCAGGTTGGCTTCAGATCTATAGATATCATGTAATACTGACTACTAATGGCCCATAGTGTTAACATGACTGTGTGTGAGTAGGTTTGTGTTTATAATGGGAGCACTAGTTGCACTGTCTGTCTATAGGCTTTTCATTGTATATTTACTATACAAGATAGAGACCACAGTGGTGCTGTATCATACTATAGTGGGGCAATATCTGATACAATACTCCTGTGGTCGCAGTGTATAATGAATGGTAGGTTCACAGACAACAGTTCTATGTCTAGTTTTGATTTACATTTGTGGCACCTTAATTGGGGAGGACTGGCTCATAGTGACGACTGGAACGGTATGAATGGAATTGTACTGAACTCATCAAACATATGGTTTCTATGTGTTTGATACCCTTCCATTCACTCCATTTCAGTCATTAATCTGAGCCATCCTCCCCTCAGCAGCCTCCTGTGACCTACAGTGATATTAATACTGAAGACATGTGCAATAAACTTAATGGTCTTCATGATATTACTAATACTGAATCCATTAACTATAAACCCACTGGTCTTCATGATATTACTAATATTGAATCCATTATCTATAAAATCACCGGTCTTCATGATATTACTAATACTGAATCCATGATCTATAAAATCACTGGCCTTCATGATATTACTAGTACTGAATCCATTATCTATAAAATCACTGGCCTTCATGAGCTGTGTGTTTGACTAGAGAACTGAACATGGACTGGGGAGGCAGATATTACACTGGACTTTGCATAATGTTCAAATAGGGGACTTCAATCTAAGATATTTTTATGAATTTCTATATGTAAACTAAATGTATTTGTGACAGATATGTACAGTATAATCGTGATATCAAAATAGTACTTCTTGAATGGAATCAATATGACTGTATTCACTCTTTCAGGGTTGGAGGGGTATAGAAGTTGAGTAGGTGATGAATAGTTGGGTTTGGACAGGGTAAACAATCATATATTTCTGTACTTAAATGGGTGCTTTTCATAATATGAAGTTCAATAAAACGTTTTTAAAAAATCTAAACCTTTTCTGAATGTTGTTCAACATTTCCTGCAAAATCAAGCATTTCTTACAGCTCTGTTTCCTTAGTGGTCCCAGTGTCTTTACACAAATGTCCATTGTTGCAGAATACATTAAGAGATATGTACAGTAACATTGTCCATAGACAAGTCTAACCAATTCCATTATTGTTTTGTATTGTCATATTTTGATGAAATGGTGTTTAGAATACTTTAGAATACAGGAGATTCCG
This sequence comes from Oncorhynchus clarkii lewisi, assembly GCF_045791955.1. Taxonomy (NCBI): domain Eukaryota; kingdom Metazoa; phylum Chordata; class Actinopteri; order Salmoniformes; family Salmonidae; genus Oncorhynchus; species Oncorhynchus clarkii. The sequence continues at coordinate 29,451,599 of NC_092178.1, read as the reverse complement.
TAGCTCTGCTGCTGTTGAGTCAGAGCAGTTCCTCTATAGCTGAGGGAGGATTTTGTACGACGCTCTGACACATTAAAACCCGTTGTACCTCTGACAGTAGTAATCTCCAGCATCTTCAGCCTGGACTCCACTGACAGTCAGAGTGTAATGAGAACCAGATACACTCCCACTGAAACTCTGTCGCCCTCCTCTGACCACAGTGTGTTATGGCAGTTTGGGTGATAAAGTGGGTGTTTTACTGTATGGTGTTTTTAAATCAACTATTTGGTACAGTTTCACAACTCTAAGCATAAAAACCCGAAACAGATCATCAAAATGGCTCATGTTTCAAAACTCTAAGCACATTTCCAACTGACTGAGTACAACAAACAAAGTCACAAATCACTCTCAATTTGGGTGCATATCCAATTGAAGTATCTGCTGTTCAAAATGAAATATTCACTTACTTCTTGAATGATTTCCTTGTATTTGGCTAACAATGCAATCAACTATCATGTAATTAATCAAACTACTCAAAAATGATAACTACCGAACCAAAATAATGTAGTGCCTGGTTAACATATAACTGCTAAACACTGTACATTTCTGAATTTTTACCTCATAAATGTAACAATTTGAAATCAATTTAAGTTTGAAGGGAAACCAAACTATAGATGTGGCTGTAAATACTACATCATCATTCTCCATCAACCATTTTAATTGAACTAATTACATTGGTAACCAGTTTATAATAGTAACCTCGGGGGTTTGTGGTATATGGCCAATATACCACGGCTAAGGGCTGTGTCCAGGCACTCCGAGTTACGTTGTACCTAAGAACAGCCCTTAGACATGGAATATTGGCCATATACCACACACCCACGTGCCTTATTGCTTAATTATAGTGTACAATGTACTGTTGAAACACCTGGGTTGTATAGAACAATATATTCCAGTCATTATCTGAATTTCATTGATACACTGCAAGCTGATGAATTTAAAGCAGAGAGACAGGAGATACTGTATCAGTAGAGAAGCTGATTTTGAACAATGTTGCATGGGGCAGAAATGGCGTACAACATGACTCTGTAAAAAGACCGCTATTGTGAACCGCTAATCTAACTTTGGGTTGGGGAAGTCCTGTGGTTTGGGGGTGGAATGGGAACTGTTTGTCTTGTTCAGTCTCATCACTTGTTTTTCTGTCCATGGGAACCTGTTTTGTACCTTATTAAAAAGATACAATCATTTGATCACCAACATATAATAAATGGTATACAAACAACGTGCTACAGTTTTACAGTAGCCAACTGCTTTACAATACCCCTGTTTCTGATGATTTGTCCTACGTACAGTATGTACTGTATAAGGATAATACAACTATAAGACTGACATACAGTGTCTTCAGAAAGTATTCATACCCCTTGAATTATGCCACATTTTGTTGTGTTACAGCCTGAATTCAAAATGCATTAAAAATATTGTTTCCTCACCCATCTACACACAATACCCCATAATGACCAAGTGAAAACATGTTTTGGAAAACTTTTGCAAATGTATTGAAAACGAAATATAGAAATAGCTCATTTACATAAGTATTCCCACCCCTGAGTCAATACTTTGTAGAACCACCTTTGCAGTGATTACAGCTGTGAGTCTTTCTGGGTAAGTCTCTAAGAGCTTTCCACACTTGGACTGTGCAACATTTCCCCATTTCTCTTATGAAAATTCTTAAATCTCTGTCAAATTTGTTGTTGATCATTGATAAATAATCAAATGTATTTTTTGCCATAGATTTTTTAAGTCAAAACTGTAACTCGGCCACTCCGGAACATTCACTGTCTTCCTGGTAAGCAACTCCAGTGTAGATTTTCCTGATTTTAGGTTAAAGTCCTGCTGAAAGGTGAATTTGTTTCCTAATGTCTGGTGGAAAGCAGACTGAACCAGGTTTTCCTATTGGATTTTGCCTGTGCTTTGCTCCATTTCATTTATTATTTATCCTGAAAAACTCCCTAGTCCATAATGATTACAAGCATACCCATTACATGAAGCAGTTACCACTATGTTTGAAAATATGGAGAGTTGTACTCAGTAATGTGTTGTATTGGATTTGCCCCAAACATAACACTTGGTATTAAGGACAGAAAATTCATTGCCTTGTTTTTTGCAGTATTATTTTGGTGCCTTGTTGCAAACAGAATGCATGTTTTGAAATATTTGTATTCTGTACAGACTTCCTTCTTTTCACTCTGTCAATTAGATTAGTATTGTGGAGTAACTAAAATGTTGTTGATCCATCCTCCGATTGATCCTATCACAGCCATTAAACTCTGTAACTGTTTTAAAATCATCTTTGGCCTCATGGTGAAATTGCTGAGCGGTTTCCTTTCTCTCCGGCATCTGAGTTCGGAAGGACACTTGTATCTTTGTAGTGACTGGGTGTACTGATACAACATCCAATGTGTAATTAATAAATTCAATAACTACATTTTTTTTATCCTGAACTTATTTAGGATTGCCATAACAAAAGGAAGGAATACTTATTGACTCAAGACAATTCAGCTTTCACTTTTTATTAATTGTATTTCTTAACATTTCTTAGAACATTATTTGACTTTGGCATTATGGGAGATTGTGTGTAGGCATGAGACACAAAATCATAATATAATCTATTTTAAAATCAGGCTGGAATTTTTTGGGGAAAAGTCAAGGGGTGTGAATACTTTCTGAAGGCACTGTATTTCTGAACATGCTCACAACCTGCCGTTGGATTCAAATGATTTAAAACATTGTGCATGTCAAGTTATGGTCAAATACTGTGTGGAAAATGATATTTACCCTCTACTCTAAATTGAATATTATATTTACCATCTACTATTCTTTCTATTCACCACTTCAAAAATAAAAGCAAGTTAGATTTGATTTTGCTTGAATGACTCAAGAGTGAAAGTTCTGTGAAACCCCAATGAATTCACAATAAAAGTTCTGAAAATAAGATAGAGGGCATTACAAGTGTTAGGAATTTTAAGTTTTGTATTACGAGTTTTGAAAATATACCACTTCCATCTGAAAATCTGCAAGTTCCCCAGAACTGTATAAAAATAAAGTTACACTATATATATCCATTAAATTGTTGGGAGCATATGCAGGATGTGTGACGTATATCTATGTAGAGTGTTCTACTTTCTCTCTTTCTATTTATACAGTTAGTCAGCACCTCTACAATAAATGCTGGGTGTGAATCAGCTCATGATTTTTACAACCTGATCATAACCCCCCAAAAAACTGTTTATAGTTTCATAAAATGTTTTCAACTACAGTATGTCAATCTCAAGCTTTTTTTCTAATTATAAACATAAAGGCATGTTCCTTTGGGTGCAGAAAGTTGTTTGTCTGTTTACCAAATGTGTTGATACATCTGACATATGGCAAGTTCTACCTTCATTTGGTTCAGAATTAATTTTGTTTGGCGGTGTTGGCAAGTAGGCTCACTTCTTGTTGCGGGTTAGACTGAAACTAAAATGGTTAAACCCATATTGGGCATCAGAGTGGTGTAAGGTTTGAAATGCATGCTTTTATTGATCAATTTAGGCAGACATGTTGTTGCATAGATCTAGTGTGGTTTTCCATTGTGCTCTCTTCTAAAATACCTGATTTTGACATGCATTGAGGCAACTTCACAAGTAGACAAATATTCCAAAACACTATGGTAAGTTGAAGCTCCTCTGAACCAAAGCAGAAGTACATGTACTGTAAGAGAAACTTATTCATAGTAACCAAATACATGTATGTATTTATGGGAAAGCTGACAGAAGCAATACAATTTAGGCTTTGACCAATGGAGGTCAAGCTTGAAGGGCGAAAGATCACCAAAATAATAAATCTAGGCTAACCTATGGATACCTAGAAAGTACAGCCTATACAGTCAGCAACCCCAAATGTGGGTTTTGTTGTGGACAAAACAGCAGGGGCAATGGGCCTCTTAATTGGCTGCTCTAAAAACACCTAAAACATATATTTATTTTTGAGAGTACCCAGATTTGTTAAGGTTAGGGTTAGGGGGTTTGACTATGGGTAGGCACTGCTGAACAGCGCCGTCTGGTTCACCCGCCGGTGGAGGCAGCAGTAGGAGGTGACCAGCACAGAGAACGGGATCACAAACCCTAAAAGGGTCTGCAAGACAAGCACAGCAACTCTTTCAGCATCGGAGCCCTTGTGTTGCTGGCAATGGAGTCCGCCATCAACCACATCGCGAGTGGCAACAGTGGGGGATGTCAGAGCACAGGCGAGCCCCCACAGGGCTAGGAGCAGCACCACCTCCCCCTTGCGCCCCAGCCTGTTCCACATCTGCGGGTAGAGTACCTGGAGGTAGCGATGGACACCGAGTAGAGTAACCGTTAGCACGTTAGAACACAGGCTGAGGTAGAGCAGGAAGGTGGCTAACTTGCATACGGCATGGCCCAGAGTCCAGTCGGACAGGATATTGTAGATCCAAACGGGAACCATGGCCAGGCACAGGATGTCAGAGGAAGCCAGGTTCAGCATGAGGCACAGGGTGAAGTTTAGGCGTCGGGACGAGCGGCGCAGGATGACCACCAGGACAGCTATGTTACCAGGGAGGCCTATAACACAGCACAGCCCCAGGATGATGCTCGATATCAGGCTGCCCGAATTCCAGCTAGCCAGAATCAAAGTGGAGTCCAAGCTAGAGTTGTTGGAGGAGGTCATGTTCACAATGGTCCTGAAAGAATACGAGATCTAAGAGCTATCTGGAAGACAGTAGACTTTAGACATTTAATTATTTGTTTATCGTTCTTCAAATCCTCACACGTTTGTTATCTTCTCTTGAACTCTTGTCATAGAGTGATAATAAGGAAACTGATGTGGGTTAACTGCCTCTGGTCAGATTCCTCCTGACAAAGCTGTGTGTTTGTGAGTGTGAGCTTGAGTCTGAGCCTTTGTGTGAGTGTGAGTGAGTGAGAGAGAGAGAGAGAGAGAGAGAGAGATTTGTGTTTGAGGTTAACAGTTCGATACTCCCAATTTTGTCATTAAGGCTACAAAACCTCCCTCAGTCAGTGTCATGTGTCTATTGATGAGAATCCTCTACAGGAACAGGGTTGGAGTGAGAACCTACAGGACAGTAGCTCTACAGGAACAGGGTTGGAGTGAAAACCTACAGGACAGTAGCTCTACAGGAACAGGGTTGGAGTGAAAACCTACAGGACAGTAGCTCAACAGGAACAGGGTTGAAGCCATGCTCTAACACTATACTTCTTTGTTTTATCACATAAACAGAAATTAGGTGAACTATTAGAATTTTAGCAACCAGGAAATGGTGTAGTGATTTCTGCATAATGCATCTTTAAATGTAATATTATATTGACATGGTTACAGTCAACTGGAATTTAATCAAACAGCATTATTTTAAACAGATTGTCATTTAAGAATTGGTCCTACATTCTGTGGAATTTTCTTTAAAATAATAAAAATTATGAATTATGAAATGCAGTTTGATTCCTAGGATTCTATCCCATTCCATAAAGGGAGAGGTATGTTGAAATATTTTAATTTTACATAGTTGTAAAGGATGCGTGACTGGTGGCAGTGAAGTCAGACACTGGAGAGCAGAACTATGTAATAGCCAGAGCAGTTAAATGTCAAAACTAATGGCATAAAGAAATAACCAACTTGGGTACAAAACCCGACGTGCACCAGTAACGATGTGCACAAGCACTTACAGAAACAATTCCACACAAAGACATGGGGGGAACAGAGGGTTAAATACACAAGACTTACTGAGGGAAATGAGAACCAGGTGTGTCGGAAAAAACAAGACAAAACAAATGAAAAATGAAAAGTGGAATGACGATGGCTAGAAGACAGGTGACACCGAACACCGAACGCTGCCCGAGCAAGAGGAACCAACTTCTGTGGAAGTCGTGACAGTAACCCCCCCCCCCCCCCCCCCCCCCCCCCTTGATGCACGGTTCGAGGACGACCCAGAGGGCGAGGTGCAGGGCGATCCGGACGGAGACGGTGGAACTCCCGCAACATTGAAGGGTCCAACACGTCCTCCACCGGAACCCAGCATATCTCCTCCGGACCGTACCCCTCCCAGTCCTTGAGGTACTGAAGGCCCCTCGCCCGACGCCTCGAATCCACAATGGAACAAACGAAGTACACAGGGGGCGGAGGAACCTCCCGCACCTCAGATTCCTGAAACGGTCCAGCCACCACCGGCTTCTCATGAGGGATGTTTATTGTACTATATTTGCTCAATTTATGTGACTGTTTCGTGCATAGTGAAGTTATTAATTACACTTTGGATGCTGTGTCAGTAAACTCAGTGACTACAAAGAAACAATAATTCTTCCTAACTCAGTTACCGGAGAGAAAGGAAACCGGTCAGGGATTTCACCATGAGGCCAATGGTGACTTTAAAACAGTTACATAGTTTAATGGCTGTGATAGGAGAAAACGGAGGTTGGATAAACAACATTGTAGTTACTCCACAATACTAATCTAATTAAACAGAGTGAAAAGAAGGAAGCCTGTACAGAATAAAAAATATTTAAAAACATGCATCCTGTTTGCAACAAGGCACCAAAATAATACTGCAACAAATGAGGCAAGGATTTTTTTTGTCCTTAATACGAAGTGTGATGTTTGGGGAAAATCCAATACACCACGTTACTGAGAACCTTTCCACATTTTCAAGCATAGTGGTAACTGATTCATGTAATGGGTATGGTTGTAATCGTTAAGGACTGGAGAGATGTCAGGATAAATAATACATGGAATGGAGCCAAGCACATGCAAGATCCTATAGAAAAACCTCTTTCAGTCTGCTTTCCATCAGACATTGGGAAACAAATTCACTATTCATCATGAATATTGTGTGTAGATGGGTGAGGATGCAGTCGTTTTAATGCATTTTGAATTCAGGCTGTAACACAACAAAATGTTGCATAATTCAAGGGGTATGAATACTTTCTGAAGGCACTGTACAGTGGGGCAAAAAAGTATTTAGTCAGCCACCAATTGTGCAAGTTCCCCCACTTAAAAAGATGAGAGAGGCCTGTAATTTTCATCATAGGTACACTTCAACTATGACAAACAAAATGAGGGGAAAAAATCCAGAAAATCACATTGTAGAATTTTTGATGAATTTATTTGCAAATTATGGTGGAAAATAAGTATTTGGTAAATAACAAAAGTTTATCTCAATACTTGGTTATATACCCTTTGTTGGCAATGACAGAGGTCAAACGTTTTCTGTAAGTCTTCACAAGGTTTTCACACACTGTTGCTGGTATTTTGGCCCATTCCTCCATGCAAATCTCCTCTAGAGGAGTGATGTTTTGGGGCTGTTACTGGGCAACACGGACTTTCAACTCCTTCCAAAGATTTTCTATGGGGTTGAGATCTGGAGACTGGCTAGGCCACTCCAGGATCTTCTTCGTTGCCCGGGCGGTGTGTTTGGGATCATTGTCATGCTGAAAGACCCAGCCACGTTTCATCTTCAATGCCCTTGCTGATGGAAGGAGGTTTTCACTCAAAATCTCACGATACATGGCCCCATTCATTCTTTCCTTTACACGGATCAGTCATCCTGGTACCTTTGCAGAAAAACTGCCCCAAAGCATGATGTTTCCACCCCCATGCTTCACAGTAGGTATGGTGTTCTTTGGATGCAACTCAGCATTCTTTGTCCTCCAAACACGACGAGTTGAGTTTTTACCAAAAAGTTATATTTTGGTTTCATCTGACCATATGATATTCTCCCAATCTTCTTCTGGATCATCCAAATGCTCTCTAGCAAACTTCAGACGGGCCTGGACATGTACTGGCTTAAGCAGGGGGACACGTCTGGCACTGCAGGATTTGAGTCCCTGGCGGCGTAGTGTGTTACTGATGGTAGGCTTTGTTACTTTGGTCCCAGCTCTCTGCAGGTGATTCACTAGGTCCCCCCGTGTGGTTCTGGGATTTTTGCTCACCGTTCTTGTGATCATTTTGACCCCACGGGGTGAGATCTTGCGTGGAGCCCCAGATCGAGGGAGATTATCAGTGGTCTTGTATGTCTTCCATTTCCTAATAATTGCTCCCACAGTTGATTTCTTCAAACCAAGCTGCTTACCTATTGCAGATTCAGTCTTCCCAGCCTGGTGCAGATCTACAATTTTGTTTCTGGTGTCCTTTGACAGCTCTTTGGTCTTGGCCATAGTTGAGTTTGTAGTGTGACTGTTTGAGGTTGTGGACCCTCTGTCTTTTATACTGATAACAAGTTCAAACAGGTGCCATTAACACAGGTAACGAGTGGAGGACAGAGGAGCCTCTTAAATAAGAAGTAACAGGTCTGTGAGAGCCAGAAATCTTGCTTGTTTGTAGGTGACCAAATACACACCATTGGTGCGGCTGGATTCCGGTTTGGATGCGCGCTGTGTTAAGAAGCAGTACGGCTGGTTGGGTTGTGTATCGGAGGACGCATGACATTCAACCTTCGTCTCTCCCGAGCCCGTACGGGAGTTGTAGCAATGAGACAAGATAGTAGCTACTACAACAATTGGATACCACGAAATTGGGGAGAAAAAGGGGTAAAATTCAACAAAAAAAAACAACAAAAAAATTCCTACAATACAGTGCCTTGCGAAAGTATTCGGCCCCCTTGAACTTTGCGACCTTTTGCCACATTTCAGGCTTCAAACATAAAGATATAAAACTGTATTTTTTTGTGAAGAATCAACAACAAGTGGGACACAATCATGACGTGGAACGACATTTATTGGATATTTCAAACTTTTTTAACAAATCAAAAACTGGGCGTGCAAAATTATTCAGCCCCTTTACTTTCAGTGCAGCAAACTCTCTCCAGAAGTTCAGTGAGGATCTCTGAATGATCCAATGTTGACCTAAATGACTAATGATGATAAATACAATCCACTTGTGTGTAATCAAGTCTCCGTATAAATGCACCTGCACTGTGATAGTCTCAGAGGTCCGTTAAAAGCGCAGAGAGCATCATGAAGAACAAGGAACACACCAGGCAGGTCCGAGATACTGTTGTGAAGAAGCTTAAAGCCGGATTTGGATACAAAAAGATTTCCCAAGCTTTAAACATCCCAAGGAGCACTGTGCAAGCGATAATATTGAAATGGAAGGAGTATCAGACCACTGCAAATCTACCAAGATCTGGCCGTCCCTCTAAACTTTCAGCTCATACAAGGAGAAGACTGATCAGAGATGCAGCCAAGAGGCCCATGATCACTCTGCATGAACTGCAGAGATCTACAGCTGAGGTGGGAGACTCTGTCCATAGGACAACAATCAGTCGTATATTGCACAAATCTGGCCTTTATGGAAGAGTGGCAAGAAGAAAGCCATTTCTTAAAGATATCCATAAAAAGTGTTGTTTAAAGTTTGCCACAAGCCACCTGGGAGACACACCAAACATGTGGAAGAAGGTGCTCTGGTCAGATGAAACCAAAATTGAACTTTTTGGCAACAATGCAAAACGTTATGTTTGGCGTAAAAGCAACACAGCTCATCACACTGAACACACCATCCCCACTGTCAAACATGGTGGTGGCAGCATCATGGTTTGGGCCTGCTTTTCTTCAGCAGGGACAGGGAAGATGGTTAAAATAACCTGATGGAGTCTGCAAAAGACCTGAGACTGGGACAGAGATTTGTCTTCCAACAAGACAATGATCCAAAACATAAAGCAAAATCTACAATGGAATGGTTCAAAAATAAACATATCCAGGTGTTAGAATGGCCAAGTCAAAGTCCAGACCTGAATCCAATCAAGAATCTGTGGAAAGAACTGAAAACTGCTGTTCACAAATGCTCTCCATCCAACCTCACTGAGCTCGAGCTGTTTTGCAAGGAGGAATGGGAAAACATTTCAGTCTCTCGATGTGCAAAACTGATAGAGACATACCCCAAGCGACTTACAGCTGTAATCGCAGCAAAAGGTGGCGCTACAAAGTATTAACTTAAGGGGGCTGAATAATTTTGCACGCCCAATTTTTCAGTTTTTGATTTGTTAAAAAAGTTTGAAATATCCAATAAATGTCGTTCCACTTCATGATTGTGTCCCACTTGTTGTTGATTCTTCACAAAAAAATACAGTTTTATATCTTTATGTTTGAAGCCTGAAATGTGGCAAAAGGTCGCAAAGTTCAAGGGGGCCGAATACTTTCGCAAGGCACTGTATAATTCACACCCTAATATCAGAGGTGTCAAGAGCTTTTCATTCATATATAAGCACTGTAGAGAGGTAGCCTATAGTGTTGAATGCATGGTTTACAGTGTCAATATATGTTGAAGACTCATTTTGAACCTAAAGGCATGTTTCTTTGGGCTGTTTGTCCGTGTACCAAATGTGTTATTACATCTAACATATGGAAAGTTCTACCTTCATTTGGTTCAGAATTGTTTTTGGGGGGGGGGGGGGGGGGGCAGTGTTGGCAAGTTGGCTCACCTCTTATGACATACAGTGCGGCTTAGACTGAGACTGAAATGGTTGAACTCATATTGGGCATCAGAGCGGTGCAAGGTTTTGCTGCATAGATCTAGTGTTTCTCCGTTGTGCTCACTGCTCAAATGCCTGTCAAGATTTTGACGTACATTGGGGCAACTTCACAAGTATGACGAAATAGTCCAAAACATTATGGTTCAACCAAAGCAGAAGTACATGTATTTTAAGAGAAACAACAAAGATGTATTCATGGAAACCAAATATGTTTATTTATACATGGGAAACCTGACAGAAGCAATACAATTTAAGCTCTGACCAATGGACGTCAAGCTTGAAGGGAGATAGATCACCAAAATAACACATCTAGGCTACCCTACGGATACCTAGAAAGTACAGCTACAGATACCTAGAAAGTACAGCCTATAGAGACCCAGAGTCAGCAACCAAACACGTACGATTTGTTGAGGGGATGAAAAAGCAGGGGTGATGGGACTCCTATTTCTCTGCTATAATAACCAAGTCAAAAACACGTAAAAAAGTGATTTGTTATTGAGAGTAGCCTAATTTGTTACAGTTAGGGGGTTTGATTATGGGTAGGCCGAGGGTTAGAATTCGGGGTTGGCATGTCAGTCACATGCCTTTAGTCGCACCAGTAGAGCACAGCTTCAGACATCAGACATTTGTGACCTGCATCCTGTTTTCGCCCCTCTACGACGACTTGGGCTGCTCACAGATCCTCCGCGAGGCGAAGGCGTACAAGAAGGGATCCAGGCAGCTGTTAAGAAACGTAAAGCTCCGGAAGACACGCGCTGCGGACGCCTCTGGCCGGAAAGCCAGCAGCACAATGCCGGCAATGTCATTCACATTGACCAAAAAGTTCTGAACATAAGATAGAGGGCATTACGAGTGTTATCAAATGTGGAAAATATACCACTTACATCTGAAAATGTGCAAGTTCCCCAGAACCGTATAAAAAGAAAGTTACACTCTATATATACCCATTTAATTGTTGGGAGCATATGCGGGGTGTGCGATGCATATCTATGTAGAGTGTACTACTTTCTCACTTTCTTTTGATTGTGCATTCATTGGGGTTTCACAGGTCTTTCACTCATGAGTTATTCAGGCAAAATGGACGTTTTCCGTGACATACAATGAAAACATTTAGTTTAGTCACCAAGACATCAGATAGCGATACTCACCATTTAGTCATTTGAACTAATATTAATCAAATAGCAAAAAACCCTAAATGCTTTTATTTTTGAAGTGCTGAATAGAAATTATAGTAGAGGGTTAATATAATTTTCAAATTATAGTAGAGGGTAAATATCATTTTCAAATTATAGTAGAGGGTAAATATAATTTTCAAATGATAGTAGAGGGTTAATATCATTTTCAAATTATAGTAGAGGGTAAATATCATTTTCAAATGATAGTAGAGGGTTAATATCATTTTCAAATTGTAGTTGTAACGGTTTTCTTTCGGTGAAAGAGAGTCGGAACAAAATGCGGCGTGGCTATTGAGATTCATGTTTAATAAAATAACGTAAACACGAATCAATACAAAAACAATAAACGTAACTTGAAAACAGCCTAACACTGGTGCACATACACACAGAACAAGGACATCAAGACACTAAGGACAATCACCCACGAAACACCCAAAGAATATGGCTGCCTAAATATGGTTCCCAATCAGAGACAACGATAAACACCTGCCTCTGATTGAGAACCACTTCAGACAGCCATAGACTTCACTAGAACACCCCACTAAGCTACAAACTCAACACACCACATTCAAAAACCCATGCCACACCCTGGCCTGACCAAATAAATGAAAACAAACACAAAATACTTCGACCAGGGCGTGACAATAGTAGAGGGTAAATATCATCTTCAAATTATAGTAGAGGGTAAATATCATTTTCAAATTATAGTAGAGGGTAAATATAATTTTCAAATTGTAGTAGATGGTAAATATCATTTTCAAATGATAGTAGAGGGTAAATATCATTTTCAAATTGTAGTAGAGGGTAAATATCATTTTCAAATTGTAGTAGAGGGTAAATATCATTTTCAAATTGTAGTAGAGGGTAAATATAATTTTCCACAGAGTATTTGACCATGACTTGACATGTACAATGTTTTACATAATATGTATTCAATGGCAGGTTGTGAGCATGTTGAGAAATACAGAGCCTTCAGAAAGTATTCACATCCTTTGACTTTTTCCATGTCCAGCCTGAATTTAAAATAGATTAAATTAAGATTTAATGTCACTGGCCTACACACAATATCCCAAAATGTCAAAGTGGAATTATTTTTAATGACATTTTTAACAATGAATGAAAGTTGGAATGTCTTGAGTCAATAAGTATTCAACCATTTTGTTATGGCAAGCCTTCATAAGTCCAGGAGTAAAAAACCTGAGGCAAATCATTTTCTGTCCTGAAAATGAAGTGTTATGTTTGGGGCAAATCCAATACAACACATTACTGAGAACCACTCTCCATGTTTTCAAACATAGTGGTAAATGCTTCATGTTATGGGTATGCTTGTAATCATTAAGGACTTGGTAGTTTTTCAGGATAAAAAATAAATGGAATGGAGCAAAGCACAGGCAAAATCCTATAGGAAATCCTGGTTCAGTCTGCTTTCCACCAGACATTGGGAAACAAATTCACCTTTCAGCAGGACTTTAACCTAAAATTAGGCAAATCTACACGGGAGTTGCTTACCAAGAAGACAGTGAATGTTCTGGAGAGGCCGAGTTACAGTTTTGACTTAAAAAACTGTAACTTTGACAAAACGTTTTTATTTATCAATGATCAACAACAAATTTGACAGAGATTGAAGAATTTTCAAAAGAGAAATGGGGAAATGTTGCACAATCCAAGTGTGGAAAGCTCTTAGAGATTTACCCAGAAAGACTCACAGCTGTAATCACTGCCAAAGGTGGTTCTACAAAGTATTGACTCAGGGGTGGGAATACTTATGTAAATGAGCTATTTCTATATTTCATTTTCAATACATTTGCAAAAGTTTTCCAAAACATGTTTTCACTTGGTCATAATTGGGTATTGTGTGTTATGGGTGAGGATACAATATTTTTAATGCATTTTGAATTCAGGCTGTAACACAACAAAATGTGGCATCATTCAAGGGGTATGAATACTTTCTGAAGGCACTGTATGTCAGTCTTATAGTTGTATTATCCTTATACAGTACATACTGTACGTAGGACAAATCATCAGAAACAGGGGTATTGTAAAGCAGTTGGCTACTGTAAAACTGTAGCACGTTGTTGTATACCATTTATTATATGTTGGTGATCAAATGATTGTATCTTTTTAATAAGGTACAAAACAGGTTCCCATGGACAGAAAAACAAGTGATGAGACCGAACAAGACAAACAGTTCCCATTCCACCCCCGAACCACAGGACTTCCCCAACCCAAAGTTAGATTAGTGGTTCACAATAGCGGTCTTTTTACAGAGTCATGTTGTACGCCATTTCTGCCCAATGCAACAATGTTCTAAATCAGCTTCTCTACTGATACAGTATCGCCTGTCTCTCTGCTGGAAATTCATCAGCTTGCAGTGTATCAATGAAATTCAGATAATGACTGGAATATATTGTTCTATACAACCCAGGCATTTCAACAGTACATTGTACACTATAATTAAGCAATAAGGCACGAGGGTGTGTGGTATATGCCCAATATAACACGGCTAAGGGCTGTTCTTACGTACAACGCAGGTTGCAAGTTGAAACCCCCGAGCCGACAAGGTACAAACAGTGGCGTTTGGAGTGTGACTGTTTGAGGTTGTGGACAGGTGTCTTTTATACTGATAACAAGTTCAATCAGGTGCCATTAATACAGGTAACGAGTGGAGGACAGACGAGCCTCTTAAAGAAGAAGTTATAGGTCTGTGAGAGCCAGAAATCTTGCTTGTTTGTAGGTGACCAAATACTTATTTTCCACCATAATTTGCAAATAACTTCATAAAAAATCCCACAATGTGATTTTCTGGAAAATGTTTTCTCATTTTGTCTGTCATAGTTGAAGTGTACCTATGATGAAATGTACAGGCCTCTCTCATCTTTTTAAGTGGGAGAACTTGCACAATTGGTGGCTGACTAAATACTTTTTTGCCCCACTGTATATATATAATAATATATAAAATATAATAAACTAAAAAACGCACAATGTCGAAGATGTGTGTTAAAGAAACATGATAATGCAAGTATATATATATCTTTGTGTATCTCCAAATAAATGTGCTTTATACAAATGTGTAGTTTTCATCAATAGCTTCCCAAATGAAGATAACAGAAGATAGCAGTCATGGTAGATTTATGCTAGAATCTGTTGCAGGGAAGAATTGTAGTTTTTCTAGCCTTATTTTGCCACTAAATGGAAACATTAAACTAAGGCTATTGTGTTTATTGATGAGAATCAGTTTGAGTGAAGCCTTAATGACAAAATTGGAAGAATCTAATTGTTAACCTCAAACACAAATCTCTCACTCACTCACTCACTCACTCACTCACTCACTCACTCACACTCAGACTCAAACTCACATGCACACACACACACACAGCTTTGTCAGGAGGAAGCTGACCAGAGGCAGTTAACCCACATCAGTTTCCTTATTATCACTCTATGACAAGAGTTCAAGAGAAGATAACAAACTTGTGAGGATTTCAAGAACGAGAAACAAATAATTAAATGTCTAAAGTCTACTGTCTTCCAGATAGCTCTTAGATCTCTTATTCTTTCACGGACCATTGTGAACATGAACTCCTCCAGCAACTCTAGCTTGGACTCCACTTGGATTACGGATGACGTGGTTTCGGTCCGCCTGATATCGAGCATCATCGTGGGGCTGTGCTGTGTTCTAGGCCTCCCTGGTAACATAGCTGTCCTGGTGGTCATCCTGCGCCGCTCGTCCCGACGCCTCAACTTCACCCTGTGCCTCATGCTCAACCTGGCTTCCTCTGACATCCTGTGCCTGGCCATGGTTCCCGTGTGGATCTATACTCCCCGGCAATCCTGGACTCTGGGCCGTGCTGCATGCAAGTTAGCCACCTTCCTGCTCTACTTCAGCCTGTGTTGTAACGTGCTAACGGTTACACTACTCGGTGTCCATCGCTACCTCCAGGTGCTCTACCCGCAGATGTGGAACAGGCTGGGGCGCAAGGGGGAGGCGGTGCTGTTCCTGGCACTTTGGGGGCTCGCCGGTGCTCTGACTGCCCCCGCCGTTGCCACTCACGATGTGATTGATGGCGATATCCATTGCCAGCGACACACTGGCTCCGATGCTGAAAGAGTTGCTGTCCTCGTCTTGGAGACCCTTTTAGGGTTTGTGATTCCGTTCTCTGTGCTTGTCACGTCCTACTGCCGCCTCCACCGGCGGGTGAACCAGACGGCGCTGTTCAGCAGTGCCAAAATGACGTGGCTGGTCACCAGTGTGGTGGTCGCCTTCTTCATCCTCTGGATCCCTGTGAACATTGTCAAAGTGTTAGCTATCGCCCGCATTGTGCTGCAGACATCCCCTCCAGAGGTGTCAGATGCGCTGCTGAGACACAGAAACGCGTTAGTGCGTGTCGCCCGGTGCTTTATGGTTTTTAACTGCTGCCTGGACCCCTTCCTGTACGCCTTCGCCTCGCGGAGGATCCGTGAGCAGCCCAAGTCGTCGTCAAGGGGCGAAATCAGGATGCAGGTCACAAATATCTGATGTCTGAAGCTGTGCTCTGCTGGTGTGACTAAAGGCATATGACTGGCATGCCAACCCCTAATTCTAACCCTCAGCCTACCCATAATCAAACCCCCCACCCTAACCTTAACAAGTCAGGGTACTCTCAAAAGGAATATATTTTTTAGGTGTTTTTAGAGCAGCCAAATATGAGTCACATTGCCCCTGCTATTTTGTCCCCAATAAAACCTACATTTTGGGTTGCTGACTGTATAGGCTGTACTTTCTAGGTATCCATAGGTTAGCCTAGATTTGTTATATTGTTGGTCTCTCGCCCTTCAAGCTTGACCTCCATTGATCAAAGCCTAAATTGTATTGCTTCTGTCAGCTTTCCCATGAATAAATACAGATATTTGGTTACCATGAATAAGTTTCTCTTATAGTACATATACTTCTGCTTTGGTTCAGAGGAGCTGAAACTTACAAGTGTGTTGGAATATTTGTCTATTTGTGAAGTTGCCTCAATGCATGTCAAAATCAGGTATTTGAGCAGTGAGCACAATGGAAAAACACTAGATCTATGCAATAACATTTCTGCCTAAATAGATCAATAAAAGCATGCATTTCAAACCTTACACCACTCCGAAGACCAATATGGGTTCAACCATTTTAGTTTCAGTCTAACCCGCAACAAGAAGTGAGCCTACTTGCCAACACCGCCCCCAAAAATATTTCTGAACCAAATGAAGGTAGACCTTGCCATATGTCAGATGTAATAACACATTTGGTAAACAGACAAACAACTTTATCTGCACCCAAAGGAACATGCCTTTATGTTTATAATTAGAAATAAAGCTTGAGATTGACATACTGTAGTTGAAAACATTTTATGAAACTATAAACAGTTTTTGGGGGGGGGTTATGATCAGGTGATAGAAATCATGAGCTGATTCACACCCAGCATTTATTGTAGAGGTGCTGACTAACTGTATAAAAAGAAAGAGAGAAAGTAGAACACTCTACATAGATATGTGTCACACATCCTGCATATGCTCCCAACAATTTAATGGGTATATAGAGTTTAACTTCCTTTTTATGCGGTTCTGGGGAACTTGCAGATTTTCAGATGTAGGTGGTATATTTTCAAAACTTGACATTCTTAATACAAAACTTGACATTCTTAATACTTGTAATGCCCTCTATCTTATGTTCAGAACTTTGATTGTGAATTCTTTGGGGTTTCACAGGGCTTTCACTGTTGAGTCATTCAAGCAAAATCAAATCTAACTTGCTTTTCGTTTTGAAGTGCTGAATAAAAATAATAGTAGATGGTAAATATAATATTCAAATTAGAGTAGAGGGTTAATATCATTTTCCACACAGTATTTGACCATAACTTGACATGCACAATGTTTTAAATCATTTGAATCCAATGGCAGGTTGTGAGCATGTTCAGAAATACAGTGCCTTCAGAAAGTATTCACACCCCTTGACTTTTCCCTAAAAAAATCCAGTCTGAATTTAAAATAGATTTAATTAAGATTTTGTGTCACTGGCCTACACACAATCTCCCGTAATGTCAAAGTTGTCACCGAAGTCGGCTCCTCTCCTTGTTCGGGCGGCGTTTGGCGAATGACGTCACCGGCTTTCCAGCCATCGCCGCTCCATTTTTCATAATTCCATTTATCTTGTCTGGGTTTCATACCCACCTGGTTTTCATTTCCCCAATCATCTAATTGTATTTAACCCTCTGTTTCCCATCATGTTTTGTGTGTAATTGTTTTCATGTCATACGATGTTCTTTAGCGCTTTACTTTATTGTTCCGTGTTTTTGAGCTCGTTTGTTTTGTTGTGCTCCCGGTTTGGAACTTTAATAAAGTGCGCTTTATTTATCATACTCTTCTCTCCTGCACCTGACTTCACCTTTATACACACCGTGATAAAAGACAAATAATGTTCTAAGAAACGTTTACAAATTAATAAAAAGTGAAAGCTGAATTGTCTTGAGTAATAAGGATTCCTCCCTTTTGTTACGGCAATCCTAAATAAGTTCAGGATAAAACATGTAGTTATTGAAGTTATTTATTACACTTTGGATGGTGTATCAGTACGCCCAGTCACTACAAAGACACAAGCGTCCTTCCTAACTCAGATGCCGGAGAGGAAGGAATTTCACCTTGAGGCCAATGGTGACTTTCAAACAGTTACAGAGTTTAATGGCTGTGATAGGAGAAAACGAAGGTTGGATAAACAACATTTTAGTTCCTCCACAATACTAATCTAATTGACAGAGTGAAAAAAGGAAGTCTGTACAGAATACAAATATTTCAAAACATTCATCCTGTTTGCAACAAGGCACCAAAATAATACTGCAAAAAATTAGGCAATTAATTTTTTGTCCTGAAAACAAAGTGTTGTGTTTGGGGAAAATCCAATACAACTCATTACTGAGTACCACTCTCCATATTTTCAAACATAGTGGTAACTGCTTTAGGTTATGGGTATGCTTGTAATCGTTAAGGACTGAGGAGTTTTTCAGGATAAAAAATAAATGGAATGGAGGCAAGAACAGGCAAAATCCTATAGGAAAACCTGGTTCAATCTGATTTCCACCAGACATTGGGATACAAATTCACCTTTCAACAGGATTATAACCTAAAATGAGGAAAACCTACAATGGAGTGGCTTACCAGGAGGACAGTGAATGTTCCAGAGTGGCCGAGCTACAGTTTTGACTTAAATAATCTATGGCAAAACCATTTTTTATATTTATCAATGATGAACAACCAATTTGACAGAGCTTGAAGAATTTTCAAAAGAGAAAGGGGAAATGTTGCGCAATTCAAGTGTAGAAAGCTCTTAGAGATTTACCCAGAAAGACTCACAGCTGTAATCACTGCAAAGGTGGTTCTACAAAGTATTGACTCAGGGATGGGAATACTTATGTAAATAAACTATTTCTATATTTCATTTTCAATACATTTGCAAAAGTTTTCCAAAACATATTTTCACTTGGTCATTATGGGGTATTGTGTGTAGATGGGTGAGGATACAATCTTTTTAATGCATTTTGAATTCAGGCTGAAACACAACAAAATGTGGCATAATTCAAGTGGTATGAATACTTTCTGAAGGCACTGTATGTCAGTCTTATAGTTGTATTATCCTTATACAGTACATACTGTACGTAGGACAAATCATCAGAAACATGGGTATTGTAAAGCAGTTGGCTACTGTAAAACTGTAGCACGTTGTTGTATACCATTTATTATATGTTGGTGATCAAATGATTGTATCTTTTTAATAAGGTACAAAACAGGTTCCCATGGACAGAAAACAAGTGATGAGACTGAACAAGACAAACAGTTCCCATTCCACCCCCAAACCACAGGACTTCCCCAACCCAAAGTTAGATTAGTGGTTCACAATAGCGGTCTTTTTACAGAGTCATGTTGTACGCCATTTCTGCCCCATGCAACAATGTTCTCTCTGCTGGAAATTTATCAGCTTGCAGTGTATCAATGAAATTCAGATAACGACTGTAATATATTGTTATATACAACCCAGGTATTTCGACAGTACATTGTACACTATAATTAAGCAATAAGGCACGAGGGTGTGTGGTATATGGCTAATATACCACGGCTAAGGGCTGTTCTTATGTACAACGCAACTCAGAGTGCCTGGACACAGCCCTTAGCCGTGGTATATTGGCCATATACCACAAACCCCCGAGGTTACTATTATAAACTGGTTACCAATGTAATTAGTTCAATTAAAATGGTTGATGGAGAATGATAATGTGGTTTTAACAGCCACATCTATTGTTTGGTTTTTCCTTCCAACATAAATTGATGTCATATTGTTACACTTATGAGGTAAAAATTCAGAAATGTACAGTGTTTAGCAGTTATATGTTAACCAGGCACTACATTATTTTGGTTCGGTAGTTATCATTTTTGAGTAGTTTGATTAATTACATGATAGTTGATTGCATTGTTAGCCAAATACAAGGAAATCATTCAAGAAGTAAGTGAATATTTCATTTTGAACAGCAGACACTTCAATTAGATATGCAGCCAAATTGAGAGTGATTTGTGACTTTGTTTGTTGTACTCAATCAGTTGGAAATGTGCTTAGAGTTTTGAAACATGAGCCATTTTGATGATCTGTTTCGGGTTTTTATGCTTAGAGTTGTGAAACTGTACCAAATAGTTGATTTAAAAACACCATACAGTAAAACACCCACTTGATCACCCAAACTGCCATAACACACTGTGGTCAGAGGAGGGCGACAGAGTTTCAGTGGGAGTGTATCTGGTTCTCATTACACTCTGACTGTCAGTGGAGTCCAGGCTGAAGATGCTGGAGATTACTACTGTCAGAGGTACAACGGGTTTTACTATGTAAGAGCGTCATATAAAAACCTCCCTCAGCTATAGAGGAACTGCTCTGACTCAACAGCAGCAGAGCTACGGAATCTCCTGTATTCTAAAGTATTCTAAACACCATTTCATCAAAATGTGACAATACAAAACAATAATGGAATTGGTTAGACTTGTCTATGGACAATGTTACTGTACATATCTCTTAATGTATTCTGCAACAATGGACATTTGTGTAAAGACACTTGGACCACTAAGGAAACAGAGCTGTAAGAAATGCTTGATTTTGCAGGAAATGTTGAACAACATTCAGAAAAGGTTTAGATTTTTTGGGAAAGTTTTGATTGAACTTCATATTATGAAAAGCACCCATTTCAGTACACAAATGCATGAATGTTGACCCTGTCCAAACCCAACTTCCCAACTATTCATCACCTACTCAACTTCTAAACCCCTCCAACCCCAAAAGAGTGAATAGTCAAATTGATTCCATTGAAGAAGTACTATTTTGATATCACGATTATTCATATCTGTCCCAATAAATGTTGTTTATATATACAAATTCATAAAAATATCTTAGATTGAAGTCCCCTATTTGAACATTATGCAAAGTCCAGTGTAATATCTGCTTCCCCAGTCCATGTTCAGTTCTCTAGTCAAACACACAGCTGCCCCAGTCCCAGAAGATTGAGGCTGAGAGATTGTGAGCTTTGGTTGGGTTGAAACTCATATTTTTATGGTCACGGAACCGCCACGCTCCTAGAATAGAGCATCAACGTAGTTTAGAGCACATGGCTTCAGTATTAGTAATATCATGAAGACTAGTGAGGTTATAGCACATGGCTTCAGTATTAGTAATATCATGAAGACCAGTGATTTTATAGATAATGGATTCAGTATTAGTAATGTCATGAAGACCAGTGATTTTATAGATAATGGATTCAGTACTAGTAATGTCATGAAGACCAGTGATTTTTAAAATATATATATATATATATATATATATATATATATATTGAATTTTACCCCTTTTTCTCCCCAATTTCATGGTATCCAATTGTTTAGTAGCTACTATCTTGTCTCAGGTTGAAAGCCATGCGTCCTCCGATACACAACCCAACCAAGCCGCACTGCTTCTTAACACAGCGCACATCCAACCCGGAAGCCAGCCACACCAATGTGTCAGAGGAAACACGTGCACCTGGCAACCTTGGTTTGCGCGCACTGCGCCCGGCCCGCCACAGGAGTCGCTGGTGCGCGATGAGTCAAGGATATCCCTACCGGCCAAGCCCTCCCTAACCCGGACGATGCTGGGCCAATTGTGCGTCGCCCCACTGACCTCCCAGTCAGTACAGCTGCCCCAGTCCCAGAAGATTGAGGCTCAGAGATTGTGAGCTTTGGTCGGGTTGAAACTCAGATTTTTATGTGCAGGGAACCGCCACGCTCCCAGAATAGAGCAGCACCATAGTTTCAGTCATTTTAGTGCACATGGCTTCAGTATTAGTAACATCATGAAGTCCAGTAATTTTATAGATAATGGATTCATTATTACTAACATCATGAAGACCAGTGATTTTATAGAAAATGGATTCAGTATTACTAACATCATGAAGACCAATGAGATTATAGCTAATGGATTCAGTATTAGTAATATCATGAAGACCATTGAGTTTATAGCACATGTCCTCAGTATTAGTTTCACTCTAGGTCACAGGAGGCTGCTGAGGGGAGGATGGCTCATAATAATGGCTGAAATGGAGTGAATGGAAAGGTGTCAAACACATAGAAACCATATGTTTGAGTTCGATACTATTCCATTCATTCTGTTCCAGTCGTCACAATGAGCCAGTCCTCCCCAATTGAGGTGCCACCAACCCCCTGTGCTGTAGATATCCTTTTGACTGGTACCAACTTTGGCCCAATCAGCAAAGCATTCATTGAGCGAAGCTATTTAACTGAAATGCATTAGTAAAATCATTTTCCATGGCAGAGCTCTCCATTCCTCATGACAACTAAACAAATCGTAAAGATCTCAATGTCTAATGGTAAAACTCATGAATGATATCCAGGCAAACCATTTTAAAGACTGAATGTCTGTATTATCTCAACATGTCAGAACCAACAGCATGACAGCAATGAAGGGCATCACACACGTGATTAAGAAAGACAAGCAGATCTTTGACGTCAGAATCAGAGAGATATGGATTCCCAGACAGGTTCCAGCCCAGCACAAGTGTTCTAGTCACAGGAGGCTGCTGAGGGGAGGACGGCTCATAATAATGTCTGGAATGGAGTGAATGGAATGGTATGGATCACATGGAAACCATGTGTTGAATGAGTTCGAAACCATTCCATGTGTTCCATTCCAGCCATAACTTTGAGACCGTCCTCCCTATTTAAGGTGCAACCAACCTCCTGTGGTGCTAGTAGAGCTGGATCAGTAAGACGGAGAGGCACTGAGTGCAGAACAGAGTAAAACAGTGGAGTCAGAGGAGGAGCTCATTAATCAGAACACTGGTCTCTCCTCAGGGTCTCCGAGAGTGGAGTCTGGGAGCCCTGGGACGCCTCACAGGTCACAGAGTCCACCTTCCTTCCTGTATTTCAAAAATCATTCTTATTATTATTTTAAAGAAAATTCCACAGAATGTATGACCAATTCTTAAATGACAATCTGTTTAAAAGAATGATTAAATGAGTGATTCAATTCCAGTTGACTGTAACCATGTCAATATAATATTACATTTAAAGATGCGTTATGCAGAAATCCCTCCACCATTTCCTGATTGCTAAAATTCTAATAGTTCACCTAACTTCAGATTATGTGACAAAACAAGCGAGTATATTGTAAGAGCAGGGCTCTCCAACCCTGTTCCTGTTGAGCTACTGTCCTGTAGGTTTTCACTCCAACCCTAATCTAGCGCACCTGATTCCAATAATTACCTGGTTGATAAACTGAATCAGATTAAATACAACTTGGTTGGAGTGAAAACCTAGAGGAGGGAAGCGCTCCAGGAACAGGGTTGGTGAGCCCTGGTGTAGTAGAGATTCATTGTTCCATCTAAACCGCTGTGAAATAAATTTTCCATAACCAGAAATATTGTATTTTCAGCTGTTTGATCAGGTGTGCAAATCCTAAAGTAAAGCAAAAACAAAATGTAAGAATGGGAAGCATAGAAATAGCACACATTGAATAATCTACACTTCATAGAAGTGCTTTCAATAAGAGTGAAACATCTAGAACTCATATTCTATGTGGTCATCCAGAAAAAGTTACATAGCCTATTGCAGCTTAATTTAAAAGACACATGACCTTTTTTACGTTTTCAAGAATATCATAAGAAAAATAATAAAGTTATAATGTAATTTACAAGACATTCTATCACAAGTTGAAATCAAAAAGTACATTCACACGAACAGCAGGGATTTTGAAGATAGCAAAAGTAGCAAATATTACAACCTAAATATAACAAAATAAGATAGCAATATAGCAAATACATGTAGACTGCAAAACGGAGCATTTTTTTAAATGAGAAATTACAAGTATATAAACTTACTTCCAACATCCAGTCTAGTGCCTCCACAAAAAGTGTACCACAGTGATACAAACTCATGCAACGGCCATACAAAAACCCTTGAAACTGTAGAGACAAGGCTCTATCTCTTTGTCAAGATAAATGTAGTCAAACCACTCTCAGATTTCAACAATAACCCTATTGTTTGAAAATATACACACTGTATAAGCACCTTGTTTGATATATTATACCTTGAATAGGCATTTTATTTATCTCACTTTACATCAAAATGTAACACATTCTCCAAAAATAAATACATATTTCCACTTTCTATTTAAGGGAGTTGTAATAGTGTTAAGAAAATGAATTGGGATTCAAGATCGAGAATTTAATAATAAGTCCACCAGAGTGAAAGTGTCTGACTCGCAGTACATAAACTCCCAGACACAGAGGGGAATGTTATTTACACAACATGGAACTGATCAATAAATTGTACGTTGTCACTGATGCCCCCTACTGGTATACTCTGGAACTCCAGGAGATTGGACACATTCACGTTCCCCGTTCCGCAATAAACTTTCAACAGTATGAAATCTGCTGTGCATTATGTTGATAATATCTAATCATATTGTAACAAGTAATCATGAAAAGAGCTTGATACAGCAATGAAAGAATGTGTCAGTATAAATACGTTTGTGTAATGACTTTCAGACAACACATGGAGCAGGATTTCAGAACTTTTCTTAATGACAGTGCAGTGATTTGCCCAGGAGGAACATTTCCAAACAGAGACACTTTGCATTGTCATCACATGCTTCAGTGCTCTGGGAGTGTTTATAGCCCTGTGAGTTGAACACTTCATGTGAGAGCTGTATTTCATTTAAACACAACACAGGGCAACCATGACTTTCATCCCCATCTTCATCTGGAATCTGGTCTGTTACGCACAAGGTGAGAGACATTTTGAACATTTTCAGTATGTAAGCCACATGTTGTAAATGAGGAATTACGGTAATATCTTACAAATATTTTACTATCTTATATGCAATATTTTCCTTCTTTCTCTCTGCAGGGTCTTGGGGCCAGTATGTATCGACTCAGTCTGCAGCTCAATCAGTCCAGCCTGGTCAAACTGTCTCTATTGACTGTAGCACCAGTAGTAAAGTTACTCAGTACTCTGGCTCACAGTATTACCTGGCCTGGTGCCATCAGACGTCTGGAGAAGCCCCTAAACTCCTGATAAAAATATATTATGTTATGACGGACTAAGCTGTTAAAAATGTTTGCTTTAATCATTGACAACAGTTCTGAAGAATGAACACAAGAGCAAATTCAGTCAGTTTATTAGAAATGAATGTTGGCAAAGATGCTAATAGTTAATGAGCCAAAAACATCAGTATTGATTCTCAATAGTGGAAAAGTGAAACGGTCCATTCCATTGAAAACATTATTTCTCTATAATAATGAGATTGATTACCTGTAGTGAACTTGATCACTGATTTAGACGGATGCAGTACCATCTAACTCTGCTAAACCACTGTTACAGAGACCTTCAGTGGTAAGATCTTTAGAGAGTGGAGTTCACAGTAATTACCAATAAATGGAGAGACTCTCTCTGTGAAATGTTGTGTGAACGCGTGTAGACGTGTGTTATTATCAGGGTCCGAGAATGACAGCTTTCCTCTGTCACAGTCCAGATGCACTCTGATCTGCTTAGGTTTCTGTCTCAATGTGATATCAGTGGGTGGAACAGGTGGGCATAATGCCCAGTATTTACCTTCGTAATATCCGACACTCCAGTATCCACTCTTTATCAATCCAGACCTCTGGACAGAGTCTGTGATCACACCTATGGTCCAGTTTTCACTCTCCCCAACCTCAACAAGCCAGCTGTGTGTCCCTGAGTTAAAGCCCTCAGAGGCCAAGACAAACTGGAGGTGATCAAACCTCTCTGGGTTGACAGGAAGCCACTGTATATCATCACTGTCTCTCACACTGGTCAGATCTTCAGACAGGCGGAGACGCGGATGGGCAGTATTGGGGTCCAGAGTCACAGGAGCTGAACATAGAGATTAGATTACAACTACAGATTCAAATTGACACGGGCTGGGTTTCTCACTTTCAATGTTTTAAAAAAAACATTTTAAATAACACCACAGCGCCATCTAGCGTGTAAAATAACCGGAAACGTTGCCCCATACAAATATAGTAATGCAACAGGATTCACAGAGAGAGATATTTTCTTTATTTGTTATTGTCTTTGATTTGAATCCTGGCCAAAGTTTTATTGAAGTTGTGTTCATTGGGCCAACATTTTATTGTTTAATTACTTACTATATTGAACAATCTCCTGCATCTTCTCCCAGACTTTGAACTGCAGGTTGCCCAGGTGCTTTGCCACATTGATAAGTGGACCTGAAACCCTCTCTAGATCCGGCATTGTGTACTGGGTTCTGTAAAACATTCAAGAGTAATTGATACTGTGGGATTGGGTTCAGAGCCACAGAGAAGATAGAGAAAGGACACGACTAACTTGCCTTTTCATTGTGACCTTGTAGTTCTGTAGAAGAAGAAAAAAGGCAAAAAGTGCACATTACCAATCAATGTAATCACTAAAATCAACGAGATCAATTTAGTTAATCAAGTATCACAAATAATGTACACATGAATATTAGTACTTACCTGCAAGAATGAGATGTCTTCAGCTCTTAGCTCCTCTTCTATGGCTCTGATTGTTTCAGACAGTGATGATATCTCTCTGCACATCTCTTCAATCTTCTCCCTCACCGTCTTATTCCTCTGCTCCTCTTCCTCCCGCAGTGCAGCTATACTATCTGCCTCTTCATCTCTTAGAAACTGATGAAGCTTTTCAAACTCCTTCTTAATCTGCTTCTCTGTGTGCTGAGCCTGGCTCTGGAGACAGTAAGAGGGACATTTGATAGACCACAGCGTTTATGTGAAGGGGTAAGCTGCTGTAGTTTAACATTGTTACATTACTCAGAATTCTTACCTTAATATTTTCTGCTGCTTGATCACAGGATTGTATAACTTTGTTAAAGGCCTTCAGGTTTCCCTGTAAGGATTTTAGTGCAGTCTGGAGTTTCTCCTAAAATTGGTAGTAGTTGTAGTTGTAGTATTATTGAAATAGCCACATGAAACACAGACAACTTGTTTTACACATTTTCATGAAATGGACCATTGAACTTTCTGACCTCAAATATAACATTTAAAATATAAAATTGTACACCTTCAATAAAAACATTTCTATCAATTCAATTTCTCACAAAACACAATTAACCGCCAGTGACCAGCTTAAACCATCCATGTTTTCATACCTTATAATTCTTAGCAGCTTTATCGATCTGACAAAGGCCGTCGTTGGTGTTTTTCTTTAAGGCCCTACACTTTAAACACAGTAGCTGTTTATCCTCCAGACAGAAGAGCTCAAGCTTCTCATTATGCAGATTGCAGAGCACCTCAGACTCAGTCGTATCTCCCCGACTCCTCTCCTGTAAGACAGCCTCACACTGCCTCTTCAGATTCAGATCAAGTGGAAGCTCCAGCGATGATCTTCTTCTACAGAGAGGGCATTCCAGCACGTCGTTATGTTTCCACAGTTCCAACAAGCAGACTTTACAGATGCCGTGTCTACATGACAGGATGACCGGGTCCTTGAAGATGTCACGGCACACAGAACAGGAGAGATTCCCCTCTGGGAGAGATACTATGGAAGCCATTTTAAGGAAATCACATCGCACAAGGCCTGTATGATTACCAGTTTAGAATATAAGTGTTAATGTAAAATCCTTCTGCCGAGTCCTGCACTGAACTTTGCACCCTAACAATACAGGTTGAGGTGTGTGTGTGTTCTTAATTGTCATGGCTTGTCTCCAAGTTCCACCACTGTGTCTTAACCACTTCATGGCTTGATTCACAGTCACTTTCTGCCCCAGTTCTATCAACATTTTTATTTCCTGTCCTTATTCCTTTTTCCTGGTGTTACCTGTCCCGCATCATTCTCCTATCAACTGAGCTATCTAAACTAGGGGACAGCAATAGGAAACTAACTAACAGGGAAGGTTGAAATGTCACCATATTGCAAAAGAAAAGACACAACAAGGAAACCATTTGAGTAGCTTTCATTGAGGACAGGTAACCCTTTCATGACCAATTACCTTTGGTGTGTTTATAGCCATGATTCTATATACGTGGCTCAGGGTGTGTATTTATTGCAGAGATCTAGAACACTGCGGCATCACAGGGGGAAGGTTTGAGCGACATTGTGGTCTGCCTCTTTTAGAACTCCTAAAGTTGACCGTGCCCAACATAATCATGTTTTAGTGAGGGCCATTCTGTGTGGCTGCATCAAATAATTTTGATGATTTGATATATCCGAGTTGGGACTGATAATCATATACAGTGCCTTGCGAAAGTATTCGGCCCCCTTGAACTTTGCGACCTTTTGCCACATTTCAGGCTTCAAACATAAAGATATTAAACTGTATTTTTTTGTGAAGAATCAACAACAAGTGGGACACAATCATGAAGTGGAACGACATTTATTGGATATTTCAAACTTTTTTAACAAATCAAAAACTGAAAAATTGGGCGTGCAAAATTATTCAGCCCCTTTACTTTCAGTGCAGCAAACTCTCTCCAGAAGTTCAGTGAGGATCTCTGAATGATCCAATGTTGACCTAAATGACTAATGATGATAAATACAATCCACCTGTGTGTAATCAAGTCTCCGTATAAATGCACCTGCACTGTGATAGTCTCAGAGGTCCGTTAAAAGCACAGAGAGCATCATGAAGAACAAGGAACACACCAGGCAGGTCCGATATACTGTTGTGAAGAAGTTTAAAGCCGGATTTGGATACAAAAAGATTTCCCAAGCTTTAAACATCCCAAGGAGCACTGTGCAAGCAATAATATTGAAATGGAAGGAGTATCAGACCACTGCAAATCTACCAAGACCTGGCCGTCCCTCTAAACTTTCAGCTCATACAAGGAGAAGACTGATCAGAGATGCAGCCAAGAGGCCCATGATCACTCTGGATGAACTGCAGAGATCTACAGCTGAGGTGGGAGACTCTGTCCATAGGACAACAATCAGTCGTATATTGCACAAATCTGGCCTTTATGGAAGAGTGGCAAGAAGAAAGCCATTTCTTAAAGATATCCATAAAAAGTGTTGTTTAAAGTTTGCCACAAGCCAACTGGGAGACACACCAAACATGTGGAAGAAGGTGCTCTGGTCAGATGAAACCAAAATTGAACTTTTTGGCAACAATGCAAAACGTTATGTTTGGCGCTAAAGCAACACAGCTGAACACACCATCCCCACTGTCAAACATGGTGGTGGCAGCATCATGGTTTGGGCCTGCTTTTCTTCAGCAGGGACAGGGAAGATGGTTAAAATTGATGGGAAGATGGATGGAGCCAAATACAGGACCATTCTGGAAGAAAACCTGATGGAGTCTGCAAAAGACCTGAGACTGGGACGAAGATTTGTCTTCCAACAAGACAATGATCCAAAACATAAAGCAAAATCTACAATGGAATGGTTCAAAAATAAACATATCCAGGTGTTAGAATGGCCAAGTCAAAGTCCAGACCTGAATCCAATCGAGAATCTGTGGAAAGAACTGAAAACTGCTGTTGACAAATGCTCTCCATCCAACCTCACTGAGCTCGAGCTGTTTTGCAAGGAGGAATGGGAAAAAATGTCAGTCTCTCGATGTGCAAAACTGATAGAGACATACCCCAAGCGACTTACAGCTGTAATCGCAGCAAAAGGTGGCGCTACAAAGTATTAACTTAAGGGGGCTGAATAATTTTGCACGCCCAATTTTTCAGTTTTTGATTTGTTAAAAAAGTTTGAAATATCCAATAAATGTCGTTCCACTTCATGATTGTGTCCCACTTGTTGTTGATTCTTCACAAAAAAATACAGTTTTATATCTTTATGTTTGAAGCCTGAAATGTGGCAAAAGGTTCGCAAAGTTCAAGGGGGCCGAATACTTTCGCAAGGCACTGTATTTGATATGGTCCCATAATCAAATCTAATCAAATCAAATTTTATTTGTCACATACACATGGTTAGCAGATGTTAATGTGAGTGTAGCGAAATGCTTGTGCTTCTAGTTCCGACAATGCAGTAATAACCAACAAGTAATCTAACTAACAATTCCAAAACTACTGTCTTGTACACAGTGTAAGGGGATAAAGAATATGTACATAAGGATATATGAATGAGTGATGGTACAGAGCAGCATAGGCAAGATACAGTAGATGGTATCGAGTACAGTATATACATATGAGATGAGTATGTAAACAAAGTGGCATAGTTAAAGTGGCTAGTGATACATGTATTACATAAGGATACAGTTGATGATATAGAGTACAGTATATACGTATGCATATGAGATGAATAATGTAGGGTAAGTAACATTATATAAGGTAGCATTGTTTAAAGTGGCTAGTGATATATTTACATCATTTCCCATCAATTCCCATTATTAAAGTGGCTGGAGTTGAGTCAGTGTCAGTGTGTTGGCAGCAGCCACTCAATGTTAGTGGTGGCTGTTTAACAGTCTGATGGCCTTGAGATAGAAGCTGTTTTTCAGTCTCTCGGTCCCAGCTTTGATGCACCTGTACTGACCTCGCCTTCTGGATGATAGCGGGGTGAACAGGCAGTGGCTCGGGTGGTTGATGTCCTTGATGATCTTTATGGCCTTCCTGTGACATCCTGTGGTGTAGGTGTCCTGGAGGGCAGGTAGTTTGCCCCCAGTGATGCGTTGTGCAGACCTCACTACCCTCTGGAGAGCCTTACGGTTGAGGGCGGAGCAGTTGCCGTACCAGGCTGTGATACAGCCCGCCAGGATGCTCTCGATTGTGCATCTGTAGAAGTTTGT
The DNA here is from genome assembly GCF_045791955.1 of Oncorhynchus clarkii lewisi. Lineage (NCBI taxonomy): Eukaryota > Metazoa > Chordata > Actinopteri > Salmoniformes > Salmonidae > Oncorhynchus > Oncorhynchus clarkii. Next base: position 29,420,629 of record NC_092178.1, on the reverse strand, counting down.
GAGTGCTTTTGGTGACAAGCCGAATTTCTTCAGCCTCCTGAGGTTGAAGAGGCGCTGCTGCGCCTTCTTCACAATGCTGTCTGTGTGAGTGGACCAATTCAGTTTGTCTGTGATGTGTATGCCGAGGAACTTAAAACTGGCTACCCTCTCCACTACTGTTCCATCGATGTGGATAGGGGGGTGTTCCCTCTGCTGTTTCCTGAAGTCCACAATCATCTCCTTAGTTTTGTTGACGTTGAGTGTGAGGTTATTTTCCTGACACCACACTCCGAGGGCCCTCACCTCCTCCCTGTAGGCCGTCTCGTTGTTGTTGGTAATCAAGCCTACCACTGTTGTGTCGTCCGCAAACTTGATGATTGAGTTGGAGGCGTGCGTGGCCACGCAGTCGTGGGTGAACAGGGAGTACAGGAGAGGGCTCAGAACGCACCCTTGTGGGGCCCGTGTTGAGGATCAGCGGGGAGGAGATGTTGTTGCCTACCCTCACCACCTGGGGGCGGCCCGTCAGGAATGTTTTCGTTGCAGGCCGTGTCAGTGGCACTGTATTGTCCTCAAAGCGGGCAAAAAAGTTATTTAGTCTGCCTGGGAGCAGGACATCCTGGTCCGTGACTGGGCTGGATTTCTTCCTGTAGTCCGTGATTGACTGTAGACCCTGCCACATGCCTCTTGTGTCTGAGCCGTTGAATTGAGATTCTACTTTGTCTCTGTACTGACGCTTAGCCTGTTTGATAGCCTTGCGGAGGGAATAGCTGCACTGTTTGTATTCAGTCATGTTACCAGACACCTTGCCCTGATTAAAAGTAGTGGTTCGCGCTTTCAGTTTCACGCGAATGCTGCCATCAATCCACGGTTTCTGGTTAGGGAATGTTTTAATCATTGCTATGGGAACGACATCTTCAACGCACGTTCTAATGAACTCGCACACCGAATCAGCGTATTCGTCAATGTTGTTGTCTGACGCAATACGAAACATGTCCCAGTCCACGTGGTGGAAGCAGTCTTGGAGTGTGGAGTCAGCTTGGTCGGACCAGCGTTGGACAGACCTCAGCGTGGGAGCCTCTTGTTTTAGTTTCTGTCTGTAGGCAGGGATCAACAAAATGGAGTCGTGGTCAGCTTTTCCGAAAGGGGGGCGGGGCAGGGCCTTATATGCGTCGCGGAAGTTAGAGTAACAATGATCCAAGGTCTTTCCACCCCTGGTTGCGCAATCGATATGCTGATAAAATTAAGGGAGTCTTGTTTTCAGATTAGCCTTGTTAAAATCCCCAGCTACAATGAATGCAGCCTCCGGATAAATGGTTTCCAGTTTGCAAAGAGTCAAATAAAGTTCATTCAGAGCCATCGATGTGTCTGCTTGGGGGGGGATATATACGGCTGTGATTATAATCGAGGAGAATTCTCTTGGTAGATAATGCGGTCTACATTTGATTGTGAGGAATTCTAAATCAGGTGAACAGAAGGATTTGAGTTCCTGTATGTTTCTTTCATCACACCATGTCACGTTAGTCATAAGGCATATGCCCCCGCCCCTCTTCTTACTAGAAAGATGTTTGTTTCTATCTGCGCGATGCGTGGAGAAACCCGTTGGCTGCACCGCCTCGGATAGCGTCTCTCCAGTGAGCCACGTTTCTGTGAAGCAAAGAACGTTACAGTCTCTGATGTCCCTCTGGAATGCTACCCTTGCTCGGATTTCATCAACCTTGTTGTCAAGAGACTGGACATTGGCAAGAAGAATGCTAGGGAGTGGTGCACGGTGTGCCCGTCTCCGGAGTCTGACCAGAAGACCGCCTCGTTTCCCTCTTTTTCGGAGTTGTTTTTTTGGGTCGCTGCATGGAATCCACTCCGTTGTCCTGTTTGTAAGGCAGAACACAGGATCCGCGTCACGAAAAACATATTCTTGGTCGTACTGATGGTGAGTTGATGCTGATCTTATATTCAGTAGTTCTTCTCGACTGTATGTAATGAAACCTAAGATGACCTGGGGTACTAATGTAAGAAATAACACGTAAAAAAACAAAAAACTGCATAGTTTCCTAGGAACGCGAAGCGAGGCGGCCATCTCTGTCGGCGCCGGAAGTCTAGTAATATTATATAATGCAAAATGAGGAGCCATACAGTACCACTCAAACGTTTGGACGCATCTACTCATGAGCCAATCAGTTGTGTTGTGACAAAGTAGGGTTGGTACACAGAAGATAGCCCTATTTGGTAAAAGACCAAGTCCATATTATGGCAAGAACAGCTCAAATAAGGTGAACCTACTCTGCGTCTCACAAAGCAATTATCTTCTTAAGTAACAGATACATCTCAACATCAACTGTTCAGTGGAGACTGAGTGAATCAGGCCTTCATGGTCGAATTGCTGCAAAGAAACCACTACTAAAGGACACCAATAATAAGAAGAGACTTGCTTGGGCCAAGAAACATGAGCAATGGACATTAGACCGGCAAAAATCTGTCCTTTGAGTCCAACTTTGAGATTTTTGGTTCCAGCCGCCGTGTCTTTGTGAGATGCAGAGTGGGTGAACAGATGATCTCTGCAAGTGTGGTTCCCACCGTGAATCATGGAGGAGGAAGTGTGATGGTGTGGGGTGCTTTGCTGGTGATTGATTTAGAATTCAAGGCACACTGAACCAGCATGGCCACCACAGATTTCTGCAGCGATACGCCATCCCATCTGGTTTGCGTTTCATGGGACTATCATTTTTTTCCAACAGGACAATGACCCAACACACCTCCAAGCGGTGTAAGGGCTATTTGACCAAGAAGGAGAGTGATGAAGTGCTTCATCAGATGACCTGGCCTCCACAATCACCTGACCTCAATCCATTTGAGATGGTTTGGGATGAGTTGGACCACAGAGTGAAGGAAAAGCAGCCAACTAGTGCTCAGCATATGTGGGAACTACTTCAAGTCTGTTGGAAAAGCATTCCAAGTGAAGCTGGTTGAAAGAATGCCAAGAGTGTGCAAAGCTGTCATTAAGGCAAAGGGTGTCTACTTTGAAGAATCCAAGATAAAAAATAATAAAAATGTGTTTAACACTTTTTTGGTTACTACATGATTCCATATGTGTCATTTCATAGTTTTGACGTCATCACTATTAATGTACCATGTAGAAAATAGTAAAAATAAAGAAAACACCTTGAATGGGTAGGTGTGTCCAAACTTTTGATTGTTACTGTATAAACATAATTCACAACAGTTTTCATACTGGGGAACTTGAATGTGTCCAATATGCTGAAGTTCTATAGTATACCAGCAGGGTGCATCAGTTACAAAGCAGTATTTAGACTGCTGGGTCCAACCTACCATCTATCAGAAAAATAACATGTTTGACTTTTAGAAAAACATGTTGGTCAAGCTCAGGCACTTAAATCCTAATAATAATAATAATAGGTGGATTGTTCACAAATGGACCATGACACATTTACACCCTGTCTGGAACTAGTGCTGATTGATTAGTGCTTTTTGAGGTTGGTTGGGTTTCATTTTGATTATTAAAAAATAACCACGGTTTTATTTTTCGGTTTAGATTCTTTGGGTTGAATGCTGTAACACAGAATCAAACAACTAATAGAAGTCCCATGATGATAGTGACTGCCCATTACTGCTTATCACTTAGTAACCATCATTTATTCACATTATTTTACTTGACTAAAATATTTCAGTTGTAGAGCATAAGCTTTTTTATTTTATTTGATGACTTTATTATTTCATTCCAAGTCATCATCTCATCTCGATAGAGTTGCTGCCTATGCTGTCTGACAAAATAATCTAGTTCTTCAAAGTAAATAAGACATCATATTATGACTGTTTAATTCTAACTATCAATCAGTTAGATCATGTATGTTCAGGTAGAGATACCTTGAGAAGCAACATCTGTTCTCTACAGAGTACCATACCATAATACCCATTAAATCTAGCCTTCAAACAACAAAATGTTTCCAATCGTTTTTCCACCAGAAATTTTTCCCAAAGGTGATTTTAGACACACTTGTTAACCCTGATCTGTTTCACCTGTCCTTGTGCTTGTCTCCACCCCTCCTCCAGGTGTCACCCATCTTCCCCACTTATCCCCTGGGTATTTACATCTGTGTCTTCTGTCTGTCTGTGCCAGTTTGTCAAGTCAACCAGTTGTTTGTCTCAGCTCCTGCTTTTCCACAGTCTCACTTTTTCCTCACTTTCCTGGTTTTGACCTTTGCCTGTCCTGACTCTGAGCCCACCTGCCTGACCACTCTGCCTGAGCCCGCCTGCCATCCGGTGCCTTTGCCGCTACTCTGGATTATTATTTTAAGTCGGATTGTAAAAATAATGAAGAGATTTTGGATACTTTATTTAATGGGTTATACTTCTCATAGAAATTGAATAGCACCTGGGGACATAGCAAAATTACTGAAATTGTTAAAATTCACTTTGAGACAGAGCTGCTGGAAAACGTGTGGCGAGCCACACCACTTTCAAAGCTTTTTGCAATGAAAAAGTAAACAGGCGTCGTACGTCGCCTCTGTTTTGTCTATCAGTGTTGGCATTAGTTACTTAAAAGTATTACGCATTACTTTGTGTGGAAAGTAACATGTTATAATGTGACTTTCATGAGAGGAATCTTAACCACTTTGACTGTCGGCGGGAGCAAGGTGAGGCGACCACGGTCTACCAAAGAGAGGCTACTTACTAACTCAGGTTTGATCACTAGTTTCGCCTTCATCTGTGGCGCTGCCTGTGCTAGTCTACAAGTCCTGCACACTAATATGGGCTGGTTAAATATCCATACTATAAGCAAACATCTGTACAGATTTCCTATCTTTTCATTCCAAATTTCTCAAGCCGTCAGTTCTGGTTAAAGACCGCACATAGGCTACCCAGACCTATAGGGATGTATAGAGGGCACACTTGCCACCAGACAGGACAGCCCCTCAATGAGCTATCACAGAAGCAATCATCTGTCAACATTTCTCCAACCAGCCTTTCTCCACTGGCTGGATAACTAAATGTGGAGATCAGATCATGCAAACACGCTTTTAATTGGCACAGTAACAACTACTTTTTAATAATTTAACATTACCTCCAACACTGTCTAGTGAATACAATCCTGTGCTTGGGATTTCACGTAACCCCCACGCTCTCTTTAACAGGTGGATTCACTTGTCATTCACAGTGGTCTCCTAGATACAGCCTACAGCAGTGTTTCCCAACCCAGGTCCTGGAGTACCCCAACAGTACACATTTTATGTAACCCTGGACAAGCACACATGATTCAACTTGTCAACTAATCATCAAGCCCTCAATGAGTTGAATAAGGTGTGTTTAACAAGGGCTACAACAAAACGATGTACTGTTGGGGGTATTCAAGGACCAGGGTTGGGAAACACTGGCCTACAGAGCCTTAACTATTTCTGGTTGCACCATAGAGACCGAGGACTCATCGTTGTATCTGTGACATTATAGAATGTGACAGCATGGGCGGCGCCATTGAGGCGCTCTCCATTTTGAAGTACGATTGGCTTCTCCATCCTGATGACCCGTTTGGACACGAATCAAACCGGATCACCAGGAGGGATCAACAAATGAAGTTGGAAGTCCCATCCAGTTGAATATATTAAAATGGACAAAATTGAGGAAATGTTAACGTTGTTGAAGCAACAGCTGTGCTGGAATGCTAACAATATGGGTGCTACTTCGAGAACACAAACTCTCGCATCTTTCATAGCAAAGAGCGAGGGAGACTGGAGGAGCAATGGTGGAAGTATTGTGCGATTCTCTTGGCTCGAGTACAGTTGGTGAGAATGAGTGGACGATGGCGAACAGTGGAGTGAAAAGAGCTAAAGTTGGAAATTAACAGCAGTTTATGGTTGGCGTGAGATTCATGAGCAAGGATCTTTTTTTGGGGGTGACCTGTTTGTTCTCCCCATCTTACCTACTACTGTATCAATGTTTTGACCATGACAGTTTACAATCTAGGGTTATTCCACATTATTTATTACAAGATTTAGTTGAGGTTTAGGGTTTAGTGAATGTTTTGTCCCAAATACAATGCTTTTAGTTTTAGAAATATTTAGGACTAACTTATTCCTTGTCACCCACTCTGAAACTAACTGCAGCTCTTTGTTGAGTGTTGCAGTCATTTCAGTCATTGTAGTACCTGACGTGTATAGTGTTGAGTCATCCGCAAACATAGACACTCTGGCTTTACTCAGTCGTTTAGTAAAAATTTAAAAAAAGCAAGGGACATAAACAGCTACTGTCACTGTCGTCATATGGAGGAGACCAAGGCGCAGCGTGGTAAGCGTACATACTTCTTTATTTAAAGAACGAACACGGAAAAACTATCAAAACGACCCCTGCCGTTAATATGCGTAGTGCAGACAGGCAACTGAACATAGACCAAGAACCCACAAATACCCTAGACAAAATGGCTACCTAAATATGGTCCCCAATCAGAGACAACGATAAACAGCTGCCTCTGATTGGGAACCAATTCAGGCCACCATAGACATACAAATACCTAGACTTACAAAAAACCCTAGATATACAAAAAACCCTAGATATACAAAAACCCCTAGACAATAAAAAAATGAATATACCCACCCTAGTCACACCCTGACCTAACCAAAATAATAAAGAAAACAAAGATAACTAAGGTCAGGGCATGACAGCTACCCTGGGGAATTCCTGATTCTACCTGGATTATGTTTGAGAGGCTTCCATTAAAGAACACCTTCTGTGTTCTGTTAGACAAGTAACTCTTATCGGTATGATTCTGATTTTGTGTGTGTCAACAGCGCAAAAGGAGAAAGCGCTGTGGCTCAACAAGATGTCGTCATATGATGTGAAAAGCTAGGATGTTCAGTGTAGGGCACTGGTTGTGTCATCTCTGGTGTTCATTGGACATAGAGGCTGTGTGGTTTAGGGATAACATTCCAGGAGTGGTAGACACACGTCGATTGAATCGAATGATAGGCTTCCTTCCTTCCGTCTCTCAGTATTACTGTCGTTTGATGAAGTGGTTCTCCCAACTTGTGTAAAACTTGGGTGTGTGGGATATGCGGTGAGAGACCGTATGTACAGAAGCTGTTGCAGTGTTGTAAAAAGTACAATCACAAATTGTAAAAAGTTTGGTCACGTGGCAAGTGTTTGTCGAATTAATAAATATGTAGTAGTTGAAGAGTCAATTGAAGCATGTTGTTTTAATTGTGATGGCAATCACGTTCCCGGAATGCCCTGTACGGATGGACGTCACAGTAGCTAGGATCAGGGCCATCCAGCAGGTCTCCTGTGTGGAGGCAGTGAAAATAGCTGTAGGAGTGAATAGAGAGGAGATGGTAGTGGATATCCCACAGTCTGCAGTGAATGACATGCAGGAGAAGGATCCCAACATACTAATAAGAATTTCTTCCGTGTATATGGCAAATTCGAAATTGCACTAGTCAAACTAATATTTTTTTTAAAGAAGCTAGACATTGTGAAGGCGGCAAATAGATTCTGTATCTCCAGGACTTTACAGCCGGAATGTTACAGGGAGCACTGAATGAAGAGGTTCCCCCCTCCCAGGTTCCTGAGCCTGTGTAGAGATCTGAAAAGTACCGTTTTTGTTTGAAATACAGTAAGGCAGGTTCGGTTAGAATAGACTGCGATAGAATGATCAAAGTCCACTGTTTAGCATTGTGTGTGTTTAGAGTGAAATTCATATTTAAAGACATTGTAGCCATTCTTTGCATAACACTCAGTCCAGCTATAGCAGTTTACTGAACTATGCTGTCCAAATCAGCCCTGGGCCAAAGCAAGGAAAATGGACTCTGTAGCAGACTAGCAATCTTCCAGATGATTGAGGAACAGATGTACTACATCGATTAAGAAAGCTAAATCAAGCTACTTTTTAAGCTCCATCTCTGACTCTGCTGGTGATCCTTCAAAATGTTGGAAAACAGCAAATGCACTGAAGCGTATAAATTCATATTCTTCCCTGCCAAAGCAAGTTCTGTCTGACTCTGGCATCATATCTGAGAAGAATGGGTTAAGTGATGCTTGCAATCATTATTTTATCTCAGTAGGTTTTTTATTTGAGATACATGGTGGTTTAATTGACCTTGGTCAGTCATTCGACTGCTCTTTCCTCTGCCAGACTCTAGCGGACTCGATGGTTAACCTGTCAACTTCTAGTAAATCTTTGCTTTCATTTTAATAATTTACTATCTGTGATGTGCTAGATGCTTTAAGATTGATGTAAAGCAAAATCCACTGGGGCTTATGTGCTTGATCCATTTTTGTTGCAGCTCTCTGCCCCCCTAAATGCTGAATAATTAACCAATATTTCTTACCTGACGATCATATACTATCCCCAAGGTTTGGAAGGTGGCCCATGTACTCCCCCTTCACGAAGGTGGTGACCCTTGTGACCTAAATAATTATCTCAATATTTCTAAACTTTCTTGCCTAGCTAAAATATTAGAATCCTTGATTAATTCTCAACTAAGATCTTTCTTATCTTTGACATGTATTGCAAATTGATATGTATTGTACATCAGTTGGGTTTTAGACCAGGTCATAGCACTATCTCTGCTGCATCCCTAGTTATAAATGATGTGGTTAACTGTATGGAGAAAAAGCAACATTGTGCTGCCCAATGACCTGTCAAAGGCCTTTGATAGTGCTAGTCACTTACTGCTAATTCAGAGGTTTTCCTCAACTGGCCTAGACCAGGATGTATGTACTGTAACTGGTTTATAAATTACTTGACAGATAACTCAATATGTATCTACTGATGGTGTTTAATCAGGTTTCCTGGATGTTGTGAAAGGTGTCCCGCAGGAGTCGATTCTGGGTCCTGTACTTTTTACTGTTTACATTAACAATATCAACTTGTCTGTAAAACACTTTAACCTGCACTTGTACGCCGATGATACTGTTGCTTATGCTATTGCCCCAACGGTTGACCAGGCTCTATCTGAACTACAGTCTGCCTTCGTTGTATTACAGAAAAAGTTTATTGATTTGAAATTAGTATTGGATGCAGGCAAAACTAAGTAAACTAAGCAAAAAAAGAAACCAAATAACTTCACAGATCTTCATTGTAAAGGGTTTTAACACTGTTTCCCATGCTTGCTCAATAAAACATAAACAATTAATGAACATGCACCTGTGGAACGGTCGTTAAGACACTAACAGCTTACAGACGGTAGACAATTAAGGTCACAGTTATGAAAACTTAGGACACTAAAGAAGCCTTTCTACTGACTCAGAAAAACTCCAAAAGAAAGATGCCCAGGGTCCCTGCTCATCTGTGTGAATGTGCCTTAGGCATGCTGGGAGGAGGCATGAGGACTGGAGATGTGGCCAGGGCAATAAATTGCAATGTTTGTACTCTGGGACGCCTGAGACAGCACTACAGGGAGACAGGACGGACAACTGATCGTCCTCGCAGTGGCAGACCACGTGCAACAACACCTGCACAGGATCGGTACATCTGAACATCACACCTGCGGGACAGGTACAGGATTGCAACAACAACTGCCCGAGTTACACCAGGAACGCACAATCACTCCATCACTGCTCAGACTGTCTGCAATAGGCTGAGAGATGCTGGACTCAGGGCTTGTAGGCCTGTTGTAAGGCAGGTCCTCACCAGATATCACCGGCAACAATGTCGCCTATGGGCACAAACCCACCTTGGCTGGACCAGACAAGACTGGCAAAAAGTGCTCTTCCCTGATGAGTTGCGGTTTTGTCTCACCAGGGGTGAAGGTCGGATTCATGTTTATCGTTGAAGGAATGAGCATTACACCGAGGCCTGTACTCTGGAGTGGGATCGATTTGGAGGTGGAGGGTCCGTCATGGTCTGGGGCGGTGTGTCACAGCATCATCGGACTGAGCCTGTTGTCATTGCAGGCTATCTTAACGTTATGTGTTACAGGGAAGACATCCTCCTCCCTATGTGGTACCCTTCCTGCAGGCTCATCCTGACATGACCCTCCAGCATGACAATGCCACCAGCCATACTGCTTGTTCTGTGCGTGATTTCCTGCAAGACAGGAATGTCAGTGTTCTGCCATGAACAGCGAAGAGCCTGGACCTCAATCCCATTGAGCACGTCTGGGACCTGTTGGATCGGAGGGTGAGGGCTAGGGCCATTCTCCCCATAAATGTCGGGGAACTTGCAGGTGCCTTGGTGGAAGAGTGGGGTAACATCTCACAGCAAGAACTGGTCAATCTGGTGCAGTCAATGAGGAGATGCACTGTAGAACTTAATGCAGCTGGTGGCCAGACAAAAAACTGACTGTTACTTTTAATCTTGACCCCTCCCTTTGTTCAGGGACACATTATTCAATTTCTGTTAGTCACATGTATGTGGAACTTGTTCAGTTTGTCTCAGTTGTTGAATGTTGTTATTTTCATACAAATATTTACACACGTTAAGTTTGCTGAAAATAAACTCAGTTGACAGTGAGAGGACGTTTCTTTTTTTGCTGAGTTTATATGTTCTCTAGAGCGCTTTAAAAAAAAAGCATATGTGCTTTGGATGGTATCCATATTGATCATGCTTGCGAATGCTTACGAATATCTGGGTAAATGAAAAGCTGTCTTTTAAAAAGCATATTGACGAGTTAGTTAAAAAGCTGAGAATAGAAAGGGGTTTCTGCTATAGAAATTTTTTTTTTTTTTTCAATAATATGCCATTTATATCCATAAATGTCCATTTACATCGAGTTCATGTTCAGAAATTACTCAAAAATGTCCGCAGGAAATCTAGGTAGCGCGGCAAGATAACGTAAATAGACATCATAAACTTTGACTAAATATACATGTTCTACATATATTTACATACAAGTGGTTGGGAAGGGTGGGGGCGATGACGTCAAAGTTGCTCCAACTTTCATGACCACAAAACTAGTTTGGAAGAATGCATGCCCTGTGAGTTCTGCTATACTTACAGACATAATTCCAACGGTTTTAGAAGCTTTAGAGTGATTTCTATCCAATAATAATATTATTATATGCATATATTAGCAATTTTTGACAATTTTTTTTTCAGTTTACTAAGGGTACCCAATTTCTCCAAAGGGGGCGTAAATCTGCCATGTCCTCAACAGGTTTTAAGTTGTTGTTGCCTCATGTGTCTCGGGCCCTTTTTGATATCAGATTCAGAATGAATAATAACAAGATTTGTGGTTGTTTGAAAAGGTTTGATTCACCTTAGGCCAGGAGTGTTTCCAATTCACATGATCCGACAAGAAAAAACCCAGCCCTATAGTCATTGCAAAGACGAAAAGGGAAGCTATCTATAATTTTAAAAAATGTGTCATAGCCTCCAGATAGGACCCAGAGTTTTACCTGACAAGGTAATGAGATCAGGAAAAAAAACGTAAGAACACCTTCTAGATATTGAGTCTGGAATAAAAATATATTTTTGTATGATGATGTGTATGGACAGTATATTAATACAAAGGGTGTATACGAAAGGTGTGTGAGGGTCTTTGTACACAAGTAAGTCAAACTCAATCACTGTGGTGGACTTTTGGTGGAGGGACCAAACTGAGTGTTGCTAGTAAGTAGTCAATACTATACACATACAACAAAGATTTTACTGAGTTACTGTTCATAAGGAAATCAGTCAATTGAAATAAATTGACTAGGCCTACTCTGTGGATTTCACATGACTGGGCAGGGGTGCAGCCATGGGTGGTCCTGGGAAGGCATAGGCCCACCCACTTGGGAGCCAGGCCCACCCACTGGGGAGCCAGGCCCAGCCAACCAGAATTTGTTTTTCCCCACAAAAGGGCTTTATTACAGACATACAGTGCCTTGCGAAAGTATTCGGCCCCCTTGAACTTTGCGACCTTTTGCCACATTTCAGGCTTCAAACATAAAGATATAAAACTATATTTTTTTGTGAAGAATCAACAACAAGTGGGACACAATCATGAAGTGGAACGACATTTATTGGCTATTTCAAACTATTTTAACAAATCAAAAACTGAAGAATTGGGCGTGCAAAATTATTCAGCCCCTTTACTTTCAGTGCAGCAAACTCTCTCCAGAAGTTCAGTGAGGATCTCTGAATGATCCAATGTTGACCCAAATGACTAATGATGATAAATACAATCCACCTGTGTGTAATCAAGTCTCCGTATAAATGCACCTGCACTGTGATAGTCTCAGATGTCCGTCAAAAGCGCAGAGAGCATCATGAAGAACAAGGAACACACCAGGCAGGTCCGAGATACTGTTGTGAAGAAGTTTAAAGCCGGATTTGGATACAAAAAGATTTCCCAAGCTTTAAACATCCCAAGGAGCACTGTGCAAGCGATAATATTGAAATGGAAGGAGTATCAGACCACTGCAAATCTACCAAGACCTGGCCGTCCCTCTAAACTTTCAGCTCATACAAGGAGAAGACTGATCAGAGATGCAGCCAAGAGGCCCATGATCACTCTGGATGAACTGCAGAGATCTACAGCTGAGGTGGGAGACTCTGTCCATAGGACAACAATCAGTCGTATATTGCACAAATCTGGCCTTTATGGAAGAGTGGCAAGAAGAAAGCCATTTCTTAAAGATATCCATAAAAAGTGTTGTTTAAAGTTTGCCACAAGCCACCTGGGAGACACACCAAACATGTGGAAGAAGGTGCTCTGGTCAGATGAAACCAAAATTGAACTTTTTGGCAACAATGCAAAACGTTATGTTTGGCATAAAAGCAACACAGCTCATCACCCTGAACACACCATGCCCACTGTCAAACATGGTGGTGGCAGCATCATGGTTTGGGCCTGCTTTTCTTCAGCAGGGACAGGGAAGATGGTTAAAATTGATGGGAAGATGGATGGAGCCAAATACAGGACCATTCTGGAAGAAAACCTGATGGAGTCTGCAAAAGACCTGAGACTGGGATGGAGATTTGTCTTCCAACAAGACAATGATCCAAAACATAAAGCAAAATCTACAATGGAATGGTTCAAAAATAAACATATCCAGGTGTTAGAATGGCCACGTCAAAGTCCAGACCTGAATCCAATCGAGAATCTGTGGAAAGAACTGAAAACTGCTGTTCACAAATGCTCTCCATCCAACCTCACTGAGCTCGAGCTGTTTTGTAAGGAGGAATGGGAAAAAAATTCAGTCTCTCGATGTGCAAAACTGATAGAGACATACCCCAAGCGACTTACAGCTGTAATCGCAGCAAAAGGTGGTGCTACAAAGTATTAACTTAAGGGGGCTGAATAATTTTGTACGCCCAATTTTTCAGTTTTTGATTTGTTAAAAAAGTTTGAAATATCCAATAAATGTCGTTCCACTTCATGATTGTGTCCCACTTGTTGTTGATTCTTCACAAAAAAATACAGTTTTATATATTTATGTTTGAAGCCTGAAATGTGGCAAAAGGTCGCAAAGTTCAAGGGGGCCGAATACTTTCGCAAGGCACTGTAAATACTCCTCAGTTTCATCAGCTGTCCAGGTGGCTGGTCTCAGACAATCCTGCAGGTGAAGACCCCAGATGTGGAGTTCTTGGGCTGGCATGGTTACACATGGTCTGCGGTTGTGAGGCCGGTTGGACGTGCTGTCACTCTAAAATGACGGAGGTGGCTTATGGTAGAGAAATGAACATTAAATTATCTGGCAACAGCTCTGCTCGACATTCCTGCAGTCAGCATACCAATTTCAAGGTCCCCCAGAACTTAGACACATTGTGTTGTTTTCACGAAACTGCACATTTAAGAGAGGCCTTGTATTGTCCTCAGCACAAGGTGCACCTGTGTAATGATCATGTTGTTTAACCAGGTTCTTGATATTCCACACCTGTCACATGGATGGATTATCTTTGCAAAGAAGAAATGCTCACTAACAGAATTGGAGAGAAATAGGCTTTTTTGTATGCATGGAACATTTCTGGGATATTTTATTTCAGCTCATGAAACATGGGACCAAAACTTCACATGTTGCGTTTATATTTTTGTTCAGTGCAGATTTAGACTTGTAATATTTGAATTAACATCCTGGGACCATTCCCATCCCCCCGCCCACATACAGCATTCCATTGTTGTCCAGGATCATCCAGTTATGGGGTAAGGCTTAAAACACAAGAGAAATATATTTATTTATTTAACCTCTATTTAACCAGGTAGGCCAGTTGAGAACAAGTTCTCATTTACAATTGCGACCTGGCCAACATAAATCAAAGCAGTTCGACACATAGTGTACAACTACACAGAGTTACACATGGAGTAAAACAAACATACAGTCAATAATAATACAGTAGAAAAAAATAAGTCTATACACGATGTGAGCAAATGAGGTGAGATAAGGGAGGTAAAGGCAAAAAAGGCCATGGTGGCAAAGTAAATACAATATAGCAAGTAAAACACTGGAATGGTAGATTTGCAGTGGAAGATTGTGCAAAGTAGAAATAAAAATAATGGGGTGCAAAGGAGCAAAATAAATAAATAAATAAAATAAATACAGTAGGGAAAGAGGTAGTTGTTTTCGGCTAAATTATAGGTGGGCTATGTACAGGTGCAGTAATCTGTGAGGTGCTCTGACAGCTGGTGCTTAAAGCTAGTGAGGGAGATAAGTGTTTCCAGTTTCAGAGATATTTGTAATTAGTTCCAGTCATTGGCAGCAGAGAACTGAAAGGAGAGGCGGCCAAAGAAAGAATTGGTTTTGGGTGATGCTATGGTGACCAGCGAGCTGAGATAAGGGGGGACTTTACCTAGCAGGGTCTTGTAGATGACATGGATCCAGTGGGTTTGGCGACGAGTATGAAGCGAGGGCCAGCCAACGAGAGCGTACATGTAGCAATGGTGGGTAGTATATGGGGCTTTGGTGACAAAACGGATGGCACTGTGATAGACTGCATCCAATTTGTTGAGTAGGGTATTGGAGGCTATTTTGTAAATGACATCGCCGAAGTCGAGGATTTGTAGGATGGTAAGTTTTACAAGGGTATGTTTGGCAGCATGAGTGAAGGATGCTTTGTTGCGAAATAAGAAGCCAATTCTAGATTTAACTTTGGATTGGAGATGTTTGATGTGAGTCTGGAAGGAGAGTTTACAGTCTAACCAGACACCTAGGTATTTGTAGTTGTCCACATATTCTAAGACAGAACCGTCCAGAGTTGTGATGTTGGACAGGCGGGCAGGTGAAGGCAGCGATCGGTTGAAGAGCATGCATTTAGTTTTACTTGTATTTAAGAGCAATTGGAGGCCACGGAAGGAGAGTTGTATGGCATTGAAGCTTGCCTGGAGGGTTGTTAACACATTGTCTAAAGAAGGGCCAGAAATATACCGAATGGTGTTGTCTGCGTAGAGGTGGATCAGAGACTCACCAGCAGCAAGAGCGACATCATTGATGTATTCAGAGAAGAGAGTTGGTCCAAGAATTGAACCCTGAGGCACCCCCATAGAGACTGCCAGAGGTCCGGACAGCAGGCCCTCCGATTTGACACACTGAACTCTATCAGAGAAGTAGTTGGTAACACAGTAATTTCTCTTATCGATGGCGGTTAAGATATCGTTGAAGACCTTGAGCGTGGCTGAGGTGCACCCATGACCAGCTCTGAAACCAGATTTCATAGCAGAGAGGGTATGGTGAGATTCGAAATGGTCCTTAGAAAGGCAGGGTAGGATAAATATAGGTCTGTAGCAGTTTGGATCAAGAGTGTCCCCCCCTTTGAAGAGGTGGATGACCGCAGCTGCTTTCCAATCTTTGGGAATCTCAGACGTCATGAAAGAGAGGTTGAACAGGCTAGTAATAGGGGTGGTAACAATTTCGGCAGATAATATTTAGAAAGAAAGGGTCCAGATTGTCTAGCCCGGCTGATTTTGCAGCTCTTCCAGAACATCAGCTGACTGGATTTGGAAGAAGGAGAAATGGGGAAGGCTTGGGTGAGTTGCTGTGGGAGGTGCAGTGCTGTTGACAGGGGTAGGGGTAGCCAGGTGGAAAGCATGGCCAGCCGTAGAAAAATGCTTATTGAAATTCTCAATTACAGTGGATTTATCAGTGGTGACAGTGTTTCCTATCTTCACTGCAGTGGGCAGCTGGGAGGAGGTGTTCTTATTCTCCATGGAATTTACAGTGTCCCAGAACTTTTTTGAGTTAGTGTTGCAGAAAGCAAATTTCTGCTTGAAAAAGCTAGCCTTGGCTTTTCTAACTGCCTGTGTATAATGGTTTCTAGCTTCCCCGAAAAGCTGCATATCACGGGGGCTGTTCGATGCTAATGCAGAACGCCATAGGATGTTTTTGTGATGGTTAAGGGCAGTCAGGTCTGGGGAGAACCAATGGCTATATCTGTTATTGAATGGGGCATGCTTATTTAAGATGGTTAGGAAGGCATTTAAAAAAATAACCAGGCATCCTCGACTGACGGGATGAGATCAATATCCTTCCAGGATACCCCGGCCAGGTCGATTAGAAAGGCCTGCTCGCTGAAGTGTTTCAGGGAGCGTTTGACAGTGATGAGTGGAGGTTGTTTGACCGCTGACCCATTATGGATGCAGGCAATGAGGCAGTGATCGCTGAGATCTTGGTTGAAGACAGCAGAGGTGTATTTAGAGGGCAAGTTGGTTAGGATGATATCTATGAGGGTGCCTGTGTTTACGGCTTTGGGGAGGTACCTGGTAGGTTCATTGATAATTTGTGTGAGATTGAGGGCATCAAGCTTAGATTGTAGGGTGGCTGTGGGTGTTAAGCATGTTCCAGTTTAGGTCGCCTAGCAGCACGAGCTCTGAAGATAGATGGGGGGCAATAAGTTCACATATGGTGTCCAGGGCACAGCTGGGGGCAGAGGGTGGTCTATAGCAGGCGGCAACGGTGAGAGACTTGTTCTTGCTCTTCTCTACTTTGCATTCAAATTTATGGATATGCATCTCTGCACTTGGTGTGAGATCTGTACAGGCCTTCAACAGTACAGTAGATGATAGCTGTCCAACTGTATAACTAAAAGCTAGTATTCAACAGCATATAATAACAACGTATGCCAAGCACGCCTGACCAACTTGTCCTATTGAAATCTGAACTTAGTTCATCACTTTTCATGAATCAATCAACTTCGTTTCGTGTTGATATTAATGAAAGAGAGTGACCCAGCTCTACATGTTTGCTGGTTTGTGACCCACTGACTTCGTCTTTAAAGGGGAATAAGGCGACCCGAGAGTTGACACACACGTGAACTTTATTTATACACACTGGAGATGAACATGGAGGTAAACATGGGGATGATTCTGTAAAGATACAGAGAATGAAGGAATAAAGAATATTCACGTACAAGATAGAATATGCCACAGTTGACTGTGCCTTTAAACAGCTTGGAAAATTCCAGAAAATGATGTCATGGCTTTAGAAGCTTCTGATAGGCTAATTGACATAATTTGAGTCAATTGGAGGTGTACCTGTGGATGTATTTCAAGGCCTACCTTCAAACTCAGTGCCTCTTTGCTTGGCATAATGGGAAAATCAAAAGAAATCAGCCAAGACCTCAGAAAACAATTGTAGACCTCCACAAGTCTGGTTCATCCTTGGGAGCAATTTACAAATGCCTAAAGGTACCACGTTCATCTGTAGAAACAATAGTACGCAAGCATAAACACCATGGGACCACGCAGCCGTCATACCGCTCAGGAAGGAGACGCGTTCTGTCTCCTAGAGATGAACGTACTTTGGTGCGAAAAGTGCAAATCAATCCCAGAACAACAGCAAAGGACCTTGTGAAGATGCGGGTGGAAACGGGTACAAAAGTATCGATATCCACAGTAAAACGAGTCCTATACTGACATAACCCGAAAGGCCTCTCAGCAAGGAAGATGCCACTGCTCCATAAAAAAGCCAGACTACGGTTTGCAACTGCACATGGGGACAACAAGGACTGTACCTAGGACTGTACCTAATGATGACCTAATGATGACCTAATAACCATGTATTACATAGTAACACCGGATTAATACCTAGCATGACAAAAGCACAGTAAGAATAATGACAAGTACTGTATATTATACAAATAGTAGGCTATTACACAGCAACACACAAGCACAAGGACTGTTTAAATATATAGGAAGTAGTAAACAGTGGATAATCTTTGCAGACAATATCGGTAGTAACATAATAACAGGAATGAGAAATGCATAGAATACTGCTACTCTCGCTCATCCTACACTGGTAACAACAGGGACAACTTTGTAATCATGCACCGATGTCCCTCCAAGCTATGAGTGCATGGGGATAGTCTGATTGGCTATTCAGATCCCTTAACTTTTTCCAAATGTTGTTACTTTACAGCCTTATTCTAAAATTGATTTATTTCTAAATCCTCCGCAATCTACACATAATACCCCATAATGACAAAGCGAAACCAGATGTTTTGAAATTTTTGCAAATGTAAAAATATATTTACATAAGTATTCAGACCCTTTGCTATGAGACTCGAAATTGAGCTCAGGTGCTTGCTGTTTCCATCGATCATCCTTGAGTTACTTCTACAACTTGGTTGGAGTCCACCTGTGGGAAATTCAATTGATTGGACATGATTTGGAAAGGCACACACCTGTCTATATAAGGTCCCACAATTGACAGTGCATGTCAGAGCAAAAACCAAGCCATGAGGTCGAAGGAATTGTCTCTAGAGCTGTGAGACAGACAGGATTATGTCGAGGCACCGATCTGGGAAGGGTACCAAAACATTTCTGCAGCATTCAAGGTCCCCAAGAACACAGTGTCCTCCATAATTCTTAAATGGAAGAAGTTTGTAACCACCAAGGCTCTTCTAGAGCTGTCAGCCCAGCCAAACTGAGCAATTTGGGAGAAGGGCTTTGGTCAGGGAGGTGACCAAGACCCCGACAGAGCTCCAGAGTTCCTCTGTGGAGATGGGAGAAGCTTCCAGAAGGACAACCATCTCTGCAGCACTCCAACAATCAGGCCTTTCTGGTAGAGAGGCTAGACAGAAGCCACTCCTCAGTAAAAGGCAAATGACAGCATGCTTGGAGTTTGCCAAAAGGCATCTAAAAACTCTCAGACCATGAGAAACAAGATTCTCTGGTCTGATGAAACCAAGATTGAACTCTTTGGCCTGAATGCCAAGTGTCTGGAGGAAACCTGACACCATCCCTACGGTGAAGCATGGTGGTGGCTGCATCATGCTGTTGGATGTTTTTCAGCGGCAGGGACTGGGAGACTAGTCAGGATCGAGGCAATAATGAACGGAGCAAAGTACAGAGTAATCATTGATGAAAATCTGCTCCAGAGCGCTCAGGACCTCAGACTGAGGGCGAAGGTTCACCTTCCAACAGGACAATGACCATAAGCACACAGCCAAGACAACGCATGTGTGGCTTCGGGACAAGTCTCAATGTCCTTGAGTAGCCGAGCCAGAGCCCGGACTTGAGCCCGATCGAACATCTCTGGAGAGACTTGAAAATAGCTGTGCATCAACGCTCCCCATCCAACCTGACAGACCTTGAGAGGATCTGCAGAGAAGAATGAGAGAAACTCCCTAAATACAGGTGTGCCAAGGTTGTAGCACCATACCCAAGAAGACTCGAGGCTGTAATCACTGCTAATTTAATCCATTTTAGAATAAGGCTGTAAGGTAACAAAATGTGGAAAAAGTCAAGGGGTCTAAATACTTTACGAATGCACTGTATAGGCTTGATGTGAGTTGTTACTGTGTTACGTGAGTCTGATTATTTAACCTACTTTATTACACATAAAAAACAGAGAAACTATCCGCCACAGTGGAGGAGGCGTCACTTAGACATCTTCACTTTGATGCATGCCATCGATGCACAGCATCTAATTTACTCTGCCCTTGGGCTTTAACAACGTACAGGTAGGTAAGAGAACGCTTGTAGGCAAACTACATTTACAAGCGTTATTTTTTTTATTTATTGGCGGTGGATGTCCGTGTACAGGCAGTGTGCAGGGATTATTTCAACAGCCAAATCAGATTAAGAAATTACATCAAATATAGCCTATTGTTTTCACGACATGTTTTTGTATCTAGGCTACAGAAACTGCGGTCTGCTGGAAACACAGGGCGGAGCTTTAGCGCCTACTTTTTTTGTTTTGATGCATTTTTGTCTGGAAGCCTATTGCTTGTAGTCTGTCGAGTACTAAACCGATTCTATTTCAAGGGTAGCGAGTCGAAACGGGACATCGAGACCATGATTAAACGACCCGACGGAAACTTTGCACTCTGGGCACATTGAGAGCAGTAAGAAATCACGCCAGGAATTCATCGGGGAGCAAGCAGTAAACTATAAACATGTAATTGGAGGACTGTTCCCGATAAAATAATTTGACAACTTTCTACGGATGCATGCTACTGTCATCGTGGGTTTTTTATATTTGCTGAAGTGTGTAGTTAGGCTACTGGAGGACACAACAAATTCGTTTAGGTCTTGAGGTAAGGTACTTTTTTAAAACCTCTTTTCCTACTGTATAAATATACATCTGTATAAAATAAACGACAGTTCATATGCAAATATTTGCCATTGTTTTAATGATTGCTTTCCATGGTGCCACCAAAACGTTTGAGGAGGACAGTGCATTGTGGTGAAGATGAGAGGGGATAAACAGTCCGTCAATGGTTAATTAATTCACAGTGCGAATGTAGCGTTCAACAGGCAGGTTAGAAGGCTCTATAATATCAAGATCTATAAGGTCTATTCTAGGCTACACTTGACTAGATTAGAGACATAGAATTTCATTTTTTTCTTGGCATCTCAAGATAACGAAAAACAGGCTCACTCTGCTGGCACACAATTGCTTTCCATTGGTTTCTTTCTGTAGACCGATCTTATCCTTTTCACACGTATCTTTCTTTCTCTTTCCATTCCTAAGGCAGACTATTGGTGCTATCATTGTCAGTGCAAACTTGTGTTTGTGAGTGGCCCTAACAAAAGAGACAAGGCGTCTATTGTACAGGATCAGCAGCAGATTACTAGAATTCCTTTTCTCTCCACTCGCTCAATGGCCTCTTAGTCTACTCCATCTGGACTGCCTGAAAACCCACACTGGCAGTGGCAATAATATTTGTATGCCTTTGTCATTCTTCAGTCGTTGCTCCTGTTCAACCTTCTCACCACAGTATGTTGGAGACCTATAGAGAAGATATGGACAGTTAGGCAATAGACAGTTAGACTCCATCCTGAGTTGTATTTCTGTATTGCAGATGTGTATCCACACAGCATGCTGTGGAACTGTAGGCCAGGGACACAAAAACCCCGCAATCAAATCTTAAGTCTTGACAAATAAAAATGGTTTGGATGACTTGCCTCCTGGATAGGCCTAGACTTTGAAAGAAAGCATATCAGTGTAGGCCTGACGCAGTCTAAATCAAGCTTGGCAGAATGGGATCTGATGTTTAGAGGTCTGTAATCGTAATGATGTGTATATAGATGGAAAGATATCTGTAGATGAATCTGGATGGTTGAAAAGACAGACAGACAGACAGACAGACAGACAGACAGACTGACAGACTATCTCCCGGCCATCAGACTGTTAAAATAGTCACCACAAGCCAGCCTGCCCTGAACTTAGTCACTGTTACTAGCTGGCTGCCACCCGGTACTCTACCATGCACCTTACATAGTCATTGAACACTGGTCATTTTAATAATGTTTACATACTGTTTTACCCACTTCTTATGTACATACTGAATTCTAGTCAAGGCTCATCCTTAATAACTACTGCTGTACACACCATTTCTATTAATATACTGTCCATAATGTCTATACACACCATCATATACATAGACTCAGCAAAAAAGAAACGTCCTCACTCTCAACTGCATTTATTTTCAGCAACCTTAACGTGTAAATATTTTTGCAAACATAAGATTCAACAACTGAGACATAAACTGAACAAGTTCCACAGACATGTGGCTAACAGCAATGGATAAATGTGTCCCTGAACAAAGGGGGGGTCAAAATCAAAAGTAACAGTCAGTATCTGGTGTGGCCACCAGCTCCTCATGAACTGCACCATATTTGCCAGTTCTTGCTGTGAGATGTTACCCCACTCTTCCACCAAGGCACCTGCAAGTTCCCGGACATTTCTGAGAGGAATGGCCCTAGCCCTCACCCTCTGATCCAACAGGTCCCAGACGTGCTCAATGGGATTGAGATCCGGGCTCTTCGCTGTTCATGGCAGAACACTGACATTCCTGTCTTGCAGGAAATCACGCACAGAACAAGCAGTATGGCTGGTGGCATTGTCATGCTGAAGGGTCATGTCAGTATGAGCCTGCAGGAAGGGTACCACATAGGGAGGAGGATTTCTTCCCTGTAACGCACAGCGTTAAGATTGCCTGCAATGACAACAAGCTCAGTCCGATGATGCTGTGACACACCGCCCCAGACCATGATGAACCCTCCACCTCCAAATTGATCCAGAGTACAGGCCTCGGTGTAATGCTCATTCCTTTGATGATAAACGTGAATCCAATCATCACCTCTGGTGAGACAAAACCGCGACTCGTCAGTGAAGAGCACTTTTTTCCAGTCCTGTCTGATCCAGCGACGGTTTGTGCCCACAGGCGACGTTGTTTCCGGTGATGTCTGGTGAGGACCTGCCTTACAACAGGCCTACAAGCCCTCAGTTCAGCCTCTCTCAGCCTATTGCGGACAGCACTGATGGTGGGATTGTGAGTTCCTGGTGTAACTCGGACAGTTGTTGTTGCCATCCTGTACCTGTCCCGCAGGTGTAATGTTTGGATGTACCGATCCTGTGCAGGTGTTGTTACACATGGTCTGCCACTGCGAGGAAGATCAGCTGTCTGTCCTGTCTCACTGTAGCGCTGTCTCAGGCGTCTCACAGTACGCACATTGCAATTTATTGCCCTGGCCACATCTGCAGTCCTCATGCCTCCTTACAGGACGCCTAAGGCACATACACACAGATGAGCAAGGACCCTTCTTTTGGTGCTTTTCAGAGTCAGTAGAAAGGCCTCTTTAGTGTCCTAAGTTTTCATAACTGTGACCTTAATTGCCTGCCGTCTGTAAGCTGTTAGTGTCTTCAGGTGCATGACTGTTCCACAGGTGCATGTTCATCAATTGTTCATGGTTCATTGAATAAGCATGGGAAACAGTGTTTAAACCCTTTACAATAAAGATCTAGGAAGTTATTTGGATTTTTACAAATTATCTTTGAAAGACAGGGTCCTAAAAAAGGGATTTATTTTTTTGCTGAGGTTACATATTTATATTCTGGACTCTGACATTGCTCCTTATGATATTTCTTATTTACTTTCTTATTCTTTTTTGGATTTGTTTGTATTGTTAGGTATTTCGCTGCACCTGCGATAACATCTGCAAATATGTGTATGCGATCAATAACATTTTATTTGAATTGACAGACAAAAAGGATAGACAAAGGCAGACAGATGTTTTAGACAGACAGATTTAGACCAATATTGTAGGTAGCCATGCTTTCAGATATATAGCTAGCGAGAGATATTCTACTACCACGGCTCCCTATACACACACACGCACACGCACACGCACACGCACACACACACACACACACACACACACACCATCCCCCCATGTGTGGCCAACATGTGGGGAGGTAATCTGCTGCTATTAGGGTAATCTTCTCAGCATGGCCATCAATGGGGAGTATGCTCAGCAACTATCCGGCAGGCAGAGTATCGTCATCCCCGACAAAATTAGGGCCAAGGAAAAATGATTTAATCATACAGATTAAGTGGGAGAGACATGGGGGGAGACATGGCGGACAGAGGTTGTTTGTTGAGATTTTTCAGTTATATGGTTTATCTTGAAAAAGTAGTTTTTTTAATCATGTAGGAAGGTAGGCTCTTAAAATCATCTAGGAAGGTAGGATCTTGGAATCATGGAGAAAGGTAGGATCTTGAAATCATGAAGGAAGGTAGGATCTTGAAATCATGTAGCAAGGTAGGATCTTGAAATCATGTAGGAAGGTAGGATCTTGAAATCATGTAGGAAGGTAGGATCTTGAAATTATTGCATTCATGTGTTATTCCCATGATGGGGGTATTCATGACGCTTAGTGCTGCGGTCAATGTATGCTACAGGACAACCTGCTATGGTACAGGACAACCTGCTATGGTACAGGACAACCTGCTATGCTACAGGACAACCTGCTATGCTACAGGACAACCTGCTATGGTACAGGACAACCTGCTATGGTACAGGACAACCTGCTATGGTACAGGACAACCTGCTATGGTACAGGACAACCTGCTATGCTACAGGACAACCTGCTATGGTACAGGACAACCTGCTATGGTACAGGACAACCTGCTATGCTACAGGACAACCTGCTATGGTACAGGACAACCTGCTATGGTACAGGACAACCTGCTATGGTACAGGACAACCTGCTATGCTACAGGACAACCTGCTATGGTACAGGACAACCTGCTATGGTACAGGACAACCTGCTATGCTACAGGACAACTTGCTAAATACCTCATGTAATCTATAGCCTGATAGGAATGGTTAACCACCATCTAAGGCATTATTACTATGCTACATAGAAGTAGAATCCAATCTACAGTATACATTTTTACTACGTTTTGAAAAAGATGTAGAAATGTACTGCACTTTACTGTAGGGACAGTTTTATTGAATGACATTCCTCACTTGTCAGGTGCAGGGTACTGTGGCGGCATCCTCAGTAGTATGCAAATACACTGTTTTCACAGCTGCTGTGCCACTGTGGACCACGAACTGAAAAACACTATTCATAGTCAAGAATGACAGTTGAGCATAATATTGTTGAAATGCTTCATACTCAATGTGAGTGTGCTTTTGCTTAAAGTTATTTGTGTGTAAAAGCTGTAGAGGAAATAAGAGTGGCTTTGGTGTGTGTGTGGAGAGTGCTCAATTGCAGTAGCTGTGTTTAGAACACACATGCTGGTGTCTGGTGAAGAGCTTGGCTCTGGTCAGTTGGCAATGCCACAGCTGAGAGCAATGTGGGCAGAGGACTCTGTTCTGGCATGGTGTGTGTATTTGTTTGTATCCGGTTAGTGTGTGTGTGTGCATGAGTGAGACATTTAGCTGAATATGCATCTTCTCTTTGAATGTTGGTACTAAACAGAGGATCTACTATCTAACCATCGAGGCTGTTCGTGTGACTGTCTTGCCAGCATACAGTATGCCTACTGTCCCTGTTTTTGGCTTTGTAATTTGAGGATAGTTTGAGCATAACCATGCTTCAATTTTATTTTACCAGGCAAGTCAGTTAAGAACAAATTCTTATTTTCAATGACGGTCTAGGAACAGTGGGTTAACTGCCTGTTCAGGGGCAGAATGACAGATTTGTACCTTGTCAGCTCGGTGGTTTGAATTTACAACCTTCCGGTTACTAGTCCAAAACTCTAACCACTAGGCTACACTGCCGCCCCAAATGAAGAGCAATCAATCAGGCTAAACAAATAACAAATGGGGTTGAACAAAATGTATATACAGTACACAACAGCACTTAGGGGCCAATATTAGGCATCTTTAATAAAACATTTTCACTAAAGTCTCCCACTCTATACAGATGGGAAACATGTTGCCTGATTCGTGAATGGATATACAGTACCAGTCAAAAGTTTGGACATAACTACTCATTCCAGGGTTTTTCTTTATTTCTACTATTTTCTCCATTGTAGAATAATAGTGAAGACATCAAAACAATGAAATAACA
The DNA here is from genome assembly GCF_045791955.1 of Oncorhynchus clarkii lewisi. Classification (NCBI taxonomy): domain Eukaryota; kingdom Metazoa; phylum Chordata; class Actinopteri; order Salmoniformes; family Salmonidae; genus Oncorhynchus; species Oncorhynchus clarkii. The sequence goes on along the minus strand of NC_092178.1, from coordinate 29,394,979 downwards.
CATGTGGAATCATGTGGTAACGAAAAAAGTGTTAAACAAATCAAAATATATTTTACATTTTGGATTCTTCAAAGTAGCCACCCTTTGCCTTGTTTTCATTGACCTGGCCAAAGCTTTCCATTCTGTCAATCACCACATCCTCATCGACAGACTCGATAGATTTGGTTTCTCAAATGACTGCCTCGCCTGGCTCACCAACTACTTCTCTGGTAGAGTTCAGTGTGCCAAATCGGAGGGCCTGTTGTCCGGGCCTCTGGCAGTCTCAATGGGGGTGCCACAGTGTTCAATTGTTGGGCCGACTCTCCTCTCAATACATCAATGATGTTGCTCTTGCTGCTGGTGAGTCTGATCCACCTCTACGCAGACGACACCATTCTGTATACTTCTGGCCCTTCTTTGGACACTGTGTTAACAACCCTCCAGACAAGCTTCAATGCCATACAACTCTCCTTCCGTGGCCTCCAACTGCTCTTAAATACAAGTAAAACTAAATGCATGCTCTTCAACCGATCGCTGCCTGCACCTGCCCGCCCGTCCAGCATCACTACTCTGGACGGTTCTGACTTAGAATATGTGGACAACTACAAATACCTAGGTGTCTGGTTAGACTGTAAACTCTCCTTCCAGACTCACATCAAACATCTCCAATCCAAAGTTAAATCTAGAATTGGCTTCCTATTTCGCAACAAAGCATCCTTCACTCATGCTGCCAAACATACCCTCGTAAAACTGACCATCCTACCGATCCTCGACTTCGGCGATGTCATTTACAAAATAGCCTCCAATACCCTACTCAATAAATTGGATGCAATCTATCACAGTACCATCCGTTTTGTCACCAAAGCCCCATATACTACCCACCACTGCGACCTGTACACTCTCGTTGGCTGGCCCTCGCTTCATACTCGTCACCAAACCCACTGGCTCCAGGTCATCTACAAGACCCTGCTAGGTAAAGTCCCCCCTTATCTCAGCTCGCTGGTGACCATAGCAGCACCCACCTGTAGCACGCGCTCCAGCAGGAATATCTCTCTGGTCACCACCAAAACCAATTCTTCCTTTGGCCGCCTCTCCTTCCAGTTCTCTGCTGCCAATGACTGGAACAAACTACAAAAACCTCTGAAACTGGAAACACATCTCTCTCACTAGCTTTAAGCACCAGCTGTCAGAGCAGCTCACAGATTACTGCACCTGTACATAGCCCATCTATAATTTAGCCCAAACATAATTTAGCCCAAACAACTACCTCTTCCCCTACTGTATTTATTTAGCTCCTTTGCACCCCATTATTTTTTATTTCTACTGGCACATTCTTCCACTGCAAATCTACCATTCCAGTGTTTTACTTGCTATATTGTATTTACTTCGCCTCCATGGCCTTTTTTGTGCCTTTTACCTCCCTTATCTCACCTCTATTGCTCACATCGTATATAGACTTATTTTTTCTACTGTATTATTGACTGTATGTTTGTTTTACTCCATGTACAACTCTGTGTTGTTGTATGTGTCAAACTGCTTTGCTTTACTTGGCCAGGTCGCAATTGTAAATGAGAACTTGTTCTCAACTTGTCTACCTTGTTAAATATAGGTGAACTAAAAAAATAAACTACTTTGCACACTCTTGGAATTCCCTCAACCAGCTTCATGACGTAGTCACCTGGAATGCATTTCAATTAAATTAATTTGTGGAATTTCTTCCTTCTAAATGCGTTTAAGACAATCAGATGTGTTGTGACAAGGTAGGGGTGATATACAGAAGATCAAGTCAAGGGGTGATATAAAGAAGACCAAGTCCATATTATGGCAAGAACAGCTCAAATAAGCAAAGAGAAATGACAGTCCATTACTTTAAGACATGAAGGTCAGTCAATGCAGAAAATGTAAAGAACTGCAGTCGCAAAAACCATCAAGCGCTATGATGAAACTGGCTCTCATGAGGACCGCCACAGGAAAGGAAGACCCAAAGTTACCTCTGATGCAGAGGATACGTTTATTAGAGTTTCCAACTTCATTGCAGCCCAAATAAATGTTTTACAGAGTTCAGGTAACAGACACATCTCAACATCAACTGTTCAGAGGAGACTGCGTGAATCAGGCCTTCGTGGTCGAATTGCTGCAAAGAAACCACTACTAAAGGACACCAAAAAGAAACACTAGCAATGGACATTGGACCGGTGGAAGTCCAAATTTGAGATTTTTGGTTCCAACTGTGTCTTTCTGAGACGCAGAGTAGGTGGACCAATGATCTCCGCATGTGTGGTTCCCACCGTGAAGCATGGAGGAGGAGGTGTGGGGGTGCTTTGCTGGTGACACTGTCAGGGATTTATTTAGAATTCAAGGCACACTGAACCATAATTGGCTACCACAGCATTCTACTGTGATACGCCACCCCATCTGGTTTGGGCTTAGTGGGACTATCATTTGTTTTTCAACAGGACAATGACCCAACACACCTCCAGGCTGTGTAAGGGTTATTTAACCAAGAAGAAGAGTGATGGAATGCTGCATCAGATGACCTGGCCTCCAACAATCCCCCGACATCAACCCAATTGAGATTGTTTGGGATGAGTTGGACCGCAGAGTGAAGGAAAAGCAACCAACAAGTGCTCAGCATATGAGGAAACTCCTTCAAGACTGTTGGAAAAGCATTCCAGGTGAAGCTGGTTGAGAGAATGCCAAGAGTGTGCAAAGCTGCCATCAAGGCAAAAGGTGGCTACTTTGAAAAATTTCATAAAATATATTTAGATTTGTTTCACACTTTTTTTGGTTACTACATGATTCCATATGTGTTATTTCATAGTTTTGATGTCTTCACCATTATTCTACAATGTGTGTCCAAACTTTTGACTGGTAATGTAGGTGCCAATGTGTTTTTCCATGTGTTTATTCCACAAATTAAGTAAACTACATTGGGAGACATTTTGGGACTATATGAAGAATTTACAAATTAAATAAATACCAAAAGTTTTGGGGTGGAGTTTTCCTTTAATTATTGATCTGCTGGGAAAACTCATACTCCCATGGTTCTTCACTCTCCTCTCACTCTTGCTGTAGTAGTGACCCCGTCAAATGTCCAGTACTTCAAATGTCCTGTCTTGTCGGACGTGGAACTCATTAGTGCTCGGAATTGCCAGGGACCTTACGATACGATATTATCACAATACGTATGTGCCAATAAAATATGCGATGCTCGCGATTCTATATTAATTTGCGATTCGATACTGGGATTTTATTGCTATTCGATATTCCAAACATCGAGAGAACACCATGAGAAAATTAGTTTTGTTCAGTCATGGAAATAAAAGCGCTGGACACAAATTGGCTCTCTATTTAAAGTGAAGATGGAGAACAAGCTATAATGGGGAAAATACTGGAGTCTTATTTCAGGCATTGGTATTGTCAAAACAATACAAGATGAAATATCGTCAAAAATGATATCCCGATATGTAACTGTATCGATTTTCCCACGATCACTCGAACTCATCCTGAAATCTTGGTATTCCAGAGCGTCTGCCATTCAAAAATGAAAACATAGTTACTAATGTGTGATATCATGTCACGTATACTCCCTCTCAGGCCTCTAGGTCATCAGGCTGCTGATTATCCCGCACACCTGTCACCATCGTCTTGTGCACCTGCACCTCATGACACTCACCTGGACTGCATCACCTCCTTGATTATTTTCCCATTAACTGTCACTCCCCTTGGTTCTTTCCTCAGGTGTTATTGACTCTGTTTTCATGTAGGTGGGTTGTTTGTGTTTCGTGTTCATTGTTTCTTTTATTTATTAAAACACTCACTCCCTGAACTTGCTTCCCGACTCTCAGCGCACTCATTACAGAAAAACACCTCACCTAAAGGAAGCGTTTATTTTATATATTTTTTTGGTGTCAGAGTAATGACGTCGGGTCCGAACTGCTACAGGCTCTCATACCTCAACCAGATCACCAGGCTTCACTGCTACAGGCTCTCATACCTCAACCAGATCATCAGGCTTCCCTGCGTCAGGCTCTCATACCTCAACCAGATCACCAGGCTTCCCTGCTACAGGCTCTCATACCTCAACCAGATCACCAGGCTTCCCTGCTTCAGGCTCTCATACCTCAACCAGATCACCAGGCTTCCCTGCTACAGGCTCTCATACCTCAACCAGATCACCAGGCTTCCCTGCGTCAGGCTCTCATACCTCAACCAGATCACCAGGCTTCCCTGCTACAGGCTCTCATACCTCAACCAGATCACCTGGCTTCCCTGCGTCAGGCTCTCATACCTCAACCAGATCACCAGGCTTCCCTGCTACAGGCTCTCATACCTCAACCAGATCACCAGGCTTCCCTGCGTCAGGCTCTCATGCCTCAGCCGGATCGACAAGGCTCTCTAGGTCATCAGGCTGCTGATTATCACACACACCTGTCACCATCATCTTGCGCACCTGCGCCTCATGACACTCACCTGGACTGCATCACCTTCTTGATTATCTTCACTATATCTGTCACTCCCCTTGGTTCTTTCCTCAGGTGTAATTGACTCTGTTTTCATGTCGGTGCATTGTTTGTGTTTTGTGTTCATTGTTTCTTTTATTTAAAACACTCATTCCCTGAACTTGCTTCCCGACTCTCAGGGCACTCATTACATATCACTGCGCTCTCGCATGACTCTCCATGAAATAGGCAGAATTACTAGCTAAATTATTACAAACTTTGTGACCGTGATTTAATAGTTTGCAATTGTGAGAAAATAAAAACAAGGCGGTGGCTATCTCCTGCAAAACTTACTTGACCAGCTGCTTAGCTAACTATTGTAGCTAGCTTACTGACATAGCTGGCTAACTAGCTATCTCTGCATAAACATTTCTTAGCCTTTTTAAATTAACCTAAAGTTATAGACTTGCAGCCCGAAATTTAAGAGGAACTGTTATCAGAAATCAGTCTGTAGATCAGCATGTTTCCCCGTGATCGCTAACGTTGCTTTATATCGTTGGGTAGGCTGAGCACAACAGCTGACTCGGGAAGCTACTGCAATGAGTCGCTGCAGAATAGCTCATTCCTGAACACATAATAAAGAATTAGCACTACTACAGTATCTTGCCAACTAGCTTTTTTTGGAAGATTCAACAATGTGTGTTAAGCACTAAGTTAGTAGCGGGTTGGTCAGCAGCATCATTTCACTCACTGGCTCAGATAGCAAGCTAATGTTGTAAAAATGTATGCTAGCTTTAGCACCCATAGTCAAATAATTGAAGCAAAATAATCCTTAGCTAGATGTAAAATGGTGTGACTTCCTCACAAAAAAAACATCAATGTTATTTACATTTTAGATTAATTCTGATGGTTTTGAGGGAGAAATCTAATTTTATTGGTCACATATACATGGTTAGCAGATGTTATTGCAAGTGTAGCTAAATGCTTATGCGTCTAGTTCTGACAGTGCAGCAATATCTAACAAGTAATCTAACAATTTACACAACTACATAATACACGCACATCTAAATAAAGGGATGGAATAAGAATATGTACAAATAAATATATGAGTATATGAGTATATGAGAATATATGAGCAATGGCCGAGTGGCATAGGCATGATGCAATAGGTGGTATAACATACAGTATATACATTTGGGATGAGAATTGCAATATATGTAAACCTCATTATTAAAGTGCCATTTATAAAGTAACTAACTATTTGTTAGCTGCAACGCAGGACATTTTAAACTTATAGTGTATTTTAGGTTTAAAAAGTCTTCTGAAGTTTGTAATTTCCACTTTGAAATTTCTAACTTCATTTACCCTTATGGAACATGTATCAACCCCTACAGAAATGTCTATTAATTATAATCCATAAAAAAATTATGACATTTTCCTGTTGCTGCAGGACTATTTTCATGCTAAGGCAAACTGTATCAAATTAAGATCTCACATCTGTAGGGGAAACATTGTTCATTTGTCCAGATGGGAGATGAGGAGGTAAGGCAGACCCAGATCCCTTCTGTTCAGCCCTCTGAGACGGGGAGAAGGAGACATGATTAGATGGGTCTCAGGGTGTCCGGTTACCTATAGCCTATACTGTAGTCTCCCAATGAGGCGGTGTTGAGATGCTGCACCACCTCAGGGAACCTGATCCTGATTCTGCCAGCTGTCATTAGTTGCACACAGGAAATGAGGACATATTGGATAGCACTTCATTAGAATGGTCCCTCACAGATGATGTCTAGATGCTCAAACTGTCAACAAACAATGTATTTTTTTTTAAAGCAAGGGAGACCAAGGCACTCTTCATATCTTTCAAATGCCTTTATTTGTATGGAATGTTCAATGGAACAAAGATGAAAAACTCTGACTTGTTTCGGCAGCTTGGCCTTCGTCAGGGAGTACACAGATGTATGTTGTACTCCCTGACCAAAGAGCACCTTCTATTTACAAAATGCCTACTATTGTGTACCCTAGCAGTGCACTAGTGCTTCCCTTCCTTAGGTTTTCTACAAACTATCGGTTTCATTTAGTGATTGATAGACTGCAAATTATTTCATGATAGGCCTAATTACTTGTTAAAAACAGTCTAACTACTGACTAAGTACTGTTTGTTGTGGAAGGTGGTGATAGACTGGGTGGTGATATAATTGTTTTTAAGGGGGAATTTGTCTGTAGAAAAAAAATTCAGATATGGCCTTTTATCCTATTTGAAAGACTCCTGTCCTACATATCGACAATAGGATTTCATGGTTTGGTTTATTTCAAGTTGAATTCACATTTGTTGACAACTCAATCCAATGGCAACCAAAATTTGATGTTAATCTGTTGTCTATGTGGGTAGTTACTTTCTGGATAAAGTTACATAATGGTGATAGCGTAGATGTAGCCTACACAGCCTTAGGCGATATGTTTTACCGGCTTTAGACTGCGTGCCTTTCATTTCAGAATTATATAAGCTTCCCTTACTCTACTCTTTCTATGACGGAGATGCATCCGGAAATATTGTGCCTATTGCCAGGCTATACGATACTAGGATTATCACCATGTTTTAGCACCGTTTCAGCATCAAGCTCCACCAATTTCACCTACAATTGTATCAATCAGCACATTGACACTTCTTCTACTAAAAGTATACCATCAGCAAATTGATACTTATTGTAATCTCTGTGTAATGGCACTATCATTGTTTGAGCTACAAAACATTAGCCTGCCAGGCTACCACTAATTACATGTGAAAGATGTGCTGTCTGGGAAATTAGATGGACTTGGATGAGATGGATCATATGTATTGGACATGTTGACTGTATTTCTTTAGATGCTCTCACTTGGGTATTTAACCCTTGTGTCGTTCCAGATTATTTTATACACTGCGCTTGACAGAGAGACAGACAGAGGGTTGGATGGAGAGAGAGAGTCTGAGCTGACTTTACCGTGATAATCTAATCCCTGTCGAGAGTGCTTTTTTTAGAGAGCAAGTTAATGCTACCGGATTATACTCCTGTGTCCCCCACACCAACCAATCCAGGCTGCAGAGATAGAGAGAGAGGTCTGTGCTCCGCTGTCAGGCCCACCAGGAAAATAGAAGAAACGCCACCTCATATACACAACATCCTGGAATTGCTCAAAATCGTGCCTTAAACTCACGTAGGGGAGCTATACAATGCGTTTGGAAAGTATTCAGACCCCTTTCGTTTTCCCACATTTTGTTATGTTACAGCCTTGTTCTAAAATGGATTCAATCTACGCACAGTATCCCATTAAAATGTATGTTCTGTCCTTGAGCTGTTCTTGTCTATTGATGTTCTGTATTATGTCATTCTGTATGTTTCATGTTTTGTGTGGACCCCAGGAAGAGTAGCTGCTGCTTTTGCAACAGCTAAAGGGGATCCTAGTAAAATACCAAAATACAACGTAGTGAAAACAGGTTTTTAGTAATATTTGCAAATGTATTAAATATAAAAACAGAAATATTTGATTTACATACAGTGAGGGAAAAAAGTATTTGATCCCCTGCTGATTTTGTAAATTTGCCCACGGACAAAGAAATGATCAGTCTATAATTTTAACGGTAAGTTTATTTGAACAGTGAGAGACAGAATAACAACAAAAAAATCCATACAAACGCATGTCAAAAATGTCATAAATTGATTTGCATTTTAATTAGGGAAATAAGTATTTGACCCCTCTCAATCAGAAAGATTTCTGGCTCCTAGGTGTCTTTTATACAGGTAACGAGCTGAGATTAGGAGCACACTCTTAAAGGGAGTGCTCCTAATCTCAGTTTGTTACCTGTATAAAAGACACCTGTCCACAGAAGCAATCAATCAATCAGATTCCAAACTCTCCACCATGGCCAAGACCAAAGAGCTCTCCAAGGATGTCAGGGACAAGATTGTAGAGCTACACAAGGCTGGAATGGGCTACAAGACCATCGCCAAGCAGCTTTGTGAGAAGGTGACAACAGTTGGTGCGATTATTTGAAAATGGAAGAAACACAAAATAACTGTCAATCTCTCTCAGCCTGGGGCTCCATGCAAGATCTCACCTCGTGGAGTTGCAATGATCATGAGAACGGTGAGGAATCAGCCCAGAGCTACACGGGTGGATCTTGTCAATGATCTCAAGGCAGCTGGGACTATAGTCACCAAGAAAACAATTGGTAACACACTACGCCGTGAAGGACTGAAATCCTGCAGCGCCCGCAAGGTCCCCGTGCTCAAGAAAGCATATATACATCCCCGTGTGAAGTTTGCCAATTAACATCTGAATGATTCAGAGGACAACTGGGGGAAGGTGTTGTGGTCAGATGAGACCAAAATGAAGCTCTTTGGCATCAACTCAACTCGCCGTGTTTGGAGGAATGCTGCCTATGACCCCAAGAACACCATCCCCACCGTCAAACATGGAGGTGGAAACATTATGCTTTGGGGGTGTTTTTCTGCTAAGAGGACAGGAAAACTTCACCGCATCAAAGGGACGATGGACAGGGCCAGGTACCGTCAAATCTTGGGTGAGAACCTCCTTCCCTCAGCGAGGGCATTGAAAATGGGTCGTGGATGGGTATTCCAGCATGACAATGACCCAAAACACACGGCCAAGGCAACAAAGGAGTGGCTCAAGAAGAAGCACATTAAGGTCCTGGAGTGGCCTAGCCAGTCTCCAGACCTTAATCCCATAGAAAATCTGCGGAGGGAGCTGAAGATTCAAGTTGCCAAACGTTGGCCTCGAAACCTTAATGACTTGGAGAAGATCTGCAAAGAGGAGTGGGATAAAATCCTTCCTGAGATGTGTGCAAACCTGGTGACCAACTACAAGAAACGTCAACAAGGGTTTTGCCACCAAGTACTAAGTCATGTTTTGCAGAGGGGTCAAATACTAATTTCCCTCATTAAAATGCAAATCAATTTATAACATTTCTGACATGCGTTTTTCAGGATTTTTTTGTTGTTATTCTGTCTCTTACTGTTCAAATAAACCTACCATTAAAATTATAGACTGATCCTTTCTTTGTCAGTGGGCAAACGTACAAAATCAGCAGGGGATCAAATAGTTTGTTCTCTCACTGTAAGTATTCAGACTCTTTGCTATGAGACTTGAAATTGAGCTCAGGTGCATGATGTTTCCATTGCTATGGAATGTTGAGATGTTTCTACAATTTGAATGTAATCCACCTGTGGTAAATTCAATTGATTGGACATGATTTGGAAAGGCACAGACCTGTCTATATATGGTCTCACAGTTGACAGTACATGTCAAAGCAAAAACCAAGCCATGAGGTTGAAGGAATTGTCTGTAGAACTCTGAGACAGGATTGTGTCGAGGCACCGATCTGGGGAAGGGTACCAAAAAAATGTCTGCAGCATTGAAGGTTCCCAAGAACACAGGGCCTCCATCATTCTTAAATGGAAGAAGTTTAAAACCACCAAGGCTCTACCTAGAGCTGGCCGCCCGGCTAAACTGAGCAATCGAGAGAGAAGGGTCTTGGTCAGGGAGGTGACCAAGAAGCCGATGGTCACTCTGACAGAGCTATAGAGTTCCTCTGTGGAGATGGGAGAACATTCCAGAAGGACAACCATCTCTGCAGCACTCCAACAATCAGGCCTTTATGGTAGAGTGGCCAGACAGAAGCCACTCCTCAGTAAAAGGCACGACTGGTTGATGCTTATTTATAAAACCCTCCTAGGCCTCACTCCCCCCTATCTGAGATACCTACTGCAGCCCTCATCCTCCACATACAGAACCCGTTCTGCCAGGCACATTCTGTTAAAGGTCCCCAAAGCACACACATTCCTGTGTCGCTCCTCTTTTCAGTTCGCTGCAGCTAGTGACAGGAACGAGCTGCAAAAAACACTCAAACTGGACAGTCTTATCTCCATTTCGTCATTCAAAGATTCAATGATGGACACTCTTACTGACACTCGTGGCTGCTTCGCGTGATGTGTTGTTGCCTCTATCTTATTGCCTTTGTGCTGTTGCTTGCCAGCAGAATACCACCCTGCATTACACTGCTGGCTTGCTTTTGAAGCTAAGCAGGTTTAGTCCTGGATGGGAGACCAGATGCTACTGGAAGTGGTGTTAGGGGGCCAGTATGAGGCACCCTTTCCTCTGGTCTAAAAAAATATATCCCAATACCCCAAGGTAGTAATTGGGGATACTGCCCTCTGTAGGGTGCTGTCATTTGGAAGGGATTTTAAACAGGTGTCCTGACTCTCTGTGGACACGAAAGATCCCATGGCACTTATTGTAAGAGTAGGGGTGTTAACCCTGGTGTCCTGGCTAAATTCCCAATCTGTCCCTCATACTATCGCAGGCACCTAATCAGCCCCAGTTTACAGTTGTCTCCTTCATCCCTCTCCCCTGTAACTATTCCCCAGGTTGTTGCTGTAAATGAGAATGTGTTCTCAGTCAACTTACCAGGTTAAATAAGTAAAATGTTTGTGCAATGCCGTGTTGCTGCCATGCTATGTTGTTATCTTAGGTCTCTCTTTCTGTAGTGTTGTGGTGTCTCTCTTGTCATGATGGGTGTTTTGTCCTATATTAAACGTTTAAATCCCAGCCCCCGTCCCCGCAGGAGGCCTTTTGCCTTTCAGTAGGTTGTCATTGTAAATAAGGATTTGTTCTTAACTGGCTTGCCTAGTTAAATAAAAAAAAATGAAATGTGAGTTTTGCATGTGTTTTCTTCATTCCTTCAACTTCCGTGCTCAAGATACCTTCCTGGCTTACCTCCAGCACATTGCAGAGGTGTAGCAGACCTGGAATGTTAAAAGGCAGCTCATTGAGCAGCTCATCACATGCTATCAAGTCCCTGTGTATTTGTTGTGTAACAGGGAGGGAGAGTTGAACAAGGAGTGCGATGGGAGTGTGATGTGTGTTTGCTGTCTTTCCCTCCAAAATGCACACACACACACACACACACGCACACACGCACACACACACACACACACACACACACACACACACACACACACACACACACACACACACACACACACACACACACACACACACACACACACACACACACACACACACACACACAGCGGCGGCAGCAGCATAACCACACCAGCTGCCGGAAGCCTTAAGGGCCAGACATGCTGTGTGTTTGCACGAGTGCACATTTGGCACCTCTTATGCCATAACATAATGCTTAAACAAAGCATGAACAATGAGACTTCATCCTATGTCTTACTCTTATTTTAACAATCACCTTTTTGCTTTTTTTGTAGGATATATTACTAGATCTTTTTTTGTGGATTTGGGAGAGTGGTGTTATGGGAATGGTGACCAGACATCCTTCCTCATATGTCTGTTTTGCTGATTGACATCTATAAACAGTATTTCTAACACTCCCATTGTGTGGAACACACCCATACAAAGTGAATATATGTAACACATATATATATATATACAGCGTTTCTTACACAACTGCACTGTTTTTCGTACAAATGTACCAAGTGTTTCTTACCCGTATACACAGTGTTTGAGACACATCTACAGTGTTTTCTGACACACCTGTATCCAATATTTCTTACGTACTGTATCTATCCAGGACAGTGTTTATGCGTGTCATTAAGCAGCATTTTAGACAATGTGTGTAACATATCTACACACTGTTCTGACACATCTATAAACAGTGTTTCTTTCTTACCTAGACATACGGTGTTTCATACATGTGTTTCTGACATGTTTCTACACACGGTGAGTCTGTGTTTCTTGCACGCCTACACACAGTGAGTCTGTGTTTCTTGCACGTCTACACACAGTGAGTCTGTGTTTTGTATACATCTATAACACAGTGTTTCTGACACGTCTTCACATAGTGGGCCTCCGGTATGTGGATTAGTCAGTGTGGCGGATGCTCAAGCTGCAGTACGGCCTGGTAAACAAAGCCTCATTTAAACGGCCTCTACACTGTGAGCTAACCGCAACAGACGGCTGTCACCCTCGTTGCTTCTGTAGACAAAATAGGGACACTTTAGGATCGAAGAGGGTCCCTTTGTTATCAAAGTGGAGGCATCCCCCAGCATATCTCTGTTGCTTAATTTACTATCACTCTCTCTTGTATTTTAAGTTGTCTTGTCTCCTGTTTTGTCTGCTATTTTATACCTTCCACCTACAAAACAATCAGGGTGAAACCTTGGGCTCCCGAGGGGCGCAGCGGTCTAAGACACTGCATCTTAGTGTGAGAGGCGTCACTGTAGTCCCTGGTTTGAATCCAGGTTGCATCACATCCGGCCATGATTGGGAGTCCTACAGGGCGGCGCACAATTGGCCCGGCGTCGTCCAGGTTTGGCCGGGGTAGACTTATATCTCCCTCACTAACTTTAAGCATCAGCTGCCAGAGCAGCTGACCGATCGCTGCAGCTGTGCCCAGCCCATCTGTAAATAGCCCATCCGACTACCTACCTCATCCCCATATTGTTTATATTTACTTTTTTTGTTGCTCTTTTCTACTTGCACGTCATTATATGCACGTCTATCACTCCAGTGTTAATTTGCTAAATTGTAAATACTTTGCTACTATTGACCTATTTATTGCCTTACCTCCTTACTCCATTTGCACACACTGTATACAGATTTTTCTATTGTGTTATTGACTGTACTTTTGTTTATCCGACGTGTAACTCTGTGTTGTTGTTTATTGTCGCACTGCTTTGCTTTATCTTGTCCAGGTCGCAGTTGTAAATGAGAACTTGTTCTCAACTAGCTTACATGGTTAAATAAAGGTGGAATAAAACAATTAAAAATAAGAATTTGTTCTTAACTGACTTGCCTAGTTAAATAAAGGTAAAATAAAACAATTATAACACTGGGATGCATTCACCCAATCCCAAATTGACCCCTACCCTCTATGAAATGAAACAATTAGATAGGTGTAAGCAATACCATAATAACTGCCCCTTGCCCTTTGATAAACTCACAGGAATGTTCACCTCATTGTGTACGCCTATCCAATCCTTACAGATCTAGGACGGACTAGGGCAGAGTTTCCCAAACTCTGTCCTCAGTGCCCCAAGGGATGCATTTTGGTTTTTGCCCGAACAACTACACAGCTCATTCAAATGATCAACGGTTGATGATTGGTTGATTATTTGAATGAGCTGTGTAGTTGTTAGGGCAAAAAACAAAAGGTGAACCCCTTGGGGCCCTGAGGACCGAGTTTGGGAAAACCTGCCCTACTCCGTCCTAGATCTGTAGGGATTGGATAGGCGTAGGGGGCTAGAGGTTTGGAACACTGACATAATCGCACTGTATAGCATAATATTAGCATAGGGACGGTCACATGTTAGCACTAGTGGCTGTGTTGGCACAGTTTGCGGTTGGTTGAGAGAACGTATGTGGATGACTTCCGCACGTACTCACGTACTCAGACATGGGTGCACTGGTGCGTGCACACAGCCACACACATACATGTATTCACTTACTGTCGCTCTCTTTCTCTCACTCACCACACACACGTGTATATACACACACACACACACACATATACATACACAGGCTCTTAGCTCAGCAGCAGAGCCCTGGCCATGGGGAGTTTGTGCTGAGCTGGTTTGGACGTGAGTACAGCTGACTGGACATGGCTATTCATCTGTCAAAGAAAAGAGGGGGAGAAAAGGGAGAGGGAGAGAGGGTCTGTAAAGAACAAATTCAGCCCAGAGCAACATGTTTGGCATTCTGCGCCTGTGTGTGTATCCTCTATCGGTTTATCCTGTTTTTTTTTTGTTCCTGTGTGTGTGTGTGTGTGTGTGTGTGTGTGTGTGTGTCTAAAGCATCACACTTCCAGTTTTTTTATTGAATGTTATATCAGCTCTGTTTTCATTGAATGTGTTATCTAGCTAAACTATAGCCTATATCAGGGTTCTCCGACTCTGTTCCTGTAGAACTACCCTGCTGATGGTTTTTGCTCCAACCCCAGTTGTAAATAACCTGATTCAGCATTTCAACCAGCTAATTATTAGAATCCGGTGTGCTAGATTAGGGTTGGAGTGAAAACCTACAGGATGGCAGCTCTCCAGGGACAGTGTTGGAAACCCCCAGCCTATATTGCCTTCCTTCATGGAGACCAATCGAGGGAACACTGCCCCTCTCATCTTCAATAGAGCTTACCTCTTTGAAAGGTTCAACACAGAGTTAATATATCTTTAGAGGCACACTTACCATTTGTTTTGAATTGTAAATACTGCAGATTGTACATTTTTGCTCTTAGTTTCTGTTGGCATGCTGTCTATTGCACAAATCAATGATCATTCAAGATCATGGTCTTCTCTATTAGGCCCATTTCTGTTTAGTTTGGGCTTTCGAAGAACACAGAGATTCACATGAACAGTGACTAATAAAGAAACAGCCAGATGTCAGAGAGGTCGGAATACACAACACACTCTGTCAGAAGCCTTCTCGCTCCACTAAATGACACAGCATGTGTTTAAACCCCCTCAAAGAAAGCCTCTTTTTGTTTTGTGTGTGTGTGTGTGTGTGTGTGTGTTCTATTCAGGAAGGTATGGTGGAGTTGTTTAGTATGTCTAGATGTCTGTCTTACATTTTTGTAGCTTGTTCTCATTGGTCCAAAATGATGGGAGCACTATGCTGAATTGAATTTGAGAGTTTCAAAAAAGATGAAGCATATAGGCTAGTCAAGGTTCCTATATGTATTTTTAAGACCCAAGACCTAACAATTCCCTCGAGTGCCTAGTTGGAAATACTACATATGCACGCACGCACGCGCGCACGCACGCGCACGCGCACACGCACACGCACACGCACACGCACACGCACACGCACACGCACACACACACACACACACACACACACACACACACACGTTATGTTATTTGATCCTCGTGGGGACCTAAATGTATTTCCATTCAAAATCCTATTTTCTCTAACACCTAACCCGTAACCCTAAACCTAACCCCTTACCCTAACCATAATTCTAACCGTAATAGTAAACCTAACCCCTTACCCTAACCAAAATTCTAACCGTAATAGTAAACATAACCCCTTACCCTAACCATAATTCTAACCGTAATAGGAAACATAACCCTAAACCTTACCCTAACCATAATTCTAACCGTAATAGTAAACCTAACCCCTTACCCTAACCATAATTCTAACCGTAATAGTAAACCTAACCCCTTACCCTAACTATAATTCTAACCGTAATAGTAAACCTAACCTCTTACCCTAACCATAATTCTAACCGTAATAGTAAACCTAACCTCTTACCCTAACCATAATTCTAACCGTAATAGTAAACCTAACCTCTTACCCTAACCATAATTCTAACCGTAATAGTAAACCTAACCCTAAACCTAACCCCTTACCCTAACCATAATTCTAACCGTAATAGTAAACCTAACCCCTTACCCTAACCATAATTCTAACCGTAATAGTAAACCTAACCCCTTACCCTAACCATAATTCTAACCGTAATAGTAAACCTAACCCCTTACCCTAACCTTAATTCTAACCATAATAGTAAACCTAACCCTAAACCTCTTACCCTAACCATAATTCTAACCGTAATAGTAAACCTAACCCTAAACCTAACCCCTTACCCTAACCATAATTCTAACTGTAATAGTAAACCTAAACCTAAACCTAACCCCTTACCCTAACCATAATTCTAACCGTAATAGTAAACCTAACCCCTTACCCTAACTATAATTCTAACCGTAATAGTAAACCTAACCTATTACCCTAACCATAATTCTAACCGTAATAGTAAACCTAACCTCTTACCCTAACCATAATTCTAACCGTAATAGTAAACCTAACCCCTTACCCTAACCATAATTCTAACCGTAATAGTAAACCTAACCCTAAACCTAACCCCTTACCCTAACCATAATTCTAACTGTAATAAATAATAAACCTAAACCTAAACCTAACCCCTTACCCTAACCATAATTCTAACTGTAATAGTAAACCTAACCCCTTACCCTAACCATAATTCTAACCGTAATAGTAAACCTAACCCCTTACCCTAACCATAATTCTAACTGTAATAAATAATAAACCTAACCCCTTACCCTAACCATAATTCTAACTGTAATAAATAATAAACCTAAACCTAAACCTAACCCCTTACCCTAACCATAATTCTAACTGTAATAAATAATAAACCTAAACCTAAACCTAACCCCTTACCCTAACCATAATTCTAACCATAATAGTAAACCTAACCCTAAACCTAACCCCTTACCCTAACCATAATTCTAACCGTAATAGTAAACCTAACCCCTTACCCTAACCATAATTCTAACTGTAATAAATAATAAACCTAAACCTAAACCTAACCCCTTACCCTAACCATAATTCTAACCATAATAGTAAACCTAACCCTAAACCTAACCCCTTACCCTAACCATAATTCTAACCGTAATAGTAAACCTAACCCCTTACCCTAACCATAATTCTAACTGTAATAAATAATAAACCTAAACCTAAACCTAACCCCTTACCCTAACCATAATTCTAACCATAATAGTAAACCTAACCCTAAACCTAACCATAATTCTAACTGTAATAGTAAACCTAACCCCTTACCCTAACCATAATTCTAACTGTAATAAATAATAAACCTAAACCTAAACCTAACCCCTTACCCTAACCATAATTCTAACTGTAATAGTAAACCTAACCCCTTACCCTAACCATAATTCTAACCGTAATAGTAAACCTAACCCCTTACCCTAACCATAATTCTAACTGTAATAAATAATAAACCTAACCCCTTACCCTAACCATAATTCTAACTGTAATAAATAATAAACCTAAACCTAAACCTAACCCCTTACCCTAACCATAATTCTAACTGTAATAAATAATAAACCTAAACCTAAACCTAACCCCTTACCCTAACCATAATTCTAACCATAATAGTAAACCTAACCCTAAACCTAACCCCTTACCCTAACCATAATTCTAACCGTAATAGTAAACCTAACCCCTTACCCTAACCATAATTCTAACTGTAATAAATAATAAACCTAAACCTAAACCTAACCCCTTACCCTAACCATAATTCTAACCATAATAGTAAACCTAACCCTAAACCTAACCCCTTACCCTAACCATAATTCTAACCGTAATAGTAAACCTAACCCCTTACCCTAACCATAATTCTAACTGTAATAAATAATAAACCTAAACCTAAACCTAACCCCTTACCCTAACCATAATTCTAACCATAATAGTAAACCTAACCCTAAACCTAACCATAATTCTAACTGTAATAGTAAACCTAACCCCTTACCCTAACCATAATTCTAACCGTAATAGTAAACCTAACCCCTTACCCTAACCATAATTCTAACTGTAATAGTAAACCTAACCCTAAACCTAACCATAATTCTAACCGTAATAGTAAACCTAACCCCTTACCCTAACTATAATTCTAACTGTAATAGTAAACCTAACCCCTTACCCTAACCATAATCCTAACCGTAATAGTAAACCTAACCCCTTACCCTAACCATAATTCTAACCGTAATAGTAAACCTAACCCCTTACCCTAACCATAATTCTAACTGTAATAGTAAACCTAACCCCTTACCCTAACCATAATTCTAACCGTAATAGTAAACCTAACCCCTTACCCTAACCATAATTCTAACCGTAATAGTAAACCTAACCCTAAACCCTAAGCCTAAAATAGCATTTGTCCTCATGGGGACGAGGGAGAATTCTTCTTGTTTTACTATACTTGTGTGGACCTTTGGAGATTTTAGGTCCCCACAATGGTAGAAGAACCAACACACACAGGACTGATGGCCTCCACTACCATCTGTTGCCTCCTTTCGCTCTGACATCATCCCACCATCCCCCTATTGTGTTAACCCCTCATCACCCGGCCTTCACCTTAACCTCTTAATTACCACTAACCACCCCCCTCCCTGTCCCCCCCACCCAGAGACACTGTACCACTCGCTCCGTGTGCTAATCCGTCAGCGTCTGCCCTCAACACCTGCCGCCACACTCGTCTAACTCAACTCCCATTCTGGAGCCCATGCCAAGTTTCTTCTCTATTTCGCCCGGTAGAGCGCGCACAGCGAAAAGCCCAAAGTGGCGGGCACACACACACATGCTGAGACACACACACACACGAACACATGCACGCACGCACACAGGCACACACACATACATGCGCACACACACACACACGGCCCCCCCAACTCCACTGCCCTCCCACCCCCAGACATCTTTTGCAGGGCGCTGAAGTGTAGGGCGCTGGGCCCATTGTCCAACAATGGCCACCGTAGGACCCCAAGGACCCCCTGGTGATAGGTGGAGGGCGAGACGTGAGGAAATGTGACAGTTCTGGTGCAGCTGACACAATGGTGTTTCTTTCCCGCAGGCTGCCTGCCCTGCGTTGGCTTTAAGAGAGCCCGGGCACTTTTCTCCCTGTTGTAGTTGTCGAGAAGGAAACCAACATCTTCTGCTGTGGTCTGGAAATTACTGCCAATTACTTGGCTGTAATGGATGTGTGTATATCATCCACAGAAATAAAAAGCAACTTGGAACCGATGCCCCTTCACAAAGATAAATGCTTATCTTAGACATGAATAATGATTTTTCTGAAGATGTTTGATATAGGAACACATTTTGTTTTATTTGACTTTAGGTGATCTAGTGTGCTGGAGGTTGATTACGAAAACAGATTTATCATATATTCTCGTGATTATACTGACGCCACCTGCCCCTTTTCATCATTTCTTTGCCTTTGCTTTTCTCTCAGTGTGTCTTCTAGGAGTGAGGTTAACTACTGTTTGTTGATGATGGCACATTTTAGTCATTTCCCTTCATATTACTACCACTCTCAATGTGACCTTGGCATCCACTGACAGTATTGGGATTGTGTGAGTGCGTGTGTATGTGTGTGTGAGTTTCAGTCTGCATGTATGAGTGTGTATGACTGTGTGTGTGTGTGTGTGTGTGTGTATGTGTGTATGAGATGGAGAGAAATAAATGTAGTTTGTTGATAATGGCATATTGATGGGGTTTGGAATGGACTGGCCCTGAGGCCTCATCCTGACTGGTCAGGACTGAATGCACCTCTTCATGCTTCACTAAACACACTAAGGCATGGGGAACAGAGGACACGAGCGCACACACACACACTTTCAGTATAAGCTTCCTTTAAGGACAACCGTCAATCATCCTGTTCGGGACAATAGCCATTCCAAAATCAGTGTCATGCAAATTCTCTCCCTCTCCTCTTTCTTACACACACTGTTACATTTATAAAACTGAAATATGCACAGACGTAACACCCTCTTACGTTGTGACAGTGAAACATACACAGTGAGAAACGGACTATGTAGAAAGTAGGATTTTTAGTAATAATGCTTATACTTAAACACGTTGCACTGGGGCCCAGTGGGAGAAGCTCTTTCAAATGATTGCAAACTGTTGTTAGGGTGTGGTAAAAATTATGTTATTAACTGAGCATACCAGGGAACGGGATGTGTCATTTTTATTTATTAGCCACCATCATTCTAAAGAGGCTAGTCCTTTAGTGTCACGCCCTGACCTTAGAGAGCCTTTTTATGTCTCTATTTGGTTTGGTCGGGGTGTGATTTGGAGTGGGCATTATATGTTCTGTGTTTTTGTATTTCTATGTTTTGGCCGGGTATGGTTCTCAATCAGGGACAGCTGTCTATCGTCGTCTCTGATTGGGAATCATAGTTAGGCAGCCTTTTCCCCTTTTGTCATTGTGGGAAGTTATCTTTGTTAGTGGCACTATAGCCCTGTAAGCTTCACGGTTGTTTTTCGTTTGTTGTTTTGTTGGCGACATTTACTAAAATAAAAGCAAAATGTGCGCTCGCAACCCTGCACTTTGGCCTACTTCTTTCGAGGGCCGTGACATTTAGACAAAGTTGCTTTGTTGTTGATGACTGTGGCATGATAGCATTTCCTCTCTATTTGACCTCCTGGTGACTGTGCCAACTGCGTTCTTTCTGTCTCTGGGTTGAAAATATAGCCTACCAGATGTCAGTTACTGCATTGGTTGTGTGATTATCATATAACCTATTATTAGATTCTAAATGTTTTCTAATAGTTTTTTTCTTGTGTTTTCAGGTGTTTTTCAATGATCATCTCTCCAGTCTTAATGTCGGTTAAAGAAAGTCCCTCCAAGTAAAGCAATATCTACAAACATGCTCCCCATTGCAATCACTATGACAACCTTATGACTTTGGAACGCACGGGGTAGTTTTCTTCGTCAGGGATACTCGAGCTACCACAGCCCTGGGGCCGGAAATGGAGGTGGAGCCGAAGCAGGAGCAGGCGGACCAAAGCAAGGCCGACGCTGTCAAGAGGGACCAGGAGGAGTACGATGCGACGGTCTCTGGCCACACCTGTGGCCTCTGTGGACGGGGCTTCCCTCTCCTGAGCTCGCTGTCCCAGCACATGCGCAGGCACACTGGGGAGAAGCCCTACAAGTGTCCCTACTGTGAACACCGGGCCGCTCAGAAGGGCAGCCTGAAAGCCCACATCCGCAGCCACAAGCTGGGCCTGCTCAACCGGAGCCTGGGCAAGTTGGACTGTGAGGAGGGGGTTGGGGAGCAAGGACAAACACAGGGGGACCCTAAGAAACTGGATAGTCCCGCCGACAACCTCGCCAATGGCACCTCGGCCAAGAAGCACAAAGTCAATGGCAAGACGAA
The DNA here is from genome assembly GCF_045791955.1 of Oncorhynchus clarkii lewisi. Taxonomy (NCBI): domain Eukaryota; kingdom Metazoa; phylum Chordata; class Actinopteri; order Salmoniformes; family Salmonidae; genus Oncorhynchus; species Oncorhynchus clarkii. The sequence continues at coordinate 29,373,843 of NC_092178.1, read as the reverse complement.
AAGCTCCAAGAAGAAAGGCGAAGAAGCAGTCGTCCAGGATGACGGCAAGGAGGACGAGCCGCAAACCATGACTGAGGGCGATTCACTTCCGGGAGGGACCTTCTGGGTGGACAATGGGGACGGTGCGGGTTCCTTTCCCTGCGGCTCTTGCAGCCAGGTCTTCCCCCAGGCCCTGCTCCTCAAGGCCCACATGAAGAAGCATCGAGGCTCCCTGGAACACGGTTGCCGCATTTGCGGCCGGCGCTTCCGCCAGGCCTGGTTTCTCCAGAGCCACATGCGGATTCATCGGACCAAGAGCCAGCTGCGGGGTGGGAGTGGCGACAGCAGTGAGTCCCAGACCACCCTCAACGGGGTCCCCCGGGAGCCGGCGTCCCTGGTGAACGAGGACTGTCTCTACGAGCTGTGTGCCGGCTGCGGCAACTTCTTCTACGACCGCAAGACCCTCCGGCTGCACGAAAGGGTCCACAAGCAGAGCCACACCCCCAGCAAGCCGCCGCAGCAAGACCCCGCCAACAGCTCGTCGTCACCCGCCGCCAAGAGGCGCTTCCTGGAATGCCTTAACCTCAGGGCAGCCGGGGCTGTAGAGGCAGCTATAGAGGGGAATCTTGGAAGACGGATCCCCGAGCTGGACCCGGTATGCAGTTACCAGGCCTGGCAGTTGGTCACCAGAGGATGTATGGTAGAGGTGACAGATAAAAGCCCAGGCTGGGAGGAGAGGCTGGTGGATGCCGAGGTGGCGTTTGCCCGGGAGAAGAGCGAGTATGTGCCTCTGAAACAGGAGAAGCGGAAGAGGCAGCTGGACTCCTCCCAAAGAAAGAAGAAGAAAGGGGCCCAGGATGTTGTCATTAATGGTGGCAGCGGTGGGATCTCCCACCAGCAGGGTGACAGTAGAAATAGCCGCACCTTATTGAATGGGCTCAGCCCAGAGACGTTTGGGATATTGCAGAAAAAGGTGAAAGATGGTCATCAGTCCATCAAGCCAGCCACTAAATCAAACTCTGCCAGTCAGCCCAGCACACCAAGACAAGAAGATTCTCTATCTTCCTCTTCCATAAAGAGGAATAGTATCAAGGACCCAACCTATGAAGGTAAGACAAAAAAAATGCCTAGATTAGCAACAAGAATTCGATTTTATTTAAATGACATGACAAAGGGCATCTTGGTCGTATTCACACTTAAAATCATGATTGAAAAGGGAACATTTTGTTTACTTCTACAGCAATAACAATGACCCCCCCCCCCCCCAATTTCAGACATTACCATACCAAATTCCATTCCCATACTATATTCTTTGATGTATATCACAGTTTTCAGTGTGATTCAGTCATGTTTGTTTTGGTTTCTATTGCTACTCAGTCCTGAGTATTTTCTATTTTCACGTGGTAAAAGGGAGACCTCACCTCATGTGTTGATTCATCAATTTACACATCTTAGCATAACTAAACACCTCTGTGTATGTGGGCACATTTCTCTCCCGAGCTGCTGAGGTATGTAGCATACTTAGCATAGTAGACTGCCGATTGAGAAGTAAAACAGGGACCTGTTCTTATGTTATGGTTTAATTGTCTGTATTCATGTACAGCAACTGACTATTGGAGACAAGACAGTCTGAGAAGTGATGCTGCTTTGACTGTTAAACTCTGTGATGGAAGGGAACCATTTATTATCCTGAGTCCTCTTGATAACAGTATTAACCAAGAACCGGAAGTACATGGTAAATATGCCCATATCGAGCAACTCAGAAGTTTGTAATAGGCTTTTAATGTTTGAAATTGCACTCATGACATTGACAAGCAAAAGTGATAGATATAATTATGAATTCTGTAGCACTTTCAGTTCAGTTTTCCAGTTAAAAACTTTGTTGCCATGGAGCAGTACTCATACAGGTAAAATGTGTGTTTCGCAGTTGCCTTTAGGTTGCCACTGCAAATTAATTGGTGTTATGGCACCATCGTGTGGCATGGATTGCCCATTACACCCTTCATCCTACATAAAGAAATATGAAAGGCCTTTACATCTGGTACTTTGCTAAATGAGGCATAACCCTTTCTGTACCATTCATATAGGTAAATGACCTATGGAGAATAGCATGACAATGTACTCCTTTCTCATCCATGTGTTTGTTAAATCATGTTAGCACTTATTAAATCTTCATACTTTGCTGAAGCTCATTTTCTTAAAATGTCTGTTTTTCAATATGAGCTTAGTCTAACTGTACTCTGCAATCCACAGATACCAAGCCATACCTCTGCAAGCACTGTGACTTCCACACCAGTGACCCCTCTTCCTTCACATCCCACATGCACAAGCAGCACAAGGACGTCAGGGATGCACATCATCACATACTGGGAGCTATTATGGAAGAACCAAGCCACGGCGCTCCCAAGGCCTCAGGTTATGTGGAATATCTCCGGCTGAAGAGCACACTGCTCAGCCAGCCCTACACAAATCCCTACGTCTGTCCTCCTGGCCAGGAGAGGACGGCATCAAGCTGCCAGTCGGAGAAGTCGAGGAGCCTAAAAGTCAAAGGGCAATCCTCTCATGATGCCATCATCTACGCCAGCCTCCTCAACCTGTCTGCCCCGCCCGATGGCCAGGACGAGGATGGCGGTGTGAATCATGTGGCTGCAGCGTCTGAGGGTCAGCTGGTCAGACACCAGTGTCCGTTCTGCTCCCACACAACCCATTACCTGGAGGTGCTGTGGATCCACCAGCGTGTGGCCCACAGGGTGGATAGTGGCAGCTCCCTGGCCCCCAAGTGGGCCCCCTGCGTCACCGGCTTCAAGGGCCCCAAGGCTGCTGGACGGCGCACGGGGCCCCCGCCCTTTCTGGAGGGCAAAGACTGCCCGGCACTCTCAGTCGCCCGGGCCAAGCGCACACAAGCCCCAGGTTCCACCGCCACACATCCTTCAGGTGGAGGCACCAAGAGGCCAAAGACCCACACAAGCAGTACAACTACTACTTCCCAGCCCAACACCAGCCAGGCCATGGTGTCAGCGTCGCGTACCTCTACAAGGTCTCCCCCTGGTGGTGGGAAGTCACTCCTACCTCAAAAAAAGAAGTCGAGCCGCCCAACCCATATGGAGGAGGTGGCAAATAAGAGCGTCCGATCTAAAACGAAAGCCCACCCCAAAGCTCCTGCCGCCACCACCACCACCTCAACCATCATTCAAGGCTTCTCCCAGCAGTCGACAAGCAGCCCCAAAACCGGACATTATCGGGCGGCTGCCGAGGGAAGGCTGCTTCCGCAAGAGGGCCTCGGCTTTATTCTCGCCAGGAACCATGGCTGGGCCGACCACACGTCCCATCTTACCCCAGACAGAACTCACCTCCACCCCCAGCCCCACCCACACCCCCACAGCCGTCCACGGGATCCACCTGCAGCCCTGAAAGGTCAAGACCTTTGGTCAGTCACAAACATGTTTGGGGCGGAGGGCAGCAGCGGGTACCTGGCACCCACCACCACCCTCGGCCACGGGAAGAGGGAGTCGACTGCTGTGAACAGCAGAGACACCCCGATGGACATGGGCATCCTGGGTCTGTTGAAGAACTACAGCCCCCACGAGCTGGCAGCTCTCTACCAGCACTGGGGCTTTGTAGATCCCAGGCTTGACCCACAAGGTAAGGAGGGATTGAGTGTTGGGTAATGTAGTCCATTAATTGGCAGTGAAAATGGTTTTATAGTGTTCACCACAGCCCTACATAATTCAGCATGTATACAGACACACTGAGAGGGAGAAAGATAGACAGACATTCACAAAACTGACCATGTCCTTTGCACTGTACACTAAGGTCCTTTTGAGAGTAGCAACTCTAACCTGCAGCTTGTCGTCGTAGATATCATCATCATCCTCTTTAGCCCTTTGAGTCACATTTAATAATGTGACCTTTAAAAATATTTATATTTGTCCTCCACCTTTTCTCTTTTTCTATGAGTGTTTTGGCATGAATGCTAATAGCTTTGGGAAACATGTTTACCAAGGCCGACAGAAGGACATGTTTCTGCCGGTGATAGTACCAGTCAAGGAATAGGTCTCTGTCTAGTGTTGACCTGTGTGTAGGTCCTGGGGTGGTGTGTGTGTGTGTGTGTGTGTGTGTGTGTGTGTGCGCGCGTGTGTCAGTATGTGCATGCATGGATCACAGTGACACAGATGGGCAGTGGGCACCCAGTGCTGTGTGACAAGGGTGTGTGTGTGTGTGTGTGTGTGTGTGTGTGTGTGTGTGTGTGTGTGTGTGTCTGAGAGAATGAGAATGATAGAGGTGGCAAGTCCACACACACAGAGTAAATTCCATGGCCAGGACATCAGAGAGACATGACACAATTGGAGTGACAGTGGGGGGAAAGCTCAGCAAGCAAGGACAGGGAAGGAGAGAGAGACAGAGGAAAGAGATGGAGAAACAGGCAGTGAAAGTGACCCAGTGAGAGAGATATACAGACATAGAGAGAGAAAGAGCGAGAGGAGTACACCTGACATGTGACACGGGAGCGCTGGCCAAGGGCACATCAAAGAGGCCCGGCAATTTAAATTGCAGTAATTTATGCGCTACTTCCCAGCCAGCCAGGGGGTGGGTCAGGGCAGACGGAGGTACACTACCACGATTTGGTACGAAAGTTGCCACCCACTGCCCTGAAGGAAGCTCCACCCCCCCCCCCCCACAGATGAATAGCACATCAGATGTACTAATGAGCCCTGTACTTTGTGGCTTAGGTGGTCTAGCGGTTGGCGTCGCTGCTTCTAGCACACATGTATACCTGTGTCTGCGCGGATTCAAATCTGACCCACAGCCCCTTGACACTGACTCCTATACTTTCCACACTATCACGATATTACTTAATTCTGTTAAATTACATTCTGGAAGAAAAACACAAACTAACTAGCCAGCTACTGTTTTTGCACAATTCATCCCCGCTGTGTGAGATAATTGTCACTATTTTAATGAATGGAACAGGTTAGCTTCCTATCAAACACTGAAATTAGAGCTAGCTGGCTCGCTAACTGTGACTAACAGGTCAGCTGCAATGTAGGTCCTTCAGAAATGAAGCAAACTATCTAGCTAGCTATCAACCTAGAAAAATAGAGGCAAGAGAGTGGTGTTGAACTACCAGACAGCTGTGTTTATAAACATTCTGGTTTGGTCTTTACTCATTCCAAATAATTGGATTTGTGCAAGCATAGGCTGACTGGACTGGTGCGAGTACAGATTTGCACATGCACACTAATGATGAAAAACCATCAAAAAAGTAATTTGCATTTCTTTACGAAGTGTTTTTTTTGTGTGTGTTTGCATGCATGTCTGCCCTTGTATATGATTTTGTCCTTGGATGGCAGTCCTTCAACTTTGAACAAACACATTTGCTTGTGACACTGACCTGTGAAATGTTTTATACATTATTAATCAGATGTCAGTTATGGGGATGTAATTGGTGTGTGTGTGTGCATGCTAATAAGATGCCGGGCCACCAGCACAGTGACCATTGATCCTCTGTAGCTCAGTTGGTAGAGCATGGTGCTTGCAATGCTAAGATAGTGGGTTTGATTCCCGGGACCACCCATACGTAAAATGTATGCACGCATGACTAACTAAGTCGCTTTGGATAAAAGTGTCCGCTAAATGGCGTATATTATAATTTCCACACAATTTCAATGGGAGACTAAAAAATTGAACAAGCAGAAAAGCCATCACTGTTTCCCCTGCATGTCAATCCAAGGCAATATTAACCTGAAATCCAAACGGAATATTGCCCTAGAAATATAGAACCAGTACCTTAACTGACTCTTGCATTGAGTTCAGTTTTTTTTGGTTGTGAAGGTCTTGGGATTCTAAAGTGTTGCTATGTCTCTTGTTTCTACAGGGATACTGCAGCACAACGGACATTTTGAAAACAAAGTCCATTCCTCCACAGAGGCCTCCAAACAAGTATGGTACTTTTTGTTTGGGTTTTGTTTTGCTGTGACCGTTCTCCCCTTTTTACAATTCCTCACCTGTGCCAGAGTCTGGTTGAGTGCTAATGTTCCCCTATATGTTCCCTGGCCCAATTTATCTATCTGGATTTCAGCTATCGGATAGGATTCAATGCATAGAAATAGAATCTGTCTCCTTACTGTCTGTGCTTCTTTTACATGTGTTTTTCTCTCTTTGCATTCCCGCTATCCTGTCAATAACAAAAATACTAAAGGTATTTAGACCTTTTTAAAAAAAAAAATCTCTCGCCACTCCTTTCTGCTCCCAGCTCCGAGAATCCAAAAGAGAAATCAGTGTTTGAAACACTAAAGGCGAGGCAGTGATACTTGGGCGTCTGTGTCAGACGGCTCTTTCTCGGCTTGGTACGAGGAGCTGACAGGAAAACAAAAACATCTTGACGCCCCCCTCGGGGTAAACAGTCGTGTGTCTCCATATGGCATGTCAACATCCTGCCAATCATGACCACATGCAGGCCCTCCTGGACACTCTCTACCTGCCTGTCTGTTCTCTTTACTTACTTCGTCTTCTTCTGTTGCCTTTGCAACGTGTGAGACGTGAGGACACACTGACACACACCGAAAGATGAACTCACGCACTCTCGCACAAACTGACATTTTTGCACATTCGGAAACACACAGTCGGAGTTATACTTGCACACACACAAATACACTCATAGAAAGACAAGTGACACTCAGCAACACGCGCGCACACACAAACGTGTCTTGGTGTGATCTGTGATCTGACTCCATTTTGCCCCTTGTCTCTGTCCTCTGCAGGTGATCGGCTGTTCCGCTACTTCAACAGCCTCTCTCAGGAAGGGGACATGAAAACTCCACTTCCCAAAATGCACTGTTTCAAAATGAAAGGCCTGCAGTCTCTTACAGGAACCAAGCCATGACTACAGGAGCTCTTCACTTTAGGGGCCCAATTGCCTCAAGGGACACTCTTTGTTTACAACTAACTAATCCACCCGGACAAAAGGAGTTACCATAACATGCGGACGTGACAGAGTGGAAATTCTTCCCCAACTGGAGTGTAAACTCACAACCGTCTGCACTGTAACTCAACAAACATCGTCAATGTGTCGGACCCAGAAAGGCTAAGGCATTTCTGCATCCAGAGCAACAGAACTTCTCAGGAAGGCAGTAGCGATGCACTGAACCATCTGCTACATCACCCACTGGGCTTAGATCACAGGAGGTTGGTGGCACCTTAATTGGGACAGACTGGTTCATGATAATGGCTGGAGCAGTATAAGTGAAATGGTATCAAATGCATCAAATACATGATTTCCATGTGTTTGGTGCCATTCTGTTCGCTCCATTCCAGTCATTATTATGAGCTGTCCTCCCCTCAGCAGCCTCAACTTAGATGTTTCTGTGGTGAAAGTATACTGATCTAGAGATGGTGCAGTTGGGTTAGATAACTGATCCTAAATCAGTTGTTAAAGGGCAGGAAACCAGGACCCCCAGGATGTTTTATGTAACAATTAAACCCTTTAAATCCATGTCAGAGAAAAAAAAAAGCAAAGACTGAAACTTTCATGTTATAGCCCTCCAGAGAATTGTTAGAAAATGGTGAAGTAATCGGATTGGTATGTGTATTTACTGTGAATGTGTGTTAGTGTTTTAGTCATCTTGTTTATTTGAGCTTTTGGCACTTTTTTTCTGTGGTATTTGGAAACGGTTTGGATTGGTCAGGTCAGCCAGCTCACACCAGCAACGTTACTACCTATACCTTTAAAGCTGGAATCCTTAATGGTGAAACAGCCACGTCCGTTTGTGATATTACCACGGCGAAGAAGGTTTCCCTCGGACATCATTGCACGATGCTCCCCAGGCTCTGCTTCGCCCCAAAAAACTAAAACTATAACAAAGGCTGTGGGGCGGAAAGTTTCCCCAACTTATTATTCCATCTTTAAGCAACAATAATGAGGCAGCTGTTTGTGACTTACCAGCCATCTCCAGCCATGTTTACACGAACAACAAGCATGCTAGACTCTGCTGACCTGGGATGTGGTGGAGGGTAAATGAATGTAAACGTCGGCAGGTAGCCTCGAGGTTAGGCTGTTGGGCCAGTAACAGGGGACGCAAGCGGAGAGAGGTTAGTACAGTGTTTCCCAAACTTGGAGTCGGGGGCCCTATGTGGGTTCCCCTGAGAAAATCTGTACTAATCTTATTAAACAACTTTAAAAACAAAAAAAATATTGTTCATTATTTCCCCATGTCCTACCTTCCCTATAGGCCTACATTAAAATGCCATCAACATGCAAACAATACAGTTATGAAAATGTCATACGTTATAGTTTGTATAGGTGGTTGTTTGTCTTATCTCGATCGCCCACTAGAGGTCATAGTTTAACCACCTTTTTTTTTACCTCTACATCACAGCTTCTGAATAGCACCTAGATGGAGTGTGTATGTTCTATTTTAGTTCTGTTGCGTTAAGTCTGTATGTCCACTCAAGTTGATATCCCAACGCTGAAAGACTGGCTTCTCCGTGTTAAAATGAAATAGATTCCCTCGCTAGGGAACACTGACTGATGTTTCTCAGACCTCAGAAAATTGTGTTCTGTTGAGAAAAAAAAAATGGTGTTCTGTTCTGATAATTCCACTGGCCATCTGATCCAGTTGGAACTTAAAATGAATCCAGAATGAATGGAAAAGAAAAGCACTATGTAACTTACAGATTTGCAGTGCTTCATGAATATAGTTGGATAGACACAACCAACGGTTGTGAACTTGAACAGAATTCCACTTTTGAGGTTTGAGAACAGAAAATGTCTGAGAAGGTAGATGTGCAGTTTGACTCCATGAAAATCACGACTCTTCACTGAGGAGGATTGTGGGTTCGGTCTTGGACTGTCTGTGTTTAGTTCCTTTCTGCAGTGTTTTATTTTGGTGTTTTGCTGAATCACTGGGTATCTCTGTCTTAGAAATGGCTTCTGCAGTGTATTCAAGTTATTTTAGCTGCCCACAAGGAAGTAAAGCCATACATGTTAAACAGTACCAATCTGGTGTTATTACTTCGTTATTTATCGAATATTATATGATAGTTATCCACCTTGATCGATTGTCGTATGTAAAAAAATATATATATATAATTTATGATTTGAAGTCAATTATAAAATGGCCGACTTTTGTAATAAGAAAAGTTTGGTGCTTTAGAGGGACGTATTTCTCAGAATGCTTCATGAAGACTAGCTGTGTTTGCTAATGGTGCTCAGATATTCATTTAGGACTTTAGATGGTGGGGTTGTATTTTCAAAGTATTTATATGGCACAATACCTGTTAGTACAAATAAAACTTGCTATATTTACATGGGCATGGTTTTGGTCATTTTGTTATCCTCGAGGCTCTTTCATCAGCCTTTGAGGTGATATGTTTATGACACACATGATTGTGATTATGCAACATGAAAATAGTTGTTTAACAGTGCTTAGTAAAGCACTCACAACATTTATTATTTCTAAATTAGCTGTTTTATTAGAAAGTAAAAAGTGTTACCAAGCACTCTGGAAGGAATTTGACATTCATTTTTTGAGAGGACAATCCAGGTGTACAAAACATTAGGAACACCTTCCTAAATTGAGTCGCACCCCCCTTTGCCCTCAGAACAGCCTCAATTTGTTGGGGAATGGACTCTACAAGGTGTCGAACGTACCACAGGGATGCTGGCCCATGTTGACTCCAATGCTTCCCACAGTTGTCAAGTTGGCTGGATGTTCTTTGGGTGGTGGACCATTCTTCATACACACAGGAAAAATTCAGCAGCGTTGCAGTTCTTGACACTAAAACCGGTGTGCTTGGCATATACTACCATGCCCCGTTCAAAGGCACTTACATCTTTTGTTTTGCCCATTCACCCTCTGAATGGTACACATATAATCCATGTCTCAAGGCTTACAAATCCATCTTTAACTTAACTTTAACTAGTCCCCTTCATCTACACTAATTCAAGTGTATATAACAATTGACATCAATAAGGGATCATACCTTTCACCTGGTAAGTCTATGTAAATGATTTACGCATAATACTCTGTAATGTCAAAGTAAAAAATAAATAAAATAAAAAATAAATGAATGGAAAATAAAATGTATATGTTTTGATTAGATAAGTATTCAATCCCCTGAGTCAATACATGTTTGGCAATGATTGCTGCTGTGAGTCTTTCTGGGTAAGTCTCCCAAGTGCTTTGCAAACCTGGATTGTACAATATTTTCCCATTATACTTTTAACATTTCCTCAAGCTCTGTCAAATTGGTTTTTGATCATTGCTAGACAGCCATTTTCAAGTCTTGCCATAGACTTTCAAGACGATTTTAAGTCAAAACTGTATCTTGGCCACTCAGGAACATTCAATGTCATCTTGGTAAGTAACTCCAGTGTATATTTGGTCATAGATTTTAGGTTATTGTCCTGCTGAATGTGTCTGTTGGAAGCAGTCTGAACTAGGTTTCCCTCAAGGACTTAGCTCTGTTCCTTTTCATTTTATCCTAAAAAACTCCCTAGTCCTTGCCGATGACAAGCATACCCATAACATGGGCTCCCGACTGGAGAAGCAGTCTAAGGAACTTCATCTCAGGCTAGAGGCGTCACTACAGAACCTGGTTAGATCCCAGGCTGTATCACAACTGGCCATGATCGGGAGTCCCATAGGACGGAGCACAATTGGCTCAGCGGTGTCCGGGTTAGGGGAAGGCATCATTGTAAAGAATAATTTGTTTTTAACTGACTTGCCTAGTTAAATAAAGGTTAAATCAAATAAAATAACATGATGCAGCCGCCACCATGCTGTAAAATATTAAGAGTGGTATTCAGTGATGTGTTTCGTTGGATTTCCCCCAAACAAAGGGTTTTGTATTAAGACAAAAAATGCATTTCTTTGCCACATTTTTTGCAGTATTACTTTAGTGCCTTTTTGCAAACACTATGCATGTTTTGGAATAATTTTAGTCTGTATAGGCTTCTTTTTTTCACTCTGTCATTTAGGTTAATACTGTAACTACAATGTTGTTTATCCATCCCTCTCTTGGCAGGTTTTTTGTTATTCTTTCCATTTTTTAATAATGGATTTCATGGTGCTCCGTGGGTTATTCAAAGTTTCGTATGCTTTTTTATAACCCAACCCTGATTTGTACTTCTCCATAACTTTGTCCCTGACCTGTTTGGAGAGCTCCTTGGTCTTCATGGTGCCGCTTGCTTTGTGGTGGCCCTTGCTTAGTGGTGTTGCAGACTCTGGGGGCCTTTCAGAACAGGTGTATATATACTGAGATCATGTGATAGATCATGTGACAATTAGATTGCACACAGGTGTACTTTATTTAACTACTTATGTGACTTCTGAAGGTAATTGGTTGCACCAGATCTTATTTAGGGGCTTCGTAGCAAAAGGGGTGAATACATATGCACGCACCACTTTTCTGTTTCTACATTATTTTATTTTTTTAAACAAGTTATTTATTTCACTTCACCAATTTGGACTATTTTGTGTATGTCCATCACATGAAGTCCAAATAAAAATATATTTAAATTACAGGTTGTAATGCAACAAAAAAGGAAAAACGCCAACAGGGATTAATCATTTTGCAAGGCACTGTACCTACTGTAAAATATGGTGGTGGATCTTTGATGTTATGGGGTTATTTTGCTTCCACTGGTCCTGGGGCCCTTTTTAAGATCAGCGGAACAATTCACTTTACCCAGGACTAGGACAGTTTATCCAAAAACCTTGTTTCCCATTCTAGGAGGCTGCAAGTGGATATTCCAGCAAGACAATAACCCAAAGCACTCATCAAAATCTACAAATAAGTCAAACCTTATCCAAGAGAGAGTAGTGTGTTATCCCATAAGAGTCTAAGCCCTGTCTAAGCTACTAAGCTATATGGAATTGTTTTAATTTGTGTGCAGTTCAATCCTACCCTAACCCTAACTTCATGTCTAGCTCCCAGTTCAACCCTAACCCTAGCCTCAACCCTAACCCCCGCTTCCATGTCCACCTCCCAGTTCAACCCTAACCCTAGCCTCAACCTTAACCCTACCTTCCATATCCACATCCCAGTTCAACCCTAACCCTAGCCTCAACCCTAACCCTACCTTCCATGTCCACATCCCAGTTCAACACTAAACCGCTAAACGCAGTCATAGTGTAAGTACAATTTATATCAGGAGATGGCGCACAATACCAAGGTTAGGGTGGAGAAGAGTTCAGCTGCAAAGGATGAAACACATCAAATAGTATTATACATGGCTCATTTATAGACAAAATGTAGATAACGTCACCACACCACATACATAATACAAGGAATATTGCCATAACAATGTTAATAAAAGTACAGATTGTGAAGTGTAGATTGTCAAAAGACATAGACAACAAACCTCTGGATAGACAGCCGTTGAAACAAAGGCAATAAATGGGGCAGCTAAGGACAGATTCGTTTTTCTCTTTCACCCAAAATGACTGAGATTGGGTTTAAGCTGAGGTAAACAGGCCCCACAGCCACACTCAGGTGTGAAAAATCAGGTAAAACCATTTTTGTTTACTGAGCACAAAACATCATAAAACTAAATCAACGGTTTCAGTCCATGCCTCGAATCTTTACATCCGTTCGGTTCCATTGCTTCCTCTTGGATCCACTCTGTGAACGCATTCGTCCGATGCCCTTTGAACAGACACACACACACAAACACACACACACACACACACACACACACACACACACACACACACACACACACACACACACACACACACACACACACACACACACACACACACACACACACTGCCATAGTAGAGTGTAACTATCACATCCTGTTTGTCAATGGGACCGCATCATCTCTAGGCGTGGTGACAGCGTCAGTCATACCTAAAATACACAGATCATGGCCAGAGCCACAAGCAGAGGACCAGTGAGAGTCATGTTGGCCATAGGGCCCGAGAGTAGATCATGTCACCAGTCTGGCTGGGAGAAGGAGATGGGTTGGCATATGTTCTTTGACAGGGAACTGCCTCGCTTTAGTTCACCCCTTTGCAGGCAAGAGGAGAGACTGACTGGTGGCTGATCGGAGTGACAGGCTTCTCCTGTTCTGTTGGTCCATGTGAGGTGTGTGTGTGTGTGTGTGTGTGTGTGTGTGTGTGTGTGTGTGTGTGCGTGTGCGTGTGTGTGTGTGTGTTGGGGTCATATGCACACTGCTCGATTTCTGCAGAGATAAACAGTCTACTGTGGGAGGTAATATCACACACACACACGCACATTTCAAATAATTTATTTGAATACACCAATCAAATTGACAAAAAAGGAACCAAACATGTCAAAGGTCCCTGTATGCATGGCACTCAAGGGTACAAAAGCACCTCCTACAAAGAGCTAGGCTGTCCGCGACAGCTGAAACAAAGCAGTACCTAGCCAATTGCTTTGCCCTAGTTTTTGTCAGGCCCGCAATCTGGAGGCCACACACACACACACACACACACACACACACACACACACACACACACACACACACACACACACACACACACACACACACACACACACACACACACACACACACACACACACACACACACACTCACACACACCATTAAGGTAGTCCATTGTATCCAATGATGAATTCCACTACTGCTTGTGGGTTCGCTGATGACTCTATAATCCGATGCAGAATGCACATTCTCTGCCACAGACAGGGCACACAAAGGCCTGTCTTGTTGAGGCTGGTGAAGGCATGGTCATATTTCTTCTCTGTCGCTTCACCAGGTGACATTCAGTACTATTTTCCTCGGCCAACTGCACTCCTTGAAGGCAGAGGCCACGCAGGTAGAGCGGTCCTCAGCAACAGTCTGGAGGGAGGCGCGGTTTATCCCCAACTTCTTCAGTGATGTCTTCAGTTGGTCCTTTAGCCACTTTTTCTGCCCACCTGCATAGCGACGGCCCAGTTATAGCGGTCCGTATAGCATCTTTCGCGTCAGGCCAAGCCGTCTAAGCGGGTGGTGTGTGATGGACGCATCAATGCTCATTCAGTTGGTTCTCTTTAGGATCTCTGAGTGCGGAACACGCTCCTGTCCGATCAATTTCAAAATGTTTTGGAGGCATTTTATGTGAAAGGATTGTGTCAGCTGTAGACTGTCCATGTTCAAATCAAATTGTATTGGTCACGTACACATATTTTGCAGATATTATCGCAAGTGCAGTGAAATGCTTAATTGTGACTATTTAACAGTCTGATGGCCTGTAGACAGAAGCTGTTTTTCCGTCTCCCGGTCCCAGCTTCAATGCACCTTTACTGTCTCTGTTTCACATCCATAAAATGAGTGTAGATACACAACCAAACTTCTGCACCTGACTCCATCCTGGACCAAGCACACACCCTTGCCTCACACCCTTGTCTCACACCAGTGCCAACTCCAAAGAGTTCAGATTCCTGACCAACAATTGTTACTCTGGCACCATCCCCTCATGAAACTGAGGCAGGATGTTCACAAATTTCCCTGGGCAGCCCTACTTCAGGATAACCTTGCACAATGTTGATGGCTTTGGAGAGGTCCACAAAGGCCATGAACAGGTGTTGTTTCTCTTCACAGCATTTTTTCTGCATTTGGCGTGTCCACCGTGCTTCTGTTCTTTCTTAAGCCGCACTAGGACTCTGGTAGCAGGTCTTCAGTGATGGTGACGATGAGTCTGCAGACGTTTCCAGCAACTGCAAGGAGGGGTATGCCCCTGCTGTTGCCGCAGATGGATTTGTCTCCCTTGTTGTTGAATGTGGTGACAATGATTGCATCCCTCCATTGATGGGGGATGCTCTCTAGACCACATATCTCAGATGATGAACAGAACAACTCTATTGAACTCAGCAGGGATGGAGTCAGGTCCAGGAGTTTGGTTGTTCTTCAGTGACCTGATGGCAGCGCAGACCTGGGTGGGCGATTAAGGTTCTGGATGGTGGGCAGGGTTGTGAGCTCCTCCAGCACTGAGTAGTCACCTGAGTCGGCTGGTTTAAGAGGGCTTCAAAGTGTTTTCCACCTCTGTAATATCTTAGTTTGGTATTTTATGAGAGTGGACCAATCTGTACTTCTGAAGAGAGAGATAGAGCAACTCCTTGGGCCATGCATGGGTGGTCTTCAGTGCATCAAAAACAGTTGTGCATGTCATATCTGTCTGAAAAAGATTGGATTTCTTATGCTTTGGAGATCCACCACTCATTTTGTAGATACTCTTTGCCCCCTTCCGCTCCACTTGTCATTGCTTTTTGAGGGCCTCAGAAGTAGGCTTGTTGAGTTTTCATTGAACCAGTCCTGATGTTTCTTTCTGTTGTAGCCAATGGAGTGGGCTGCTGACTCATAGACTGATGTTAGGAATGACAATTTGTCATCAATCGCACAGTCTACATTCAGGAGAGTCTCAATGTTTTCTAGTTTTTCTGATAGAGAGCGACATAGGTTGTTACCTGCCTCTGTTTCCTGAAGTCGAGCACAGTGCTGCCTTTTTTTGTGGACTTCTTGAGGTGGATGGCTGGGCGAACCTTCATTCTGAGCTTGGTTAACATAATCCGATGATCTGTCCAGCACTCCGCTCTTCACGTGGCTAGCGTAATGATCGTGGGTGCATCCAGGAGGTTTTGTATTGGCATGACCAACGCCGTGCTGTCCTATCAGTCCACTCCATCTCACAATCTCTCCCCACTCTTGCATTGAGTACATATTTGGGTAGTCTGTGGAGGGCCTCGTTCAAAATCCTGTAAAGGTGTAGCCCTCGCTAATGCCGGTCTTTTGCATCATCTTCTGATGGTCGAGTTGGTGCATAAGCACTGAGGAGAGTGGCATGCTGCTTTTCAATGAGGGGAATGCGGAGTGACATTAGCCTTTCGCTAATGCCAGTTGGTGTTTCTGTGAGATTTGACAGGAGGCAGTTCTTCATGGCAATGCCCATATCCTGCAGACGTTGTCCTTCTGGGTGGTATCCCTTCCAAAAGAAGGTGTAGCCCCTCCTTCCTCTCTGAGTGACCCAGGAGTCTGGCCTCACTGAGAACAGAGATGTCGATGTTATATCACTTCACCTGCTGGATTGAGTGCAGTCCTTCGTTTGGGCCTGTCGGCACCCTGGCTCGAGTCCTTATGGTCCCATTTTGCAAGTCATAAGGGGACATATGTAATCTTGTTTAGGTTTTGACCGCTGAAATGGAATGTTGTGATAGTGGCCTATCCAGGAGAGTTAGAGTGGGCAATGTGTATGTCACATTTTCTAGACCTTTCTCCAGTCGGCGTGAGCAGTGTGTCTCCAAAATACAGCTGCTCACATTCCAACTGATGACGACCAACAGCCTTGTGAATCTACCGTGCAGGGTCGTTTTACATTTTTGCTATTAACTTGCCATTTTATTTTGAATTGTTTAATATGAATTGTGTAGCAGGCTCAAGGGTGTGGGGTTTCCACATCACCAAAACTTGCACCAGTAGCACAAATATGCTGCAAATGGGAAGTCTATGGGGGGTTTTGGTACACTGGGGAAGAAGAGGGAATTCACCAGTCACCTCACTGTCCACAAGCCATTCTCTTTATCCATTCTGTTTTCCAGGGATAATCCTCACACTCGGGTCCTCAGCCAATCCGGTCCGGTACACAATTCGGGTAGACTGACAGTCCAGGTCACAATGGGTAATCATACAGATAGTATTCTCTCTTCTCCCACTCTTCATGATGCTCTTGGTCCTCTCCTACTCTGCCCCTTTGTGCAGGCTGCTTCCTCCTTTATCCCCAAGCACTCCCTGGCTTAACGAACAACAGCCTTGCCTCATTGGGGCAGGAAGTCTATATAAGGCCCGGGGGGTGGAGCCAGCGGACTGCCAGATATCTCCCCTCAATAACCACTCCCCTCAACTCCTCCTTTTGGACGCATTGGTCTGAACCACCAGTGGTTTGGAGAAGTCTGGTGTCACCAGCATGGGTACAGAACACGGTGCTCACTTTAGGTCCTGGAAGGCTTTCTCTGTCTCCTCGGTCCACTTCACCTGCTTCTTGGTGAGGGGACAGGGCCAGTCACGAATCGCTTCCACTGACTCTTTTTCCCGTTGGGCCTCCTGCAGTGCCTTCTTCTGAAGGGAGATCTCCTGCTCCCTCTTAGCTAGCTGCTCCTGTAAGGCGGATGGTTGCCTTCTCTGTCAGAATCCTGAGCTGCAGGTCGTCTGCTGCATGGAGGGCCTCCATCTTCAGAGTGGCCTCATCTCTGCTCTTCTCCTCCTGCTCCCTCAGTTCCCTCAGAGCAGCCTCCAGGCTCTGCTGTAGCGCTGCAGCTCTCTGCTGATTGAGGGTCACCTCCCCTCTCAGAGCGTCTACCGCCTCCTCCTGGAGGGCTACAGCCTGGGCCTCCTGCAAGACCTTCTGTAGGGAGCTGTCCTTCTGCTGCTGGACAAGCTTCAGCTCTCTAAGGGTCTCCTGCTTTTCCTCCTTCTGCCTGGCAAGATCCTCCCTCATAGCAACATTCTGCTCTTCCAGGCTATGCTGGAGCTCTGCAGATCTCTGCTGATTGAGGGACACCTACCCTCTCAGTGCATCCTTGGCCTCCCTCTCCTGGAAGACTGTGGCCTGCACCTCCTGCCACAGTCCCTCCTGTAGGTAGTTGTCCTCCTGCTGTTTGACCAGCCGGCACAGGATTTCCTTTTTCAACATCTTGTGCTGCATCGCCTGGTCAACCGTCAGATCCTGATAGGTCTAGCCGCCGTCCTTTCGAAGGCTTGTAGGTAAGCCTCGATGTCGTCAGACTCTGCCAGCTTCAGTAGAAACCTACTGGGTTTAGGACGAGAGAATGCTGCGCCTGCCGCTATGCCGGCCTGCGCGGCTGTCAGCTGGCTGAGTTCAGCTCGCGGGAGAGAGGTCTGCTGATGCTGTTAATCCAGCAGCTCCCGATGCATAGCCTGCTGTGTTATGTTCGCCTCCACCAGCTGTCTCACCAATGCTTCCATTGTGCTCTGTGTCTGTTTAGTTATCGAGCTTGGTTTGGGGTTGCCCGCATTCTCCACCATATGTAGCAGGCTCAAGGGTGTGGGGTTTTCACATCACCAAGTTCAATAACTAATCTTGCACTAGTAGCACAAATAGAATGCAAATGGGAAGTTTATTAGGGGTTTTGGTACACCGGGAAGGAAGGGGGAATTCACCAATCACCTCACAGTCCACAAGCCGTTCTCTTTGTCCGTTCCAATTTCCAGGGGTTATCCTCACACTTGGGTCCTCAGCCAATCCGGGACAGTACACAAGGCGGGTTGTCCGACAGTCCAGGTCACAATGGGTAATCTCACAGATAGTATTCTCTCTTCTCCCACTCTTCATAATGCCCTTGGTTCTCTCCTACTCTGCCCCTTTGTGCAGGCTGCTTCCTCCTTTATCCCCAAGCACTCCCTGGCTTAACGAACCACAGCCTTGACTCGTTGGGGCAGGAACTCCATACAAAGCCCGGGGATGGATCCAACAGGCTGCCAGATATCTCCCCTCAATAACCACTCCCATAAACTCCCCCTGCCATCTGCCACAATTGGTAAGGGCGTTTCCAATGTGAATCCACATTTGAGTGGGAAAAACTACCTGTAGTACATCATGTTTTGTGACGAGAAAAAGGATAGCGTACTATAGTCGCTGAACACAGTTTCCATATTAGGACAGACTCCGAGAATGTGGCAGGCTGCCTCACAGTCTGAAGCTGGCCTAATATGGACATACCTGGCGCTCATATCGTCATTGCCACCTAATCATCCCCAGCTTCCAATTGGCTCACTCCTCCTCTCAAATCAAATCAAATTAAATGTTATTTGTCACATGAATACAACAGTATTCAATGCCCTGCACGGTAGACCTTACAGTGAAATGCATATTTACAAGCCCTTAACCAACAATGCTTAAGAAGTTAAGATTTTTTTTAAATAAGTGTTGAGTAAAAAATAGATAAGTGGAAAATAGAAAATAATAGTAACAAATAATTAAACAGCTGCAGTAATATTACAAGCGAGGCTATATACAGGGGGTACCGTGCCAGAGTCAATGTGTGGTGGCACCGGTTAGTTGAGGTAAATGAGGTAATATGTACAGGTAGGTAGAGTTAAAGTACTATGCATAGATTATAAACAGAGAGTAGCAGCAGCATAAAAGAGGGGTCTGGGTAGCCCTTTGATTAGCTGTTCAGCATGGCTTGGGGGTAGAAGCTGTTAAGAAGCCTTTTGCTGCTTGCCATGCAGTAGCAGAGAGAACAGTCTATGACTAGGATGGCTGGAGTCTTTGACAATTTTTAGGGCCTTCCTTTGACACTGCCTGTTATGGAGGTCCTGGATGGCAGGAAGCTTGGCCCCAGTGATGTACTGGACCGTACCCACTACCCTCTGTAGTGCCTTGCGATCGGAGGCCGAGCAGTTGCCATACCAAGCAGTGATGCAACCAGTGCTCTCGATGGTGCAGCTGTAGAACCTTTTGAGAATCTGAGGACCCATGCCAAATATTTTCAGTCTCCTGAGGGGGAATAGGCTTTGTCGTGCACTCTTCACAACTGTCTTAGTGTGTTTGGACCATGATAGTTTGTTGGTGATGTGGACACCAAGTAACTTGAAGCTCTCAACCTGTTCCACTACAACCCAGTCGATGAGAATGTGGGTGTGCTCGGTCCTCCTTTTCCTGTAGTCCACAATCATCTCCCTTTAAGAGTGTGCTCCTAATCTCAGCTCGTTACCTGTATAAAAGACACCTGGAAGCCAGAAATCTTTCTGATTGAGAGGGGTCAAATACTTATTTCCCTCATTAAAATGCAAATCAATTTCAAAAATTTTTGACATGCGTTTTTCTGGATTTTTTTGTTGTTATTCTGTTTCTCACTGTTCAAATAAACCTACCATTAAAATTATAGACTGATCATTTCTTTGTCAGTGGGCAAACGTACAAAATCAGCAGGGGATCAAATACTTTTTCCCCTCACTGTAAGCTGTCTCATCATTGTCGGTGATCAGGCCTACCACTGTTGTGTCATCGGCAAACTTGATGATGGTGTTGGAGTCGTGCCTGGCAATGCATTCATGACTGAACAGGGAGTACTGGAGAGGACTGAGCATGCACTCCTGAGGGGCCCCCGTGTTGAGGATCAGCGTGGCGGATGTTCCCTACCCTTACCACCTGGGGGGTCCGTCAGGAAGCCCAGGATCCAGTTGCAGAGGGAGGTGTTTAGTCCGAGGGTCCTGAGCTTAGTGATAAGCTTTGAGGGCACTATGTTGTTGAACGCTGAGCTGTAGTCAACGAATAGCATTCTCACATAGGTATTCCTTTTGTCTAGGTGGGAAAGGGCAATGTGGATTGCAATAGAGATTACATCATCTATGGATCTGTTGTGGTGGTATGCAAATTGGAGTGAGTCTAGGGTTGCTGGGATAATGTAACTACTCCCCGTAGTTACATTATCCCAGATCGTTGCTATACATGAGAATGCGTTCTCAGTCAATTTACCTGGTAAAATAAAAATAAAAACATAGAAGCTATATAGCTTCACTGTACATTATGTCTGGTTATGCTCTGGCATGTGTAAACTGTCCTGTCTCTCATCTCAGGAGAGCAACGGAGACAGGTGGCCATCTTGACAATAACAGATGCTGAACCAACAACACGTTGATGAGAATATATGGGAAGTAAGACAACAAGGGGTGTGAAAATCAAGTCAGCAGACTTTTTTCAGGGGGGGGGGGGGGTGTGTTGCTCCTACTCAAGGCAGGGTCCCCCATGTTATCGAGCGTGTAAGCAGTTTGTTCCCCCGTGGCCAAGAGCCAAGCCGCAGCAGCAATACAAGACTGTTTTATAATAGTGTGGTGAAAGTTGACACTTGAAGGATTTATGCGCGATGAAAGTGATATGCCGTTGTTTCACCATCAGCATTTTGTAAGTCACCCTGCATAGAAATCAGATTGAAAACGAATTCAGTGAATTCCGTTTCGTGTTATGTATCGGTTGCTTTTTGAAATAGAAACAGGTGGCAATGAGTTGCAGATGGAAGCTAAAGTCAACAGATCATTTCCAGAATGACGTGTCTTCTTTGTGTGAACAGTACTGCGTACGTATTGTTCAACAAACAACTGTGGAAGACGAGAAACGATATGTGGAGAACAATGGAACAAAGTGGGCCTTTGTTTGTTTCTGCTGATGGGTGGAATTGTGTTCTGGCTTTATGGCTGTGTACAGTTAGTATAGCATCCAATTTTAGGGCGTAAAAGTCTCCTCTTATTTTCCTGGAAAGCTCTGCTTCATTGTGTGTGTGCGTGTGTGTTTGGCTTACTAATTTTAGAGCCGGAGAATTCACAACACATTTCACACTATTTCACACGCAATGTGCAGACACACTACAAGAAACACCAGTTACCTCAACAAGGACGTAACATACAGTACCTCTATTCCACAACCAGTCAGTTCATGCATGCTTTAGAGAGCATTAGATACACCCTGATCTTGAGGCAAGGCAGGGATCAGTTCCACCTCAACTCAAGATGTTTCAGAGTGAAACTGAAATGGACCCAAACCCTCATTGTGGCCTCACCTTCCAGCATTTTTTTGCTATTGGTTTGTTTGTTTAATTTTCTGTTGAACATGTTATAATACGTTTTTCTATGTTGTGCAATACTGAACATGACCCAGGTCTTGGTGCTGCATGCCTGTGGGTTCGAGTCTGGTTTGATTCCACTCGGTTGTTTCTTTATATCTTTTTTTGTTTTCTCTAAGGGTCCCATCATTATGCTGTGTAGTTGTTTGTAGAAACATAGTAAATCAATGGAGATATTACATATGCATCATGAATGTCAAATAAATTTTGCAATGTAACCACTGCAATTTAGTTAGATGGACAGTAAAAAGGAAAATAATTGTGGGTACTTTGTATCTTGGCTTGTTTTACATTCATGGAGAAGACCGGTCATGAATGATTCATGTCAGAGTTGTGAAGGCTTTATGACTTACCATTTAAGTGAAGTGTTGCCACTGATGTCTTTGCCCGCCCTGGGTGTAATGTCTCATTTGAAACCCCTTTCAAAAAATGTATCACATTTGTTTTCCCTGTAATGTCCAGTGTGTCACAAGCTGTTTGTGGCCGTTCTTGGACCATTTCAGTCCCTAGACACTCTATCTCTCCCTCTCTCTCTCTCTCTCTCTCTCTCTCGCACACACACACACACGCACGCACGCACGCACGCACGTACGCACGCACACACACACACACACACACGCACACACGCACACACACACGCACCTCCCCCTCAGGAGTGCAGAGAAGTGATGGATGGACATGTGTCTGCATCACAAAAGCACCTATCCACGCTCCGGTGTCAGCTCGCCTTTATCAAACGACGGTCTGGGTATATTCTGCTGTGCTGCCTCATTACCCAGTGCCACCGGGGCGTCGTGCCTGAAATTTCTGAGCTGCTCCCGTCGCTTCTTTAACACCTTCCCTCCTCCTCCCTCCCTCATCCGCCCTCTATCATCGCCCCTCCTTCTTTTCCTCTCATTATCTCCTGTTCTCCACTCCACTGTTCTTTTCTTCTTCTGTGCATAGTATTTTATAGCACCCCAGACCTCACCCTTCCCTCGATTCTCTTCCTTCCTCCCTTTCTTCCTCTCTTTCCATCCCCTCTACTGACTGCATTGCCCTGTTCTCTGTTCTCTGTCAGGGGATCTTGTCACACCTGGGCGACAATCGGAGTGGCAGCCATTACGGGGCACAACGGCGGCAGTTGCAGCGCTACCTCTGGGCCGAAGTGATGGATCTCACTGCGACGCCGTCTCTCCGGCTCAAGCACTCGGTGATCGCACTGCTAACGGGTGAGCCATTACTATTGCCCAGCTGGGGTGAAGGATGGCCATCGGCGGCGATTGGTATTGGCAACCGATTGACGGGGACAGGGTGATTAGAGGACCCCTGAAAGCCCTCTTACCCTCCTGACCCCTCGTTAGAGCACTCTTCCTCCCCCTCCCTCACTGTCGCTGACCGCTGTTTGACATCCTACGATAGGAAATTGAAGTGGGTTCGTGGAACGTGACTGACATCTAGGTAGACCCACATGCGCACCTGGGTCGTGTTCATTAGTGCATGCAAGGGAAAACGTTTGACAGAATAGTGATCTAATGTTATAAGACATTTTAGCTCCTACGGCCTTTGGGATGTCGAACCATCAATCCCGTCAAAATAGTTGGCACTTCTGCTGGGCTGTGTTCATTAGGCTCAAAACGGGAGACAAAAAACAGAAACACTGTCAAAAGAAAAAAAATATTTTTAATTGTGTGCCTGACCCTTTTCTATTCTGTGATGCGTTACGCCAGAGCAGTGGCATCAATTTTGACCCCCTTGTCATCGGTCAGCTTCTCCAACTGTTCCAGGAGAAAGAAATAGAGGGAAGAAGAGAGGAGGGAAAGAAAAAGCAAAGACTCACCTTGTTAGAGGAAAACAAACAGCCTGAGGTCTCCTGGTTAGCAGTGCTGCACTATTACTCTCCTGATAAAGAGCCCAGTGTCGGCCAATACCACACCGTGTGAGGAGAACACTTTTCAGCCTGTCTCCTCCATAGTGGTGTCTGCTTACTGTAACTCTTAGTCTACTCAGATCATATACCATGACACAAAGAAGGGTTAGCTGACAACATCATAAAACCAATACGTGTGCTTTAAATCAAATCAAATCAAATCAAATCAAATCAAATTTTATTTGTCACATACACATGGTTAGCAGATGTTAATGCGAGTGTAGCGAAATGCTTGTGCTTCTAGTTCCGACAATGCAGTAATAACCAACAAGTAATCTAACTAACAATTCCAAAACTACTGTCTTGTACACAGTGTGAGGGGATAAAGAATATGTACATAAGGATATATGAATGCGTGATGGTACAGAGCAGCATAGGCAGATACAGTAGATTGTATCGAGTACAGTATATACATATGAGATGAGTATGTAAACAAAGTGGCATAGTTAAAGTGGCTAGTGATACATGTATTACATAAGGATACAGTCGATGATATAGAGTACAGTATATACGTATGCCTATGAGATGAATAATGTAGGGTAAGTAACATTATATAAGGTAGCATTGTTTAAAGTGGCTAGTGATATATTTACATCATTTCCCATCAATTCCCATTATTAAAGTGGCTGGAGTTGAATCAGTGTCAGTGTGTTGGCAGCAGCCACTCAATGTTAGTGGTGGCTGTTTAACAGTCTGATAGCCTTGAGATAGAAGCTGTTTTTCAGTCTCTCGGTCCCAGCTTTGATGCACCTGTACTGACCTCGCCTTCTGGATGATAGCGGGGTGAACAGGCAGTGGCTTGGGTGGTTGATGTCCTTGATGATCTTTATGGCCTTCCTGTGACATCGGGTGGTGTAGGTGTCCTGGAGGGCAGGTAGTTTGCCCCCGGTGATGCGTTGTGCAGACCTCACTACCCTCTGGAGGGCCTTACGGTTGAGGGCGGAGCAGTTGCCGTACCAGGCGGTGATACAGCCCGCCAGGATGCTCTCGATTGTGCATCTGTATAAGTTTGTGAGTGCTTTTGGTGACAAGCCGAATTTCTTCAGCCTCCTGAGGTTGAAGAGGCGCTGCTGCGCCTTCTTCACAATGCTGTCTGTGTGAGTGGACCAATTCAGTTTGTCTGTGATGTGTATGCCGAGGAACTTAAAACTTGCTACCCTCTCCACTACTGTTCCATCGATGTGGATAGGGGGGTGTTCCCTCTGCTGTTTCCTGAAGTCCACAATCATCTCCTTAGTTTTGTTGACGTTGAGTGTGAGGTTATTTTCCTGACACCACACTCCGAGGGCCCTCACCTCCTCCCTGTAGGCCGTCTCGTCGTTGTTGGTAATCAAGCCTACCACTGTTGTGTCGTCCGCAAACTTGATGATTGAGTTGGAGGCGTGCGTGGCCACGCAGTCGTGGGTGAACAGGGAGTACAGGAGAGGGCTCAGAACGCACCCTTGTGGGGCCCCAGTGTTGAGGATCAGCGGGGAGGAGATGTTGTTGCCTACCCTCACCACCTGGGGGCGGCCCGTCAGGAAGTCCAGTACCCAGTTGCACAGGGCGGGGTCGAGACCCAGGGTCTCGAGCTTGATGACGAGCTTGGAGGGTACTATGGTGTTGAATGCCGAGCTGTAGTCAATGAACAGCATTCTCACATAGGTATTCCTCTTGTCCAGATGGGTTAGGGCAGTGTGCAGTGTGGTTGAGATTGCATCGTCTGTGGACCTATTTGGGCGGTAAGCAAATTGGAGTGGGTCTAGGGTGTCAGGTAGGGTGGAGGTGATATGGTCCTTGACTAGTCTCTCAAAGCACTTCATGATGACGGAAGTGAGTGCTACGGGGCGGTAGTCGTTTAGCTCAGTTACCTTAGCTTTCTTGGGAACAGGAACAATGGTGGCCCTCTTGAAGCATGTGGGAACAGCAGACTGGTATAGGGATTGATTGAATATGTCCGTAAACACACCGGGCAGCTGGTCTGCGCATGCTCTGAGGGCGCGGCTGGGGATGCCGTCTGGGCCTGCAGCCTTGCGAGGGTTAACACGTTTAAATGTCTTACTCACCTCGGCTGCAGTGAAGGAGAGACCGCAAGTTTTCGTTGCAGGCCGTGTCAGTGGCACTGTAATGTCCTCAAAGCGGGCAAAAAAGTTATTTAGTCTGCCTGGGAGCAGGACATCCTGGTCTGTGACTGGGCTGGATTTCTTCCTGTAGTCCGTGATTGACTGTAGACCCTGCCACATGCCTCTTGTGTCTGAGCCGTTGAATTGAGATTCTACTTTGTCTCTGTACTGACGCTTTAAAGGGAGGGAGGGGGGGGGGGGGGGGGGGGGGGGGGGGGCTGTGTGTTGTCATCGTTTCTTGATAGCCAGACAGCAATGACAAGAACCTGCCATGTGGTGAATCGTAAGTGGCTCGTTCTGCATTGGATCTGGTTTTTGGCACCATTTATGGTTTTGAGGTGTTTGGACTGATGTCACGTCTATGCTAATATGGCTAAAAGTTGCTAACTAGCTAGCTAACCAACAACTGTAACGATGTATTTGAGAGACAACAAGTGCTCATTGTGCAGCTTTATTTATATTTTCAATAAACATTGGCGAATAAATAAAGTTTAAATCAACAATCTAAGCCAACCCTGTCTGTTTTGCCTCATTGTTGTGCACGTGTCGGTTTTGTTGCTAAAGTACCAACTCACCTACACATCACTCTTAAACATATTACTGAAGCCATACTCATATCAGCACTGCATTAAATATTGAACCATTTATGTTTGCATCTACAACAGAATTGTGATTAAATGACAGGTGGCATGATGTTAGCTGGTTTTACCACATGGCTATAGTTGTCCAAATGAGGGGAGCCATATACAAAGACTATAGCATATTAAATGTTAGTATTTCATCTCACCAGACTCCTATTAAATTATATAACATATAGCCTCTGACTTCAATCCAAACTCCTCTCTCTCAACATTTAAGTGCCTATAGTCGACCTCTGGGACATGTTCATTAGGACCCAAACAGAAGGAAACAGGCTCAAACAGAGAGGGACTACTTATACTTATTCAATAAGAAATGTGTACCATTGCAAAAAAAATCTTTGTGTGCCCTAATGAACACAACCCAGATATATGCAATGGCTTGGGACTTTCATGATACGTGCGCTAAACTAAATCATGCAGATACAAAGCAGGTAAAAATAATGGATCTGGGATTTGGGACAGTTGTACTGCTGAACTGCTGAATTTGAGATTATAAATCAAATCAAATTTATTTATATAGCCCTTCGTACATCAGCTGATATCTCAAAGTGCTGTACAGAAACCCAGCCTAAAACCCCAAACACCAAGCAATGCAGGTGTTGAAGCACGTTGGCTAGGAAAAACTCCCTAGAAAGCCCAAAACCTAGGAAGAAACCTAGAGAGGAGCCAGGCTATGAGGGGTGGTCAGTCCTCTTCTGGCTGTGCCGGGTGGAGATTATAACAGAACATGGCCAAGATGTTCAAATGTTAAAAAATGACCAGCATGGTCAAATAATAGGTCTAGGACAGGTAGCACGTCCGATGAACAGGTCATGATTCCATACCCGCAGGCAGAACAGTTGAAACTGGAGCAGCAGCACGGCCAGGTGGACTGGGGACAGCAAGGAGTCATCATGCCAGGTAGTCCTGAGGTATGGTCCTATGGCTCAGGTGCTCCGAGAGAGAGAAAGAAAGAGAGAAAGAGAGAATTAGAGAGAGCATACTTAAATTCACACAGGACACCGGATAAGACAGGAGAAGTACTCCAGATATAACAAACTGACCCTAGCCCCCAGACACATAAACAACTGTACGGTAGGGCACTGTGAAAATCATATCCATTATTTCCATGGTTATGATATACTCTTGATAATAGTAATTGAGCAAAACACTTGGTACGAGTAACCAACTGTGCTGAATTTGTTGTAGGAGGTATCAGAGTACCAGTATTGTTGTTTGTTTCTGTTTGTGTGTGTGTGCACATGTGTATTTGGACGTGTGTGTGTGAAAGAGAGAAAGACTGAGGGCTGAGTTAGGTAATGGACAGCCATAAATACTGCACAAATGCAATTTGTACTGATCCATTGTTATGAAACGGTGTTCCCGAGACTAAGAGAGATGGAGAGAGAGACAGAGCGAGCCAGCTAAGAGACACAGAAGAGAAATAAGATGTATCAATCAAATTAACACATGGGTGACTTGATTGTTATCTCCCCCCAACTCTATTGTAGCCAGCCGCGGTCACGGCCGAGCCCCTGGCCAGGGTGATTTATCAATGCAGAGCTAATAGCATCAATATGAATCTAACTAAAAATCTATATTTCATTACCAAATTGTTAGCGGGAATGAAGAGGGATGAGCGTTAGCTGACTCTATTCTCTCGGGTGGGAGCATCTGGAGTTCATGAACACAGCGTGAGTAATGGGCGACTTCAGGGGCGTGGG
Source organism: Oncorhynchus clarkii lewisi (assembly GCF_045791955.1). Lineage (NCBI taxonomy): Eukaryota > Metazoa > Chordata > Actinopteri > Salmoniformes > Salmonidae > Oncorhynchus > Oncorhynchus clarkii. The sequence continues at coordinate 29,345,908 of NC_092178.1, read as the reverse complement.
GAAGGACATGGTGAGGAGTTGAGGCTTGAGGCTTGGCCTGCAATGGCCTGAACCGGAACACTCCCTTTCTGGTACAACTAAATGCAACACACAGACCGTTTTCGTCTGATGTAGGCTAGCTTGCAGTTTTTCTCTGATGTCTGATCTAGCTTGTACTGTATGTCCTAACATAGCTCTGTGGTGATTGAACCTATAACAGCACACAGACAGGTCCTGAAGTATGGTACATTGAATATTCCCCAATCCTCTCTGTTTCAGTTGAACTGTAAGGGACAGGCTGAGTAGCTGCACAGGCAGGCATTCACTCTTTTGCCTTCATTTAGACAGAGCACACATTCTGCATTGTCTTTCATCCTCATTTTCATAATACATTGTGCATTTATTTCCATTGCTCCGTCTTCTCTTTACTTCCATATCACCCCATTTCATTTCTCACTCCTCCCCCTTTTGTCTTAGACTACCTCCAGTTCCGAATATCTCACACTCCTCCCCCTTTTGTCTTAGACTACCTCCAGTTCCGAATATCTCACACTCCTCCCCCTTTTGTCTTAGACTACCTCCAGTTCCGAATATCTCACACTTCTCCCCCTTTTGTCTTAGACTACCTCCAGTTCCGAATATCTCACACTCCTTCCACCTAATTTTGGGCTCCTCTCTCCTCGCCCTCTCATCCTCCTCTTCCCAGGCTTCTGTCTTTCACTCCCCGTGTCGATTGTGTGTGCAATTTAAACAAACAGCCACTTCTGAATCTGCACATCAGGAACAGCAACACATTTGGATTGCTCACCGTTTAAATGGTGTTTTATCTTTGTTCCCTGTAAGTGAGCTTTTGATGAGCACAGATCGACGTCCCCCTTATGTTTATAAAGCCCCGGGCAAAAGCTCTGGAGTTACAGTAAAACGAACAGACTTTTCTGTGGAAGTCAGAAAACATCATTTGATTTAAGAAGAAGCAGCTCCAGCGGTAATGATGATATGATTGCGCTAACTGACTTCAGGAAGAAAGCTATAGATGATGAGTCCCTATGGTGGTCTCTGGGAGTGACTTGCCTGTGTGCATCCTTCAGAGTCAGAGAGAATTTCTTCCTTTGGTGGGACGGTAATTGGGTGCACATATGGCCGTCAAGATGTCTTACGTAAAACATTGCATGACACACATATGTTCACTACGGCTTCCACAGGAAAATGGATACACTTCAACTTGTCAAAAGACTTTTAGGTTTATGTTCCCTAAAATTAGTCATTTTAAGGTTTGTTTTAAAAAGCGAGAAACGGAAATGTGCTTTGGTAAATGTCTGAAGAGATTCTCGTTAAGAGTTCACTGTGTTTGCAAATATTTTCATCGCAACAGTCTTCCTTTGCATTTTCTTAGGTCTTAAGCTAGTTATGATACACAGTACAGTACCACAGCATCTATGTTAAGTGTCATAGTCAACAAGATGGCCGATTCTGGAGTTGAATCTGGACCCTAGACCATCTGCAGACCTTTTTTCTCAAGCTTTTTCCTCAATTCTTCAGAAACATGATTTGGGAAAAGAGCCCTACTCTGCTACTGTAGCTCAGGGACTGTGTTTATTCCGAAAGGTACTGAGTCAAACTTGTACTACCCAGAGACGACCAAACCCCCCCATGCTGGTGAGTATAATTAGTAGCTGCGAACCAACTCAGCTTGAACACTATTAGAGCGGATTAAGAAGTGCTCCGTTTGTAATTATCAAAGGAGAGGAGAAGCAGGTGTTTAAGCTCTCGGAGACTGAAGAACAGTGGATTTGTGGGAAACGGCTCTGTGAACAAAGCCAAGAGGGACAATAAAGAGAGAACAGCGATGTCCCAATGGTTTTTAACAATTGTGGATGGTTCCTGGTTAACTTTCATTAGTGACCAATGACATAAAAAATGAATTAGGTAATGCTATATTTCCTCCATTTTGTTTTCACCTGCGTGCAGTCCCTTAAAATCACTGGGCATAACAACTAGAAGATTAGTAAAAGGAATGGAAGGCTATAACCCATTTGGCAGTAAGATGAAATTGAGATTTTAAGGCACACATGGAAAACAAAGATCATTTTAACAATGCCGTGTTTAAGAAAACTACATTGACGCAATTTCGATCCAATTTGCAGCTTTTTTTTCTCCCAACGTCCCTTGACTGTCACGCTTGCTGTGCATGTGATTATAGTGGTACGGGCATGGTGAGGATCTGTTGAGAAGGAACAGTGTGGAGGGAGGTCCCTTGAGTATCCTGGCAGATGTTTGCATGCAGGAGGACGGCATGTGAGGCTTGGGCATTTTACCCCCTGGAGGAAAAGCCTGTTCTGACTACTCGGGTGTTGGAATAGCTAAAACTGAGGCTGTTTTAGTATAATACAATACACTTTTGTTACTAGCCCCGTAGAGTGTAAAAGTCACTATGGGAGACAGAGCAGATTGATGGGTGAAAGTCTTTTACTTGAAACACATTTGGTGTCTCCAAAAAGTTGGCCGGATTAAATTGACTTGTTGTTGCCAAGAAAACTAAAGATTGGGTTTGTTCCACAAAAATGCTTGTTTGGTTTGCTATGCCTACTCAGTTCCTTCTATGATAATGACTTTTCATACTAAAGTGTCTGTTCTTGTTGCTGATACCCAGGTAACATTCATGTTGTTTCAGATTAGAAAAGAATCAATCTTCATTGTCCATCCAGGATGGACATGTTTCTTTGGCATCACCGTCATTAAAAGGATCACATACACGTACTGTACATTCTCACAATCAGACACATTTCAACCAGTCAGTCCATCATGTTGCAAACACTAACAACATAGAGGACATGAATACATTCACTCACAACTGTCCCAACTGCACTAGATAGATAAGTACATATACCGATACAATTTACGTTGTATTTAGTAGGCCAACGGCACAGGGAACAAATTAATGTTTGAACACGTTCTTCTTGGCCATCGGCATTCTGAAGCACCGGCCAGTGGGCAGCACGACCTCTCCGATGTTGCAGGGCAACTATAGGGCAACTATAGTATACTGTGTGAATTATAGTGTATTGAAAAGTGTTATTTATTTATTTGGAGCTTGAGTAGAGTCTTTGAGTGACCCTGTGTCCACCACCCCTGCTGTTATTTACCCTTCCCGGGCAACCCAAGAGAACACATTCTCCCCCTACAGTGAAGAACCCCCATTTTACAATCACTTGGTCAAGGAGGCTGCCCTCTGAGGGCATAATGGGGCACACTGAGGGCATAATGGGGCACACTGCTGTGCCCCATTGGGGCACACTCACCATCTCTATCCTTGGCCCACCTGCTTGTCGTGTCACTGCTGTCAAGAGGGGCTGTGAGCCTGGCCTGATGGGGGCGGGGCCTTGACCAAAGGGTGAACGTTCCCATGGTGATACACACGCCATCCACAAAGTTTCCCCTTCATCCATATAGCAGAAGGATATGCCCTCTCTCACCTCACCGCCTATGTTTTTTCATTTTGGTTTTTGACGTGTGTAGAGGTCAGAGGTTATGAGCAAATTAACAGTAGGGCAAGCGCACTGGCTGGCCAGGGCACATGGCACATCAACGACCCAACACACTCATACACTCTGAGAAAGGATTTGTTTTGATGCTGTGTCCCCTTGCGAAACTCACTTTGAAAGGGTGGACATTTGTTATTCTATTTCAGCATTCTTTTAACAGTTCAGAGTCTGCTCTACATTCAGTATATGGGTCTATGGTACATGTGCACATGTACTCCCACTTCAATTATAATTTGGTTCCATTAATTTATACACTCTTAGAAAAAAAGAGTTATTTGAAGACGGGTAGGGTTTGGGGTTCGGTTCTACGTAGAGCCTTTCTCCCTTTTCTCCCTGAAGAAAGGTTTCTTTGAGCGTTCTTTGTTGGAGCCAAGAAGGGTTCTCCTACAGGGACAAGCCTAAGAACCTTTTCAGGTTATAGCAGGAAGTCACCACATACACGGTACACAATAACCTTCAACAAAAGAACTCATCAGAAAAGTGTACAAGTAAAAGGACATAATGAGTGTTTTTCACCTCCGCTGCCAACTCTCACATCACTCCTCTCACGAGGGTGGAGGGAGGGATAGCACGTCCTCCACTCTTCTGTGGTGGTGAGAGAAGAGGAGAGGAGGCGAGAGCCACACATTGGATCAGTGGTTTTCCAACACAATCAATCTTTGTTTGAACAAATGTTTAGCAGACGGCTCTGTGAGTTCCTTGACAAGGGCCCTCCCACATATCTGATTGACTCTTTGTCATATCTTTACCATGGATCGTTATGAGTAGAGATCTGTTGAGAGAAGCAAACGCGGTGTACAGTTCAAAACTAATGGTTATTGTGTTACAGGCATCGGTATTGACAACTGTTGGTTATAGAAATACAACGACTTTCATGTAAAAACAGTATAAGCATCTATGACTAAAATTGGCATACTGGATATAACCAACTTATAAAGCTTATGAGCCACAATCCGTTTATTCATTCACATAGAATTTAGGATCAATTTGCACTGGGAGGAGAGATAGAAGATGACAATCTCTATCACTTCTCTCCATCAGTTATTAACTGTCCTCAGCTGGATATCCTCCAAACTGCTTTGCCACTCAGTTATATGTGGCTCTGAAATCTCCTTATCACCAATGTCCACCTGTCTGGCTCAGCAGTCTGTCTTTGGCCCGCTGTCCAACCATTACTGGCACAGTAGGGTCTGTTAAGCAGGTATGAGTGACATCCGCCTCTACTTCTCTAGCAAAACTTTGAAAAAGACAACAGTGGCAACTATCGCACACTGTAGCTGCCATTTTGGTTCAAACAGCTAAAATCACAGTACAGATAGAGCTGAGGCAAATAACACATTGGTATAATGGAGGAATGTCTACCCTCTTTTGGTCTGACTTTGATGATATTCAGTACCATCTCAGACATGAATAACCGAAAAAGACATTCACAACATTATCCTACCTAGGTACTTTTCCCTTTAATGAAATATAGTATAACAATGATTTAGTGGTATCCGATTTAACAGAACAATGTAAGCAAATATCACCCAAAACGTGATTACTTAATGCCCCACATTCTATTTTGAGGCCAGTATTTCCTTGCCCTCTCTGTAAGTGTAACAGCTACTGTCCCCCCCCCCCCTCAGGACAATGCTGGCATGCAAGTGGCAAACGCTGCCACCATGTCGCCACCCGTTAAGGCAGCTTCTCACACATCTTCTCGGATTGACTCTGCGAATTAGACTTGTTTACCCGGATTTCTCCTCTCCTCCCTCCGACGTATCCCTCCAAACAGAATGAGGTCAGACGTGCATTAGGAGACATACAGGGAGAGATCAGCAAGATTAGATTAGTTGAAGCACTTCGCAGGGCCACCGTTTTGACAACTCATATCCCCGAGCCACCCGGTGATGGCTACTCGGTTAGCTGCTCTTGACGTGGCCAAAACAATGTGTTGATTTGAATTTCCTGTTGCTGGACGCTCTGTGTCCATACAGTTTATGGAAATAGTTAAGTTGGTTAAGTTCATTCCAGCCCCCACTATTTTAGATGAAGTCAAAAAGAGGGAAAGTGAAAAACATGAAGATGACCTCTGAGCTTATGCCTCTGTGGTTAAAGTCACTAATGCGTGTCACTAATGTGAATGTGGCGGTGTTAATTCTATTGTCTGTTTCATTCTGTAACGTTCTGGTTTCGCAAAAAGGAACAACATTACAGTTTGACCTTGGACGTGTCTAAAAAAATAAATGTTCTCTCATGTTACCATGAAACATGGCCAAAAGGAATGAACTGTATTGCACTTTATCACTATGCTTGTGTAACCTTTTAACCCTTTAAAATGTGTGATTATAGCAAAGCGATGTGGAGTGTGGGTGGGTGTAGCTATGGGAATGCACAACCAGACCATTTTCTCCTTTGCATTTTGCACAACAAACTTGGCTTTCCTACCGAGGAAAAACTTGCTTTGCCCCCCCCTGCCCCCTTTATTTATTTTTCCTCCTTTGCGTTCGTTCTTCCCTTCTTCTTTTGTCATCTTCCTCTAAAGAGAGATTTATTGTTTTCCTCACCCATCTCTTTTGTTCTCTACCCACTTTTGATTCCTCTGAATTGAGGAGGGAAACCATGATTGTATGGCCTCAGGTAAAGATTTTTTAGCTTTACATATCAAAGCTACTTGTTTTTTTGTTGCTCTCCCTCTCTTTCAGTTTCACAGAGGATGTTTGCCTTACCACATGAGAAGAGCAAATCCGCCGAAACAAAAGGGATTATCCACTCTCTGACGCCGTTGTCTTATTTATCTGTTTTAACTCCTTGCCAGAGTTACATGTCAGTGTCGTGACAACGCAACACGGTAAACACCATGAACAAAACAGGGTATTTGTAAATGGCAACGCACGTAAGTGCTCTCTCCACTGCTTGTCTTGTGGGTTCCGTTTGGAGTTCCCAATATTTCTAATGTGTTGAATAAGACGTTTGCCTTCAATAAAGGGAAAGCGGTCGTACACTGTGAGTGTGGGCCGAATTCTAACTTGAGATTCTCACACGTACCTCACAGAAATAATGATTTGATTTGAAATGTTTTCCATTGCTTGCCCTAATAAACATGACCCGGGAGGTTGGATTTGCTCTGTTAGGAGAGGGGGGGCTAAAGCCAAAGACAATGCTACTGATGTGCTCGCGGATGGCACTGACGGCGACCATGTTGCAATCTGGGGCAACGACTTGAGCCTGTGTGAGCCGCGTCAATGCGGGGACTGAATGGACATGACAGTGTTTTGAGTACGGTCATCATGCGCTTCTACCCTGATGCTCTGTAATGCACAGTATCTTTCAGCAGTGTTGCCATAACCCGGGGAGAGAAGGAGAATAAAGATATAGAAGAGGGGAAGAGAAAAGGAGAAGCCTGACTACAATAATTGGGGAAGGAGATAGAGGGAAAGCAAAATAGCATTATGGGGACAAAGAGGAAAGGACGATAATGTTCAATCAGAATTCTATATCTATTGACCAATGTCTTCTAAATACTATACTGTTATAAATATATATACTGAGTATATGTACAGTATATACATGTATTTATGTATACAATATATACATCAAATAGTGTATATTAAAAAGCATGAAACGAAGGTCCTCACCCTTGTGCTACCTTCTTGATCATCAATCACAGACTTATATACAGTGCCATGTATTCATGGATGCCAAGGGAAGCCAGGCTTCCCCCAAATAATGACCAAGACAAAAAGAGAAAACACATTCATCACTCTGTGTTTCATAATTCTTCCTTAAATTTGGAAGAGGCTGAATGTATCTCACCGGAGAAAGCATCCGAGCGAGCGAAACAGCACTCCTCTGTCTCTGTATGTGTAGCACTATTCAATTGGGGCAAAAAAGTATTTAGTCAGCCACCAATTGTGCAAGTTCTCCCACTTAAAAATATGAGAGGCCTGTAATCTTCATCATAGGTACACTTCAACTATGACAGACAAAATGAGAAAAAAAAAGAATTTATTTGCAAATTATGGTGGAAAATAAGTATTTGGTCACCTACAAACAAGCAAGATTTCTGGCTCTCACAGACCTGTAACTTCTTCTTTAAGAGGCTCCTCTGTCCTCCACTCGTTACCTGTATTAATGGCACCTGTTTGAACTTGTTATCAGTATAAAAGACACCTGTCCACAACCTCAAACAGTCACACTCCAAACTCCACTATGGCCAAGACCAAAGAGCTGTCAAAGGACACCAGAAACAAAATTGTAGACCTGCACCAGGCTAGGAAGACTGAATCTGCAATAGGTAAGCAGCTTGGTTTGAAGAAATCAACTGTGGGAGCAATTATTAGGAAATGAAAGACATACAAGACCACTGATAATCTCCCTCGATCTGGGGCTCCACGCAAGATCTCACCCCGTGGGGTCAAAATGATCACAAGAACGGTGAGCAAAAATCCCAGAACCACACAGGGGGGCCTAGTGAATGACCTGCAGAGAGCTGGGACCAAAGTAACAAAGCCTACCATCGGTAACACACTACGCCGCCAGGGACTCAAATACTGCAGTGCCAGACGTGTCCCCCTGCTTAAGCCAGTACATGTCCAGGCCCGTCTGAAGTTTGCTAGAGAGCATTTGGATGATCCAGAAGAAGATTGGGAGAATATCATATGGTCAGATGAAACCAAAATATAACTTTTTGGTAAAAACTCAACTCGTCGTGTTTGGAGGACAAAGAATGCTGAGTTGCATCCAAAGAACACCATACCTACAGTGAAGCATGGGGGTGGAAACATCATGCTTTGGGGCAGTTTTTCTGCAAAGGTACCAGGACAACTGATCCGTGTAAAGGAAAGAATGAATGGGGCCATGTATTGTGAGATTTTGAGTGAAAACCTCCTTCCATCAGCAAGGGCATTGAAGATGAAACGTGGCCGGGTCTTTAAGCATGACAATGATCCCAAACACACCGCCCGGGCAACGAAGGAGTGGCTTCGAAATAAGCATTTCAAGGTCCTGAAATGGCCTAGCCAGTCTCCAGATCTCAACCCCATAGAAAATCTTTGGAGGGAGTTGAAAGTCCGTCTTGCCCAGCAACAGCCCCAAAACATCACTGCTCTAGAGGAGATCTGCATGGAGGAATGCTCCAAAATACCAGCAACAGTGTGTGAAAAACGTGTGAAGACTTACAGAAAACATTTGACCTCTGTCATTGCCAACAAAGGGTATATAACAAAGTATTGAGATAAACTTTTGTTATTGACCAAATACTTATTTTCCACCATAATTTGCAAATTCATTAATTAAAAATCCTACAATTACAGGCCTCTCTCATCTTTTTAAGTGGGGGAACTTGCACAATTGGTGGCTGACTAAATACTTTTTTGCCCCACTGTATATCTGATGCTGTTTAGTCAAAAATGGTATGACGTTGTTGCCACCTATAGCATTAAATGCAAGGGAAGCCAATGAGCATTTAGCCTTCCTTAATAAAAAAGTATAAAATAATAGCTAATCATTGTTGAACTAAACTGAATGAGCTCAACTGTGAATTGCCCTCGCGCACCAAAAAAAGCGTCAAGGGAAGCCAGTATGGATTTGGCTTCACACCTATCACATCACATCAAAAGTCAAACGTCATTAACAGAGAAATACTTGCGTTAAGGTTTTCTAAATCAATAGTTGTTTAGTACTCCAAAAATGTTGGAATGTAGGTCATGTAACTATTTGGTATATGCAATATGCACTGTGGACTCCACCAGACAGATTGCTGTCCAGTTTTGAGATGAAACAAAGGTGTGGTTGAATTTACTCTGCCACCGTGTCTTCTTATTGTCTTGGTCTTAGGCCTGTATATCACAGTGTCAATGCATATGAACTAACAGGTTATAGAGCAAACAAAGCAATTATCACAACACATTGAAATATGGCTTTTTTCCTGGCTTGGCTTCCACAGTGATTTGACCCTCGCACCACTACTGTTTCTATAAGGACTTGTCCCTGAAATGATCCTCATCAGTAGTTGAAACCTACTGTACATTCAGTATCCCATGGTGCCTCTTGCTCTCGATCCATCGAAACACAGCAGCCAGTCGCTCTGCGGTCCACTGTAGCTCAGTTGGCATAGCATGGCTCTTGCAATACCAGGATAGTGGGTTTGATTTCCTGGGCCAGCTGCACAAATGTATGCATGCATGACTGTAGGTTTCTTCAGATAAAAGCGTCAGCTAAATGACATACAGTAGTAGTCAAAGGTTTCGAAACACCTACACATATCATCATGTCGGAACCAAAAAAGTGTTATTAAACAAATCAAAATATATTTTATATTTGAGATTCTTCAAAGTAGCCACCCTTTCCCAGGATGACAGCTTTGCACAGTAGAAATTAAGAAAACCCTGGAATGAGTGGGTGTGTCCAATCGTTTGACTTGTACTGTATATTGTCCGTTTTGTAATGAGAGGAATAAAGAAAGTATGGGTGGATGGATGATTAAGAAGAAAGACAGATGGGCCATGTCTGGCTGCTGTGTGTGTGAAGACTCGACTGGTGTGCAGTGCAAACCCTTCCCTTGGGACCCCTGGAGCAGAGCATGAAGTCGCTAATTGGCTCTTTTAGGGTCAGCAATTAGCGACTAGCGCTAGTGACTAGCCACTAGCCTGTTACAGTACTGCCTTTTCATAGCTGTTGACACTCTCCCTAAAGTTGACACAGTGCGAAAGGGCATTAGGAGTGGGGAGGAACGAGGAGCCTCCACCAGAACCAAACCCACTATAAGGACGTGGATGGTGTAACACATTTCCAGGAGACGTTCCAAAATGTTACAGGTTTTCAGGAGGGAATAAGCAGCTAGGGAATCCTCCAACCGGGATAACTGGAAAACATGTGAATTTTAGGAACATTTCAGGAATATTGCCACCCTACTACCTGGCTTGCCAAGCCTTCACCTTGTCTTCTTCACGACCACTGATCAGAAAAAACTTGAAAGATGTTTCTGCCCTAAATGTGCCATTGTAGAAATTTACATCAAATTGAATAACAAGCTTTTTACAAACAAGAACACGTTTTTTTATAGACTTGGACAAAAGGTCAAATCCTTGTCAGTAATTGCAATTCCAGCTTTTGAAATGTAATTTCATCTTGTATTAACATGTGCATTGACTTCAGATATTGCAGATAGATTCTGGCTTCCATCAATGTAATTGTCTGCATTATTTCCCCTGTTGAGTTACAACATATTGTCTTTCATTCATCTTCCGTCTAAGCCAGGTATGGGCAAGTGGCGTACATCCGCGGATCAATTTCCAAAGACAAAGATAAATAAATCATAATATTTTTTTGGGGGGTGTTCAGATTGAGATTGAGAGTTAGAACAGTAGAATACACAAGGTGCAATGTCAATATTTTGTTGTGCATTAGCAGTGTTCTCTTGTTATGTCAGACAATGACAGTCACTCAATTAACCATGTCAGCTAATATTTGTTAGATTGGTAAGTTAGTCTTGCGGCCAGCTATCTAAACTTGTAGTAATAGTGGTTTATTGCCGACCGGGGAGCCCCCATTGAGTCACTCTCGCTCAGATATCATATAAAAAGCTGCAAACATTTCTCTCCACCCTATGGCAAAATGTGTATAATTGCAGGAAATTAGCTGTAAAACTGAACATTTCTCTCTCTGCCTCAAGGAAAAATGTTAAGAACAGCATGAAATTAGCTATAAAATGGCAAAATCTTCTCTCCTCCCCATGGAAAAATGTGTAGAATGGCAGGATTTCTTTTCTCTCTGCTGTCAAGAGCGGGAACGCTAAAATGTTTTGCTCGCAAGGTGGGGTAAACAAAATGTTGCTTTGGGCCACCGAAAGGCTCGGACTGGCTCTGACTACATGTGTGGGTATGGATGTGGGTATGCAGACCCGCGAGCCACAGCGGCCAGCCATGATGAGTTCAGATTTTTTGTGGCTCCCACCCCATCAAAATGTCCCATCCCTGCTCTAAGCAGTGTTTTTGTTATTATGTTTGTGTGTGTGTGTGTGTGTGTGTTTTTGTTTTATCTGGCCCAAGCCATCAAATGGCAGTTGGGGGCAGCATGCTTAGAAGGTAGGCCGGTTACCACGACAACCAACCAGGTGACGTCGTTGATGCTCCTATTATCATAGCCTGCGGGTCATTAGGAAATGGGTCTTCATATTCCCAATAACCAAATTAGCCTCATGTTATTTTTGTTTGGAGGACATGACTGGTGCAGGGTTTTCTTAACGATGTAAGGCCAGCAGGGATCCACTATAGCACTAGAACATGACGTTGTTCCTGATGAGACACCATTGGATATAATCCAACAAGGCTACATTGCGCTGACATTTTGTTGTGTGGAAAATACATTGTGAGAATATGTTGCATGTAGAAGGAAAAATAGAGATGGAGAAAAAGAAGCGATAACAGGAGAGGGTGATGAGGGAAGATAGTGACAGGGAACGAAGAAATACATAATTGGATGTAAAGCTAAGATGAGAGAGATAGAAAATAAAAGTAAGACATGAAAAGTTATGAAAGAGAGAAAAGTGGTGAGGTTTTCCGTGTCCGTTTGCAAAACAAAAGTGAATCTTCAAAATAGTGGAATTCTATTTTGTGTTTCATTGTACTAGAAAACACATCGAATTTGCTGAAACTGGACTCTGGGGACAAATTTCTATGAAATTTGATCAAATTTTTCCGCTTCAAAACCCAAGAGACAGAATCAAGAGCTTGGCATCAGTTTGGTATTACCATGGCAACAAAGGCTTTTTTTATCCCTCCAAATTTCTGTCATGTTTTTATAAATTGCCGTTGTCAATGAAACTGAATCCTGGTACAGTGTTAGAGCCGAGACAGATGGAATTTGGGGACAGGTTTGACAGATTAGCACACGGGGGACCAGATATTAGAACTACATTTAGAACTATGTTTCCCTGGGAACTTAGAGTCTGTGTCTGTTGGGAATTGTGATGATTGGATGAAGCGTTGATTGGATGCTAGCGTAACGAACACGGTATAGCTCATTATTTGGATTGAATGAAACACAAATTTAAATGTTAAGTCTCGACAATAAAAGATCATCTGGAGTTGGGATACTATCTGCTCCCTGGACATGGGCGGTGTTGGGGAAGCTACTCTGAAAATAGATAGTTTACCAAGCTACCAATAATTTCACACTGGAAGACGTTGAGCTACACTAAAGCTACCCTTGTGAAAAAGTTACTTTGAAAAAGTATTTCACTACATCCAAACTACTTAATGAAAAATGATCATATCTAAATCTGAAATGCCATAGAATACAAATCGATGTTAACAGAATGTGTAGTTTATCTTATTAAACAAAAACAATGTTTCAAGTGAGAATTAAACATGCCTGATGTCAAAAAATACAATTATTGCCTACTTATAAAAAACAGTGTGGAGTTCCAGTAGTTAGCACGTCCGGTGAACAGGTCAGGGTTCCATAGCCACAGGCAGAACAGTTGAAACTGGAGCAGCAGCCAGACCGGGAGGACTGCGGAAAGTTAGGAGTCATCAGGCCAGGTAGTCCTGAGAAATGGTCGTAGGCATGGTCCTAGCTCAGGTCCTCCTAGAGAAAGAGAGAGAGAAAGAGAGAGATAGAATTAGAGAGAGCATACTTAAATTCACACAGGACACCAGATAAGACAGGAGAAATACTCCAGATATAACAGACTGACCCTAGCCCCGACACATAAACTATTGCAGCATGAATACTGGAGGCTGAGACAGGAGGGGTCGGGAGACACTGTGGCCCCATGCAACGATACCCCCGGACATACACGACTGACTGACATCCTGACCTGTCATAATGTGACAGGCTATGAAAAGCACACCGTACTGTGAACAGTAGGAGAAGGGTTAGAGGCCTGATGAGTTTCTATAAGAAGGCTTGGAGAGATAAGGGGAAAGGAAAGAGAGAGAGAGAGAGAGAGAGAGAGAGAGAGAGAGAGAGAGAGAGAGAGAGAGAGAGAGAGAGAGAGAGAGAGAGAGAGAGAGAGAGAGAGAGAGAGAGAGAGAGAGAGAGAGAGAGAGAGAGAGAGAGAGAGAGAGAGAGAGAGAGAGAGAGAGAGAGAGAGAGAGTGAACTGATTCTGATAAGCCATTTGAGTGCATTGGTGCGAGAGTGATCAGGAAGAGAGGAAGTGAATTTTCAGAAAGAGAAGGACACAAAAAAATGTTATGTGGCTTTGGAAGTGAACACTTCATGTGGTGACATCATATCATTACTGTAGATTTTTGATATTATTGCTGTGTTGATTAATTGGCTGCGGCAGGTAGTCTAGTTGGGTTGCTAGATCAAGATGCAAAGGAAAAAATCAGTTGTTCTGCCCCTGAACAAGGCGGGGGGAAGGAGGACTCGCTAGCCAGCTTTGAAACTGTGCTGGATAGGATACCAACCAATGTGCTGCCTGACGTCAAGTAGATGCAGTTATTTAATGTCAAATGCAGACTGTCAACTTTTGTTTAGAAATCTCAACTGAACACTTTCCCTGGGTCATTCCATTGATTCAAAACGAAGGTACAAGAACACCCCCTCACTCCCAGCAGAGAGAAACAAAGCAAGCAAGAGCAATAGTCTTGTTTCCTTGAGTTGCTCTTCTCATTTACAAAACCCAAGCCCCAAATAAGATGTGGCAGCAGGGGAAGAGGGTCCCAGAGGGCAATACTGCATAACATGCACGCACGCACGCACGCACACGTGCACACACACACACACACACACACATACACATACACACACACACACACACACACACACACACACACACACACACACACACACACACACACACACACACACACCTCAATAGCCTCATCAATATGTGTATAACTACTCCTCTTCATTTGGATTTTGGTGCGCATCTCTGTTTGCCTTGTGAAGTCATCAGTGTGCTAGCCTGAGGGGGAACCCCCCGGCAAACCCAGAGTGGTGCCATCCGGCTTCCTTCACCGTTCCATTAGGAAGGTAAGGCCTGTCAATCAACACACACACACATGAGGCCTTATGGGATAGCAGCGGGAGGGCGTGCGCCTCTCTGAAAGGCTCTGACACACACTTCTCACAAATACATTTCTCAAACACACACTTCTCTGTCTATTAGATGCACCAGAAGGGAAGGGCAGCTGGAACTGAAATGTTTGTGATGGCGAAGAGTCAATGATTTTTTTTCCGGGTGTGTTCAATGTTTTCAGTGTTGTGTGTTTCTTCCTTTTGTTCAGTGCATTTTCTGCCTCAGCTTACAGTTAGGTATCAGCCTCAATTTATAGTTAGGTACAAATGTAGGACATAAATGGTGCCACATTAATATCTTGATAGCAAAGCTTTGCAAAGATATTGACTTGTTGTTCATCTCGTTCTATGTAAGACATCTTTAAAGACATTTAGCGATGAATGAATGTGTAAACAAAAGAAAACATGTCAAATCATCACAAAAAGTCAGCTGACACAGACATCCCAAAATGAAGTTAAAAAGAATGTGTGGCTCGAACCCAAAAGAAATGGCCCTTTTTATATTCATGTTTACAGGCCTTCACTCTCTCCACCGCCACCGCAGCTAAAGGGGGGCTCAATTTAATTGCGTCGGAGCAGAGTACATTATAACATCACAACGGCCAGGCTTTGGGAGTGAGGCCAGATCTCAGCCTGGGGACAATCAGGCACTAACTACACATCACCGTGACGGAGATGCACCTCCTCTCTACCTCTCTGTATTGATTTTCTTTCCTGTTGTTAATGGTCACGTTAAACACCGTCGTCTGGCACTTTACCGTGCCCGGGCCCACTTAGCAATAAAACTCCCCTCCAGTCCTGTTTTAAACGCCAAAGAGGGGGAGAAGGGAAAGAGGGGGGGGGGGACAACAAGGTCAGACGACATGTTTTGGGAAATGTCTGCAGTGTCTTGCTTGGTGCTGTCTTGGGTCTTGGCAGAGAGAGATGCAGCCTGATTGCTAAGGAAGTCAAGTCTTGTGTTTTTGTGAATGTATTTTGCAGACTGTATCTTAACCAGTGGAGGCTCCTCAGAGGAGGAAGCCTACCACAAATGTTGAAACATATATATTTTTAAATGTCCCGAAAAATTCAAGCAAATACAATATAAGGTGGTAATGTATTGGGCCTATTAATATATTCTAGGTGGTAGATCTCGGCTTGCATTTTGACTCAAAGTGATCATGACTTTGGTGACCACCAAAAGGTTGGTGACCACTGTTCTAGAGTTTTCCCTGTTAACACTATCAACTTTTCGCAACCTACCAAAAGAAAACAAACTATGCAACAGATTTTGTTGTAGGCAGAAGGCATCGGAGTAGGATTATATTGCATTGACATGCACTACTCAGCCAATGCTCTACACAGACTTGTGCGGCATAAGCAATCAGAGCTGCAGTAGGCCTATATTGTATGCAAATAGACCATTGCCGTATATGGATCTGTGCCATTTACCTTTAACTGGACTGTGTTTACAGCATTAGCGGTTGTGAGTAGATGTGCTTGTTTTGAGATCAAAGCAAGACCTGCATGTAGCATGTAGTGACCAACCGCCTTGATTCGGTCTTATGTAGCAACATTTGAAATTGTGTTTTTTACATGGAATAAAAGCAGAGACAAAATGGAGCTACAAAATGGTATATCATACACTGTATTTGAGGAACAATGGGAAAACATATAACCTGACTTCTGAGAAAACTGCCTTTGGATGTTTTTGCTACCTACTGGAGACCTCTTCTTTGTCTACACCCATTCAGCATCGTTCACACCCTCTTAAGCTTAAGCCCCACCCATCTCTTTAAGGGTTGATCCGAGCGTTCTGTCCTAACAACAACAGTCAAGCAACGGAGCTAACTGGCTAACCTTGGCTACCATGTTAGCTACTTCCAGACACAGATGAGAGAACAGCTAACTGATCATTTTACTCGCCCTATCAGAGCTGGTTAGGCTGTTTTTAACCTGTTACAGCTGCTGTCCGTGTACAGGGATCAACATCAGCGGACATCAGCGGAAATTTCAGAGTGACAACTAATAGTACTCGATACAACTCAAACTTTCATTAAAACACACATGCAGGGTACTCAATTAAAGCTACACTCGTTGTGAATCTAGCCAACATGTCAGATTTTTAAAATGCTTTTCGGCGAAAGCATGAGAAGCTATTATCTGATAGCATGCAACCCCAGAAATAACCAAAGGGGACGTAAACAAAATAATTAGCGTAGCCGGCGCTACACAAAACGCAGAAATAAAATATAAAACATTCATTACCTTTGACGAGCTTCTTTGTTGGCACTCCTATATGTCCCATAAACATCACAATTGTGTCTTTTTTTCGATTAAATCCGTCCATGTATACCCAAAATGTCCATTTATGAAGCCCGTCTGATCCATGAAAAAGCACCGTTCCAAAACGCACCGTCATTTTTTTTAATTTAAAAAGTTACCTATAAACTTTTTAAATAAAACTATAAACTTTTCCATAAACTACTTTTGTAATCCAACTTTAGGTATTAGTAAACGTTAATAATCGATCAAATTGATCACGGAGCGATCTGTATTCAATAGCAGCACGTTTTGAAATCATGGTCCACATTCTCTCTTTCATTACTTCCTGTGGTGTGCTCGACGACAGGAAGTGCCTATTCCTCATTTTACCAAGGATTCATTTAAAATCAATTGACAGTACTGGCGACATCGTGTAGCTGTAGGCATTGTAAACAGGGCCCTATCTATTTTCCAATAGACAATAGACAATACGGAGGGATATTTTGGGGGGGGGTTTTGTGAACAGTTTTCCTTGGGATTTTTCCTGCTAAACGCGTTCTGTTATAGTCACAGACATGATTTAACCAGTTTTATAAACTTCAGAGTGTTGTCTATCCACACATACTAATCATGTGCATATACTATATTCCTGGCATGAGTAGCAGGACGTTGAAATGTTGCGCGATTTTTAACAAAAAGCTGCAAAAATTCGCAGCCTCTTTAACATTAAGTTATCCAGAGCGTTGGTGACTGCAAAGAGTGCTGCTGGCAACAATTGACATTTTTTTTTACCAACGTTTACTGACACTGGCCATATTCAGCAGTTGTTGAGCGTTCATAAATTTGTCAGTTATTCTGCGCTCTGGCACACTCAGATGATAGTGCTCTGAATTTGGAATAGATAGCCAGAGCGAATTTACCAGTTACATCTATCAACAGTTGTTGCCTGACATTCTATTGAAATGGTTACTTGCAGAGTGGACTCTTTTGTTAAGATGTAGGTAGCTAGCTAGATAAACAATTAACCATAATCCCAACTCACGACATTACTACCCTGTATGAATCTGCAGATAGCTAACCAACCAGGTTCAATATTAGCTAGCTAACATTAGGCTAAAACTAGCAAAGCAAATGGCTCTGCGATACAAATAATAAGATCATACATGTAACGTTAGCTAGCGTGCCAGACGTTAACGTTACCTAGCTGGCTAAGTAGCGAGCCAGCCAGCTAACATTAGCTAGTTAGCTAACAGTACACTTTAACTTGAAATGAAAATTACTTTCTGTCAAAATTAGATATGTGTAATATCTGAAAATGTAGCTAATTAGACTATCTTACCCGTGTTCTGAAATCGGGGTAGATAGCCAGAGCGAATTTACCAGCTATGTCTATCAACAGTTGTTGCAGTGACATTCTATTGAAATGGTTGCATGCATAGTGGAGTAATTTGTAATTAAGACATGTAGCTAGCTAGCCAGGTAAATAATGAACCATAATCCCAACTCATGACGTTACTACCATGCATGAATCTGCAAGTAACGAACAAACCAGGTTCAATATTAGCTAGCTAACATTAGGCTAAAACTAGCAAAGCAAATGGCTCTGAGATACAAATAATAAGATCATACACGTAACGTTAGCTAGCGAGCCAGACGCTAATGTTACCTAGCTAACTAACAGTACACTTTAACATGAAATTAAAATGACTTTCTGACAAAATTAGAAACGTGTAATATTAGAAAATGTAGCTAGCTAGATTATCTTACCCATATACATGGATGGATGCTTCTCCCTCTCTCACGGATGCCATGGTTGCCCTTAGTTTGAAGATGTAATCCGGAGACAGGTGTTTTCTCCTTAGTTATCTCCTTAGCTATCATACTCTGATTCCACTGATTTCAAAACTCGGTCCTCCAGAAACTGGAGAGCAACACTGATGCAGTTCTGACAATTTATTTGTATTTACAGATGGCAAACAAGTTTGTTATTAAGGCCCATGAAAGTTCACATGTTCCAGAAGGCATTCCTGCCAAAAAACGCATTTTGCTTTCAAGTTTACATTCAATTGGCTCTCCTGTGAAGTAGTGACCCACGACATACGCCTAGTTTCCTGATACTAGTCACATTTTATTCATATACATTTCTAAACATCTTTGAAAAGTGAGTCAGATTTTTTTTGTCTTAAAACCTCTTAAGTCTACCCCCTCCTTTTTCGAACATTCTGTTAAAAATCGCGCAACTTTTCAGCGTCCTGCTACTTATGCCAGGAATATAGTATATGCATATGATTAGTATGTGTAGATAGAAAACACTCTGAAGTTTCTAAAACTGGTTAAATCACGGCTGTGACTATAACAGATCGTGTGTTTCATCGAAAAGCGCAAGAAAAACTGCTCTCTGAAAGCTAAAAATTATTTCCATGCGTCACTTTCATGAGTTGTTAAAAGGGCACAAAATTAATTATTAACCTGCATGCAATTCCTACAGATTCCACACGATGTCGCCATTGTCGTCATTTTCCAGGGACTTTTTTCTTGGTAAATCCAACTAACTGGATTCAATTTCTTCCGGTCTCCACCAGGATGTTTTGAATGTGCACATTGGCAGCCATTGATTTGAAAACGAGGAGCTATTGAATATACATCGCCCTGTAATCATTTTGATACATTATAAACGTTTACTAATACCTAAAGTTGGATTACAAAAGTATTTCGAAGTGTTTTGTGAAAGTTTATCGTCGACTTTTTTAATTTTAAAAAATGACGCAGCGTTTAAAAACAATGTTTTTTTCTGAATGACACAGCTTCCATAGAAAGCTATTTTGGGTATATATGGACCGATTTAAACGAAAAAAAGACCCAATAGTGATGTTTATGGGGCATATAGGAGTGCCAAGAAAGAAGCTGGTCAAAGGTAATGAATGTTTTATATTTTATTTCTGCGTTTTGTGTAGCGCCGGCTAAGCTATATCTTTGTTTACATCGCATTCAGAAATTTTGGGATGTTGCATGCGATCAGATAATAGCTTCTCATGCTTTCGCCGAAAAGCATTTTAAAAATCTGACTTGTTGGCTAGGTTCACAACGAGTGTAGCTTTAATTCAATACCCTGCATGTGAATTTTGATGAACGTTTGAGTTTTAACGAGTACATTTAGCATTTAGCGTAGCGCATTTGCATTTCCAGGTGTCTACTTGAGACATCTGCGTCTCAAGTTGGAGCAAGAAGTTTTAAAGGGGCAGTGTTGCTTTTTGAGACAGGCTTGAATAAGCTAAGTAGCCAATAGGCAGAGGGTAACATCATTTGTCTGATTCTCTGTAATAATGGTATGTGAATAATAAATAATTGTATTTTGTAAAGTAGTTTCTTGCATCAAACAACACAATAACATGTTCAGTCACCTCCTTGTCTGAAGGACAAGTGGATAAACAGGTCAAGCCGCGCAAGTATTTTTCAAAAGGTTCATGGAATGTAGGCCTAGATTGAACACCACACATTGGGATGCTACTGTAGGCTGAATGATATAACAGCTATTTTCATGTTAAAATGTTATGGAAGGCTTTTTCTCCATTGTTTTTGATGGTAGGCCCCTCTGGTAGGCCTACATTAAGATCAAATAGCCACAGTAGTCTACTTGGCAACTGTTATAACTGTAACTTAAAGTGGGAACAGCCTAAGTGTTCACAGTAAACGCACACTGGAAAATGCACAGAATTTTCCCCATTTTCAAGTTTAAACTCAGCAGACCTGAAATTTGCTCAGTGCAGAATTTTTTTTGATGGAACATTGGTTACATCATACATGAACCATCATACATGATGGTTTCTTTCCCGGGACATATTGACCGAAACAAACCGATTTGAAGACACCAATCAATGACCTCATTGCGCACCAATGGTAGGACCGGTCTATCGTTGATTGACTGTTTTTTGGCCCAATGACCACTGATCATCTTGAAACCTAGTTTGGAAGATAGCCAATGAGCTGAGGTAAACGGCAATATGTAATGGTTATACGTTCGAAGACCAGCCTTTGTGGTAAACTCTGGCGTAAAAGAGGTTAATTCGCCATTGCAACTCCTACTTGACGGAGCCACGAGTGTTACGCATAGCAGTACATATTCAACAGCATTTTCAACAAGTTTATATATTTAAATTATGGCGAATAAATCAGGAAAAGCAAAAATACAGATTTAACCCAAATTATAGAGGAAATTGTTCGAGACAGCGAGACAGAGTTTCTTCAGGAAGATGAGGTAATGTTTCTGCACGGCGAGGATGCCATGCTGGATTTGCTATAATGCTTGGTTCTTAATGCTAATTCTAATGCTAATGTCATTGTTTGAAATTAATATGAAATATTATTCATTGAGATTTTTTTGGTGTTGATTTTCTTATTTTATTTGCAATATATAAAAATATATTCTGTAATGAAATGTGTAAAGTACACATTGGCAATACTGTGTGTGTGATATATTTTTGAAATGTATTTTACATAAACTTGGAATGGAACAGCACTTCACCATAGTGATTATGTTCCCTGTATTCTATATATATCTGTTTATTTTATGTGTTTATACAGGGCTCATATGTGAAAGTATTGTTACTGATTTTTAAAATCTTTCACAGTGGCAGTGATTCTGATTATGAGCCGCCAATGTCTAGGTGTCCATCTCCCTCGGAAACTGGTTCATCCAGCTGGACCCCTGCTGTCTCCGACTCCACACCTACCCGGCCATCTAAAGTTGTGAAGTCAGTGACAAAGAAGAGGAGGTGGGGAAGAGAGAAACCTGCAGACAGAGGGCCAGAGAGTTGTTGGCACTCTGTGTTAGAAGATGATGTGGAACCAAATCCACCAGTTTTTAGACCCCAAAGGCAGCCAGGACCTCAACTAGACATGACTGCAAAGTACAGCCTCCTTCAACTTTTTCACCTTGTCAGTTGTTGATTCCTTGATGGCGAACACAAATAAGTATGGGGTTAAGAAGCAGGCAGGAAAGAAAGAGGCATGGAAGACCATTTCCATGTCAGACCTTTTCAATGGTCATTTACATGGGGCTGGTGAAGCCTTGTCTCATCGCGCACCAATGTGTCGGAGGAAACACTGTGCACTGCGCCCGGCCCGCCACAGGAGTCGCTGTTGCGCGATGAGACAAGGATATCCCTACCGGTCAAACCCTCCCTAAACTGGACGACGCTAGGCCAATTGTGCATCGCCCCGCGGACCTCCCAGTCGCGGCAGGTTACAACAGAGCCTGGGCGCGAGCCCAGAGTCTCTGGTGGCACAGCTGGAGCTGCAGTACAGCGCCCTTAATCACTGAGGCCACTCATCATAAACGTTGACGAAATATACATGTTTTACATATAATTAACGATACACTGGTTCTTAATGCAACCACTGTGTCAGATTTTTTTTAAACGTTACGAAAAAAGTATACCATGCAATAATCTGAGACGGCGCTCAGACGTAAATATATTTCTCCGCCATGTTGGAGTCAACAGAAATACGAAATGACATCATAAATATTCCCTTACCTTTGATGATCTTTCATCAGAATGCAGTGCAAGGAATCCTAGTTTCGCAATAAATTGTTGTTTTGTTCCATAAAATCCAATACTAGTGTCCAATTAGCTACTTTTGCTAGCATGTTTAGTTCACATGTCCAAAAGCTGGCGCTGGTCCAGGCGAACTCAGACGAAAACTTCAAAAAGTTATATTCCAGGTCGAATAAACTGGTCAAACTAAGTAGAGAATCAATCTTCAGGATTTTATTATCATATATATCCAATAACGTTCCAACCGGAGCATTCGTTTTTGTCTACAGAACGTAGAACGCAAGGCGATATAATGACTACTGCGCGTAACCAGGAATTGGCATTCTGCCAGACCAGTGACTCAAATAGCTGCCATCCGGTCCCACATCACACTAGAGCAGGGGTGTCAAAGTCAAATGGACGGAGGGCCAAATAAAAAAATCAGCTACAAGACGAGGGCCGGACTGTTCGAATGTTCATTGAAAATTTTTTAAATGACGCATATAGTCTAGTGAACCTAATTGAACCTACTGAAAACCTAACAAATATATTACAATATGATCAGATAAATAAAGCAATATTTTCTTATGGCTCTGTCAGTAATCTTTAATTTTCAACAGACACAAAAGACAAATTTCCTTTATATAAATATCCCCATAACATGAACATTAAATGAAAGAAACCGGTATTCAAGGCACCATCAGTAGACTATATTTTCTATTTTAGCAAAAGTGGGCTAAATTTACTTCAAAGAAAAAACAATAATAGCAATTTTCTATCATCCACTCAACTGAAATATTTTTAAAATATAATTGGATTGAAATACAAAAAAATAAAGTGCAAAAATCTATTAATCAAAAACAACACTTTGTTTAAGGAGAAGTAACATGCAGTGAAAACAAATATTAAATTTTAACTTTTAAACTTGAACTGAGTAAAAACTCTAAATATGTGATTGCACAGTAATGTTCACTTGTTTGAGGTTGAGGGTGATACTTGGTGGTGTCCCATCTTTTCCACAAGTTCATCAATGTTCGGGGTAAGGCTCTGAGCTGAAGAAATCCTCAGAATTGAGTGGAGGTGTTCAGCAGTAAGTCGACTTCTGTGTGATGTTTTGTTCAGGTTCATCAAAGAAAACAGTTGTTCACACAGGTATGTGCTGCCAAACATAGACAACGTTTGAGCAGCCTGGATGCGCAGCTGGGGCATTGTGCCGGGGAGGAAACGGGCGAACTCCGCAGCACCCACTGCCGCATATTTTGCCCTCAGTGCATCATTGCATTGGAGGTCAATCAACTCCATTTGGAGGTTTGGTGGTGAGCTTTCCACGTCAACAGCAAATGGGTTACCGAGCAGTTCCAACCTGCTTTTTTGTGCTTCAAAGTCAGCAAATCGGCGTCGAAAGTCAGCGGCAAGCATACCTATTTTATCAGCCAACTGTGTGCTCGGGAACGCACTGGTAGAGAGCTTCTCTTTCATGGTCTGGCAGCTGGGAAAGTGGCTCAAATTTTCTTTCCGCATCTGCGTCTCCCACAGAGTCAGTTTGGTTTTAAATGCCTTCACTGTACTGTACATATCAGAGATGACACGATCCCGACCCTGCAGCTGCAAGTTTATTGCATTCAGATGACTCGTAATGTCACACAGAAAAGCCATTTCACACAGAAACATTTCGTCTCGGAGTTGTGTTGTGTCTTTCCCTTTGCTGTCCAAGAACAGACAAATCTCCTCACGAAGCTCGAAACATCTTTGAAGCACCTTTCCCTGGCTTAGCCATCGCACCTCTGTGTGATAAGGCAAATCACCATGCTCCGTTTCTAACTCCGTCAGAAATGCCTTGAACTGGCGGTGATTCAAACCTTTGGCTCTGATAAAGTTAACTGTGCGCGTGATGATGCTCATTACATGCTCCATTTTCAAGGCTTTACCGCACAACGCTTCCTGGTGTATGATACAATGATAAGCTGTCAGCTCACCTGTCGCGTTTTCCTCTTGCATCTTTTCCCGTATCTTCGCTCCTGTGTCCACACATCGCAGGTGCTCCGTCGGTTGTCAAACCCACGAGTTTTTCCCAAGGCAGCTCCATCTCATTTACACATCTTGACACCTCTTCATACAAATCATGCCCCGTAGTTGTGCCATGCATAGGACGTAAAGCCAAAAACTCCTCTGTCACGCTTAGGTTGGAGTCCACTCCGCGGATGAAAATTGACAACTGGGCAATGTCAGAAATGTCGGTGCTCTCATCCACAGCCAAGGAATATGCAATAAAATCTTTTCCCTTTTTCACAAGCTGCTCTTTTAGATTGATGGACAACTGGTCTACTCTCTCGGCAATGGTGTTTCTGCTCAGACTCACATTTAAAAAGAGTTGCCTTTTTTCTGGGCAAACTTCGTCACAAACTTTAATCATGCAGTTTTTGATGAAATCCCCCTCCGTAAATGGCCGGGCTGATTTAGCGATCTCTTCTGCCAAAATAAAACTGGCCTTGACAGCAGCCTGGCCTTGTGATTTGGCTTTTTTGAACAGAGCCTGTCGAGATTTGAGGCCTCGTTTTAATTCCTCTGCCTTTTGTAGCCTTTGTTCCATGTCCATATTCTTGTTTTTGTCCGCGTGTTTCGTTTCATAATGTCGTCTCAGATTATACTCTTTCAGTACCGCCACACTTTCTCCACACAGAAGACACACAGGTTTTCCAGCTACCTTCGTGAACATATACTCCGACTCCCACCTTGTTTGAAACCCCCGGTTCTCAGTATCCACCTTCCGTTTTGCCATTTTTGATGGGTATCTGAAAGTTAATTTTACTGTGATGCTGACGACTGCTGTGCCAATAAATATTGAAATGAAGCAGCCTACTGCTCGGTGCGTCACCTTTGCATTGTGGGAAATGTAGTATTGGTGCGTGTAAAAGATCTGCGGGCTGCCGGCTTGCTGCGGGCCGGTTCTAATAATAAATCAAGATCATCCCAGGGGCCGTAAAAAACCTTCTTGCGGGCCGGATGTGGCCCGCGGGCCTTGACTCTGACATATGTGCACTAGAGGGTTGATTCCACGTTCTACTGACTGTTGACATCTAGTGGAAGGCGTAGGAAGTGCGAACAGATCCATATCTTATTTGACAAAGAAGAACAGATCCATATTTTATTTGACAAAGATGACAAAATATCCCGTTTAAAACGGGAACGTTTTTTTTCCAAAAATGAAAATACTGCCCTTAGAGTCACAACAGGTTAAATCATGTTTCTAGTCTATTTCATGGTTACAATGTGTAATCATTGATGTCCCAGGAGAGTTTCAGTGGTAAACACTGCTGAAGTGTATAATTGTAATACATACATGCAGACACAGCATCATTCAAAGAATGGAGTTTGATACATCTGGTATTGGATATGACAGAATTATTTTGTTGATAAATAGCGATTTTCGTAAATTAAATGTATGACCAAGAAATATGCAGAATTGTTTGTCTCTACATTAATTAACAAATTCCTCTCAACTGTACATTTTTTTGCTTGACTCGTTATGACGTTATAAGTACTTATATTCACTACTACATACAGTATATACATACGGGTAATGCATGATATGTAAACATCATTATTAAATCGGCATTAATAAAGTGACTAGTGATCCATTTGTTATAGTGGCCAATGATTTCAAGTCTGTATGTAGGCACCAGCCTCTCTGTGTTAGTGATGGCTGTTTAACAGTCTGATGGCATTGAGATAGAAGCTATTTTTCAGTCTCTCAGTCCCAGCTTTGATACACCTGTACTGACCTTGCTTTATGGATGGTAGCAGCGTGAACAGGAAGTGGCTTGGGTGTTTGTTGTCCTTGATGATCGTTTTGGCCTTCCTGTGATATCAGGTGCTGTAGGTGTCCTGGAGGGCATGTAGTTGCACCACCCTCTTGAGAGCCCTGCGGTTGTGGGCGGTGCAGTTGCCGTACGAGGCAGGGATACAGCCCGACAGGGTGCTCTCAATTGTGCATCTGTAAACTTTTGTGAGGGTTTTAGGTGGCACGCCAAATTTCTTCAGCCTACTGAGGTTATAGAGGCGCTGTTACACCTTCTTTACCAAACTGTCTGTGTGGGTGGACCATTTCAGTTTGTCCGTGATGTGTATGCCGATGAATTTAAAACTTTCCACCTCTTCCACTACTGTCCCGTCGATGTGGATAGGGGGGTGCTCCCTCTGCTGTTTCTTGAAGTCCACGATCATCTCCTTTGTTTTGTTGACGTTGAGTGAGAGGTTGTTTCCTGACACCACACTCCGAGTGCCCTCATCTCCTCCCTACAGGCTGTCTCGTCATTGTTGGTGATCAAGCCTACTACTGTTGTGTCGTCTGCAAACTTGATGATCAAGTTGAAGGCATGCATGGCCACACAGTCATGGGTGAACAGGGAGTACAGTAGGGAACTGAGCACACACCCTTGTGGGGCCCCAGTGTTGAGGCTCAGCGAAGTTGAGATGTTGTTTCCTACCTTTACCATTTGGGCGGGGCCTGTCAGGAAGTCCAGGACCCAATAGCGCAGGGCGGGGTTGAGACCCAGGGCCTCAAGCTTAATAATGAGCTTGGAGGGTACTATGGTGTTGAATGCTGAGCTGTAGTCAATGAACATCATTCTTACATGGGTATTCCTCTTGTCCAGATGGGATAGGGCAGTGATCAGTGAGATGGCGATAGCATCGTCTGTGAACCTATTGGGGCGGTATGCAAATTGCAGTGGGTCTAGGGTGACAGGTAAGGTGGAGGTGATATGATCCTTGACTAGTCTCTAAAAGCACTTCCTGATGACAGAAGTGAGTGCTACGGGGCGATAGTCAATCAGTTCAGTTACCTTTGCCTTCTTAGGTAGGATAGGGAGAGATTGAATATGTCTGTATACACACCAGGCAGCTGATCTGGGACAGGGAGATATTGAATATGTTTGTAAACACACCAGGCATCTGGTCTGGGATAGGGAGAGATTGAATATGTCTGTAAACACATCAGGCAGCTGGTCTACGCATGCTCTGAGGACGCGGCTAGGGATGTCGTCTTGGCCGGCAGTCTTGCGAGGGTTAACACATTTAAATGTCTTACTCACGTCTGCCACGGAGAAGGAGAGCCCACAGTCCTTGGTAGCGGCCTGTGTCTGTGTCACTGTGTTATCCTCAAAGTGGGCAAAGAAGGTGTTTAGTTCGTCTGGAAGCAAGACGTCTGTGTCCGTGACGTGGCTAATTTTCTTTTTGTAGTCCGTGATTGCCTGCAACATACTGAGCCGTTGAATTGCGACTTCACTTTGTCGATATACTGACATTTCACTTGTTTGATTACCTTGCAGAGGGAATAACTACAATGTTTGTACTCTGCCATATTCCTGGTCATCTTTCCATGGTTAAACTCTCTAGGGTACGTGGGACGGTAGTGTCCCACCTCGTCAACAGCCAGTGAAACTGCAGGGCGCCAAATTCAAAACAACAGAAATCCCATAATTAAAATTCCTCAAACATACATGTATTTTACACCATTTTAAAGATGCACTTGTTGTAAATCCAGCCACAGTGTCCGATTTCAAAAAGGCTTTACGACGAAAGCAAACCAAACGATTACGTTAGTTCAGAGCCAAGTCACAGAAAAACAGCCATTTGTCCAGCCAAAGAGAGGAGTCACAAAAAGCAGAAATATAGATAACATTAAGCACTAACCTTTGATGATCTTCATCAGATGACACTCATAGGACTTCATGTTACACAATACATGTATGTTTTGTTCGGTAAAGTTTATATTTATATCCAAAAATCTGAGTTTACATTGGAGCGTTATGTACAGTAGTTCCAAAAACATCCAGTGATTTTGCAGAGAGCCACATCAATTTACACTAAATTTAGCAATAAACATTGCTAAAAAATACAAGTGTGATACATGGAATTTTAGACCCACTTCTCCTTAATGCAACCGCTGTGTCAGATTTCAAAAAAACTTGTTTTTGAAAAAGCAAACCATGCAATAATCTGAGTAAGGTGCTCAGACGACAAATCAAGCCAAATTTATATCCGCCATGCTGGAGTCAAAAGAAGTCAGAAATCGCATTATAAATATTCACTTACCTTTCATGATCTTCACCAGAATGCACTCCCAGGAATCCCAGTTCCAGTTCCATCAATGATGTCCAAATTCCTCCTTGTTGTTAGCGCGTTCAGCCCAGTAATCCAACTTCATGACGCACGAAAAGTCCAAAAGTTCCGTTACAGACATGTCAAATGATGCGTAGAATCAATCTTTAGGATGTTGAACATAAATCTTCAATAATGTTCCAACCGGACAATTCCTTTGTCTGTAAAAAGCAATGGAACGCAAGATAACTTTCACCGCGCATGGTCAGCTCGTGGCTCCTGGCAGACCTCTGACTCATTCCCCTCTCATTCGCCCCCACTTCACAGTAGAAGCCTCAAGCTAGGTTCTAAAGACGGTTGACATATAGTGAAAGCCTTGGAAGTGCAACATGACCAATATCCCACTGTATCTTCAATAGGGAATGAGCTGAAAAACGACCAACCTCAGATTTCCCACTTCCTGGTTATATTTTTTCTCTGGTTTTTGCCTGCCATATGAGTTCTGTTATACTCACACATCATTCAAACAGTTTTAGAAACTTTAGAGTGTTTTCTATCAAAATCTACTAATTATATGCATATTCTAGCTTTTATGGCTGAGAAGCAAGCAGCTTAATTTGGGCATTCTTTTCATCCAAAATTCCCAATGCTGCCCCCTACCCTAGAGAAGTTAAATGTGGCAGTTCTCGCTTTCAGTTTTGCACAAATGCCGCCATCTATCCATGGTTTCTGGTTAGGGTAGGTTTTAATAGTCACAGTGGGTACAACATCTCCTATGCACTTCCTTGTATACTCACTCACCGAATCAACTTATAAATCTATGCTATTCTCTGAGGCAACCGGGAACATGTCCCAGTCCGCGTAGTCAAAACAATCTTGAAGTGTGGATTCCGATTGGTCAGACCAGCGTTGAATGGTCCTTGTCACGGGTACATCTTGTTATAGGAGGGGAGAAGCAAAATGGAGTCGTGTTAAGATTTGCTGAATAGAGGGCGGGAAGGGCCTTGTATGCATCGCGAAAGTTAGAATAGCAGCGATTCAGTGTTTTGCCAGCCTGGGTACTACAATCAATATGCTGATACAATTTTGGTAGCCTTGTTCTCAAATTTTCTTTGCAGCCTCATGATGTATGGTTTCCAGTTTGCATAGAGTCCAGTGGAGTTCCTTGAGGGCCGTCGTGGTATCGGCTTGAGGGGGGATATACACAGCTGTGACAATAACCAACGAGAATTCTCTTGGGAGATAATACGGTTGATTGTAAGGAATTCTAGGTCAGGTGAATGGACATGAGCGAGTACTATACTCAGAAGCGGTGGGTGATGTGCGCGCCTTCGAATTCTGACCAGAAGGCCGCTCCGTCTATCTCTTCTGTGACAACGTTGTTTTGGGTCAGCCTCTGGAATCAGTTCGAAAGCCTTGGGTGGTTCGAACAAAGGTGATGGTAAGTTGACGTTGCTCTGATATCCAATAGTTATATCCGGCTGTATGGCTGTATGTAATAACGGCTGTATGTAATAACACTTAAGATTCTCTGGGCTAACAATGTAAGAAATAATACAAAAAAACAAAATACTGCATAGTTTCCTAAGGACTAGAAGCGAGGCGACCTTCTCTGTCGGCGCCATCTTGCGCCTGGGTGAATGGAATAGAAATGACAGTCATCCAATATGCTGTAATAGAAATAAGGCCTTGCTCATGAAAAAACATGTAATCGCCCTCCCTCATCTTAAACGGCACCGAACGCCACTGATCTTAACACTGGCTTCGAGATGAATTCTGAATAAATTCTTCCATCTGGCACTCCAGGTAGACTCATGCAAATGCTCAAAGTATTTGAATGATTTCAACCCAGGAGCGTTTTCAATAGGGACAAAATGGAAGAAAACGGGTAGAGGTAGTACCTGAACCTATCTTAACCTTTATTTTATCAGGGAGTCATACTGAAACCAAGGTCTCTTACAGATGAGCCCTGAATTACATAAATTACAGAAAATACACACATCAAAATATAAATACAAAATACAATCAGAAAGAAAGAAAGATACGGTCATATTAAAAACTCACATTCATCATTAATAAGGTTTTCTGATTTTCCCTAGAGGCACCAGAAGATAAAATATAAGAACATTTTGAAGAGTGTTCCACAAATAAGTTGCAAGAAAAGGGCCTTGGTCAGGGAATTGACGAAGAACCCGATGGTCACTCTGACAACCATCTCTGCAGCACTCCACCAATCAGGCATTTATGGTACAGTGGCCAGACGGAAGCCGTTCCTCAGTAAAAGGCACATGACAGCCCGTTTGGAGTTTGCCAAAAGGCACCTAAATGACTCTCAGAACATGAGAAACAAGATTCTCTGGTCTGATGAAACCAAAATTGAATTCTTTGGCCTGAATGACAAGCCCGACTGGAGGAAATCTGGCACCATCCCTACGGTGTAGCATGGTGGTGGCAGAATCATGCTGTGGGGATGTTTTTCAGCGGAAGGGACTGGGAGACTAATCAGGGTCGAAGGCTAAGATGAACGGAGCAGAGTACAGAGAGATCATTGATGAAAATCTGCTCCAGAGTGAAGGTTCACTTTCCAACAGGAAAACGACCCTCAGTACACACCTAAGACAACAACGCAGAAGTGGCTTCAGGACTAGCCGCTGAATGTCCTTGAGTGGACCAGCCAGAGCCCGGACCTGAACCCGATGGAATATCTCTGGAGAGACCTGTCAATAGCTGTGGAACCATGCTCCCAATCCAACCTGACAGAGCTACAGAGGATCTGCAGAGAAGAATGGGACAAACTCCCCAAATACAGGTGTGTGAAGCTTGTATTAAGCCTGCCGAGATAAAATTATGATTAAAAGCATTGCATATCCCATTCTTCTCAGTTATGAGTCAGACCAAGCTTTCTTGGGCAGGGAAGAAGAGGAATTTGCACACTTCAGTGCATTTACTGTTCTCCAAATTTTCTAAGGTTTCATCTGCAGAGTCAAAAATAGAACTTAAAAAGTTGCTTGATTTCGTTTTCTTGATCGAGATAGTACATCAATAAATGTAAAATGCTTCCTTTAGGTGTTCATTAAAATGCTTTGTTACCATAAGACACTGTGGGCTGTGGGTTCTTCTCCTCCGTGGCCGACGAGAGTAAGATATTTAAACGTGTTAAACCTCGCAAGGCTGCTGGCCCAGACGGCATCCCTAGCTGCATCCTCAGAGCATGCGCAGACCAGCTGGCTGGAGTGTTTCTGGACATATTCAATCTCTCCCTATCCCCGTCTGCCGTCCCCACTTGCTTCAAGATGTCCACCCAAGAAAGCAGAGGTAACATAACTAAATGACTATCGCCCCGTAGCACTCACTTCTGTCATCGTGAAGTGCTTTGAAAGCCTAGTCAAGGATCATATACCTTATCTGACACCCTAGACCCACTTCAATTTGTTTACCTCCCCAATAGATCCACAGACGATGCAATCGCCATTGCACTGCACACTGCCCTATCCCATCTGGACAAGAGGAATAACTATGTAAGAATGCTGTTCATTGACTATAACTCAGCATTCAACACCATAGTACCCTCCAAGCTCATTATTAAGCCCGGGGCCCTGGGTCTGAACCCAGCCCTGGGAAACTGGGTCCTGGACTTCCTGACGGGCAGCCACCAGGTGCTGAAGGTAGGGAACAACACTCCCACTTTGCTCTCCCTCAACACATGGGCCCAACAAGGGTGCGTGCTCAGCCCCCTCCTGTTATCTCTGTTCACCCTTGACTGCGTGGCCACGCATGCCTCCAACTCAATCATCAAGTTTCCAGATAACACAACAGTAGTAGGTCTGATTGCCAACAATGACAAGACAGTCTTCAGGAAGGAGGTGAGGGCCCTTGGAGAGTGGTGCCAGGAAAATAACCTCTCACTGAACGTCAACAAAACACAGGAAACAGCAGAGGGAGCACGCCCCTATCCACATCGACGGGACTGCAGTGGAGAAGGTGGAAAGCTTCAAATTCCTCGGCGTACACATCGCTGACGATCTGATATTTGTCTTGGCCCCTAAAACCCTCACAATCGTTTACAGATGCACAATTGAGAGCATCCTGTCTAGCTGCATCACTGCCTGGTACTGCTACTGCACCGTCCGCAGGGCTCTCCAGAGGGTGGTGCGGTATACCCAACGCATCACAGTTGACAAACTACCTGCCCTCCAGCACCCGATGTCACAGGAAGGCCAAAAAGGTAATCAAGGAAAGCCACGGCCTGTTCACTCCGCTATCATCCAGAAGGCGAGGTCGGTAAAGGTGCATCAAAGCTGGGACCGAGAGACTGAAAAACAGCTTTTATCTCAAGGCCATCAGAATGTTAAATAGCCATCACTAGCTGGCTTCCACCCGGTTACACAACCCTTCACCTTAGAGGCTGCTGCCCTATATACATAGACTTGGAATCACTGGCCACTTTAATAATGGACCACTAGTCAGTTTAATAATGTTTAAATAATGTTTACATACTGCTTTACTCATCTCATATGTATATAAAGTACTATTCTACTGTATTTTAGTCAATGCCACTCTGACATTGCTCAATCTAATATTTATGTATTTCTTAAATCTAATCTTTTACTTTTAGGTTTGTGTGTATTGTTGAGAATCGTTTTTTAGATACTACTGCACTGATAGATACTACTCCACTGTTGGAGCTAGGAACACAAGCATTTCGCTACACCCACATTAACATCTGCTAAATATGTGTATGACCAATAACATTTTATTTGATTCTGATTATAGGGTTCGGAGAATGGAACATCAACTATAGGAAAGTTAAAACTAGACAGAGACTAGACAGAGACTAGACAGAGACTAGACAGAGACTAGACAGAGACTAGACAGAGACTAGACAGAGCTATGTAAAACGTGTATTTATTCTCAAGAAGCAACCAGCATCTCAATAAGTTCACGTGACAGACAGGAATTTATAGACACAGATCAGGCATTACTAAGGAATGATGAACATCCAATTCTCATTCTTACATACATCCCCATCTCACTAAGAAATGTCCTTGTTTCTCTAACATAAAATACAATATCTAGGGGCCTACTCGCTACATACTGCAAATCGCTCTTTGAGATGTATCTGGTTCACCCTGTGTTCTATATGTAAAATATTTCAAACATTGAAATTCAGAGAAAACATGACACTGCATTCAGAAAGTGAACAAATAAGCTGTCCACACATTTGTATCAAAGTAAAATCCTCTTCAAGATTTCCCCGCTAAAGGCAAATCTCACTTGGAAACTGATGGCAAGGAACAAAAATGGACTCCGAAGCAGTTTGATATTTTTTCCTATAGCCATCAACAAATACATTTCACCAGTGTGTTTACCAAGAAAACAACAGCAGCACAGACATGGGACTGTAGATTGGGGGAGAGGAGGAAGAGGGGGATGAAAAGGAGGAACATGTTTTGAAGGCAAACAATTGTGTTTGCAGTACATTTAGAACAGGGGTCTTCTGGGAGCCGGAGTCTTTAGTAAAGGACTTGGGTTTTATTAGTTGAATGATATAAAACATGACAAAACAGCTACTTAAAGAGGCTCAGAGATTCTCCCCCTTTTCCCACAGGGATTTCTATGTAGGCCAAGAGCTGTCCCCCTCTTTCCTTTGTGTGTGTGTGTGTGTGTGTGTGTGTGTGTGTGTGTGTGTGTGTGTGTGTGTGTGTGTGTGTGTGTGTGTGTGTGTGTGTGTGTGTGTGTGTGTGTGTGTGTGTGTGTGTTGGCAGGGAAAGGGTACATTCTAGCACACACAGAGGAGATTGAGCGGCAGGGTAACGCTAGGCAATCTTATCTGCTGTAGAGACGACAACACTGGAGACCTGGGCGAGAGACGTGTGCAGGGAAAATAAACAAGCATCTGCAATCCCATATGCACAAATGTGAATTAGAGTCCTCAACATTAGCAGTCCTTTCAAAGCAGACGAGATGCTGTTTATGGACCTGTTCTTGTAGCCTTGGATCTCCTGAAAACAGAAAGGTATAAAACATTTTTTTGTTTTGGTACAACTTTCTGTTCTTACCGGATATAAAGCATTCTGTTTAAATCGATATACTATTCTACATAAAACATTTATGAAAATGATTACAAATGTTGCAAGAATTACACAGAATACCATTCAGTACAGGTTGCAGGACTATTACTTTGGACAATAACGTAAGTGGAAGTAGGAATATTACGTATTTGTCATTCATAATCATGCCTAATGATATTGTACAGCACACATAATAAAAGGTAAATACCCACATTTTCCTATATAATAAAATGCAGAAGGGAGTAACAGTAGCATACCAACTCAGCTAGCACATTTGGTTCTTTGGAAGTTGTGGAATTTACGTTTTTGGTTTCCCATTAGTTCTGGGAACGAAACCATAAGATTCCTGATTGTTAAAATGGAACGTTTTTTAAACATTCTGAACAAAAGTCAAAATTTCACCTGTTCTGGGAACGTACATTGTTAGGTTAGGTGTGTCGGCATGGCCGACAAGATAGAGCGAATTTTGTTGATGCATGGAAAATATGTTTTTAAATACAATTCTTAGAATGTTCTTAGAACTTTACTAATGTTTTCTTTTAGTTTTTTTATAAAAAGTTTTCGTAATGTTCTGAGAACATGACTTTCAATGGAACCATGAGCAAACCTGAAGAGAACGTTATGCTGAAGTACTGGAATTCCCACAGGAGAACATTGTTTCTTATCATTCTCTGAACATTCTGAGAACATGACTTTAACCAGAAGCTATGAGGAAACCTGTAGAAAATGTTAATCCGGAGTACTGAGATTCCCGCCGAAGAACGTTGTTTCTTAACGTTCTCTGAACAATTTGAGAACATTACTTTAAATATAACCGCAAGAAAACCTGTAGGAAACGTTTTGGGAAGGCTTTATGCAAAAGAATCATGTTACAACCACGCTCTCGCCAAGCTCTAAGAAACATATGGTTCTCAGAACGTGTGCTAGCTGGGAAAGGTGAGCTCCGGGAACAGATGGCCTTGCTGAACACAACTGAGGTGACATCAGATGTTGGCACTGAAGACAGACGGCAGCGCCGACCTCAACTGACCTGGAGATGGTTTATTATATGCCTACAGACCTGAAAGTATAAGCCAATATTATTTGACCTGTCAGAGCTCCTGAAGAAAAGAAGAGGAAGGAGATGAGGAAAGAAAGCTACCTAATAGAATGATTGGGACAGCCATTCAGACATGGTATTGCTAATCTGACAACTGACGATGTCCTGATATGCATGCCGTACATTTCAATTGGGTATTAGAACACAGACCATACTGTACATAGCTAGTGTTACTCAACTCAAGTCAAGTGATCTGAACTAAGATCAGAAATGGACTTTTTAGAGCCAAACACAGCTGTGAACTGAATTGAGCCTAGATCAGTGTATTATTATCAGAGTGGAAAGTGAGGAGGACTCCATTCCATAACGAACCCAGCCAAGTGGAACAAGACATGGGAGGGGGGCGAGGGTACTGTGTGTGTTTGTGTGTGTGCACCGCCAGAAGACGTGTTTAGCTGTTCAAAATCAAATGTAATCTTTAGCTACGTAGACAGCTTTTAATGCTCTTTTTCCCTCTCTGTCAGATTTTAGGCCAAAGGTGCGGCCATAGTGAGGAAAACAATATCAACATGCTCTTCAAAGTAGTGTCAAGCTATTCCCAACTCAAGGGGCACTTATCTAGGCTCAGTACTCTATGTAAACTAACATGGTCCATGTCCTAATACCCCATTACACTGATCTAGGATCAGTATATCTCATAGCTCTGTGTGTGTCTGCGAGGAAGTGTGTTCATCTGAGTGTGTGTTTATAAGCGTGTGCATGGCGTGTGTGTGTGCACATGGTATGTGCACGGTGTATGTGTATGTGTTTGTCTGCACAAAAGTGTATTAATATGTGTGTGTATATGTTTGTAAGCACAAGAATGGAGTGTGTGTTGGCCTGCTAGTTGGTGGGGTGGAGCCCATCCCATATCTTCTCACAGACCCTCTTTCCTTCAGTGGACCGGCTTTTCAACAGTGATCTATTGGGCGATGCTGACAGTAGATTTTCGCTGGCAGCAATAAATGTAGGCTGATTCAAAGAATAATTACAGTATGCAAATTAATAGGATTTCTGGGCCGTCCTTTTACGGATGGGCCCTCGCCGCCATTCATCAGGGAAAGGGCGGATTTATAGAAAGGGAGGGATTGGTGAAGGAAGAGGAAGAAAGAGACAGAGAGAGAGAGAGAGAGAGAGAGAGAGAGAGAGAGAGAGAGAGAGAGAGAGAGAGAGAGAGAGAGAGAGAGAGAGAGAGAGAGAGAGAGAGAGAGAGAGAGAGAGAGAGAGAGAGAGAGAGAGAGAGAGAGAGAGATGGGAGACTGGAGGAACACACACACCTCCCCTTGTTGTGCCAGTTTACAAGGCCGTCTTGTACCGTGCTCTCTACCATGTCCATTCCCAGAATAGAGTTGGCTGACAGTATGGCCCACTCCCCCAACACCTCTCTGTTTTTGCTGTCCTCTGGCCTTGGGTTAAAAGGCTTAGTGCACTGATGTTGGTGTCAGAGATTAGAACGTTACTGTTCATTCAGATCCTTATAAGGACTGAAAAATTCAAACTTTCTGGCCTTTATGGATAAGCAGGTGCCTGGCCCCTACCCACTGGGCACACACGGGTCGAATCAACATTTTATTTCCATGAAATTACGTTGAACCAAATTGGAATAGATGTCCAAAAATGGTACATCCCACCTGCTCATTTTAAATGATGGATGACCCCTTACACCATTGCAGGGTGTAAGGGGTCATCCAGCCCACTGTACACTGTGTGTACAAAACATTAAGAACACCTGTCTTGACATAGACTGACCAGGTGAATCCAGATGAAAGTTATGAGTGCTTATTGATGTCACTTGTTAACCCCTAAGGTCGATGTCCACGCCCTGCGAAAATGTAATTAGCATAATACAAAAATCCCCATTCAAATCTTTCAGTTTTTTTTTTTGCATTGGATGCGTCTCAATCCACCGCATGCACCTATGTCGCACTTCCGCATCTGCGGTGAAAGGTGACAGAACTAGAGCGGTGTTTGTCAGACCATGAGACATCCTGAAAATCAGTCTTCTCACAAAATTGTCTGTAGCATCCGAACATGGAAAGATGATACTCTCACAAACTCAACAGTGTTTTGCTCTATGACCCCAACAAGCGTCTTGGGACTCGTCTGAAGTTGGCACAGCTGATCTACCAACTTCTGTCAGCAGCATCCGATCAGTTTGGGCTAAACAATAATGTGACCCCTTTGGAAAGGTGAGACTCATGAACATGTACATGTCAGTTGTTTTGCTCTAGAGTCACAAGAATCGTCTGAAGGACCCCTGGTACCAGTTGACAAAATGTATGGAAGTATATATGAATAATGTTTAATGCCAAAAAGAAGTACATAAATACATGTTATTAAAAAAAATCCTGATCTTTCTTATATCTTTCAGATATAGGACAGACACTTCAGAACAAACTTCCTTTAGATTTTTTTGGGGGATTTATCTGTTGTTCCATGTAGTGAATCTGTTATTCAATGAGTTTGTATGGGGTAATAGCAGTTTTTTTATTAAATCATTTTAGATTTTTTTTTATACTTCAAGGAATCTTAAAATTCAAAATCAAATAGTTAAATGATCCTTGGTATGACCTTAAAACAATTCCATAAAGCTTAGTAGAATCCCCTCCCCCGGCTTAGACAGGGGTTAGACTATTATGGGTTAAACCCATTTCAATCAGTGTAGATGAAGGGGAGTTGATGATTTTTAAACCTTGAGACAATTGAGACATGGATTGTGTATCTGCAATTCAGAGGGTGAAAGGGCAAGACAAAATATTTAAGAGCCTATGAACAAGGTATGGATATAGGTGCCAGGTGCACCGTTTTGAGTGTGTCAAGAACTGCAACGCTGCAGGGTTTTTCACAGTGATGGAAAAAGTATTCAATTGTCATACTGAAAGATAGCTAAGGAGATGGAGAAAACACCTGTCTCTGGATTACATCTTCAAACTAAGGGCAACCATGGCATCCGTGAGAGAGGGAAAAGCGTCCATCCATGCATATGGGTAAGATAGTCTAGCTAGCTACATTTTGAAATATTACACATTTCTAATTTAGTCAGAAAGTCATTTTCATTTCAAGTTAGAGTGTACTGTTAGCTAGCTAACATTAGCTGGCTGGCTATCTAGCTAACAGTACGTGTATGATCTGTGTTGTAATATTATTCATATCTCAGAGCCATTTTCTTTGCTAGTTACAGTCTAATATTAGCTACATATTAAACCTGGTTGGTTAGCTACCTGCAGATTCATGAAGTGTAGTAACATCATGAGTTGGGATTGTGGTCCATTGTTTAGCTAGCTAGCTACATGTCTTAACAAAAGACTCCACTATGCAAGTATCCATTTCAATAGGGTGAGTAAAATGGTCATAGTGAGCCGTTCTCTCATTTGTGTCTGGATGTAGCTAGCAAGCTAGCCAACGTCAGCCAGTTATCTTGGGTGCATTACTGCTGTTGTTAGGTCAGCTAGCTAGCGTTACGTGTGTGATCTGTGTTAGTTATAGCCTAATGTTTGCTAGCTAACTTTGAACCTGGTTGGTTAGCTACCTGCAGATTCATGCAGGGTAGTAACGTCATGAGTTGGGATTATGGTTCATTGTTTAGTTAGCTATCTACATTTCTTAACAAAAGAATCCACGTTAATAAACATAGCTGGTAAATTCACTCTGGCTATCTACTCAGATTTCAGAGCACTCTCATCTGAGTGTGCTGAACTGGAGAATAACTGGTTAATTTACAAAAGCTCAACAGCCGTTGAATATGGCGGTGTCAGTAAACGTTGGCAAAAAAGCATAAATTGTTTCCAGCAGCACAGTCGCAGTTATCAAGGCTCTGGATAACATAAAAATAGTCTAACCATCTCTTCTAGGGCGAGTAAAATGGTCAGAGTGAGCTGTTCTCTCATTTGTGTCTGGAAGTAGCTAGCATGCTAGCCAACGTTAGCCAGTTAACTTGGGTGCATGACTGCTGTTGTTAGGACAGAATGCTCGGATTAAAGAGATGGGTGGGACTAAAGCTTAAGAGGGTGTGAACAATGCTAAATGGGTGTAGACGAAGAAGAGGTCTCCAGTATTTGTACCAAAACATTCAAAGGCCATTTTTCACTGAAAAATAAATGATTTTGAGACACTGACTTAACGTATTGAGATAAATTGTCAAGAAAACTCACCATCCTAGGCCAGTAGTCTATCCTACAGCCAGGACGAGTGCAGCAGTGTGTGCTCTCGTGGCAGCAAAGGGGCAGGAGAGAGGGAATTTTAAAAAAGCAAGAGATTAGCCTACCTAGTTTGATGGGCAATTTATTACATTTATAGTTACAAGAAAGAAAAATGAATAAAATATGTCACCAATCTGCAAGTGCACTTTTCTCATAGTGGAAGAGCTCGAGCACCCCTAGGTCCCTATCTGTGCACTGACCTGATTGAGGGTGGCTAAGCCAAGCCTAAACCTAAAATATTCTACAACTTCCATGGACATGAGAGTATGTTTAAGACACAAAATTGACTTAAAGCAGTACCGTTTTACCTCCTAGGCACACAGAGTTACTATGAAAGATGCTCGACACAGAGTTATTATGAAAGATGCTTGACTGTGAGCGAATAAGTGGCAGATGCCAATATGGGCCTTCCCTGCCAAATCTGTCACAGTTGGAATGCCATCTCCTTGTCACGGGTCCCCAGATGGAACAGTCATCCCCGCCTATCGCTCCGTCTGTGCCGGCACTTAGTTTGCTCTCTCTCTCTCTCTCAAACACGCACACACATGGCACACACGCAAGCATGCACGCACATACACATCGCAAACACGTACACACATGCACACAACATCAACCAACATTTTACATATAGTAGAATTGTGAAAGATGACCAAACAAATCTCCAGCATCATCTGTCCACCAAACGCACCATCCAAACTTTGCGCAGTCTTTATCCCCCTGCATCATCAATCAAATTACCCTGTGCATATGTTTTTTGAGTGAAGGGAAAACAGTCAAACATTCTTCCCCCGGTAGTGATGGGGGGATGGAGGGAGAGATGGAGGGAGGAAAAAAAGGTCTGTCATCTTTGACAGCCCGACGCACAAGGCTGTGCCTCATCTCTCCAGACGTGCGCATTTCCCAGCGTCTACCCCAGGAGCTACAGATAGATGGAGAGCTAAGAGAAGGGGAAACGATTTACAAGACAGTTTAGAAGGCGGCATCAATATTTCATCACAAAGCATGTTTATGCACGCAAACAAAGAAGAAACGACGTCAGGAGCAAATTAGTGCAGCGGTTCTCTCTGACTCTGTGATTGTTCTCTGCTACTGGACCCTGGACTTTTTGACGGGCCACCACCAGGTGGTGAGGGTAGGCCACAACACATCCGCCACGCTGACTCTCAGCACCGGGGCCCATCAGGGGTGCGTGCTTAGTCCCTTCCTGTACTCCCTGTTCACCAATGACTGCGTGGCTGCACACGACGCCAACCCCATCGTTAAGTTTGCCAACGACACTACGGTGGTAGGCCTGATCACCGACGAAATAGCCTATAGGGAGGAGGTCAGAGACCTGCCCGAGCGCAACCCCATTCACATCGACAAGGCTGTAGTGTGAGCGGGTCAAAAGATTCCAGTTCCTCTGCATCCACATCACTGAGGATCTATTATGGTCACCACGGTTATACAGCTGCACCATTGATACACCATTGTATCTACATCAATTACCTCGTAACCCTGTACATCGACTCGGTACTGGTACCCCGTGTATAGCTAAGTTGTCGTTACTCGTTGTGTATATTACTTTATGATTACATGTTTTGCTTTTTTATTATCTCTCTATTGTCTATTAAGTAACCATTTCACTGTCAGTCTACACCTGTTGTTTATGAAGCATGTTGCGTATACATTTCAATTGAATTAGGTTCTCTCTCTTTCGCTGTCATTCTCTCACTCAATTGTTTCTTCTCCACTACTTTAAACTGTTGTTTCCCTCATCCTGTTTTCTTGCTTCATCTGTTTTAGCCTTTTTCTTCCCCCCTTCCACTTTTCTATCCCCTTTATGTATTTTCTTCCACCCCCCCCCCCCATCTCTCCCTTTCTCGCTCTGCAAGTAACTCAAACTTGCTGAACTGAGTCAATTATATGGTTTCTTAGCTAAACACAATATTTACAACGGCTGGTACTGTGGGTGTTTCTGATAGCTTATATTGTGTAGCCTCCAGTTTGTTCAGAGGTACTGTATGACTCGGTGAGAGCTTATGCAATGACAGGGCAGTGAGGCCTGAGGTCTTGGTAATGAGTTATGAGTCATTATAGGGCCAGACTATGTACATGTCTATGGCTTGAAAGGGTCATTTAAAAATAATATACTAACTATTGTATGTGTATAGGGTAGGCAGTCTTTCACCCAGTTGGCATCTGGCAAAATATGCTTTATTTTAAATCAAATAAAAAAAGAGATTCATATCTCAATGGGATTCAATTTGATAAACAACCAATACAAATAAAATAAAACCTAAGTTAATAACATACTTTCTCCATTACCTTCCATTTTTCATTTACCCAACAATAATCAAACCTACTTTTCCTGTGAGAGGAAACAGTGATAGTCTGTCTTAGATACTGGAGTCGACACTGTTCCCATAACCAACCCATAAGCCCTTGTGTCAGTCTGTTGAATGCATGTTGAAGCAAAAAAAATACGCTCTTTGAATTCACGCTTATTTGTTTTTAAGTTCCGCTCTCTATTAGGCAGTAAAGATTAGGAAAGTCAAAGAGTGGTGGTGGTTTGGTTACTTTGGGCGGGGGCTGCTTTCAAACATTTTTACTGATGTTTCCCTATCCCCCATAGCCTCTTTTTGAATACAGACGTACAATTTGAGGAATTAAAGAGGTGCGTTAAATGTTCTGCTCGTTGTTTTTGTTTTGATGTGTTTTTCAGGGAGGCTCCTCCATGCTTAGGTCTGACGCTTTGAAGAAAGTGGGAGAGAGTCAGTTTTTAAGAGGCTGTTTGGAATGTGTTGCATATTTCTGTCTTCATAACCCCCTCCCTTCTCAATGCACACACACACACGCACACACGCACACGCACGCACGCACGCACACACACACACACACACACACACACACACACACACACACACACACACACACACACACACACGTTTGCACATTATTACAACATTGTTTTTAGACATAATATGACATTTGAAATGTCTTTATTATTTTTTGCACTTTTGTGAGTGTAATGCTTACTGTTATTTTTGTATTGTTTATTCCACTTTTGTTCATTGTTTATTTCACTTGCTTAAGCAAGTGTTTCCCATAAACATATGTTTCCCATGCCAACGAAGCCCCTTAAATTGAAATTGAATTGAATTGAGAGAGACAAAGAGACTGAAAAACAGAGAGAGAGAGAGAGAGAGAGAGAGAGAGAGAGAGAGAGAGAGAGAGAGAGAGAGAGAGAGAGAGAGAGAGAGAGAGAGAGAGAGAGAGAGAGAGAGAGAGAGAGAGAGAGAGAGAGAGAGAGAGAGAGAGAGAGAGAGAGAGAGAGAGAGAGAGAGAGAGAGAGAGAGAGAGAGAGAGAGCGAGCTCCTTAGCTGGTACGCTGAATCTACATTGACAGGCACTTGTCTGGGAAGCACTCCACTTCCAAAAACCATAAGTTTGGATTGAGGGGCGGCCAGAAGGGACTTCGACAGAAATGACAATTTCAATAAGCAATTTGAATGAGGAAAATAGATAACTGTCAGCAGTTCAATAATTCCGCTTCTCCAAAGTTTGCCAACAGAAGGGGCTCTTCTGTATTTTTTGGAGACAAATTTGAATCAATTGTCAGTCTGTGACTACATTTCTCACAAGGTGCTAAATAGCAACCCAGCCCTAAATGTGTTGTTAAAATAAAGCCCAAATAAAATTTGATTGCATTTAAAACATGGTTCTCCACAGTGCAACTTTGTTTGAATTCAGTGCATTAGCTTACAACCTTCCCAGCTAACAACAAATGTTGCCACACCTTTAGAGAAAGCTGCCTTGGGAGTCTGCAGGGCATTTTCATAGGAATGTTCCAGTGATGTGTAAGGAATGTTTCCTATAGACCATTACCTTAATGTGAAACACAACTTATCCAGAACATGGTTACAATATTTTAAGAATATTCAATAATAATGTTCTATACACGTTTCATTGGAACGTGGCAAGAATATTCCAGTTTCTAGTTTTCTGAGGGTGAGGAGAATATTTTATCAATGTCACCAACAAGCATGCACACAACGTGGTTGCCATGGTCTCAGAATATATACATTTTCTAGACACGTTTCTTGGGAACGTTGCAGGGACATTCATGCGTCCAGTTTTCTGAGGTTTAGGAGAATATTTAATATCACACCAAACATACAGTTGAAGTCGGAAGTTTACGTACACTTAGGTTGGAGTCATTAAAACTCGTTTTTCAACCACTCCACAAATGTCTTGTTAACAAACTACAGTTTTGGCAAGTTGGTTAGGACATTTACTTTGTGCATGATACAATAATTTTTTACAACAATTGTTTACAGACAGATTATTTCACTTATAATTCACTGTATCACAATTCCAGTGGGTCAGAAGTTTACATACACTAAGACTGTGACTTTAAACAGCTTGGAAAATTCCAGAAAATTATGCAATGGCTTTAGAAGCTTCTGATAGGCAAATTGACATAATTTGAGTCAATTGGAGGTGTACCTGTGGATGTATTTCAAGGCCTACCTTCAAACTCAGTGCCTCTTTGCTTGACATCATGGGAAAATCAAAAGAAATCAGACAAGACCTCAGAAAAAAAATTGTAGACCTCCACAAATCTTGTTCATCCACAGGGGGATAAATTTCCAAACACCTAAAGGTACCATGTTCATCTGTACAAACAATAGTACGCAAGTATAAACCCCATGGGACCACACAGTTGTCATACCACTCAGGAAGGAGACGTGTTCTGTCTCCTAGAGATGAACGTGCTTTTGTGCAAAACATGCAAATCAATCCCAGAACAACAGCAAAGGACCTTGTGAAGATGTT
This sequence comes from Oncorhynchus clarkii lewisi, assembly GCF_045791955.1. Classification (NCBI taxonomy): domain Eukaryota; kingdom Metazoa; phylum Chordata; class Actinopteri; order Salmoniformes; family Salmonidae; genus Oncorhynchus; species Oncorhynchus clarkii. Next base: position 29,301,326 of record NC_092178.1, on the reverse strand, counting down.
GGAGGAAACAGGTACAAAAGTAACTATATCCACAGTAAAACAAGTCCTATATCGACATAACCTGAAAGGCAACTCAGCAAGGAAGAGGCCACAGTGCCAAAACTGCCATAAAAAAAGCCAGACTACGGTTTGCAACTGCACATGGGTTCAAGGATTGTACTTTTTGGAGAAATGTCCTCTTGTCTAATGAAACAAAAATAGAACTGTTTGGCCATAATGACCATTCTTATGTTTGGACGAAAAAGGGCGAGGCTTGCAAGCCGAAGAACACTATCCCAACCGTGAAGCGCAGGGGTGGCAGCATCATGTTGTGAGGGTTCTTTGCTGCAGGAGGGACTGGTGCACTTCACAAAATAGATGACATCATGAGGAGGGAAAATTACATGGACATATTGAAGCAACATCTCAAGACATCAGTCAGGAAGTTAAAGCTTGGTCGCAAATGGGTCTTCCAAATGGACAATGACCCCAAGCATACTTCCAAAGTTGTGGCAAAATGGCTTCAGGACAATAGGGTCAAAGTATTGGAGTGGCCATCACAAAGCACTGACCTCAATCCTATAGAAAATGTGTAGGCAGAACTGAAAAAGCGTTTGCGAGTAAGGAGGCCTCCAAACCTGACTCAGTTACACCAGCTCTGGCAGGAGGAAGGGGCCAAAATTCACACAACTTATTGTGGGAAGCCTGTGGAAGGCTACCGGAAATGTTTGACCCAAGTTAAACAATTTAAAGGCAAATACTAATTGAGTGTATGTTCCCACTGGGAACGTGATGAAATAAATAAAAGTTGAAGTAAATAATTATCTCTGCTATTATTCTGACATTTCACATTCTTAAAATAAATTGATGATCCTAACTGACCTAAAACAGGGACTTTTCACTCTGATTAAATGTCAGGAATTGTGAAAAACTGAGTTTAAATCTATTTTTCTAAGGTCTATGTAAACTTCTGACTTCGACTGTACATGGATGCCATGTTCTCAGAATAAAATATATGAATTTTCTCGACACGTTTCATTGTAAGAACATTCATGTGTCCAATGGCATTTAAAACATAGGGTAGTGTTATTGTTCTCTTGAGGATATTGATGAGGTCCCAGATTGTTCCAAGGACGTCCCAAAATACATTTTTAGGATGTCGCCTGATGGCCGCAAAAAAACATTCTCTCAAAAAATGTATTCATCATTACACAAGTTACAGTTCGAGCTTCTACTTTTAAAAATCCACCTTTCCAGAAATAAGTCTCTCACTGTTGCACCTTGATATTGACCCCCCTCAGCCCACAGCTGTGCCCTGGACACCATATGTGAATGAATTTCCCCCCATTTATCTTCAGAGTTTGCACTGTTAGGTGACCTAAACGGGGATATGCTTAAAACCCCAGCAGTCCTACAATCTAAACTAGATGCCCTCAATCTCACACAAATGATCAAGGAACCTACCAGGTACAACCCTAAATCCGTAAACACGGGCACCCTCATAGATATCATCCTGACCAACCTGCCCCTAAATACACCTCTGCTGTCTTCAACCAGGATCTCAGCGATCACTGCCTCATTGCCTACGTCCGTAATAGGTCTGTGGTCAAACAACCACCTTTCATCACTGTCAAACGCTCCCTAAAACACTTCAGCAAGCAGGCCTTTCTAATCGACCTGGCCCGGGTATTCTGGAAGGATATTGACCTCATTCTGTCAGTAGAGGATGCCAAGTAATTTTTTTAAGTGCTTTCCTCACCATCCTAAATAAGCATGCCCCATTCAAAAATGTTTGAATGAAGAACAGATGTAGCACTTGGTTCACTCCAGACCTGACTGCCCTTGACCAGCACAAAAACATCCTGTGGTGTACTGCATTAGCATTGAATAGCCCCCGCAATATTCTACTTTTCAGGGAAGTTAGGAACCAATATGCACAGGCAGTTAGGAAAGCAAAGGCTAGCTTTTTCAAACAGAAATGTGCATCCTGTAGCACAAACTCCAAAAGGTTATGGGACACTGTAAAGTCCATGGAGAATAAGAGCACATCCTCCCAGCTACACACTGCACTGAGGCTAGGAAACACTGTCACCACCGATAAATCTACGATAATCGAGAATTCCAATTAGCATTTTTCTACAACTGGCCATGCTTTCCACCTGGCTACCCCCACAGCAACTTGACCAAGCCTCCCCATTTCTCCTTCACCCAAATCCAGATAGCTGATGTTCTGAAAGAGCTGCAAAATCTGGTCCCCTACAAATCAGCTGGGCTAGACAATCTGAACCCTCTCTATCTAAAATTATTAGCTGCAATTGTTGCAACCCCTATTACTAGCCTGTTCAACCTCTCTTTCGTATCGTCTGAGATCCCTAAATATTGGAAAGCTGCCGCGGTAATCCCCCTCTTCAAAGGGGGAGACACTCTAGACCCAAACTGTTACAGACCTTTATCTATCCTTTCTATCCTTTATCTATCCACTGACCATTTCGAATCCCACCGTACCTTCTCCGCTATGCAATCTGGTTTCCGAGTTGGTCATGGGTGCACCTCAGCCACACTCAATGTCCTAAACGATATCATAACCACCATCGATAAAAGACAATGCATACTGTGCAGCTGTCTTCATCGACCTGGCAAAGGCTTTTGACTCTGTCAATCACCGCATTCTTATCGGCAGACTCAACAGCCTTGGTTTCTCAAATGACTGCCTCACCTGGTTCACCAACTACTTCTCAGATAGAGTTCAGTGTGTCAAATTTGGAGGGCCTGTTGTCCGGACCTCTGGCAGTCTCTATGGGGGTCCCAGAGGGTTCAATTCTCGGGCCAACTCTTTTCTCTGTATACATCAATGATGTCGCTCTTGCTCTTGGTGATTCTCTGATCCACCTCTATGCAGACGACACCATTCTGTATACTTCTGGCCCTTCTTTGGACACTGTGTTAACTAACCTCCAGACAAGCTTCAATGGAATACAACACTCCTTCCGTGGCCTCCAACTGCTCTTAAATGCAAGTAAAACTAAATGCATGCTCTTCCACCGATTGCTGCCCGCACCCGCTGCCCGTCTAGCGTCACTACTCTGGACGGTTCTGACTTAGAATATATGGACATCTTCAAATACCTAGGTGTCTGGTTAGACTGTAAACTCTCCTTCCAGACTCACATTAAGCATCTCCAATCCAAAATGAAATCTAGAATCGGCTTCCTATTTCACAACAAAGCATCCTTCACTCATTCTGCCAAACATACCCTCATAAAACTGACTATCCTACCGATCCTTAACTTCGGCAATGTCACTTCCAAAATAGCCTTCAACACTCTACTCAGCAAATTGGATGTAGTCTATCACAGTGCCATCCGTTTTGTCACCAAAGCCCCATATACTACCCACCACTGCGACCTGTATGCTCTCGTTGGCTGGCCCTCGCTTCATCTTCGTCGCCAAACCCACTAGCTCCAGGTCATCTATAAGTCTTTGCTAGGTAAATCCCCGCCTTATCCCACCCGTAGCACGCACATCCCCAAAGCCAACTCCTCTTTGGCCGCCTTTCCTTCCAGTTCTCTGCTGCCATTGACTGGAACGAATTGCAAAAATCACTGAAGTTGGAGTCTTATATCTCCCTCACTAACTTTAAGCATCAGCTGTCAGAGCATCTTGCCAATCATTGCACCAGTACACAGCCCATCTGTAAATAGCCCACCCAATTACCTCATATTGTTATTTTTTGCTGCTGTTACTCCTTTGCACCCAGTATCTCAACTTGCACATTCATATTCTGCACATCTATCACTCCAGTGTTTAATTGCTAAATTGTAATTATTTCGCCACTATGGCTTATTTATTACCTTACCTCCCTAATCTTACTACCTTTGCACACACTGTATATAGATTTTTCTATTGCGTTATTGACTGTACGTTTGTTTATCCTAAATGTAACTCTGTGTTATTTGTGTCGCACTGCTTTGCTTTGTCTTGGCCAGGTCGCAGTTGGAAATGAGAACTTGTTCTCAACTGGCTTACCTGGTCAAATAAAGGTGAAATAAAAAATACATTGAAAAAAACTCTTGGTTCACCACATTCGGACCTTCCTGCTACGCCACCATGTCTGCATCAATGACTTACTTCACCTGCCTTGCTACCCTTTGCACTTCAAAGTCCTGCATATCTCAGCTCTGATTTTTATCGCTTTGGTCCTATTTTCACAAGATTGCGATGAATTTCAAAACTCTTAGTACAAAACTCCAAACTGGTAACACAACATACTTACATTCAAAACCTTTCATTTGGTTTGTAGACATCTTTCACCGCACAACCATTGACCCAAAATGTAAGTTTATAGTGAAATGTAATGAGTAGATTGGTTTAATCACCAAAACCAAACATAATGATATCGTCTCAATTTAGTTCTTTAAACAACCAGTTAAAAAAAATGTGAGATACAATTCAAAATTGCCCTATAAATGCTGTATGCTACAGTATTTTAAATTACAGTACAATACAATGTTTTCACTTTATCAATCAATCAATCAAATATATTTTAAAATGTATTTTTACATCAGCAGATATCACTAAGTGCTTATTTAGAAACCCAGCCTAAATACCCAAAGATCAAGCAATGCAGATGTAGACGCATGGTGACTAGGAAAAACTCCCTAGAAAGGCAGGAACCTAGGAAGAAACCTAAAGAGCAACCGGGCTATGAGGGGTGGCCAGTGCTCTTCTGGCTGTGCCGGTGGGAAATATAAGAGAACATGGCCATTAGACAATACATTTGCACTACCCATTAATATTGACTGAACATCACATTTCCATAATTTCTATCCCATGTGTGATCAAAGGTGTGATTATTGAAGACATCTTTCACATCGTAATGAAATCAAATAAATGTTTAGCAGGCAGTAGTTTGCGTCAAACCTGTCTTGACCCCACTCCAACATAGTCTTAGTCCTCTTACTCCGCGTCCTTAGATTGACGACCCTCGCCGCCGACCTTGGCCTAGTAACCCTAACAAAGGGCCCCACTGGACTGTGGGGCAGCTCCTGACTGAGGGACAGCTCGGGACTGAGGTAGCTCGGGACTGAGGGATAGCTCGGGACTGAGGGATAGCTCGGGACTGAGGGGTAGCTCGGGACTGAGGGGTAGCTCGGGACTGAGGGGTAGCTCGGGACTGAGGGGTAGCTCAGGACTGAGAGGAAGCTCAGGCAGGTTGACGGTTCTGGCAGATCCTGGCTGACTGGCGGATCCTGGCTGACTGGCGGATCCTGGCTGACTGGCGGCTCTGGAAGATCCTGGTTGACTGGCGGCTCTGGAAGATCCTGGCAGACTGGCGGCTCTGGAAGATCCTGGCAGACTGGCGGCTCTGGAGAGCCTGGCTGACTGGCGGATCCTGGCTGACTGGCAGACTGACGGATCTGGCGGATCCTGGCTGACTGGCGGCTCTGGCTGCTCCATGCTGACTGGCGGCTCTGGCTGCTCCATGCTGACTGGCGGCTATGGCTGCTCCATGCTGACTGGCGGCTCTGGCTGCTCCATGCTGACTGGCCGCTCTGGCTGCTCCATGCTGACTGGCCGCTCTGGCTGCTCCATGCTGACTGGCGGCTCTGGCGGCTCCTTGCAGACTGGCGGCTCTGGCGGCTCCTTGCAGACCTCAACAAGGTGTCGAAAGAGTTCCACAGGGATGCTGGTCCAATGCTTTCCACGGTTATGTCAAGTTGGCTGGATGTCCTTTGGGTGGTGGACCAGTCTTGAGACACACAGGAAACTGTTGAGCATGAAAAACCCAGCAGCGTTGCAGTCTTGACATAAACCGGTGTGCCTGGCACCTACTACCATATCCTGTTCAAAGGCACTTAAACATTTTGTCTTTCCCATTCACCATCTGAATATTACACATACACAATCCATGTCTCAATTGTCTCAAGGTTTACAAATCATTATTCAACCTGTCTACTCCCCTTCATCTACACTGATTGAAGTGGATTTAACAAGTGACATCAATAATGGATCATAGTTTTCAGTTGTATTCCCCTTGTCAGTCTATGTTATGTAAATAACAATGTTTATCAGTGTCAGTGTCAGTGTATTACAGTGTCAGTGTATTACAGTGTCAGTGTCAGTGTATTACAGTGTCAGTATATTACAGTGTCTGTGTCAGTGTATTACAGTGTCAGTGTATTACAGTGTCAGTGTCAGTGTATTACAGTGTCAGTGTCAGTGTATTACAGTGTCAGTGTCAGTGTATTACAGTGTCAGTGTCAGTGTATTACAGTGTCAGTGTCAGTGTATTACAGTGTCAGTGTCAGTGTATTACAGTGTCAGTGTATTACAGTGTCAGTGTCAGTGTATTACAGTGTCAGTATATTACGGTATTACAGTACTGTATTGGAATTTTTTTAAGCAGTGTGACCCCACTTCCATGTTTACTGTATTAGGGATGTATTTCTTTCTTGTTTAGAACTTTTTGGAATATTTCCGTATTGGCTTTGTATTGTATTGATGTTGTATTACTGCAACTTAGGAGCTAGAAGCACAATAATTTTGCTGCATCTGCTATAACATCTGCTAATCTGTGTACGGGACCAATAATCTTTGATTCGATTTTTGATTCAATTTGATTTGTTCTCTGTGTCACGCCCTGACGTTAGAGATCCTTATTTATTCTCTATGTTTGGTTAGGTCAGCGTGTGACTCGGGTGGGAGAATCTATGTTTTCTATTTCTTTGTTGTTTTTGCCTAGTGTGGTTCCCAATCAGAGGCAGCCTTCTATCGTTGTCTCTGATTGGGGATCATATAGAAGTTGTTATTTTCTGTTTAGCTGTTTTGTTGCCTGACAGAACTGTGCGCTTTCGTTATTTCTACTTTGTTCTTTTGTTGCAGTGTTCAGTTTATTAAAAATCATGAAAGCCTACCACGCTGGACCTTGGTCTCCTTCTTCAACCCACGAGAGCCGTTAGAGAACTCCCCACCACAAAAAGATCAAGCAGCGTGGTCAGGAAGAATGGACGTGGGAGGACATCCTGAATGGTAAAGGATCCTAGACGTGGGAGGAGATCCTGGCTGGGAAGGATCACCTCCCATGGGAGCAGACGGAGGCAGCAAGGAGGGAGCAACTACACAAAGGGTCACGGCTAGCACGGAAGCCAGAGAGGCAGCTCCACAAAAAAAATTTGGGGGGCACACGGGGAGATTGGCGGAGTCAGGGTTTAGACGTGAGCCAACTCCCCGTGCTTACCGTGGGGAGCATGTAACCAGTCGGGCACTGTGTTATACGGTGATGCGCACCATGTCTCCAGTGTGCAGTCACGGCCCGGTTCGCTATATTCCAGCTCCCTGCATTGGCCGGGCTAGAGTGGTCATCCAGCCAGGACGGATGGTGCCGGCTCAGCGTTCCTGGCCTCCAGTGCGCCTCTTCGGCCCTGGATATCCTGTGCCGGCTCTGCGCACTGTGTCTCCGTGCGTCTGCACAGCCCAGCGACGGTCCCTAGTCGAGAGCATTCAGCAACGGGCCCCAGTCCCGAGCCCCTTGCGGCAGTCTGCAGTCCAGAGCCCCCAGCGGCGGTCTGCAGTCCAGAGCCTCGGGCGATGATCTACGGTCCGGAGATCCCGGCGACGATCCCTGGGCATGGTGTGTTCAGCTGTGTTGCTTTTACGCCAAACATAACGTTTTGCATTGTTGCCAAAAAGTTCAATTTTGGTTTCATCTGACCAGAGCACCTTCTTCCACATGTTTGGTGTGTCTCCCAGGTGGCTTGTGGCAAACTTTAAACAACACTTTTTATGGATATCTTTAAGAAATGGCTTTCTTCTTGCCACTCTTCCATAAAGGCCAGATTTGTGCAATATACGACTGATTGTTGTCCTATGGACAGAGTCTCCCACCTCAGCTGTAGATCTCTGCAGTTCATCCAGAGTGATCATGGGCCTCTTGGCTGCATCTCTGATCAGTCTTCTCCTTTTATGAGCTGAAAGTTTAGAGGGACGGCCAGGTCTTGGTAGATTTGCAGTGGTCTGATACTCCTTCCATTTCAATATTATCGCTTGCACAGTGCTCCTTGGGATATTTAAAGCTTGGGAAATATTTTTGTATCCAAATCCGGCTTTAAACTTCTTCACAACAGTATCTCGGACCTGCCTGGTGTGTTCCTTGTTCTTCATGATGCTCTCTGCGCTTTTAACGGACCTCTGAGACTATCACAGTGCAAGTGCATTTATACGGAGACTTGATTACACACAGGTAGATTGTATTTATCATCATTAGTCATGTAGGTCAACATTGGATCATTCAGAGATCCTCACTGAACTTCTGGAGAGAGTTTGCTGCACTGAAAGTAAAGGGGCTGAATAATTTTGCACGCCCAATTTTTCAGTTTTTGATTTGTTAAAAAAGTTTGAAATATCCAATAAATGTTATTCCACTTCATGATTGTGTCCCACTTGTTCTTGATTCTTCACAAAAAAATGCAGTTTTATATCTTTATGTTTGAAGCCTGAAATGTGGCAAAAGGTCGCAAAGTTCAAGGGGGCCGAATACTTTCGCAAGGCACTGTATAAGTTTTGATTTTCCGTTTGGGTTTTGTGGGGAGTTATTTTCTGTTTAGCTGTTTTGTTGCCTGACAGAACTGTTCGCTTTCGTTTTTTCTACTGTGTTCAGTTTATTAAAAATCATGAACGCCTACCACGCTGCACCTTGGTCTCCTTCTTCAACCCACGAGAGCCGTTACACTCTGATCTTGTCAATATCAGATTTGATTTCAACTTACTGTGAAGCAAAATCATAATAGTAATCATTATAGTGGCTATGTCATCATCACCTACTTGCCTAGTTAAATAAAGATTCAATAAAACAATACAAAAATAAATAAAATACTACTACATTCGAGTATATATCCTACTTTTTATGTTTTTACTTTACAGACATAGAGTACATTTTCATTATGTAGTGGTCAAAATCTGTAGCAGACATACCAACCAGTTTGTGAAATCTCTAGGTTTACCAAATGTTTCATGGATCGTCAATTAAGAGCAGTTGGATTAAGTAATAGTAAAGTGTATCGTAACCAATGAAAATAGAATCATATAAAATGTAACGTGAGCATTGCATTGTGCTGACATTCAACTTTCCCATAAACTTTATATAAACATGTATTGCAATGTGAAACATGTATTTATAGATGAAAAACTGTTTGGTGAAAAAGTTACTTTTTTGTGTGTTTGTACTTATTTAATAAAAAATGTGCTTAGAGTTCTGAAACAACTGTCTTTTTGATGATCTGTATTGAGTTGTATACTAAGAGTTGAGGAAATGTACCACATACTTGTGAAAATTGCACCAAAGCGTTTAAGAAAACTGTAATGCCAGCTCTGTCGGTATTGTATGTGTCATATCTACAAAGATAATTCTCTTTGATTATAATCATAATCACAGTCATGTATATCCCCCCCAAAAAGACACTTCGACGGCCCTAAAATAACTTCATTGGACTCTGTGTAAACTGGAAACCACATATCCCGAGGCTGCATTTATTGTAGCTGGAGATTTTAACAAGGCTAATCTGAAAACACGGCTTCCTAAATTTTATCATCATATCGAATGTGCGACCCGGGCTGTCAAAATTCTGGATCACTGTTACTCTAACTTCCGCGAAGCATACAAAGCCCTCCCTCGCCCTCCTTTCGGCAAATCTGACCACGACTCCATTTTGTTGCTCCCAGCCTATAGACAGAAACTAAAACAGGAAACTCCTGTGCTCAGGTCTATTTAACACTGGTCCGACCAATCTGATTCCACACTTCAAGATTGCTTCGATCACGTGGACTGATATATATTCCGGATAACTTTGAACAACAACTTTGATGTATACGCTGATACGGTGAGTCAGTTTATTAGCAAGTGCATCGGTGATGTTGTACCCACGGCAACTATTAAAACCTTTCTCAACCAGAAAACGGGGATTGGTGGCAGCATTCACGCAAAACTGAATGTGCGAACCACTGCTTTTAATCAGGGCAAGGCGACCGGAAACACGACCAAATACAAACAGTGTAGCTATTCCCTCCGCAAGGCAATCAAACAAGCTAAGCATCAGTATAGAGACAAAGTAGAGCCGCAATTCAACGGCTCAGACTCGAGGTATGTGGCAGGGTCTACAGTCAATCACGGACTACAAAAAGAAAATGCAGACCCCAATGTCTTGCTCTCAAACAAACTAAACAACTTCTTTGCTCGCTTTGAGGACAATACAGTGCCACCGACACGGCCCACTACAAAAACCTGCGGGCTCTCCTTTACCGCAGTCAACGTGAGTAAAACTTTGAAACGTGTTAACCCTCGCAAGGCTGCCAACCCAGACGGCATCCCTAGCCGCGTCCTCAGAGCATGCATAGACCAGCTGGCTGGTGTGTTCACAGACATATTCAATCAATCCCTATCCCAGTCTGCGGGTCCCACATGCTTCAAGAGGGCCACCATTCTTCCTGTTCCCAAGAAAGCTAAGGTAACTGAGCTAAACGACTAGCACTCAACGTGGCCATGCACGCCTCCAACTCAATCATCAAGTTTGCAGACGACACTACAGTGGTAGGCTTGATCACCAACAACAATGAGACGGCTTACAGGGAGGAGGTGATGGCCCTCAGAGTGTTGTGTCAGGAAAATAACCTCACACACAACGTCAAGAAAACAAAGGAGATGATCATGGACTTCAGGAAACAGCTGAGGCAGCACCCCCCTTTCCACATCAACGGGACAGTAGTGGAGAAGGTGGAAAGATTTAGGTTCCTCAGCGTACACATCACGGTCAAACTGAAATGTTCCACCCACACAGACAGTGTGGTGAAGAAGGCGCAACAGCGCCAGTTCAACCTCAGGAGGCTGAAGAAATTTGGCTTGTAATCCAAAAACACTCACAAACCTTTACAGATGCACAATCAAGAGCATCCTGTCGGGCTGTATCAACGCCTGGTACTGCAACTGCTCCGCCCACAACAGTAAAGGCTCACCAGAGGGTGGTGAGGTCTGCACAACGCATCACCGGGGGCAAACTACCTGCCCTCCATGACACCTACACCACCCGATGTCACAGGAAGGCCAAAAAGGTCCTCATGGACAACAACCACCCGAGCCACTGCCTGTTCACACACACCGCTATCATCCAGAAGGCGAGGTCAGTACAGGTGCATGAAAGCGGGGACCGAGAGCTTCTATCGCAAGGCCATCAGATTGTTAAACAGCCATATTTAACATTGAGTGGCTGCTGCCAACATATAGTGACTCAACATACTGACATCATGATGTTGGCATTGTCTGTGTCATGTCTGTATTAGTTATCAGTCAATCTGACTATTCTCTCATCTTTGATTTTATTTACTTATTTCAGCAATTTGAGGGTTTTCTGAATAATTGTCTAATGTTGGTGGAGCATATTACTCTGTTTTAATGTTACTCCTGAATCACTATGAGAAATATAATAGTTGTTCTTGAGTGTACCTTTAACAGAGCTGAGATATACTTTGAGGTGCAAAGCGTAGCAATACAGATGAAATCAAACATCGACACAGACATGGTGGCGTAGCAGGAAGCTCGGAATGCTGTGGACCAAGAGGTTGTGAGTTGAAATCCCAGGTTATGACATGATAATAATTACTGTATAAATGCACATGCACAATGTAAGTCCAGGATTAATGTTGAAACAGCTGTGTGGGTGTCCCTAACCTTGCCAACATACTGTAAATGGATCAGGGTCTTGATGGGCTCTGCACAGTAACAAGAGATTATGTAATTAAACACCATTTTCTTGGGAACCATCAGGCGACCTCCTAAAAATTCCTTAACCTTTTGCTGCTGTGGGCTAAATCAGGGTCACACAGGGTGTTTCTTGGTAGTCTTAAACAAATCTACTTTGAAACCAAAGTGTACACCTCACACACATGGTTAGACCATGGCAGAAAAGAGTTGATATGTCATAAATTTTGAGTTTGCATCCCAATATTGCACTTTATATATATCACAGAAGACTGAAATATAACACCAGATTTTCAACGTTTCAAAAAATATGTTTATTAATTATGATATTATGAAGAATATTAGTAACATTCCACCCACAAAGCCAGCAGTCATTTGACTTCAGGAAAGGGCTACGGGACGTCCTTGGAACAAGCCAGGAACTAGACAAAACCTCCAGGGGACAACGACAGAATTTCCTATGTTTTAAATGTTCTTGGACACGGTAATGTTTTTGCCACGTCCAATAAAATGTGTCTGGAACATGAATCTGTTCTGAGAACATATCAACCGTGTTTTCTATATGTTTGGTGTGACGTTGATGGAATATTCTCCTAACCTTCAGAAAACTGGACGTGTAAATCTTCTTGCAACGTCCTATGGAACGGGTCTAGAACGTTAATATTGTATATTCTGAGAACATAGCAACCATGTTCTTGGTAAGTTCTGTTTGACATTAAGAGAATGTTCTCCTAACTCTAAAGCAAAAACATGCTAAATAGGTTCTTTGGGTTTTTTTCTTCAACATACATAGCATTTTCCCGTAACTTATGGAAAACTGGACACTCAAACATCAGGAAAGCATCACGGGTCACATTACAAACTGTTCTCTCTCCCTAGAATGATTAGCTGGGTTAGGAGTGTGCCTATCAGACACCCTCTCACACTATTTTGCCCACCTGATCCGTACTGTTCTGGTAACATCTTCCGGTCACACTTTATTTGGATAGTCCGGATTTTCAATCAACAAACTATTTGTTGATTAGCAACTGCTTACTAAAGTTACGGTTAGGGTTAGGTTTAGAATAAAGGTTAGGGTAATGGTTAATGTTAGGGTTAGAGCTAGGGTTGGGGTTAGTATATAGTTAGTTGAAATGTTACTGATAGTCAGTAGATTGTCTGTAGAGCATCTACAGATGGAATATCCAAATAAAGTGTTACCTATTTCCCTATTATGATGGATGCATAACCAGGCCAGAACAGCTTGACTTAGCTCAGTAGTGTAAAACTGTCATACAGTAGGGTGAGAATTCCTAGCTGAAAGTGACAGAGGATACAAAGTTTCACTCTCTGAGAGTTAAAGCACCTCAACAGAGTGTTTGTGTTAAGAGGACGAATTAAGTGAACATTACTATGCAGTAGATGCTTTGGATGAGTAAGAGGGATTGGAAGCAGAGGGTCTTCTGCTTCCAAGAGCCACATTTGGTTTTGGCACTTTGCCTCTCAGCTGTGTTGTACTTGAGTGCAGCTCTTGTGAGAAACGGGGCACGAGTGTTGGGTAAACAGCTTACACACACACACACACACACACACACACACACACACACACACACACACACACACACACACACGTCTTCCTGTTATCTGATTGGCTCCCTGTGCCATCTGCTGCTGCTTGCCCTCCTCTCTTTGCCACTGGCAGTCACATCTCTGTCCTCCTTCTCTCTAATAATCTTTCTCTCTCTCTGACTCCCCTGACTCTCTCTATCTATCTCTCTTTGTCTGTCTTTCTATGCCCAAACCACACTCTGAAGCGGTGCCAGTGAAGTGCCCGCAATTCTCTGACTCATCTACCCCCACACAGTCTCACCACTCTTCCTCATTCTCCCTATTTCTACTCCATCTCTCTCTCACTCACTTTCTCTTTCATCTGCTCAAGATGGCCTGCCCTCTCGCTCTCCCTCATTCTTTATTCCTCCCTTTCTCTATCCTCTCTCCTTTTCTTTTTTTCTCTCTCTCCCTCCTTCCTCCCCCCCTCCCTCTTTCCCTTTCCCTCCCTCTTTCTCTTTCTCTTTCTCTCTCTTTCTCTCTCTCTCTCTCTCTCTCTCTCTCTCTCTCTCTCTCTCTCTCTCTCTCTCTCTCTCTCTCTCTCTCTCTCTCTCTCCCTCTCTCTCTCTCCTCTGGGCCCTGTGCTGGCCTTCAGTCAGAACAGGGGATGTGTAACACAGCAGCTGCAAAAAGGCCTCACAAACATCGGCTGACAAGAAGTGACAGCTCTCTATAGCGCTCGCTGGCACTGACAGCTGACAGATGGATACCAATCATATACACTGGAGGGGAAAGAGAGAGAGAGAGAGAGAGAGAGAGAGAGAGAGAGAGAGAGAGAGAGAGAGAGAGAGAGAGAAAAGCCCCAGGATGATTCTCTAGCATGACTCTCTGTTCGCGGTGACGGGGCCAATGTTTGATTGAGTGCTGGGGAGAATAATAAACCCTTCCACTCACTAGCGCCTGGGCCAATCTCTCTCTCTCTCTCTCTCTCTCTCTCTCTCTCTCTCTCTCTTTCATCTCTCTTATGTTTTGGTCTGCTTTGTTATTCTGATTCTATTCCCTTGTAATGAATGACCCATGTATTTCAATCGTAAAGCTTAGAAATGTCCGGAGTATTCCAATAAACTTAAACTAATTCTAAATCGAATTATTTCTATAATACTCTTCGCTTTCTATGGTCATCTCTACATCATATTGTTTTCCTCCTCTCCAACCATCTCGTTCTAATTTATTTGTCCCTCCTCCCTTCTTTTATACCAGTGTCCTTCTTAGACATCCAATGATGGTTCACCTTGATCTCTCTTGACCAGACATAGAGGTGCAGTATACAAGGTTTACAGGTAAATCCAAAGCTAACACCAACTAGAGCTGTTGGCGTCAGGCGGTCGAGTAAGAGACCCCTCCCCATCAACAAGATTGACACGTTCTGTCTGTCAGCCGTAACATAGCAACCAGGGAGGAAATGGCCAATAGGGACTGATTTGAAGCATCTAGCATCCATCTGCTTATATTTCTGGAGGGGGAGGGGCAGAGCAAAAAGCTTTTTTAATCGATAGGCATCCTCGCCTTCCTATTAGAGTCTAGCGAGGAAATAGCCAGGTGGTGAATGTCGAGCGCTGCTTCAACGACTGCAATGAGATAAAGAGACGAAAGAGGGGTGTATAGTTGAGAGAAGGGAAAGGGAGAAATAGTGAAGTGTAGAAAGGGAAGTTGCCAGAGGAAGGGAAGAAAAAGAGAGGAAAGTAGAGGAGGAGAGGAAAGTAGAGGAGGAGAGGAAAGGAGAGGAGGAGAGGAAAGTAGAGGAGGAGAGGAAAGGAGAAGAGAGGAGAGGAGGACCTAAAGGAACAGGTGAGAAAGACAGAAAATAAGGAGTGAGGTGGAGGGAAGGAAGAACAGAGGGAGATAAAGGAGGGGGACAAAGGGGAAAAGGATAGAGTGGAGGACAGGACAGAGAAGGTGAGAAGAGAGGAGAGATGAGGGCTACAGTGTGGAAGAATTTGCCATGTGGGTCTGGAAGCGTCTTCAGCGGTTCTAGATATAACAGAGAGCTCACTACTCAGTCATGAAGCAAACGGATGCAGGGGCTTTTTAGCAAATGTTTGAGAACCTTTCGGAGAATGGTCCCCAATTTATCGCTGCATGATCTGTCATGAAATGTCAGCGTGTTCTGATTCAACTGCCACAGTCATTCAAATACTACCCTTGTCTCCTCATTACCACCAAGACATATCCCATATTAAAAATACTGCATTACTTATCACCAACAAACAACAGAGCAAGATTTCTAACAAAATTTTATTTTCCTCAAAATAACCACAATTTTCCAACATCTTCATCGGCCTTGTCAGTGCTCACATCCCTGTTTGTTTGTAGATGTCCGTCGGGGGTGGGTGGATGACGGGGTATAGAAAGAAGCGCACACTTTGTTGCCTAGTGATGAAAGCTGCATGACAGATATGGGTCCTCATGCCTAGGCAGGAGTGTCTGATATTTGATAGCGCTCATCATTCTGTTAGCCTGAGGGCTAGAAACCATTTTAGATGTTTATCCTGTACATCAGGCTCATTTTGTGTTGTGGAATCGGTAATGAGGGATGGCGACCGCAGATATCAGATTGAGGGTTTGGCTTTCTGTGATTGGCAGATGGAGATGGATATGACTTTTGACCCTAGTACTGTCGCGTTAGCCACTAGCCATAGCAATAGCATTAACCACTCGTTTATGTAGTTAATATACAGTGCCTTGCGAAAGTATTCGGCCCCCTTGAACTTTGCGACCTTTTGCCACATTTCAGGCTTCAAACATAAAGATATAAAACTGTATTTTTTTGTGAAGAATCAACAACAAGTGGGACACAATCATGAAGTGGAATGACATTTATTGGATATTTCTAACTTTTTTAACAAATCAAAAACTGAAAAATTGGGCGTGCAAAATTATTTATGTTTGAAGCCTGAAATGTGGCAAAAGGTCGCAAAGTTCAAGGGGGCCGAATACTTTCGCAAGGCACTGTACAATAACAAGAAATACAGTTGAAGTCGGAAATTTACACACACTTAGGTTGGAGTCATTAAAATGTGTTTTTCAACCACTCCACAAATGTCTTTTTGACAAACTATAGTTTTGGCAAGTCGGTTAGGACATTTACTTTGTGCATGACACAAGCCATTTTTCCAACAATTGCTTACAGACAGAATATTTCACTTATAATTCACTGTATCACAGTTCCAGTGGGTCAGAAGTTTACATACACTAAGTTGACTGTGCCTTTAAACAGCTTGGAAAATTCCAGAAAATTATGTCATGTCTTTAGAAGCTTCTGATTGACATCAATTGAGTCAATTGGAGGTGCACTTCTGAATGTACTTCAAGGCCTACCTTCAGACTCAGTGCCTCTTTGCTTGACATCATGGGAAAATCAAAAGAAATTAGCCAAGACCTCAGAAAAAAATGGTAGACCTCCACAAGTCTGGTTCATCCTTGGGAGCAAATTCCAAACACCCGAAGGTACCACGTTCATCTATACAAACAATAGTATGCAAGTACAAACGCCATGGGACCAAGCAGCTGTCATACCACTCAGGAAGGAGATGCGTTCTGTCTCCTAGAGATGAACGTACTTTGATGCGAAAAGTGACTCAGTTACACCAGCTCTGTCAGGAGGAATGGGCCAAAATTCACCCAACTTAATGTGGAAAGCTTGTGGAAAGCTTGCTACCTGAAACGTTTGACCCAAGTTAAACAATTTAAAGGCAATGCTACCAAATACTAATTGAGTGTATGTAATCTTCTGACCCACTGTGAATGTGATGAAAGAAATAGAAGCCGAAATAAATCATTCACTCTACTATTTTTCTGACATTTCACATTCTTAAAATGAAGTGGTGATCCTAACTGACCTAAGACAGGGAATTTTTACTCGGATTAAATGTCAGGAATTGTGGAAAACTGAGTTTAAATATATTTGGCTAAGGTGTATGTAAACCTCTGACTTCAACTGTCGGAGGTTTACATACATGTTCCTTTAAACCGCAGATCTAGGATCAGATTAACCTACCCCATCACCAATATGTGAATGAAAAAACATCTGACCTCGTATCAGTGATCAGGGGCAACTTCTACTTACTATAGAACCTCTGTGTGAAGGTAGAATATTTAATATGGATGATATACCCAACCCTCTCTTGCCTTAGTCTACTGTAACCCAAACAGTGCCTTGCTAATGATTTGTGGCAGTGCTTGAGGCATGCTAATGGCTTACTGCAGCATTCAACTAACATTCCCTTTTGATACCCAGCATTATGTTATTTCGCATGATCACATCAATGTAATCTGTGCCGTATCTGTGTGTCTAATGTGGTTGGTTTATATAAACAACTCTCTGTGTGTTCCAAAGAAAGCTGTGGTGCTTGTGGATATCTTGGCTTTATCAACATCTCTACGGTGGTTATTTGAATTTTGACAACACTTTCGATAGTCGATCTATAGATGCTTGACTATTGAAAAGCATTACCCGGGTATGAATACCAGTTAGGGCCAAACCTCAAATTAAATTAATAAGTCAAATAGTCACATTTTCTTTGGAAACTTTTGTCTGGTGCAAGTAGCCTGGCCAAAGTACAACGCCCCATGCACAAAAAGCACTGATGCCTCAATTTGTTTCCATTGAATCACTGGAGGGCACTGGAGAGCAGCAACAAGTTATTTAATGATTAAAACCAGGCCAATACCTTCCAGATAGATAGGCGACAGGAGAGGAGGATGTAAACTAGATAAGAAAATGTCTAGGAAAGTGGTTTCCAGTATTGTGCTAGTGTGTCCTACTGTAAAGCCTAATCATAGTTCAGAATCCATTTTTTTATTCATGTTTTTGCCTCGGGTTGTGTGGAACAGCCTCAGAACCCCAAACGGTTTCTATAATTTTATTGACAACTCATTATTCCGCTAAAATAAGTTAATTCGCCATTATGGTGGGGAAGGGTCTCCTGGGAATAGAAGTCATTGTTCGTGCAGTCTCTCAGCATGTTGGCAGTTGATGTGGCGCATGACTGCGCCCGTCAATCAAACTGCTATGCCATACAGAAGGCAGGATCAGCAGTCATTTTACAGTGCCTTCAAAAGGATTCATACCCCTTGATTTATTCCACATTTTGTTGTTACAGCCTGATTTCAAAATTGACCAAATTTATTTTTATTCACCATCTACACACAATGCCCCATAATGACAAAGGCTAAAACATGTTTTCAGATTTTTTTGTTTTATTTTTTGAAAATGAAACACAGAATTATGTCACTTACATACTGTAAGTATTCACACCCTTGAGTCAATACATGTTACGATCACCTTTGGCAGCGATTACAGCTGTGAGTCCTTCTGGGTAAGTCTCTAAGAGCTTTCCACTCCTGGATTGTACAATATTTGCACATGATTCTTATGAAGACTATTCAAGATCTGTCAAGTTGGTTGTTGATCATTGCTCGACAGACATTTTGAAGTCTTGCCCGACATTTTCAAGCAGATTTAAGATAGAACTGTAACTAGGCCACTCAGGAACTATGCAATGTCTTGGTAAGCAACTCCAGTGTATATTTGGCCATGTGTTTTAGGTTGTCCTGCTGAAAGGTGAATGTGTCTCACAGTGTCTGTTGGAAAGCACACAGAACCAGGTTTTCCTCTAGGATTTTACCTGTGCTTAGCTCTATTCCATAAATGTTTATCCTAAAAAGCTCATTATTTAGAGCCTTATTGCAAAACAGGATGCATGTTTGGGAATATATTTTTATTCTGTACAGGCATCCTTCTATTCATTGTCATTTACTGTAGGTTAGTATTGAAGAGTAACTACTATTTTGTTGACCCATCCTCAGTTTTCTCCTATCACAGCCATTAAACTCTGTAATTGTTTTATAGCCACCATTGGTCTCATGGTGAAATCCCTAAGCGGTTTCCTTCCTCTCCATCAACTTAGTTAGGAAGGATGCCTGTATCTCCATAATGACTGGGTGTATTGATACACCACCTGAAGTGTAATTAATAACTTCACCATGCTCAAGGGGATATTCCTTGTCTTCTTTTTTTATCCTATCTACATCCCTAGTTTCCGTGGTTGAATCTGTATTTGAAATTCACTGCTCGACTGAGGGACCTTACAGATAATTGTGTGGGTTACAGAGATGAGGTAGACATTCAAAAATCATGTTCAACACTATTATTGCACACAGAGTGAGTCCATGCAACTTATTATGCGACTTGTTAAGCAAGTTGTTAAACTTGCCTTAACAAAGGGGTTGAATACTCATTGACTCAAGACATTTAAGCTTTTCATTTTTAATGAATTTGTAAAAATGTCTAAAAACATAATTCCACTTTAACATTATGGGGTACTGTGTGAAGGCCAGTGATATTACATTTCAATTGAATCAATTTGAAATTCAGGCTGTAACAAAACAAAATATGGAAAAGGTCAAGGGGTGTGACACATTTTAATATTTACATTTTTTAAAGTTACAATCAGTAGGTTAATTTAAATAATTGAATTTCAGTTCCAGTTCAGGTCTCTCATTGCCGAAATCGCCGAAATGTATTAAACTAGTGTTACTCTCTCAATTCCATTCAATTTTAATGTCCTTCAATGGTCTTCCTCATTACATGAATTCACCCCAATCCTAAATGTAGCCATTAAAGTAAGTTGAAATGTGTCAACGTATTGTACATCTATGACACAAACAATACTAGCCAGTGAACGGGCCAGTGAGGTCGCCAGTAAGCTACCGCAGTCGAACATTCACATTTATTTCGGCTGGGATTCAATCCAAGCCACATTATAGAGCAGGCTTGAGTCGATATGCGATCTCAGCGAACGTCCTAGGAAAATGCATTTAAAAGGCACATTGTTGTCTGTCCATTTGCGTTGCTTTAAAACAAGTATACAAACACAGACTTCGACCAAACTAATGAGCGCTTTACGTGCGATAAACAACAAGTGACATTCCAGCATAACACAGACATGTCAAGTTCCATCACCCCATATGGGTTGTGCCACACTGAAAGGCAGAGGGATATGCTGTTGATCGGAGGTGAAAAGTGGCAGAGTTTTGTTGGCACACCTTGGGGCACTGAAGCCGTCACACAGATAAACAATGAGAGGCAATCTGGGACACTTTCTCTCATTACTTGCTGGCATCAAATCTGTCACTCATCAAATATCCCCCCGCACTATAGGCTGCTACCCAGATTACTTCCTCTTCACTTCCTGTATATTCCCCCTTCCTGCATTCCTTTCTACTTGACCTTTCCTAAGTACACGAAGAGGAGCGTGTTACTGTTGGGGTGGAACTCTGTCAGATAAAATGATATATCCCTGTTTTAACTGAAATGCATTGTGATACACTTAGCCTTGGGATGATGTGACATGACTCAAAGCCATCCATGTTGGCTCCTCAGGGCTATTATTGACCAAAAACAGTCAGTAAAATGTTGTCACTATGTGTACAAACAAAACAGATTTAGATGCAAGAAGTCTCCCATGTACTCATCATGATTGGGTGAGTAGACTGTGCAGAGGCAGCATAATGGTATCCAGTTCTTCAGTATACCTGTGGTCATATTAGGGGAGAAAATAATTAGCTGATTTCTTGTATCTCTATTGGGCCTATATCTACTTTGAATGCTAAATGTTGGCTTTGACAGAAATGAGCAGGGCAAAAGTAGTGGACTGTTTGCCCATAGCCTGTGGAAATGTTATTCTGGCAGTATTTGACAAACCATAACTGCCTCTCAGTTGGTTTTATATTTATAAAACAGTTCCTTCACTTACAGTGCCTTGCAAAAGTATTCATCCCCCTTGATGTTGTTCCTATTTTGTAGCATTACAACCTGTAATTTAAATGGGTTTTTATTTGGATTTCATGTAATGAGAGGCAACAAAGAGACCAAAGAAAACCCTGAAGGAGCAGCAAAGCTCCACAGCTGAGATTGGAGCATCTGTCCATAGGACCACTTTAAGCAGTACACTCCACAGAGCTGGGCTTTATGGAAGAGTGTCCAGAAAAAAAGCCATTGCTTAAAGACAAAAATAAGCAAACACGTTCGGTGTTTGCCAAAAGGCATGTGTGAGACTCCCCAAACATATGGAAGAAGGTACTGTGGTCAGATGAGACAAAAATTGAGCTTTTTGGCCATCAAGGAAAACGCTATGACTGGCGCAAACCCAACACCTCACATCACCCCGAGAACACCATCCCCAGTGTGAAGCATGGTGGTGGCAGCATTATGCTGTGGGGATCTTTTTAATCAGCAGGGACTGGGCAACTGGTCAGAATTGAGGGAATGATGGATGGTGCTAAATACAGTGAAATTCTTGAGGGATACCTGTTTCAGTCTTCCAGAGATTTGAGACTGGGATGGAGGTTCACCTTCCAGCAGGACAATGACCCTAAGCATACTGCTAAAGCAACACTCAAGTGGTTTAAGGGGAAACATTTAAATGTCTTGGAATGGCCTAGTCAAAGCCCAGACCTGAATCCAATTGAGAATATGTGGAATGACTTAAAGATTGCTGTACACCAGCGGAACCCATCCAACTCGAAGGAGCTGTCACAGTTTTGCCTTGAAGAATAGGCAGAGACTTGCAGCTGTGATTGCTGCAATAGGTGGCACTACAAAATATTGTCTTTGGGGAGGGGGGGAGGGGGTGAATAGTTGTGCACTCTCAAGTTTTCTGTTTTTTGTCTTAATTCTTGTTTGATTCACAATAAAACATATTTTTCATCTTCAAAGTGTAGGCGTGTTGTGTAAATCAAGTGTTACAACCCCCCCCCCAAAAAATATATTTTAATTCCAGATTGTAAGGCAAGAAAATAGGAAAAATGCCAAGGGGGTGAATACTTTCGCAAGCCACTATATCTCTGTTTCTCAGTTTGGCAGATCTCCCCAAGTTTCCTAGCACTTCTGCCATATACCTTTTCTCACCATCTGTGTCTGCATTCTGGATGTTAAAACTGTGACAGCCAAGTCCTAGCACAGGCTGAGCCTTCACAGTGGCTTAATCAATCCACACACACACACACACACACACACACTTCGCACGGAAACACACTGAAGAAATCCACCATGAAACTTAATCACAAAAGGTCATGTTGGCGAGCGGGAAACAGATAAAATTAGCATAGTATTAGATATGGAAAATGATTTCTGTCAAAACCATCCGTAGTACAATTATAATATGTTAATTACGTATTTCATTAAGGAAGTTGATTATGGTTCACAGATGAAATCATGCAGGCAAAGACACCTGGAAGGAAGTGAGGGAGCTTGAAATGCTTTCTCTTTCTCTCTTTCCTTCCCTCTGTTCTCTCACTCTTTCTTTCTTTCTTTCTTTCTTTCTTTGCATCTTCATTGCTCATCATCATTTTTTTATTTATTCCTGGTTTGCCATTAATTAATTTGCCTGAACATGCTTTATAAGAATGATAAACATTTTAAAAAGGATACGAGGGCTTCTATTTGTTCATCAAAGAGAAAATTAGGGGAAGAGATGAGATCGGAGTCATTGACCACACACCCAAAATGGAACTGAGGAAAGGGAGAACAGCGTATGATGGCAGCCAGTAAAAAGACAAAGACGAGACGAAGGGATGGAAAATATCATTTTCACAACACGTTGGAATGGTCGTTAAATCCCATCTGATTACCACTATATACAGTATATATACTGTAGCCTTGCACAAACATTAATCAGATGCACACAACACAAAGTACTTCTAGTACGGTAATCAAAAAATATAAAAAGGAAACTTATAAATATAATTCTTATAATTAAGAAAAACAGCACTCGGACTAACCTACAAATTAACCTTACTCTTGCATTCCACACACACACACACACACGTACACACACACACACACACACACACACACACACACACACACACACACACACACGTACACACACACACACACACACACACACACACACACACACACACACACACACACACACACACACACACACACACACACACACACACACACACACACACACACACTATGATTTCCTCCCTTCCCTCCCTCTGCAGTGTCTAGGTCCTCTAGATGGCTGATCAAAGTGGGGGATTTCAATCGTGTGGTAGTGGCAGTGTTTACGACACAAAATGCCGACACACAATCTCTTGGGAGAGAGAGGCATAGCTATTTTCATTATTCAACAGATTGGCTTCATCACACTCGCCAAGACAGAGAGAGAGAGAGAGAGAGAGAGAGAGAGAGAGAGAGAGAGAGAGAGAGAGAACTGGAATAATCACCAATACAAGGTCTGTTGTACGTAACTTTTTAAGAAGTTCCAGCATTTAATAATGATCAATTTCCTTGTTATAGTAAAATAAAATGTAGTATGGCAACATACAGGCTACTTTTTAAGCTGGTAAAAATAATAATGCTGAATAATATCAAATAACCAAACAAAAATGTTGTAACATAAATAAAGTCTTGACCAAAGTGTATGTAACAAATATTGAAAATAATATAGTCATGGCTCTGATGGTGAATATGATCAGATAACAGGTATCTTTCTATCATTTTTGAAATCTTCACTTTTAGGATTCGCATTTTTTGGAACATTTTCACTATGCAAGGAGACCAAGATGACTTGTATTGCATTTAAGAAGATAAACACCCACATCAGGAGAACATACAGTAGGAATATAAAGCCCATTCAGTGTGTCACAAGCAAATATGGAGATTTATTCTGAAGTAGACCTTAGTATTCACAAAGACACATAGTATTCACAAAGACCCATAGTATTCACACAAACCCATACAGACACACACACACACACACACACACACACACACACACACACACACACACACACACACACACACACACACACACACACACACACACACACACACACACACACACACATACACACACACACACACAGTACTCCAGCTGTTTCAGATCTGAGCTGATGTGAGACCTTTGATGTGCATTCAAAGATATATTGAAATGAGTGAGTGCTCTTAACTGTTAAAACTTCTTCAGGATTGGTGGGTCGGTTGAGCTAATGTAGGCTAATGCGATTAGCATGAGGTTGTAAGTAACAAGAAAAAATCCCAATTCATGGACATATCTGATATTGGCAGAAAGCTTGAATTCATGCTAATCCAACTCCACTGTCCAATTTACAGTAGCTATTACAGTGAAATAATACCATGTTACTTTTTGACGAGAGTGCACAGTTTTGAAGATGAAAAGTTATTAATAAACAAATTAGGCACATTTGGGCAGTCTTGATACAAAATTTTGAACGAAAATGCAATGGGTATCACACTGCACACTTCCTTAACCCATCTGGACAAGAGGAATACCTATGTAAGAATGCTGTTCATTGACAACAGCTCTGCATTTAACACCATAGTACCCTCCAAACTCTTCATTAAGCTCGACCCTGAGTCTTGACCCCGCCCTGTGCAACTGGGTCCTGGACTTCCTGACGGGACGCCCCCAGGTGGTGAGGGTAGGAAACAACATCTCCACACCGCTGATCCTCAACACTGGGGCCCCTCAAGGGTGTGTTCTCAGCCCTCTCCTGTACCTCCTGTTCACCCATGACTGTGTGGCCATGCACGCCTCCAACTCAATCATCTAGTTTGCAGACGACACTACAGTGGTAGGCTTGATCACCAACAACAACGAGACGGCATACAGGGAGGAGGTGAGGGCCCTCGGAGTGTGGTGTCAGGAAGCTAACCTCACACTCAATATCAACAAAACAAAGGAGATGACCGTGGACTTCAGGAAACAGCAGAGGGAACAGCCCCCTATCCACATCAACGGGACAGTCGTGGAGAAGGTGGAAAGTTTTAAGTTCCTTGGTGTACACATCATGGACAAACTGAAATGGTCCACCCACACAGACAACCTGATGAAGAAGGCGTATCAGCGCCTCTTCAACCTCATGAGGCTGAAGAAATTCGGCTGGCCACCAAAAACACTCACAAACTTTTACAGATGCACAATCGAGAGCATCCTGTCCGGCTGTATCAACGCCTGGTATGGCAACTGCTCCGCCCACAACCGTAAGGCTCTCCAGAGGGTAGTGAGGTCTGCACAACACACCACCGGGGGCAAACTACTACCCCCCCAACCACCCGAGCCACTGCCTGTTCACCCCGCTATCATCCAGAAGGCGAGGTCAGTACAGGTGCATCAAAGTGGGGACCGAGAGACTGAAAACAGCTTCTATCTCAAGGCCATCAAACTGTTAAACAGCCATCATTAACATTGAGTGGCTGCTGCCAACATACTGACTCATCTCTAGCCACTTTAATAATACAAAATTGGATGTAATAAATGTATCACTAGCCACTTTAAACAATGGCACTTAAATATAATGTTTACATATCCTACATTACTCATCTCATATGTAGATACTGTACTCTATACCATCTACTGCATCTAAGCTATGCCGTTCGGCCATCGCTCATCCATATATTTTTATGTACATTTTCTTAATCATTCATTTTAATGTAATTTATTTCACCTTTATTTAGCCAGGTAGGCAAGTTGAGAACAAGTTGTCATATACAACTGCGACCTGGCCAAGAATAAAGCAAAGCAGTTCGACACAATACAACAACACAGAGATACACATGGAATAAACAAAACGTACAGTCAATAATACAGTTGAAGAAAATCTATATACAGTGTGTGCAAATGAGGTAAGAAAAGTGAGGTAAGGCAATAAATTGGCCATGGTGGCGAAGTAATTACAATATACCAATTAGACACAAGAGTGATTGATGTGCCGAAGATGAATGTGCAAGTAGTGTTTCAGGGGTGCAGAGGAGCAAGATAAATAAATAAATACAGTATGGTGATGAGGTAGTTGGATGGGCTATTTACAGATGGGTTATGTACAGGTGCAGTGATCTGTGAGCTGCTCAGTCAGCTAGTGAGGGAGGTAAGAGTCTCTAGCTTCAGTGATTTTTGCAATTAATTCCAGTCATTGGCAGCAGAGAACTGGAAGGAAAGGCGGCCAAAGGAGGAATTGGATTTGACTAGAGAGATATATCAGCTGGAGTGCGTGCTACACTTGTGTGTACAAGGTATTTGTTGTGAAATTGTTAGATTACTTTTTAGATATTACTCGCATTAACATCTGCTAACCATGTGTATGTGACAAATAAAATGTTATTTGATTTTGATTTGATTTGATCAGTCTAAAATTTTGCACATACACTGCTACATACACATACAAATCTAAATTGCACCTGGGCTGGCATAATACATTATGGCCTTTCTCTTGCATTTCAAAGATTCATAATGGTTCTTTTTTTGTTTGTATTATCTTTTACCAGATCTATTGTGTTATTTTCTCCAACATTCCTTTCACATTTCCACAAAATTCAAAAGTGTTTCCTTTCAAATAGTACCAAGAATATGCATATCCTTGCTTCAGTGCCTGAGCTGCAGGCAGTTAGATTTGGGTACTTCAGTTTATGCAAAAATTGAAAAAAAGAGGCCAATTTATTAATACACGTCAAAGCCCCGTATGATAAGTTGTTCATAGTAATATTTTGAAGAAGAAACTAGATCAAACGTTCAACAAGCTAGTGCCTTCGGAATAAAGTGCATTCGGAAAGTATTTTCCACATTTTGTTACGTTACAGCCTTATTCTAAAAGGTATTAAATCTTTTTTTCTAATGACAAATCAAAATGAGTTTTTAAACATTTTTGCAATGATATTAAAAATACAAAACGGAAATATCACATTTATATACAGTACCAGTCAAAAGATTGGACACACCTACTCATTCCAGGTTTTTTCTTTCTTTTTACTATTATCTACATTGCAGAATAATAGTGAAGACATCAAAACTATGAAATACTACATATGGAATCATGTAGTAAACAAAAAAGTGGTAAAAAAAATAAAAATATATTTGAGATTCTTCAAAGTAGCCACCCTTGGCTTTGATGAAGAGCTTTGCACAGTCTTGGCACTCTCTCAACCAGCTTCATGAAGTAATCAAATCAAGTCATATCAAATTGTATATATCACATGCGCCGAATACAACAGGTGTAGGTAGACCTTACAGTGAAATGCGTACTCACGAGCCCCTAACCAACAATGCAGTTGAAAAGTCAAAGAGTCAAAGTGATGGGGGCACCGGTTAGTTGAGGTAATATGTACATGTAGGTAGAGTTATTAAAGTGACTGCATAGATGATAATAACAGAGAATAGCAGCGGTGTAAAAGAGGGGGAGAGGGGGGGCAATGCAAATAGTCTGGGTAGCCATTTGATTAGGTGTTCAGGAGTCTTGTGGCTTGGGGGTAGAAGTTGTTAAGAAGCCTCTTGGACCTAGACTTTGTGCTCCGGTACCGCTTGCCATGCGATAGCAGAGAGAACAGTCTATGACGCATTTTTAGGGCTTTCATCTGACACTGCCTGGTATAGAGGTCCTGGATTGCAGGAAGCTTGGCCCCAGTGAGGTACTGATCCGTTCGCGCTACCCTCTGTAGTGCCTTCGGTCGGAGGCCGAGAATTTGCCATACGAGGCAGTGATGCAACCAGGACGCTCTCGATGGTGCAGCTGTAGAACCTTTTGAGGATCTGAGGACACATGCCAAATCTTTTCAGTCTCCTGAGGGGAATAGGTTATGTCGTGCCCTCTTCACGACTGTCTTAGTGTGCTTGAACCATGTTCGTTTGTTGGTGATGTGGACACCAAGGAACTTGAAGCTCTCAACCTGCTACACTTTAACACCGTCGATGAGAATGGGGGCGTGCTCTGTCCTATTTTTCCTGTAGTCCACAATCATCTCCTTTGTCTTGATCACATTGAGGGAGAGGTTGTTGTCCTGGCACCACACGGCCAGGTCTCTGACCTCCTCCCTATAGGCTGTCTCGTTGTTGTCAGTGATCAGGCCTACCACTGTTGTGTCATCGGCAAACATAATGATGGTGTTGGAGTTGTGCCTGGCCTTGCAGTCATGAGGGAACAGGGAGTACAGGAGGGGACTGAGCACGCAACCCTGAGGGGCCCCTGTGTTGAGGATCAGCGTGGCGGATGGCGGCCCGTCAGGAAGACCAGGATCCAGTTGCAGAGGGAGGTGTTTAGTCCCAGGGTCCTTAGCTTATTGATGAGCTTTGAGGGCACGATGGTGTTGAACACTGACCTGTAGTCAATGAATAGCATTCTCACATAGGTGTTCCTTTCGTCCAGGTTGGAAAGGGCAGTGTGAAGTGCAATACAGATTGCATTATCTGTTGGGGCGGTATGCAAATTGGAGTGGGTCTAGGGTTTCTGTGATAATGGTGTTGATGTGAGCCATAACAAGGCTTTCAAAGCACTTCAAGGCTACAGACGTGAGTGCTATGGGTCGGTAGTCATTTAGGCAGGTTACCTTAGTGTTCTTGGGCACAGGCACTACGGGGTTCTGCTTAAAATATGTTGATATTACAGACTCAGTCAGGGACAGGTTGAAAATGTCAGTGAAGACACTTGCCAGTTGGTCAGTGCATGCTCACAGTGCACGTCCTGGTAATCCATCTGGCCCTGCGGCCTTTTGAATGTTGACCTGTTTAAAGGTCTTACTCACATTGGCTGCGGAGAGCGTGATCACACAGTCTTCCAGAACAGCTGGTGTTCTCATGCATATTTCAGTGTTATTTGCCTCGAAGCGGGCATAGAAGTAGTTTAGCTCATCTGGTAGGCTCATATCACTGGGCAGCTCACGGCTGTGATTCCCTTTGTAGTTTGTAATGGTTTGCAAGCCCTATCACATCTGACGAGTGTCAGAGCTGGTGTAGTATGATTCGATTTTAGTCCTGTATTGACGCTTTACTTGTTTGATGGTTCATCGGAGGGCATAGCAAGATTTCTTATAAGCTTCCTGGTTAGAGTCCCGCTCCTAGCCTTTAGCTCAGTGCGAATGTTTCCTGTAATCCTTGGGTTCTGGTTGGGGTATGTACCTACGGTCACTGTGGGGGGGTGGAGAGTCTTTGATGCACTTATTGATGAAGCCAATGACTGATGTGGTGTACTCCTCAATGCCATCAGAGGAATCCCGAAACATATTTCAGGCGGTGCTAGCAAAACAGTCCAGGAATGCATTTCAATTAACTTCTCTAGGGTAGGGGGCAGCATTGGGAATTTTGAATGAAAAGCGAGCCCAAATTAAACTGCCTACTACTCAGCCATAAAAGCTAGGACATAAATGATGGACATTATTGAACAAAACAAACATTTATTGTGGAACTGGGATTCCTGGGAGTGCAATTCTGATGAAAATCATCAAAGGTAAGTGAATATTTATAATGCTATTTCTGACACCACAACATGGTGGATATCTGTTTGGGTTGTTTTGGTCTCTGAGCGCCGTACTCAGATTATTGCATGGTTTGCTTTTTCCATGAAGCTTTTTGAACTCTGACACAGCGGTTGCATTAAGGGGAAGTGGATCTAAAATTCCATGCATAACAGTTGTATCTTTTAGCAATGTTTATGATGAGTATTTCTGTAAATTGATGTGGCTCTCTGCAAAATCACCGGATGTTTTGGAACTACAGAAGATAACGCGCCAATGTAAACTCAGATTTTTGGATATAAATATCAATTGTATCGAACAAAACATACATGTATTGTGTAACATGAAGTCCTATGAGTGTGATGAAGATCATCAAAGGTTAGTGATTCATTTAATATCTATTTCTGCTTTTTGTGACTCCTTTCTTTGGCTGGAAAAATGGCTGTGTTTTTCTGTGACTTGACTCTAACCTAACATAATCGTTTGGTTTACTTTCGTCGTAAAGCCTTTTTGAAATCGGGAACATGTGGCTGGATTTACAACAAGTGTATCTTTAAAATGGTGTAAAATACTTGTATGTTTGAGGAATTTTAATTATGGGATTTCTGTTGTTTTGAATTTGGCACCCTGCAGTTTCACTGGCTGTTGACGAGGTGGGACACTATCGTCCCACATACCCTAGAGAGGTTAACAGGTGTGCCTTGATAAAAGTTAATTTGATAAAATGGCCAAGTCCACATTATGGAGTTACCTCTGCTGCAGAGGACAAGTTCATTAGAGTTACCAGCCTAAGACATTGCAGCTAAAATAAATGCTTCACAGAGTTCAAGTAACAGGCACATCTCAACCTCAACTGTTCAGAGGAGACTGCGTGAACAGGCCTTCATAGTCGAATTGCTGCAAAGAAACCTCTACTAAAGGACACCAATACAAAGAAGAGACTTGCTTCGGCTAAGAAACACGAGCAATGGACATTAGACTGGTGGAAATCTGTCCTTTGGTCTAATGAGTCCAAATTTGATATTTTTGGTTCCAACCGCCATGTCTTTGTGAGACGCAGAATAGGTGAACGGATGATCACCGCATGTGTAGTTCCCACCGTGAAGCATGGAGGAGGAGGTGTGATAGTGTGGGGGTGCTTTGCCAGTGACAATGTCAGTGAATTATTTTGAAATCAAGGCACACTTAACCAGCATGGCTACCACAGCATTCCATCTGGTTTGTGCTTAGTGGTACTATCATTTGTTTTTCAACAGGACAATGACCCAACACACTTCCAGGCTATGTAAGGGCTATTTGACCAAGAAGGAGAGTGATGGAGTGCTGCATCAGATGACCTGGCCTCCACAATCACCCGACCTCAACCCAATTGAGATGGTTTGGGATGAGTTGGACCGCAGAGTGAAAAAAAAACAAGTGGCTGCTTATGTGGCACATGTGGCAACTACTTTAAGACAGTTGGAAAAGCATTCACCATGAAGCTGGTTGAGAGAATGCCAAGAGTGTGCAAATCTGTCATCAAGGCAAACGGGGGCTATATTTGAATAATCTAATATAAAAAATATATTTTGATTTGTTTAAAAAAATGTTGGTTACTACCTAGTCCTAGGTGCCTTTTGGCAAACTCCAAGCTGTTCTCCCATCTCCACAGCGGAGCTTTGTCAGAGTGACCATCAGGTTCTTGGTCACATCCCTTACCTAGGCCCTTCTTCCTCAATTGCTCAGTTTGGCCGGGCAGCCA
This sequence comes from Oncorhynchus clarkii lewisi, assembly GCF_045791955.1. Taxonomy (NCBI): domain Eukaryota; kingdom Metazoa; phylum Chordata; class Actinopteri; order Salmoniformes; family Salmonidae; genus Oncorhynchus; species Oncorhynchus clarkii. Next base: position 29,270,016 of record NC_092178.1, on the reverse strand, counting down.
TCTCTAGGAAGAGACTTGGTGGTTCCAAACTTCTTCAATTTAAGAATGACAGAGGCCACCGTTTTCTTGGGGACCTTCAATTCTGCATACATTTTTTGGTACCCTTCCCCAGATCTGTGCCTTGACACAATCCTGTCTCGGAGCTCTACGGACAATTCCTTCGACCTCATGGTTTGGTTTTTTTCTCTGACATGCACTGTCAACTGTGGGACCTTATATAGACTGGTCTGTGCCTTTCCAAATCGTGTCCATTCAATTAAATTTACCACAGGTGGATTCCAATCAAGCTGTATAACATTTTTAAGGATGATCAATGGAAACAGGATGCACCTGAGCTCATTTCTGAGTCTCTTAGCAAAGTCTGAAAACGTATCTAAATAAGACATTTCTGTTTTTGATTGTTAATACATTTGCAAAAAATTATAAAACTTGTTTTTGCTTTGTGATTCTGGAGTATTATGTGTAGATTGTTGAGGATTTTTTTTTTACCCATTTTAGAATATGGCTGTAACATAACAAATGTTTTGAAAAAGTCAAGGGGTCTGAATACTTTCCGAATGCACTGTATAGTAAAGGAATACGTCAGGATTTTTACAATGAGGGACAGGCAGAATGGTCAGGCAGGTGGATACAGGGGCCGGACAGGCAAGGGTCAAAAACCAGGAGGACGAGAAAAAGAGAGGCTGGGAAAAGACAGGAGCTGACAGGACGAATGCTGGTAAAATTGACAAACAAGACGAACTGGCACAGACAGACAGAAAACACAGGTATAAATACCCAGAGGATAAGTGGGGAAGATGGGCGACACCTGGAGGGGGTGGAGACAAGCACAAAGACAGGTGAAACAGATCAGGGTGTGACACTTCCCCAGTGTCAGGTGAACTCATGAATACCATTTTATCTCTGCGTGCAGAAAGAAGCTGCTAAGTAGCTCTAGTGCAATTGCTAACTAGCATTAGCATTATGACTGGAAGTCTATGGTGTCTGCTAGCAATCCCGAAGTATCCCTTTAAGATCTCTCTCTATTAGCTCCATAATGCACGTCAAGGGTTGTTTGACCCCTGTCATTGGACCCTTTGCAGGTTGTGCTATAAAGCAGATGAATTTGAGTTTGATTTGAGGCGGGTTTTCTAAATGAGTGAGATTAAAAGATTGGATCATCCCTGGTAATTTTCGCTTTACTGTCTCGTAGCTCAGAAACATCCTCTTTGTAAATAAGAACTTGTTCTTAGCTGACTTGCCTTGTTTAATGAAGGGTATCGGTCATCTGTTAACTCAGGGAAAATCTCGGAATACTATTTCCTTGCTTTTTTTGTAAACTCAACTTTACATCAAAGTGCTTGATTAATTACTGATAAGAGTTTAATAAATTAATAATAGCTTTAGTAATTAATGTAGCTTCCCCCCCACCACCATCACCCGACATCTAAATATTTCTCACCCGAGCCTTTCATATTTTGACATCTTTTCTCCACACACTCAAAATGATTCATTATCTCATGATTTGCCCGAAAACTCCAAACAAAACAGAAGTTGTTCTTCCTGCTTGGAAGACAGAAGACATATTTCTTGTGAATGTTTGAAAGGCGGCAATTTGAAGGACCGGATGATGAGAGCACTTGCAAAATGGCAGTTTCAGTTTCCTCTCTGACAAGTCGTTCAAATGGAGGGGATTAGCGTAAGCCAATGATCTCCAATTTGAGTGTGACATTAAAACCTCATTTGAAGTGGCATCAATAACATTATCACGCCTATTTAGAGATAATCAAATATGTCGACATCCAAAAATTTTGATATGGGACCTCTGAAGAGGCGAGTTTGTTTTGGTGCCAAATGTGGAATCGAGGCTTTTTTTTTGCAATTATGATATTTGCATCTATTCACTGGGCCTGAGAGATTTGAACTAAATCCCTCAGTCCATCAGCCCTCAAATTACCCTTTCTTATCAAGTGTTTGAGTTAAGATTAGGCCATAATATAATCTATCATGGTGTGAGGCAGGGTTAACGGATAGTTGGATGATATTTGGGGGTTGAATTTAGACTCTATACAGTATTTTGAACACACAATTGATGAATGTGTAATTTCATGTTCCAGTAAGTGAACCGCAATGGTCAATAGATGACACAAGCATGGCTTAACCCTTAATTTGACAGTTTTATACTCAATATTTTTCATTACTTAAACAGTATCACTTATTTTTCTTTGTGGGCGGTATACAGTAAAGCATTCTTGTTCATTACTGTATATCTCATCAGATTGTAACAAAAAGCTCAGGCACTTGAACACTTCAGAGGAGGGGATGTCTTGGAATAAGATTTGAATTGTGGAGGGTGGAGGGTGGGTGAACATAAGTGTGTGTCTGTGTGCCTATTTATTGGTGTGCGTGTCTGTGTGTGTGCGTCTGTGTGTGCCTGGATATGATAAATGTGCTTTCTCTCATAATCTATGTGCTTCAAAATATGATGTATGTGAGGATGAACTTTGAATTATAACCTAAAGAGGGACTCATAAATCTTGTGACTTTGTTGAGTAGCGGTCCAGAGGAATCCATTCTCTGTGTGTTTGTGTTTGATGAATAATGCAGTCGAGTTTGGCCAGTTGGATCCAGAAAGTGATGTAGAGACAGACCTATGCTTCCTGACAAACAAACAGCTCTGGTTGAAATGCATGTAAGGAGTTTTGTGTTGGTACTCAGACTCAAGGTCAAGCATTGCACTGACTCTACGGTCATTATTGGCTGTCCAAGACCTGCCCTTGGTGTTGTACAGTAGACGTACATTTATGGATGGAGACCCACTCAAACTGTAATAATACCGCATTCAACGGAATCCATGCTTCAAGATTATTTTGATCACGTGGACTGGGATATGTTCCAGGTAGACTCAGAGAATAACATTGACGTTTACGCGGACACGGTGACTGAGTTCATCAGGAAGTGTATAGGGGATGTTGTTCCCACGGTGTCTATTTAAAGCTACCAAAACCAGAAACCATGAATTGATGGCAGATTTCGTGCAAAACTGAAAGCGTGAATCACTGCATTTAACCATGGCAAGGTGACTAGGAATATGACTGAATACAAACAGTGTAGTTTATCCCTCCATAAGGCAATCAAAAAGGCAAAATGTCAGTACAGAGACAATGTGGAAAACCAGCCATGTCGCGGACACCGACGTCTTGCTCCTAGACAAGCTAAACACCTTCTTCACCCGTTTTGCGGATAACACAGTGCCACCGATGTGGCCCGCTCCAAACGACTGTGGGCTCTCATTCTCTGTGATGTGAGTAAGACATTAAAGCGTGTTAACCCTCACAAGGCTGCCAGACCAGACGGCATCCCTAGCCACGTCCTCAGAGCATACGCAGAACAGCTGGTTGGAGTGTTCATGGACATATTCAATCTCTCCCTATCCCAGTCTGCTGTCCCCACTTGCTTCAAGATGTCCACCATTGTTCCTGTACCCAAGAAAGCAAAGGTACCTGAACTAAATGACCCTATTGCACTCACTTCTGTCAAGTACTTTGAGAGACTAGTTAAGGGTCATATCACCTCCTCCTTATCTGACACACTAGAACCACTTAAATTTGCTTACCGCCCCAATAGATCCACAGACGATGCAATTTCCATCGCACTGCACACTGCCCTATCTCATCTGGACAAGAGGAATACCTACTTCAGAATGCTGTTCATTGACTATATCTCAGCTTTCAACACCACAGTACCCTCCAAGCTCATCATCAAGCTCAAGGCCCTGGGTCTGAACCCCGCCCTGTGCAACTGCGTCCTGGACTTCCTGAAGTAGGAAACAACACCTCCACTTCGCTGATCCTCAACACAGGGGCCCCACAAGGGTGCGTGCTCAGCCCCCTCCTGTACTCCCTGTTCACCCATGACTGAGTGGCCACACACACCTCCAACTCAATCAACTCAATCAAGTTTGCAGATACACAACAGTAGTAGGCCTGATTACCAACAATGATGAGACAGCCTACAGGGAGGAGGTGAGGGCCTTGGCGGAATGGTGCCAGACAAATTACCTCTCCCTCACCGTCAACAAAATGAAGGAACTGATCATGGACTTTAGGAAACAGGAGAGAGAGCACACCCCTATCTACATCGAAGGGACCGCAGTAGAGAAGGTGGAAAGCTTAAAGTTCCTCAGCGTACAAATCACTGACGATCTGAAATTATCTACCAAACAGACAGTGTGGTGAAGAAGGCTCAACAGCGCCTCCTCACCCTCAGGAGGCTGAAGAAATTAGGCTTGGCCCTAAGACTCTCACAAACTTTTACAGATTTGCACAATTGAGAGCATCCTGTCGGGCTATATTACCACCTGGTACGGCAACTGCATCGCCCGCAATCGCAGGGCTCTCCAGTGGGTGGTAGAGTCTGCCCAACGCATCACCAGGGGCACACTGCCTGCCCTCCAGGACACCTACAGCACCCGATGTCACAGGAAGGCCAACAAGATAATCAAGGACATCAACCACCCAAGCCACTGTCTGTTCACCCCGCTATCACCCAGATGGCGAGGTCAGTACAGGTGCATCAAAGATGGGACCGAGAGACTGAAAAACAGCTTCAGACTGTTAAATAGCCATCACTAGCCGGCTACCACCCGACTACTCAACCCTGCACCTTAGAGGTTTGCTGCCCTAAATACAGTGCCTTGCGAAAGTATTCGGCCCCCTTGAACTTTGCGACCTTTTGCCACATTTCAGGCTTCAAACATAAAGATATAAAACTGTATTTTTTTGTGAAGAATCAACAACAAGTGGGATACAATCATGAAGTGGAACGACATTTATTGGATATTTCAAACTTTTTTAACAAATCAAAAACTGAAAAATTGGGCGTGCAAAATTATTCAGCCCCCTTAAGTTAATACTTTGTAGCGCCACCTTTTGCTGCGATTACAGCTGTAAGTCGCTTGGGGTATGTCTCTATCAGTTTTGCACATTGAGAGACTGACATTTTTTCCCATTCCTCCTTGCAAAACAGCTCGAGCTCAGTGAGGTTGGATGGAGAGCATTTGTGAACAGCAGTTTTCAGTTCTTTCCACAGATTCTCGATTGGATTCAGGTCTGGACTTTGACTTGGCCATTCTAACACCTGGATATGTTTATTTTTGAACCATTCCATTGTAGATTTTGCTTTATGTTTTGGGTCATTGTCTTGTTGGAAGACAAATCTACGTCCCAGTCTCAGGTCTTTTGCAGACTCCATCAGGTTTTCTTCCAGAATGGTCCTGTATTTGGCTCCATCCATCTTCCCATCAATTTTAACCATCTTCCCTGTCCCTGCTGAAGAAAAGCAGGCCCAAACCATGATGCTGCCACCACCATGTTTGACAGTGGGGATGGTGTGTTCAGCTGTGTTGCTTTTACGCCAAACATAACATTTTGCATTGTTGCCAAAAAGTTCAATTTTGGTTTCATCTGACCAGAGCACCTTCTTCCACATGTTTGGTGTGTCTCCCAGGTGGCTTGTGGCAAACTTTTTATGGATATCTTTAAGAAATGGCTTTCTTCTTGCCACTCTTCCATAAAGGCCAGATTTGTGCAATATACGACTGATTGTTGTCCTATGGACAGAGTCTCCCACCTCAGCTGTAGATCTCTGCAGTTCATCCAGAGTGATCATGGGCCTCTTGGCTGCATCTCTGATCAGTCTTCTCCTTGTATGAGCTGAAAGTTTAGAGGGACGGCCAGGTCTTGGTAGATTTGCAGTGGTCTGATACTCCTTCTATTTCAATATTATCGCTTGCACAGTGCTCCTTGGGATGTTTAAAGCTTGGGAAATCTTTTTGTATCCAAATCCGGCTTTAAACTTCTTCACAACAGTATCTCGGACCTGCCTGGTGTGTTCCTTGTTCTTCATGATGCTCTCTGCGCTTTTGACGGACCTCTGAGACTATCACAGTGCAGGTGCATTTATACGGAGACTTGATTACACACAGGTGGATTGTATTTATCATCATTAGTAATTTAGGTCAACATTGGATCATTCAGAGATCCTCACTGAACTTCTGGAGAGAGTTTGCTGCACTGAAAGTAAAGGGGCTGAATAATTTTGCACGCCCAATTTTTCAGTTTTTGATTTGTTAAAAAAGTTTGAAATATCCAATAAATGTCGTTCCACTTCATGATTGTGTCCCACTTGTTGTTGATTCTTCACAAAAAAATACAGTTGTATATCTTTATGTTTGAAGCCTGAAATGTGGCAAAAGGTCGCAAAGTTCAAGGGGGCCGAATACTTTCGCAAGGCACTGTACATAGACATGGAATCACTGGCCACTTTAATAATGGAATACTAGTCACTTTAATAATGTTTACATACTGCTTTACTCATCTCATATGTATATACTTATTCTATTCTACTGTATTTTAGTCAATGCCACTCTGAATTTGCTCGTCCTAATATTTATATATTTATATTTCTTTATTACATTCTTTTACTTTTAGATTGTTTGTGTATTGTTGTGAATTGTTAGATACTACTGCGCTGTTGGAGCTAGGAACACAAGCATTTCGCCACACCCGCAATAACATCCACATATTTGTATGTGACCAATACAATTTGATTTGACTTGAACATTTGCTAAGAAACATGGTGAAAGTGTCCGTAACTAGATCTTGGTCGGTCCCAAATCTGAAGAGATGAAAACCACTCCCCATTAGATAAAAGCAGTGGAACATGAAGGAAGGTTAGAACCTACCAGTTGGCAGTCTCTGCCTTGTTGATGTCTCCTTCTGGTCAGCAAGGATATGAAATGGGAACTACTAGAAAGTAAACAATTTTAGTGAATTCATACAGTTCAAAGTCAGGCAATGAGAGCTATTGGATGGCTGTGCTCAAGGCACTCAGTCAGTAGGACTGACCTAAGATCAGTCATGTCACTGTTCAAGAGGTATAACTAGAGGCAGTTTATTGGTTTACAGCTGATTGAGGGACAGCAGACGATGGTACATCTTCTGCTAATTGAGTCCCACACCAACAGTAATCGGATCAGGAACTCTGTACTCTTTATCAATTATTTACTGAGCAGTCTCATTTAGAAGGGAAAGTGGCTATTGAACATATTTACCTTGGACTCGTCAAAGGTCAAGGTTTCTAATTGTCAATGCAATCGGAGTCGTGTTCATTAGGCACCGTAATGGAAAACATCTTGCAACGGAAAACTAAAATGAGCCTTTCTTATTGGATCAGTTACTTTCTCCTTGTTTCAGTCCGTTTGGTGCCTAATGAACATGACCCAGGTCTCTTCAAGCAATAGGGCATTACCAAAGATAAAATGCAGCATGTCTGTTAATTATAACCTCAGTTAAAGGCCCCAGAGGTTTTCCTGGTCAAGGTCATGTACAGTAGTCATGAGAAAACCCTGGCCTTATATGCTGTAAGCCAAGGATCATCAACTAGATTCAGCTGCGGGACAATTTTTTTCTGGAGTGGATGGTCGGAGGGCCGGAACATGATTGCAAATTGGCCCAAACAAATATGTTTGACTAAAACATAAGCATTTCAAACGTTGCTTACATTTGTATACAATCATGTGTCTGTCTATTATGCGTGGGAATACTTGGGAACAGATTTCTCAAATTAAAATAACTTGGGGCTGGCTGATTTCCTGGTGTTTTTACAGTCTTTTATGTCCAACAATGAAAATTCCACACAAAAAAAGTTCATTTTTCTTGCTCAGAAAATAAAACCGAATTCGGCCCACGGGCCTCCAGCTGGGGATGTATGGGGATATTAAGATGTCTCTCAATAAGCAACATGTTATACATTCATTTATGGACATAACTCTAAATATACACGTCAGCCATAATGCCATCTTGGGGTATAGAGGATATTCTCTCACTGAGGTACAATGCAGAATAACAAGGTTTGTGCCCAAGCTGTGACATCAGACAGTAATTTAAAGCCGGAACACAACATGACAGCGTCCTCTTAGGCGCCCAGCACAAACGGTAAAACCCCTTCTACAGGACATGTAAAAAAAACTTCTACAGGACATGTAAAAAATAAACTTCTACAGGACATGTAAAAAAAACTTCTACTGGACATGTAAAAAACCCTTGTACAGGACATGTAAAAAAAAACTTATACAGGACATGTAAAAACCCCTTCTACAGGACATGTAAAAACGGTAAAAAAGCCTTCTACAGGACATGTAAAAAAACCTTCTACAGGACATGTAAAAACCCCTTCTACAGGACATGTAAAAAACCCTTCTACAGGACATGAAAAAAAAACTTCTTCAGCACATGGAAAAAAACCTTCTACAGGACATGTAAAAACCCCTTCTACAGGACATGTAAAAAAAACTTCTACTGGACATGTAAAAACGGTTAAAAAAAAACGTCTACAGGACATGTAAAAACCCCTCCTACAGGACATGTAAAAAAAACTTATACAGGACATGTAAAAACGGTAAAAAAAAAAAAAACTTCTACTGGACATGTAAAAAAACCTTCTACAGGACATGTAAAAAAAAAAATTCTACAGGACATGTAAAAACCCCTTCTACAGGACATGTAAAAAAAACTTCTACTGGACATGTAAAAAGCCCTTCTACAGGACATGTAAAAAAAAAACTTCTACAGGACATGTAAAAAACCCTTCTTACAGGACATGTAAAAACCTCTTCTACAGGACATGTAAAAAAAAAAAACTTCTACAGGACATGTAAAAATCCCTTCTACAGGACATGTAAAAACTGTAAAAATAAAAAAAACTTCTACAGGACATGTAAAAACCGCTTCTACAGGACATGTAAAAAAAACCTTCTACAGGACATGTAAAAAAAAAACTTCTACAGCACATGTAAAAAACCCTTCTACAGGACATGTAAAAACCCCTTCTACAGGACATGTAAAAAAAACTTCTACTGGACATGTAAAAACGGCAACAAAAAAAAACTTCTACAGGACATGTAAAAAACCCTTCTACAGGACATGTAAAAACTGTAAAAAAAAATGTACTGGACATGTAAAAACACCTTCTGCAGAACATGTAAAAACTGTAAAAAAAAAAACTTCTGCAGGACATGTAAAAACCCCTTCTACTGGACATGTAAAAAAAAATCTACTGGACATGTAAAAAACGCTTCTACAGGATATGTAAAAAAAACTTCTACAGGACATGTAAAAAAACTTATACAGGACATGTAAAAACCCTTCTACAGGACATGTAAAAACTGTAAAAAAAAAAAATGTACTGGACATGTAAAAACACCTTCTGCAGAACATGTAAAAACTGTAAAAAAAAAAAAACTTCTACAGGACATGTAAAAACCCCTTCTACTGGACATGTAAAAACTGTAAAAAAAAAACAAACTTCTACAGGACATGTAAAAAACACTTCAACTGGACATGTAAAAACGGTAACAAAAAAAAAAAACTTCTACAGGACATGTAAAAACCCCTTCTACAGGACATGAAAAAAACCCTTCTACAGGACATGTAAAAACTGTAAAAAAAAAAAAAAAATGTACTGGACATGTAAAAACACCTTCTGCAGAACATGTAAAAACTGAAGAAGAAAAAAAATTCTACAGGACATGTAAAAAACCCTTCTACAGGACATGTAAAAACTGTAAAAATACCTTCTACAGGACATGTAAAAAAAACTTATACAGGACATGTAAAAAACCCTTCTACAGGACATGTAAAAAGAGCTTCTACTGGACATGTAAAAAACCCTTCTACAGGACATGTAAAAAAAAAACTTCTACAGCACATATAAAAAAAACTTTAAAAAAATATATATAATGGACATGTAAAAACCGCTTATACAGGACATGTAAAAAAAACTTCTACAGGACATGTAAAAACAAAAAATCTACAGGACATGTAAAAAACCCTTCTACAGGACATGTAAAAACCCCTTCTACTGGACATGTAAAAAAAAAAATCTACTGGACATGTAAAAACCGCTTCTACAGGATATGTAAAAAAAACTTCTACAGGACATGTAAAAAAAACTTATACAGGACATGTAAAAACCCTTTCTACAGGACATGTAAAAAAACTTCCACAGGACATGTAAAAGCCCCTTCTACAGGACATGTAAAAACCCCTTCTACAGGACATGTAAAAAAAACATCTACTGGACATGTAAAAAACCCTTCTACAAGACATGTAAAAAACCCTTCTACAGCACATATAAAAACAACTTCTACAGGACATGTCAAAACCCCTTCTACAGTACATGTAAAAAAACCTTCTACTGGACATGTAAAAGCGGTAAAACCCCCTTCTACAGGACATGTAAAAACCCCTTCTACAGGACATGTAAAAAAAAACTTCTACAGGACAAAAAAACCCTTCTACAGGACATGAAAAAAAAAATTCCACAGGACATGTAAAAAACCCTTCTACAGGACATTTAAAAAGCCTTCTACAGGACATGACATGTAAAAAAAACATCTACTGGACATGTAAAAAACCCTTCTACAGGACATGTAAAAAACCCTTCTACAGGACATGTAAAAACCCCTTCTACAGGACATGTAAAAAACCCTTCTACAGGACATGTAAAAACTCCTTCTACATGACATGTAAAAAAAACTTCTACTGGACATGTAAAAAAAACCTTCTACAGGACATGTAAAAAAAACTTCTACTGGACATGTAAAAAAAAACTTCTACAGGACATGTAAAAAACCCTTCTACAGGACATGAAAAAAAAAATTCCACAGGACATGTAAAAAACCCTTCTACAGGACATTTAAAAAGCCTTCTACAGGACATGTAAAAACCCCTTCTACAGGACATGTAAAAAAAACATCTACTGGACATGTAAAAAACCCTTCTACAGGACATGTAAAAAACCCTTCTACAGCACATATAAAAAAAACTTCTACAGGACATGTAAAAACCCCTTCTACAGGACATGTAAAAAACCTTTCTACTGGACATGTAAAAACGGTAAAACCCCCTTCTACAGGACATGTAAAAACCCCTTCTACAGGACATGTAAAAAAACCTTCTACATGACATGTAAAAAAACTTCTACTGGACATGTAAAAAAAAACCTTCTACAGGACATGTAAAAAAACCTTCTACTGGACATGTAAAAAAACCTTCTACAGGACATGTAAAAAACCCTTCTACAGGACATGTAAAAAACCCTTCTACTGGACATGTAAAAACGGTAAAACCCCCTTCTACAGGACATGTAAAAACCCCTTCTACAGGACATGTAAAAAAAACTTCTACAGGACATGTAAAAAATGTAAAAATAAAAACTTCTACAGGACATGTAAAAAACCCTTCTACAGGACATGTAAAAAAAACTTCTACTGGACATGTAAAAACGGTAAAACCCCCTTCTACAGGACATGTAAAAACCCCTTCTACAGGACATGTAAAAAAAACTTCTACAGGACATGTAAAAACTGTAAAAATAAAAACTTCTACAGGACATGTAAAAAATCCTCCTACAGGACATGTAAAAAACCCTTCTACTGGACATGTAAAAAACCCTTCTACAGGACATCTAAAAAAAACCTTCTACAGCACATATAAAAAAAACTTTAAAAAAATAAATATATATAATGGACATGTAAAACCGCTTATACAGGACATGTAAAAAAACTTCTACAGGACATGTAAAAACAAAAAATCTACAGGACATGTAAAAAAACATTCTACAGGACATGTAAAAACCCCTTCTACTGGACATGTAAAAAAAAAATCTACTGGACATGTAAAAACCGCTTCTACAGGAAATGTAAAAAAAACTTCTACAGGACATGTAAAAACCCTTTCTACAGGACATGTAAAAAAAAACTTCCACAGGACATGTAAAAACCCCTTCTACAGGACATGTAATAAACCCTTCTACAGGACATGTAAAAACCCCTTCTACAGGACATGTAAAAAAAAACATCTACTGGACATGTAAAAAACCCTTCTACAGGACATGTAAAAAACCCTTCTACAGCACATATAAAAAAAACTTCTACAGGACATGTAAAAACCCCTTCTACAGGACATGTAAAAAACCCTTCTACTGGACATGTAAAAACGGTAAAACCCCCTTCTACAGGACATGTAAAAACCCCTTCTACAGGACATGTAAAAAACCCTTCTACAGGACATGTAAAATCCCTTCTACATGACATGTAAAAAAACTTCTACTGGACATGTAAAAAAACATTCTACAGGACATGTAAAAAAACCTTCTACTGGACATGTTAAAAAAAATTCTACTGGACATGTAAAAAACCCTTCTACAGGACATGTAAAAAAACTTCCACAGGACATGTAAAAACCCCTTCTACAGGACATGTAAAAAAAAAATCTACTGGACATGTAAAAACCGCTTCTACAGGATATGTAAAAAAAACTTCTACAGGACATGTAAAAACCCCTTCTACAGGACATGTAAAAAACCCTTCTACAGGACATGTAAAAAAAACATCTACAGGACATGTAAAAAAAAACTTCTACAGGACATGTAAAAAAAACTTCCACAGGACATGTAAAAACCCCTTCTACAGGACATGTAAAAAACCCTTCTACAGGACATGTAAAAAAAACATCTACAGGACATGTAAAAAAAACCTTCTACAGCACATATAAAAAAAACTTCTACAGGACATGTAAAACCCCTTCTACAGGACATGTAAAAAACCCTTCTACTGGACATGTAAAAACGGTAAAACCCCCTTCTACAGGACATGTAAAAACCCCTTCTACAGGACATGTAAAAAACCCTTCTACAGGACATGTAAAATCCCTTCTACATGACATGTAAAAAAACTTCTACTGGACATGTAAAAAAACATTCTACAGGACATGTAAAAAAACCTTCTACTGGACATGTAAAAAAAAATTCTACTGGACATGTAAAAAACCCTTCTACAGGACATGTAAAATCCATGTAAAAAAAACTTCTACATGTAAAACCCCTTCTACAGGACATGTAAAAAACCCTTCTACTGGACATGTAAAAACGGTAAAACCCCCTTCTACAGGACATGTAAAAACCCCTTCTACAGGACATGTAAAAAACCCTTCTACCTGTAAAATCCCTTCTACATGACATGACTTCTATGGACATGTAAAAAAAAATTCTACTGGACATGTAAAAAACCCTTCTACAGGACATGTAAGAAAACTTCCACAGGACATGTAAAAACCCCTTCTACAGGACATGTAAAAAAAACTTCTACAGGACATGTAAAAACTGTAAAAATAAAAACTTCTACAGGACATGTAAAAAATCCTTCTACAGGACATGTAAAAAACCCTTCTACAGGACATGTAAAAAACCTTCTACAGGACATGTACAAAACCCTTCTACAGGACATGTGAAAACCCCTTCTACAGGACATGTAAAAAAAAAACTTCTACAGGACATGTAAAAACAACTTCTAAAGGACATGTATTTTTTTTTTTATATAGGACATGTAAAAAAACTTCTACAGGACATTTAAAAACCCTTCTACAGGACATGTAAAAAAAAAAAAAACTTCTACAGGACATGTAAAAAACCCTTCCACAGGACATGTAAAGAAAACTTCTACAGGACATGTAAAAAACCCTTCTACAGGACATGTAAAAAAAACTTCTACAGGACATGTAAAAAACACTTCTACAGGACATATAAAAAAAAACTTCTACAGGACATGTAAAAAAAACTTCTAAAGGACATGTATTTTTTTTTATATAGGACATGTAAAAAAAACTTCTACAGGACATGTAAAAACCCTTCTACAGTAGATGTAAAAAAAAAAACTTCTACAGGACATGTAAAAAACCTTTCTACAGGACATATAAAAAAAAACTTCAACAGGACATGTAAAAACCCATAGACTGTCAGTCAGGTGAGAGGCCACCGACTCTCCCCAAGACAATACATTGTGATATTTTTAAAGAGGGGTGGCTATCACCAGGGCTTTCTCAGCTTCCCAAATGTTTGATCTGTGGAGACTCATTGCTTAGCCCTTCCTTCTTTCACCCACCCCTTTGCACCCCACTGCGTCCACCCATCTTCTCCAAATCATGATATGTCCTCGTCTACTCCAACCACCCAGGGCAAAGACATCGGACAGACAACAATTAACTATAGGCTCGAAATGAAGCTTTCTGCTTAGTTGACTGAATACTGTTCCAGGGAGGTTGAGCAGCATTCCCCTGACTAACTAGGGCTGTTACAGTGAGGGGTGGGGATAAAACATTAAACTGACACCTCCATTATCCCTGGGTGTAAGTTAATTCATTTTTGTATTTTTTATTTGTTTTGTTAAGTGTGTTGAGACGTTTTATAAATACACTAGCTAAGGATGCTAACACTGCTGTGTTAGCTATGCTATCACCACAGTGTTAGATAAGTGGATCATTTTGCATTGTCATGTCATCAGGTTTTTCATTTATGATTCAAATTTGGGGGATTTTTTCCTCAAGCTGTACAGTCTTAGTGGCTTGGCACTGGCCATAAAACAATTCAACCTTGACCCCCTGGCACTCAATGACAAAACGGGCTTTAATGGTGAATTCTGTCTGAGCGATAATCATCCCTCCGTTTAATACCTCTTCAAACTTGTGGCAGCCTTTTTTCATAAGCCTTTTTTTCACCATTTCAATTAATGAGTCCATTTTTTGGCAGACAACATTAAGGATATATACTGAACAAAAATATAAACCCAATATGTAAAGTGTTGGTCCCATGTTTCATGAGCTGAAATAAAAAAAAGTGTATTTCTTATAAAATTTGTGCCCAAATTTGATTACATCCCTGTTAGTGACCATTTCTTCTTTGCCAAAATAATCCATCCACGTGACAGGTGTGGCATATCAAGAAGCTGATTAAACAGCATGATCATTACACAGGTGCACCTTGTACTGGGGACAATAAAAGGCTTGAGGGACCGTGCAATTGGCATGCTGACTGCAGGAATGTCCACCAAAGCTGTTGCCAGAGAATTTAATACCCATCTGTCAGGGATGTAACCTTCTAACCCCATCCCTTGCTTTCAAGTCTCCTCTCAACACCCTAAAAAACAGCAGAAACAAGATACAGAAGAATATTTTTGATCGAGAGAGATACTTAACAACCTTATTACTAGTGGCAGTGGCCTTGCACTGTACTGTAAACCCAAACAGACAGAGTCAGGTGCGGTGCAGCAACCACGACCTGTCGGATCCGTCCACCATCCATAGTCAGGGTATTCACTCTGCCTTTGAGTGAGAAAGATTATATTAGCAGAGTTGATTTATGGACAACAGAAAGCTTGTGTGTGTGTGAGTGTGTGTGATTCCGCTGTGATTCCAAGCGTTCCCAGTCATTCCCAGACGCAAAGCCTCTTGATACTCTGTTAGCCCTGAGGTGTAACGTTTAATAATATACTGCTTCTGTCACTGCTCTCTCTTTTTTCTCGCTCTCTGTGCAAATACATTACATTCAGCTACAACTTTCCAATATTTATGTGAGTGGAAGGATAGAAAGGAGAGAGAGAATGAGAGAGAGAGAGAATGAGAGAGAGAGAGAGAGAGAGAGAGAGAGAGAGAGAGAGAGAGAGGGAAACTATACATTGATTAAAAGCCTCAGATAGTCCATCCAATATTGCCCTGAAGAACATCAGTTATTTTGCATTCTGACACAGCGATTGATAACTGGTAAATGTGTGCGGGAATGACAAATGCAGATAGAAACAGGCTTTGACAAAAATGATAACAGCATCGGTCTCGGGGGGCGACGGAGGTATGAGCGGAGGCTGTTTAAAATATTTAATCATTTTATGAAGGCTGCAAGATGTTGTTTGACCCTGGAGGAGTGTGAATGTCATGCGGATCATAAATTGCCAAGACTTTGAAGTAAAACAGATCATGGGGGGGGGGGTGTATTACAATTTTATAGATGGTACATTACAATTTTCATCTATTATTTTGTCTGGACCCCTGTCTTGAGGATATAGAAAATAATCTATTCACAGGCAAGATGCGGAAAGGGCATGATATGAAAGCTATTTGCACTGGTGCTATCGTTATCAAATATTAAGAACAGAGTCAATACAAGGTTGTTGTCCGCTTTCTAGCCAATAGGCAAGATGGTAAGAAAAAGACACAATATATATGTATTTGTGACAAACTACAAAGCAATCTGAAAATGTTAACAAAACAGGAGGAATTTCATTCCACTGGGGTGACATAATTACTTACAATATTGAACTTCCAGACATGTCAAGCCATATGGCACATGGCGGAACCCTGCAAATGAAAACAGTGGGAAATATTAAAGAATTCCAATCCCCCTTCCTCCCCACCTCCCCAATTCCAAAGACCCCTATAAGTGAACAGGGTCATGTTCATTGAGGTTTGCATAGGAAAACATTTTGCAACGTGAAATGAAAATGAGCGTTTCTTATTAGACAAGTCCAGGAAATCCTTCCCTGTTTCAGGCAGTTTTTTTCCCATTTGGTGCCAAATGGACATGATCCTGATCTTTATCTTGTCTAGCATGGTATTTGGGGAAATTAGCCCCCGAAACATCGTCCATTACAATCCTCTTATCAAAGTCTGATGTCTGAGAAGCAACAGACAATTAAGAGGTGGCCACTAATGAAGGAGATTAAGGACTCATATTAAAAACATTAAGGAGTGAAGGAGTTCTGTACCTTGGGTACAGACAAAGGAGATAATACATACATTTGCCAAGTGTTGACATGGCAAAATGATGTACCTGTTTTCGACAATGAATTAGACCGTCCAGTAAATCATACATTGATGACAATGTAATTACGTACTTGGATTCCAGACTTTATGATTTGTGTGGAGAGAGAGAGAGAGAAGGGTAGACGCAGGAAAACCTGGCTCCCTGTAGAGGAAAGGCTCTGCAACCACTGCACAACAGCAGAACCTGAGACGGAGCTGCATTTCCTGACAAAATGTCAAAAATATAAAACAATTAGAGACTGGCATTTTCCCAAATTTGAAACCCTTATTCAAAGACCTCTCTGATGAGGATAGGCTACCCGTCCTGTTGGGGGAGGACACAGAGAGCTGTGGGTTGGCAGCGCACTACATTGCTGCTTGCCATAAGTTGAGGGACAGTGTCTGAACGGACCAATCAACCTGCACATGTACTCTACTGTATGCTTATTGTTATTGTTGAATGTATGGTTATTTTGACCCTCATTTTTATGTATTTATATTGTACATATCCAAAATAAGCGTTTGGCAATATGTACATTGTTACGTCATGCCAATAGAGCAAATTGAATTGAGAGAGAGAGAGAGAGAGAGAGAGAGAGAGAGAGGGGGAGAGAGAGAGAGAGAGAGAGAGAGAGAGAGAGAAGGAGAGAGAGAGAGAGAGAGAGAGAGAGAGAGAGAGAGGGGGGGGGGGGGGGAGAGAGAGAGACAGAGAGAGAGAGAGGGGGAGAGAGAGAGAGAGAGAGAGAGAGAGAGAGAGAGGGGGGGGGAGAGAGGGGAGAGAGAGAGGGGGAGAGAGAGAGAGAGATAGAGAGAGGGGGAGAGAGAGAGAGAGAGAGAGAGAGAGAAAGAGAGAGAGAGGGGGAGAGAGAGAGAGAGACATTAATAAAGACAGTTAAACTGGAAGGTGCGTCTGAAAGGCATGTCACCACATACAGCACCGCAAATATTAAAGAGGACTCAACGTCTTGAGCCGGGTTCAGGAGACACTTTACAAGGATTTGGCTTAGCCTCTTAAGAACTTAATTGACAACTGAGACCCAAACAAACACTTCCACAATAGTTACCCGTCAACTGTTCAGGACACCATCATTGCAAGTTAGGTATTATTTAAGTTTAGGAAGGAACATTTTAATGGACTATTTAAGTCTACTTTTCCTTCATCTTAATTTAATCCTGTCCAGTTTGTAGCAGTATTTGGGTGAGCACACACAGAACATTTCTAATTAATTTCAAACATCAATTGCAAATGTAATGAATGGCATACATAATTGCAAATGCAATGGCATATATAATTGTTTAATCTTGTAAACCAGGGTTTGGTCCCAATTCCATTTAATTGCAGGAAGTAAACTGGAATTTGATCAACTGAATTGACTCAATTGAAATGGAATTGACCCCAATCTATTTATCATCATTGTTGTCTCTCCTCTGTACCATCCTTTTTCCAAGACACGGGAACATTCCCCGGTGCCAATACTCTCTGTTTCTCGCCAGCAGCCCAGTTTTGTAGCACTTGCTGTGCCAGTTGGTGGCGTTTGTTGGCCCTTCTAGGTGCGTACACACATACTGTGTCCTTGAAAACGTTGTGCTCTTTCCACTCACACCTGCAAAAGCTGTCATGCTGGCTCTTGTCACATGTCTCCTAATGTTACTACACATGCTGTGGAAGGTCACCGAAGAGGAGAGGCAGACAAGACAGTCGGTCGTACACCAAACCTATTTACAGGATGAATCAGACCAGGTTTTAATATGGTATGTGTTTTCTTTCAAATACTTTAGCTGTGCTTTATTGAGCTTGCCTGGTGCAATGGAAATACTGGAATAGTACAGAAAATGCCAATCAATCTTTATAATCTATGCTATGGCAATGGGTGGTGAATTGGTATGGTGTTTGCGAAATCAATTAGATTTCTGATTCAATGACCCAAATCAAAAATACTGTAGACAACTTAATATGAACTTCTAGGTAATACTATTGAGCAAGACAAAGGGTAATTTATTAATTTTCAGTTCAATCTTTACACTACTGTTTGTATTAGACAGTTTCGGTTCAGTATTCCTCTTTGAATTCAGCACATTAGGGCCATAAAGCCAAAGCAAATTGTTCCAATAACTATAATCCAACACTGGTAGTAAAGTATTGCCTGTCAGTTTTT
The DNA here is from genome assembly GCF_045791955.1 of Oncorhynchus clarkii lewisi. NCBI lineage: Eukaryota > Metazoa > Chordata > Actinopteri > Salmoniformes > Salmonidae > Oncorhynchus > Oncorhynchus clarkii. The sequence continues at coordinate 29,251,190 of NC_092178.1, read as the reverse complement.
CATCATCTTAACTCTAATTTGATACACCCCAAAGTAATCTCCAATTTAAGCTATTTCGAGACTGCAGAGCTTCTTCTGAGAGAGAGAGAGAGAGAGAGAGAGAGAGAGAGAGAGAGAGAGAGAGAGAGTACACACAATCAAAAGTTCAAAATGTACTCCAGGCATCTTCAGTATGACGCACATTGCATTTTTAGAACTCCATCACTTACAGTAGGAGGACAACTCTACAACTTCACAGCCAATCCCTCACCCTTTTCTCTATTACCTTTCTTTCTTTCCTCTCATTCCATCTCCATCTACGCTTCACACCTTCACACGTCTCAACCTTTGTGCTGATACTCCATGGATCGACAGCAAGACACATGTATAGCATAGCTAGCTGACAGAAACATACTAGATGGGTGTTTTAGAGGGAAAAATAACCCCATGCACTCCACGACCAAGTGCCTTTAACCAGTCAGTAACACAGCCGGGTGCCATGGCAGCCCCATGCCCTTAATAGCGGCAGCTGTCAACGCAGACAAGGTTGCTGAACTCGAGACAAGCCTGTCAAGAACTCTGGGGCTGTGACTAGCAGAACCACTATTGAATGTAAACATGAGTAGCCATTTGTACAAGCTGGGTGGGTTTGGCTGAGAAACGACCATCTTTCTTTCAAAGCTGGCTCGAAGCCAGACCATAGTGCGGTTTACTTATTGACATGTCTAGGACTTGGTCGGCTTGTCTTAGTTGTAATTTACTGTTCTGAATCGGTCTGACTGAAAAATGTGTTACACTAGTCAAATGAGTGACATCAGGGGTTTGTTAAGAAGGTTCAAATATCCAAAACAATGCAGGTAGAAATCCTACGTCTATTCTATCTGAATGGTCTGTGACGTGGCACTCTTGAATTAGCCCCGTGTTTTAGACGGTTGTTCCTATGTGCTATCACAATGACTTTAGTCTTGTATAAAGAGCTAAACCATTGGTGGAAGTGACTGGTGTCTTTGCTTTGTTTCATTGTCCAGGGACAGCTTTCTACAGTTGTATTGCCTACACATACAAGCGCCACCTTGTTTTTACGGTGTACTGAACGTAACAATTTCAAATATTTTACTTTTACAGTTCATATGAGGAAATCAGTCATTTGAAATAAATGTATAACGCCCTAATCTATGGATTTCACTCGACTGGGAATACAGATCTGCATCTGTGGGTTACAGATACCTTATTAAACAAATAAATCTGCCTCACAATGGGTATTTTGTGCATTCAACTTACCAATCCACAAAATGCAATTGTGTTCGTTGTCCGTAGTTTATGCCTGCCCATATCATAACCCCATCGCCAGCATGGGGCACTCTGTTCACAATGTTGACGTCAGGAAACTGCTCTGCCACACGACGCCATACACATGGTTTCGGTACATACAGTAGTATCTGACATACCTTAATGTGGAATGGCAACCCTAAAACACCAATGACAACATGACGGTAAGATACTTCATATTAATTCCACAAAAAACATAAATTGTTTGCTATCAGTGTCTTCCCAGGGACAGGCGTTAAGCACAGTGACGCAGACAAAGGAAAGGAGACGTTAAATTAACGGGAATTGAGGCACAAAGATAAGTGAGAAGGGTATCAAATAAAAAAAAGGGTAAATAAAAATGCATGAAAATTGATTTGAAGTGGTGTTAGTTCCAATACAGAAAACCTAAAAAAAATGGGCTCACAAAAACGCCTCAGCAAAGCAAAATGGTACCATTAACAATATAATAGGATTATAGTTTATGTTTGTTTGTTATGGTGGATAAAGGAAATCGGGGTTAAGAGAAAAAAGCTTAACTCCACTCTGTTATCACTGCCTTGGAAAATTAGCGGCAGACAGAGATCATTTGCATATTCATTTATTGTTTTCGGAATTCACCTCTTTAATTAGACCTAGCATAGCGAACTAGCTATTGCCACCTATTTCAGCCAAACAGGCTGTAATAAACACGTACAAAAATCTGCTGCTTCTGGGGTGTCACTTCTAAATACAATTTATCATCAAACGTTTATGAATTTGCACGCCAATGATCAGAACTTGAGTAATGTGTGAGTGGGAGGTGATTTCTTCATGAATAACATCAAAGTTGAAGTGTGGACACTTAACACAACGTGGTTAAAAGAGGCATTATCTTTGAGTGTGTGTGTGTGTGTGTGTGTGTGTTTGTGCTCATGTGTTAATGCGCATCTTAAGTGGATAATTAAAAAGCCAAGTGGAATTGTCATTTGATTTTAATTATCGTGTACAACTTCTGACAGTCCTCGATACAACGTTACCAAAAAAGGCATATGGCTGAATACAAGAGGATAATGTGACAGGCTGTTAATTACAGACTTGGGTTATCATCATTCTCTGGGGATAAACATGGTTTACACCACTACACACCTACAGTAAATAGAGGCTGAGGACACACAGGCCGGAATTCAATTGTAGCAAAGGGAGTTTCAAAACACAGCGAAAGTAGACAAGAAGTAGATGCCTATACATGCCACAGCACGCAAAATGGCCAGAATGAACGCAAGTTGGTCAGGCTTGTCTTACATATTCAAGCCCCACCAATGCAACTAACTCAAAAACATTAGTCAAGTCGTTTTCAGATTCGCCATCTCCCTATTCAGCTGCACTTACTGTACAAATCCACACAAATTGTATGCCTACTGATGAGCTTTAAAGGTACCCAGGGCTCAGGGTAGATTCATCCTCTTGGAAACTGCAGATTCCATTGCTCAGATCCATTTGCATCCTTCGACCCCTTCGTTACACATCGCTGCTGGTCTAACTTGCTAGCGCTCTGTGGAGCTGCTATCAGAGGATATGACGGTCATTGATCTCAGTCTCTGGTGGCTAACCCGTTCTCCATTAGTGCTCCCCTCACCCGTTCTCCATTTGGGCTCCACTCACCATGTCGACTTTCCCCCACCATGGTTCGTCAATGTAATGACCTCTCTGGGCTCGTTTAGGAAAAAGCTGTGTTATCGAACATGACCGCATTTTCTCAGGTTTAAAATACAGACCTTGGTGAAAATGTAACCCCCCACACCCACCCAGCACCCCCAAGGCTTCCCCTGAAAGAGAACGATGAAGAGGGGCCTGGAGAAAAGAGAACGAAAAGAGGGGGGAGGTGAAAAAAAAAAACAGAGTGAGGCCGGCTAGACATCAGAAGATGGATATGATGGCAGGCGGTTTTGGCCTGTGCGTCACTCCACATCGCCTTGGCTACTGATCTGTTCTCCCGACACTGCCCGCCGAGCACATTTCCATCAAACTGATCAAAAAGCTCATCTGATGGCTCCAGGCACTGCTTGCTGTTAGGGCTTCATATTAACCATCTCCCAGACAACTAGGGTGGTGTAACACAGTCCTTTGAGTGTCCATGTATTATCAGAGAGTGAGATTATTGTTCTGGTGTGTGTGTGTGTGTGTGTGTGTGTGTGTGTGTGTGTGTGTGTGTGTGTGTGTGTGTGTGTGTGTGTGTGTGTGTGTGTGCGTGCGTGCGTGCGTGCATATACACCAGCGTTATTGTTGTTTGGATCTGAGTGTGTCATATTGAAAGCAATTAGTACAGCGAACAGGCCCCAAGGTGCGTTCAACCCGTCTCTTATCTCTCTCTCTCTCTCTCACACACACACACACACACACACACACACACACACACACACACACACACACACACACACACACACACACTCACTCACTCACACACACAACACTCTGTCTCCAGCAGACGAGGCTATGTGTGCTCCTGATGATAATGGTAATATTACAAGGCCCCAAGCAGAGGATTGGAATGGGCCTTGGTAATGACCCATTAAAGGAGAAGGAGAGTGGCAGCCATCTCTACACACTCAGTGAGCCATCATCATACTGTACACCTGGCATTAGATTGCAGTACCCTTACATAGCATACCACTGCTGTTTTAAAGGGGAGGGTTATGAGTACTAGTTGTACTGTAGGCTGATACGAACACTGATTTTGTTTGTTTTACCACTACAGAGTCAAATGGACGCACTATAGGGGTTTCGCTCTCTGATGACAGACCCTACATCCCAACAACCACGCACACATACACAAGCACATACACAAGCAGGCCGACACGCACACTCACACACACACACAATCACAAAGGACTACATTGAAATAACACAATAATCGCAACTCCATAGCAGCAGACAATAAGGTTCATGTTAAATCGATAGTTGCATGAATCAAAGGTAATGTTTTTAGCCTGTAAACGAAAAGGTGTTTAGCTGGCATCAGCTGGTAAACTTGCAGTAGCACGGATCAGTAAATTAATGGGGCCAGTACTTCCTCTATGACATCATAGAGTAATCAACTAAATTCATAGGTTACAACTCCGTCAAGCGGTCACGTCATTGTCACGTCATTGTTATGAACGTTCTTAAACCGCCCTCTGCCAGCGGCGCCATAGTGGTTCCCAAAAGTCTTGATTAACCCAATCATTCTGGACGGAGGCTAACTACTGTTTCATCTATACTGTACAAACATATAAACGCAACATGTAAAGTTTTGGTCCCATGTAATACAGTAATACATGACAGAAGACTGAAATAAAACAAAATCATTTGACATAGAAGAAATACATACATATATATTTTTATAATGTTTATTAATTATAAAATAATGGAAAAATGTTACTAACATTCCACCGATGAGGCCAGTAGGTCATTTGAATGCAGGAACGGGCTACATGAGCCATCCTCGATCTGAAACACGTCTTGTAGTCTTAAACACACCAGAAATCCTAAGTGAGGAAGCAAGGCCAAAAAGAGCTGGTTCAAAGATCCGTCTCATTTGCAAACGACTCATCACTAGAGTGTCAGCTATTGGCAGAGTGCAAGGTCAGTGCACTGTCCACATTCCCAACACATACTCCCGCACATGTAAAAGGGACATTCAGCTAGTTTTCTGAACTTTACACTGGATTTCTTAGTTTAAGTTGCTAGTAGACCACGGGGCAATTCGATAGCTTCCAATCAAGTTTTCAGGAAATGTTTTAACTCATAACAATTAAGTAAAATATAACATCCCATTACTTACATACACATACCATTTTTTTTCCCCCGATACATTGGCCCATAGAACTGATTTCAAAATGTAGGCTTTTTCGCAATGGTGTTGTGTGGCACTTCGTGACATATTTGATTTGTTGGCTCTCCGAAATGTGGCGTGTGTGTATATAAATAACAGAAGTGACTCGCCTATCAGTGATGTGTGTGTGTGTGTGTGTTTGGGGGTTGTGGATTTTTCCTCTGCATTGCTGTCTCGTTCCCCGCGTTCCCGCTGACATGTCTGATCAGAAAGTGATGACAGCCTATGATTGTCAAACAGCCTGTCGCTGAGTGACAGGTTGGCTTTGGCATACGCTAATGCTCTCCCTCTTTCCCCTCTTCCGCCTGTTTTTTGACACATCTCCTGGCAGTCGGGGTTTGGCTTAACTCGGAGTGAAAGTTATAAAACACAACAACAACAGACACACAGGCAGTGAGTGCACCACCAGTTGAACTCAATCGCTGTGTGTTGTTGTGCTGGGGGGAGTCGCATTCAATGTCGCACGTCAAAGTTCCCACTGTTAGGTGAAATGGAAGCCAGCGAAGATAGTGACACTGTGGAAGTCGCAGCCTGGGCTGGAGACAGAAAGACGGGTTTGGCGAGTGTCTTGCTCAACTCAAAATATGGCCTATACCCATCAAACTCAATGACTGGACAGCTAGGATACGTGCAGCACTTTCTAATAGTCAGTACAGAGTGTATTCCTGGATTGTGCACCTCCAGAGATGTCCACCATAACAAATATTATAAAAAGTGACAATGCTTGTGAATAATAACTGCCATCACTCGTTTCATTATTTAGTGTACCGCCCTACAGTCAAACAACCCTGTGTGCAGTATGTCAATGTCAACAACAATATGTGGTTAAAATCTGCTATGCTAATACAGGGGGCTTAACTTAGTCAATTGTGCTAGTCTTTGCTTTATATAGAACTGGCCATTGCATTGCTTCTAGTTATAACCAGGGCACAGTAGCTTCACTATCCAACCAGCTACAAGGAGGAGGATGCATAAATTAGAGTGTATCCTTCAGAAGGACTTAAGCCCCTCCCCTAACCCTAACACGGACGATGGAAGAATGTTTTTTTTTATAGAGGAATCCCAAAATATAAGTGGTAAAAAGAAATATAGCTGGTTGTGCCAGAAGATAAGTAGCTGGTTGTTTTTAAATGCGTGCACGCTTTTCTCCTGTGGGAAAACAACAGCTGATTCAAAGGGGGTGTTGTGGATTTCAAAACGGTTCCACGAAAGGGAGCCAATAGGACACACAAGGTTCCTTATTAGGAGGAGGCTATCGAGTCAAGGAGGACACTCCACTGTTTGCCAATTAACTTATTGACACTTTCCTCGACCACTCAACCGCTTATCGGTTTCCGGGTCACGGAGGAGAGAAGGACGGAGTAGTCGAGGAGAGAACCTATTTTTGCCCAATTGAGAATCTCAGCATCTCAGCATCTACGGGAGTAAGTCACGCCCACCACCCTTCTGATTGGTCCTCTGGTCAGCTGGGACTCTATGGTCAGAAGTGGTTTACTCTACTCATCTCCTCTCCTCACCTCCTCCCCTTCATCTTCACTGATCTGAAAACTAAGATTTGTTGTCTGCTCTTTAATGTCAGTACACATGAAAAAGCACAACGAACGTCATTGAAAGACATATTTTTTTATAAAGCACTTCCAAACGGGGACTTAAAATCAGCCGGCTATTTGCAGGGGAGCATCCCTGCATTTGATTAATCCATTCTGCTGTAATTGTGTTCAAGCTAACAACAACCTGATCACCTGGGAATCTAATTGACATGAAAAGTAGGTGTGACAACGTATTCTCAAAGTGTGACAAACTATAGGCCTCTGTCCCCTGCAAACTTTGTTGAAGTCAGCTCTGCTGCTGCCGTCGCAAGATCTGGGACACAGCAAACTCTCGGTGGAAATGTTAGGTAAGACAAAAGTGACAAGCCAGCATCCATCCCCTCTTCAACATGTCTATTTATATTTATATTCATATTCATGAGCTATCGGACCATCGTGTAGCCATGCATTTAGTGTTATTGCTAGTGGTGAACTTCAGCCTCTCCCCTGCCACCTGACAGAGAACGACGACTCTAGCTGAGTGACAAAGGACCAGCAGTTCCGTGTGCTAAATCATCGACCCTGATGTAGGTGCGGCAGAAGGGAAGGAATTTCATCTGGGGGATTCTCCCCTTCACTTTGGGCATTAAGTGGATTGTTTGTTCCCCTATTAATAGATATCTTAAAGACATACAGAGCCTTCAGAATGTATTCACACCCCTTTACTTTTTCCACATTTTGTTGTGTTACAGCCTGAATAAAACAAATATTTAATTGAGGTTTTGTGTCACTGATCTACACACAATACCCCCATAATGTAAAAAGGTAATTATGTGTGCGGAACATTTTCTAAATTAATAAAAAATGTCATGTCTTGAGTCAATAAGTATTCAACCCCTTTGCTATGGCAAGCCTAAATAAGTGCAGGAGTAAAAATATGCTTAACAAATCACATAAGTTGCATGGAGTCATTCTGTGTTCAATAATAGTGGTTAACATGATTTTTGAATGACTACCCCATCTCTGTACCCCACACATACAATTATATGTAAGGTCCTTCAATCTAGTAGTGAATTTCAAGCACAGATTCAACCACAAAGACCATGGAGGTTTTCCAATGCCTCGCAAAGAAGGGCATATAATGTATATTTTGTAAAGGAGATGTTGGATATCCCTTTGAGCATGGTGAAGTTATTGATTAGGCTTTGGATGGTGTATCAATATACCCAGTCACTACAAAGATACAGGCATCCTTCCTAACTCAGTTGATGGAGAGGAATGAAACTGCTCAAGGACTTCACTGTGAGGCCAATAGAGATTTTAAAACAGTTAAGAGTTTAATTAATGGTTGTGATATGAGAAAACTGAGGATGGATCAACAACATTGTAGATACTAACCTAAATGACAGAGTGAAAAGAAGGAAGCTTGTACATAATACATAATTGTACAAAAGATTCATCCTGTTCGCAACAAGGCACTTAAGCAATTCTGCCAAAGTTGTTGCAAAAAAAATAAAAGTGTTATGTTCAGGGCAAATCCAGCACAACACATCACTGACTACCACTTCATATTTTCAAGCATGGTGGTGCCTGCATCATGTTATGGGAATGCTTGTCATCGGCAAGGTCTAGCGAGTTTTTTAGGATGAAAAGGAACAGAATACAGCTAAGCACAGGCAACATCCTAGAAGAAAATCTGGTTCAGTCTTCTTTCCAATAGACACTGGGAGACAAATTTAACTTTCAGCAGGACAATAACTCAAAACACAAGGACAAATCTACACTGGAGTTGCTTACCAAGATTACATTAAATGCTCCTGAGTGGCCTAGTTACAACTTTTAAAATCTTTGGCAAGGCTTTCTAGCAATGATCAACAACCAACTTGACAGAGCTTGAAGAATTTTAAAAACAATAATGGGAAAATATTGTACAATCCAGGTGTGCAAAGCTCTTAGAGACTTACCCAGAAAGACTCAGCTGTAATCGATGCCAAAGGGGATTCTAACATGTATTGTCTCAAAGGGTGAATACCCATCTAATCAAGATATAGTAGTTGTATTTTTCATAACTGTTTAAAATAAATGTTAGAATATGTCTTCCACTTTGACATTACAGAGTATTTTCTGTAGATTGTTGACCAAAAATGACAATTCAATCAATTTTAATCCCACTATGTAACACAACAAAATGTGTAAAAAGTGATGGGGTGTGAATATTTTCTGAAGGAACTGTATGTGTCTGATAGTTGCCGTCAAACTGTCGGCCGAGTTCCGCAGTTGTGCCGGTTAATTTACGGCCTCCCATTTGAACTCACCTCGTGACCCTGCAAAAAGAAATGAGCATTGGGTCTGTGTGGAGAAGTCGTGAGCTGTAAGATACAGTTTGCTTAACTAAATCACTAACATTTTCCTTAATATGGGAAAGCACAATATCGAGGAATTTGCACTTACCTTCATTTCGGTTCAAAGGTCACCCTCTGAATTGTAATGATGATCTCAGTTCTCATCATACACTCGTCTTGTTACCCTTGATGAGGTCATAAGGAAGCCTCTCCAGTCCCCACAAAATGACCCTTCCCCCTCTAGAGTCTTGTTACTACATCAGAGAGAGGAGAGCCAACCATGTACATGACCCCAAAAACCATGTACATGACCCCAGGTATACATTATGCATAGATAGACTGATGGATGAGGATGGAGAAGAAACAGTGTACCTTCAAAGTGACATGACGGCCGACAATGTCAATGATGTCGGCAGCACCAGCAGCAGTGATAGATATAAACGTTTCTGAATCAATTTCAAATCGATAGGACATGTCTGTACATGCTGTGAGTGCATCCGGCTGGACGCAAGTGAGGTTTAGTCTGCTTCTCAGCATGGATGCATGACAATGAATCACTATTATCGTTGACTTTTGTTTTGTGTGTGATGGATATTGTATGAATATTTTAATGTTGCGATTGTCGCTCTCATGACAAGTGAATGTTATGAACATGAGACCGACTGGGACTGCAGAGGTAGAAGTCATGACCATTGCTGTTCCGATAGGGAAACATACTGTAAATTTGATCAGTCAGTGTTGTTGTTGACTTTGAGTTGTTGTTGACTACCAATAAGGACACTGCAGTTATGGAAAGTGTGTATGACTACCTATCTAGACCTTTGAAGTAGAAATCTCTATCCCCCATCTCCTCCCATCATCCCTCTGGAGTCCCTTCCCTGCGAGAATCCACCTGACAGCGCTGCTGTACATAGAAACGCCTTCACCTCTCAACATTATGCGGATGCATCGTCCGTGGGTCGAGTGAGCCTCCTCCGACATGTGTCAGCAGCTCGCAGGTTTTTGGCTAATGATGCCGCACTGGCTAGACCGCTGCCCCTCCGTAGGCTCCCGCAACCAGGAAACAGCCGTCTTGCTGATTAAAAACAACCCCCCCCCCCCCCCCCAAAAAAAAAAGCAGGAGAGAACATGAACCACTGTCAAGTCGGACTTGATGAGGACACAAGATCTGTGTCACCTGAATTCACAGGCATAATTATGACAGCCAAGTTGTGATCGCCTGTCTGGGACGTGTCACTTTTTGGAGTTTGCGCTTATTCTCATGCAAATGTCAGGAATCAGGATTGGACAGAATGTGAATGAGACTCCACACGTTACGGGACCCACCACAATGTCCAAGGCTTATATACCAACCATGTGACAGTGGTTTCTCTTGTACCTCGGGGGGTTGGGAAACACATTGACATTAAAATCGGCAACCTGTGCCAGGAATAGTCTCAGGTAACAAGGGAATGTCGACAGAACCTCGGGCTTCGAGAAAGAGCGAGCCATCTCTCTTCCTCAGGCCCTAAAGGACAAATCTACATGTTCCTATACACAAAAGGGGAAAGAGCTATCTCTGTTATTACTAATGTACACAGGTGACTTTTTTCCTTCTCTTATCAATTTAACATTTGATTGCTAGAGGAATCCCACTGCAGCAGTAGTAGCTTTTGTTGCCCATGGAGGCCCTATGCAATTACAGACTGAAGAAATATCATTCAGCCTTGGTGCAATTCAATCATTTAGTCTCGAATGCATGGAAATGTATACTAATCTTACCACAATGCATGTGGACTGAGGGAAAAATACATAAATTAGACATAAAATGTATTTCTTCTCATTGTTTGTACATGATATGGTATATCCCTATCCGTGAGATGGTATATATCTCATCAGTCAGAAAGGATATAATGGCTTATTGAGTCATTTCAAGGTAAATTATAAGGAACAAAAATATAAACGCAACATGAAACAATTTCAAAGATTTTACTGAGTTACAGTTCATATAAGGAAATCAGTCAATTGAAATAAATGAATTGGGCCCTAAACTATGGATTTCACATGACTGGGAATACAGATATGCATGCCTCTGTTGGTCAAAGATACCTTAAAAAACTTAGGGGTGTGGATCAGAAAACCTGTCAGTATCTGGTGTGACCACCATTTACCTCATGCAGCGTGACACATCTCCTTTGCATAGAGTTGATCAGGCTGTTGATTGTGGCCTGTGGAATGTTGTCCCACTCCTCTTCAATGGCTCTGCGAAGTTGCTGGATATTGGCTGGAACTGGAACATGCTGACGGACACGTCGATCCAGAGCATCCCAAACATGCTCAATGGGTGACATGTTTGGTAAGTATCCAGGCCATGGAAGAACTGGGACATTTTCAGCTTCCAGGAAATGTGTACAGATCCTTGCGACATGGGGGAGTGCATTGTCATGCTGAAACATGAGGTGATTGCGGGGGATGATAGGCGCGACAATGAGCCTCAGGATCTTGTCACAGTATCTCTGTGCATTCAAATTGCCATTGATAAAATGCAATTGTGTTTGTTGTCCACAGCTTATGCCTGCCCATACCATAACCCCATCACCACCATGGCGTACACTGTTCACAGCGTTGACATAAGCAAACTGCTCGCCCACATGACGCCCTCCACGTGGTCTGTGGTCGTGAGACTGGTTGGACGTACTGCCAAATTCTCTAAAATGACATTGAAGGTGGCTTATGGTAGAGAAATGAACATTCAATTCTCTGGCAAAAGCTCTAGTGAACATTCCTGCAGTCAAAACTTGACACATCTGTGGCAGTGTGCTGTGTGACAAAACTGCACATTTTAGAGTGGTCGTTTATTGTGCCCAGCACAAGGTGCACCTGTGTAATGATTATGCTGTTTAATCGGCTTCTTGATATGCCACACCTGTCAAGTGGATGGATTATCTTGTCAAAGGATAAATGCTCACTAACAGGGATATAAACAAATGCACATAATTTGAGAGAAATACGATTTTTTGCACATATGGAACATTTCTGGGATATTCTATTTCAGCTCATGACACATGGGACCAACATATGTTGCGTTTATATTTTTGTTCAGTGTACAACAGCATTTAGACAAAATAAAGGTAAAATAAAAAGTTAAGCTATTCAACAATGAAGAGGTATGCTTTCAGTTACTTCCAACAGTGACTGATGCCAAAGCGAAGATGCTATAGCCTGTCATCACCACACACCTGCGGGCATCATCAAGAAAAAGTGTTTGATAGATTCAAAAACACAGTTTGGCAGCCATCATTATTCTCCAAAGAGAAGCTTTTGTCACATCTCCATTCTTCAGGAGCGTTAGCCTGATGAATAGCGGCTGAGCTCTATCTCTGAACACAGTTTACTTCTGACAGGGACACGACACTTTACAAGATGGCTCTATTTCTAGCAATGGAAGGAACACTGTCCGACATTAACTTTTTTGTTTTTGTTTTGAGACTTCATTTCCTATCTTCAGGCCTGAAGGCCAGGAAATGGAAAAGGATAGATCAGCATTACTCAACAGGCGAACTGTGGTGTGAATTCGAACCCAGAAGAGGCTCGCTCATAAGAGAGGCACAGGTCCTGACAAAAAAATAAAATAAAAAAGGTGGTGATTTGTTACTACTGTACGCCAATAAATGACAATATCCACGGAACCTTTGCCACAGGAAATGTGTGGGACCGGACCTTCTCAAATGGTAGTTGAGTACCCCTGGGATAGATGATGGAAGTTAGCAACTAATAGTCTACAGTATGATTGGATCATAGCAGCAATGCAGTGTACAGTTTAGGACATCCCTACTCCCTATGACGTACAGTAAGTCCCTACTGAGATATAGGTGAAGTACATGTCGTTCAAGGATTGTAATTCTTATGTACTTTTACTTGCACTCTTGCAGGTGTCTTGAGTGGAACAGAGAAATATAAGATGAGTGACACGGGGTTGTTTATATTATTTCCACAGTTTCCCTTTGTATTAATTTTGTGAGGAGGAAATGAACGTACAACGATATGTCTGCCACAAGTCGCAAGACTTTACATTCACTCACCATGTTTCCAGCCACAGTTTTTATGCAAGTAAAGGAATGCCATGTAAAGAAAATCAACAGCTGTGATGGAAACCGGATGTTTCGGTACAAGGTTATAAATCCCTACAGATCATTTGTTCGTTCGACACATTGGTGGGACCTTTTATGTGTCTGTAAAATTCATAATGCGAGATATTAAGGTGGAAATGCCTTTACGCGCAAATATTGATATAATAACCATCATATCGATGACATGGTGTGTGGTGCTCCGACTAGGACCTAGAAAACCATACAGTTTGTTAGGCTACAGATTAAAGAAATTGTGATGAACTTCGCAGGGTGATGAGTTTAATGCTCCTTTACAATAAGTATCGAGGGTCTTATTCTGGTGACATAATGATCGATGCTTGACTGCAGTTTGACAAATACAAATATTCTTATCCATAATAATCTCATCATGTAGACTAGCCTACCTGCACAGCCTACCTGCACTGTAGGCTATCTGCGAGCTGTTGGGTAGAGCACATGTACTAAGACCAGAGGAGGCACATTTGCTATTTAAAGCAACAGTTCTTGTGACAAAACTATCGGTAGAGTCGATAATTTCAATGGAAACATATTTCACTTTTTATTTTGTATTCGATACATGAAAACTGAAGGAAAAGCTTTCTGTTTTGTGTGCACTACTTCATCATCACACCCTACTGGTGGGAAATTGCGCATATTTTTTTGATGCATATTTTTATTTTTATTTGCATGAAAATCTGTCACCAATTGGATGGAAACATAGCTACTTTCTCCAATTGTCTGGCCACCAAATACATCATGGAATGATATTTTCAAAAATAGGCAAATTCATTTGCAGTACACTGCAGCACTCTGACTCAGGGCTTTTCCTTTCAATTATTATAAATCGTAAACAAATAGAATTCATCATGAGGCCGTTTGCTGTAAACACCCTTTTGCTTAACATCATATGTATGCCACTGCCTGTGTGTGTGTGTTTTGTCGGGTACTATTGGTGACATCTAGCCAATTAATTTTTCTGGTTATCTTTAAAGCAAAGAAAGAGGAATCGCAAGAGAACAAACAAAACATTGGCTGACTGATTGAGGGGCTGTGTTTTTGTGATGACAGCTCCTTTACAAAACGGGCAAATGAAATCCAGAAAAACATATATTCATATTTCCCGTGGTTGAAAGCAATGCTGGTCCATGTTAAAACTTAATTCTGTGATTGGGCTTTTCTGTCACGTGTAATGCCTTCAGAAGGTATTCACACCCCTTGACTTTTACCACATTTTGTTGTGCTACCACATTAATTTAAAATGGATTAAATGTAGATTGTGTGTCAATGGCCTACACACCTATAAGGTCAATGTGGAATTAGGTTTTTAGAAATGTTGCGTGCTTATGTGCTTAACAAGTCACATAAGTTGCATGGACTCAACCTGTGCAATAAAAGCATTCAACACATTTTGTTTTTATGACTACCTCATCTCTATACGCCACACATGCAATTATCTTGTAACGTCGGCTTCCAGCTCACACCCTCAAACATGTTGGTCCCCTGAACGCAGTTTACTCTCCTGATCCCAATCACCTGAATTCTAATCACCTGTTCAATTCTTTGCACCGGCATCACTGTGAGGTATTGTTTGTTTTGTGACACACGTCTTTCTGAGTTCCCCCCCCCCCCCACCCCCTTGATTTTACTCCTCCCGTGTATGATAGTTTTTGCCTGCCTCGCTAATGATGCCTTTAGCCTATTGGATTTCCTGTTATCTACCCATTGCCTGGACTACGTTACTAGCCTTTTCCCTGCCTGTACTGTTGTCCTTTTGGACCCTCTGTGTATGACCAACTGCCTGCTCCTAGACCCAGCTACCTGCCTCCTCCTGTTGTCCTTTGCAATAAACACCTGCTGCGCCATGCGCATGAAACCAGCTCTCTGTCTCCCCTTGTGTTCATTACATATCTGTAAGGTCCTTCAGTCAAACAGTGAATTTCAAACACAGATTTAACCACAAAGACCAGGGAGGTTTTCTAATGTCTTGCAAATAAGGGCACCTATTGGTAGTTGGCTAAAAAAAAAGCACATATTGAATATCATTTTGAGCATGGTGAAGTTATTAATTACACTTTGGATGGTGTATCAATACACCCAGACTCTACAAAGATAGTCATCCTACCTAACATCCTACATAACTCTTTTGCTGGAGAGGAAGGAAACTGCTTAGGGATTTGATGAGGTCAATGGTGGCTTTAAAACAGTTACAGAGTTGAATGGCTGTTATAAGAGAAAACTGAGAATAGATCAACAACATTGTAGTTACTCCACAATATTAACCTAAATGACAGCGTGAAAAGAAGGACGCCTGTACAGAATAAAAATATTCCTAAACATGCAACCTGTTTGTAAAAAGGCACTAAAGTAACTGCAAAAAATGTGGCAAAGAAATTAACTTCATGTTCTGAATACAAAGTGTTATGTTTGTGGCAAATTCAACACAACACATCACTGAGTACTACTATTCATATTTTCAAGCATGGTGGTGGCAGCATCATGTTATGGGTATGCTTGTCATCGGCAAGGACTAGGAAGTTTTTGGGGATAAAAATAAACGGAATAGAGCTAAGCACAGGCAAAATCCTAGAGGAAATCCTCATTCAGTCGGCTTTCCAACAGTTACTGGAAGACAAGTTCAACTTTCAGCAGAACAATAACCTTAAACACAAGGCCAAATATACACTGTAGTTGTTCCTGAGTGGTCTAGTTAGTTTTGACTTAAATCACCTTGAAAATATAGGGCAAGACCTTAAAATGGTTGTTTAGCAACTTGACAGAGATTGAATAGTTTTAAAAATAATGTGTGAATATTGTACAACCCAGGTGTGCAAAGCTCTTAGAGACTTACCCAGAAGGACTCACGGCTGTAATCACTGACAATGGTATTAGTTATAAAATGTATTGACTCAGGGGTGTGAATATTTGTGTAAATTAGATATTTCTGTATTTCATTTTCAATACATTTGCTAATATTTCAAAAGACAAAAATCACTTTCTCATTATGGGATATTGTGTGTAGATGGGTGAATCAGTTAATCCATTTTGAATTCAGGCTGTAACACAACAAAACAAAATGTGGAATAAATCAAGGGGTATGAATACTATCTGAAGGAACGGTATACGTGCAGCATGTGATACCAGACCATGAGTTCAAATGGCCTTGAGTGTTTGCTGGAGCCAGCCTTTAGTACCAGATGGTTTGCACATTTGGGACTGTTCCATTGTGCCAAGCAAGCTCAATCAAGCCCAGGTAAAGCATTTTTAATTAAATTCCAGTAGATAGTAGACTATACCACTCAACCAGCAACTTCTTTACACAAAGGGAACTTGGTAAGTGGACCCCACGTCTACCCAATCAGTGACTAAACATAAGCCGATACATCATTTCATAAGATACTGTACCTGAACTTCTCCCAATAAATGTTTTCCATTTTAGAATATTTCCACCTGTTTGTACCAACTGAACAAACCCCATATATTCGTTTTTCAAAGCAGTGTTTACCCCCAATGTTTATGTCCCATGTCGACTCAACTTTTCTCTGTGACTTAAATCCCTTAAATGTGTTTTTTTCCTTTTATGACTTCCAGGTACCGACTTCCCCGGCTCCTTATTGTTTCTCTCTAAAGTGCCTCAGGCGAGTGTAAAAGAGATGTGTTGGGTGGCAGTACTGTGTCATCTTAAATACCTTCCGGAAGAAACCTGCCATGCCCCCTTTATCGAGTTCCCAGGTGCCTCAGAGAAATTGGAGGCTTAATTCTATAATACATCTGAAACTGTTAAGTCCCTCACAAATCCTGATTTTAATGACAATGTCCTTTATTCTCTATATTTTGGCAAGAGAAGTGACTAAGCCTACTGTATATACCCATGTCCAATGGTAACTTAAATTTGAAGCTATTCCTACTGGGATTAAATGTGCTGAGCGTCAATTCTCTGAGTTCTGTTTTTCTTCAAATAGTCAGATGCCATTGGCTACTGATCTCTGAACTTGTGGAGGACAATTGCTCTGGCCTATCTGTGATGGCATAGAAACTCACTGTAATATACAATGTGTATGTTACATTATCTAATGAAATCATTGGATTGGGCAGAGGACATTAGATTTTGCTATCATCAAAACAATAAATTGAGTTCTCTACCGGTCACACCGGTGTACCTATGATACTATTTAACCAATGATTTATGGCACATGACATACGCAACACTATACTATGACACCTGTCATTACCAATCCATGACATTCAAGAGATTCATAGTATTATTTGATTGACTGATGTGTACGGTTTTGGGAAACTATTTGGCCGTTCAAGTAAAAGAGAGTTTGAGATTATATATTCTCTCTCATACCCTGTATTGATTTTTTTTCTCTGTGGCCCCCTGTGTCCACAACACATAACCGTCCCGTAATTGAGTTGAAAGGAGTAAACGTTTGATTCCTGAGGTCCACGAATCCCCCTGGAATCCAGTGTGTTGTGTTCGAGGCAAAGCTATGCAAATCTGCTTAACTGTGCCTCCCGATGTTGCCGTCTGCTCTGCAGGTAGCTGCATTGTGGCCTTACTTATGATTACAGCGATTTACATAGTCTAAGCGCTAGGGCCGCTCTAAGATCATTAACAAAAGGGGAAGGCCGTCACCAGAAACAAACTGCTATGAGAAGACAGAGAAGCTTAACAGGCGCTGTTGTGCCAAACCCACAAGTTTCTCCACTCAGTTGTCAAGTGAATCTCTTCAAAGTGCAGCTTGTTGTTTGTGGGTCCCTGTGACACATTACCTTGTTTCTGTGACTTCGTTAATGCTCATTGGTGTGTGTCATCAAGAGGCTGACAGACAAAAACACACCATTTGACAGTCAACAGGAGTGTCTCTAAATCAGTGATAGACAAACTACATATGAAAGGTCATGTCTTGACCACTTAAAACACAAAACAAATTCTTAGGGTCAGGTTATCTTGAAGTCGAGAATTTACATATCCACTACGAATAAATAAAAGGTATGTTTTCCTCCATGATGCTACATAGCCTTATTGGAAAAAAACTCAAATTTAACAAAGCAGAATTCAGGTTTAGAGTTTATTTTACAATTGCAGAAAAAAAAACAATACTTTCATGATTTAGAGGATAGAATTCTCAACAGTATTAATGATAAAACATTGAAATGTATAATTTATTGTGCATTGCATGTTTATTTTAACATACAGTACCATGCATCAGAAGAGATGGGCCCGTGTAGTTATATTTAACCATGTAAACCACAACGAAGGACTTACTTTTCATTGAAAAAGGACATGTTCTGGCTCTACAGTATATATATATATATATATACTGTATATATTTATACCTATATACAGTACATAGTTATTTATTTTTTCCATATTTTCTATAAAGTGACAATAGAAAAATGCACACAGTACAAAGAATGTTGAGCGCCTGCAAATAGCAAGATATGATTACATACATTTACACATACTTGCTGATCATTTATATATTTATCAGTTTTAAAACCTCATTTACAAGTTGAAACTGAAGCGGCACACAATAATAAAACGGGTATCAAAGCAAATATGGCAATACCACCATTAAATAATACTTGATTAGTGAAACAAATATGCAGAGAAAAGCTGAACATATTCATGAGTATTCTATTCTTTCTGCAGTTTGTCATTAGGCCTACATATCATCCTTTAACATGTTCTACCCCATATGCAATTTTGAGGTGATCAGGAGGAGTGAGAATCTAAACGTTGAAATATCAGTGCCATTTGAGTTTATTTTAACAATCCTAATGTGTACCTCTTCATAGTAGCCCAAGTGCAGAAATCCTTCTTACTTTTTCTCTTAAAATGTATTTCCAATATGATTCGTTGAAAACAACAAAAAACCTTCATATCAATCATATTTTTTCAGAATTTGTGTGTTTGCGTCAATTTTTTTTTTTTAAACGTTGGTTTAATCTTAATTCACTGAAAAACATGCACAGACAAAAGATCCTAAAGGTCATAGAAACGACCCGCTAAATGTGTGTTGAAAAATAAAAAGACAACTCAAATCCAAAAACAGAACATGGCCCAGTTCTATGACAGCAGTTACTTCGGACTGATTCCACAAAGTCTCAGTTGAGATGCAGTGCAGTATTGAGATATAGTGCAACGGTTCAGTAATCAGTCATGCCATCAGCTTCGTCCACCCCATCTAGGCTTTATCAAACTTTTCTAGTTCAGTGACAAAGACGAGGTGGTCCTCCGGCGACTTGCCGTGCGTTTTGCTAAGGTGAAGCTTGACCGCGTGCTTGCTGACAAAGGTCCGATTGCAAAGCGTGCACTGAAATACAGCGCCCGAGTCTTCCTCGGTAAGTCCCAGGGAACTTAAAGTCTTCTCTGTTATCATTCTGGTAACTGCCTGCTGCTCCCTAATGTGATCTATTGAAAGCTTGGAGAGGTCCTTCATGCTAAAGCCTAAGTGGGACTCCAAATGATTTATGTAAGAGGAAGGAGTCCTAAACTGAGAGGCACAGTCACTGCACAGAAACAGGGGCTGGCCCGAGTCAATGTTCTTCAGGAATTTTGTCCCGCCTGTCCGCCTCAGCTGGTACTTGACGTTGGCCAGCCAATGGGAGATAGTGGTCAAGGAGAGACCGGTGAACTTGCAGATGTGGACCCGCTCCTGGGGGCCTAGGTCAGTCATGACGAACTTGCCGTCAGACGTTTCCCGGAGACAGGAGGTAAATTGGGCCTGAAGGATGAGGAGGTGCTGAGGATTCCAGTTGGACTGCCGGCCTTTCCTTTTCTGGACTGCAGAGAGCTCCTCCAAGCCATCCTCGAAGGCGCTGTTGTCCGCATCAGATTTCTCCGAGATGGAGGACGGAGTGGAGGATTTGGGCGTCAGACGGCCAGTCAGGTTCTTGACCATGTCGGAGATGTCCATCAAAGCATTTTGGGATGACAGAGATTCAGACAAGCTTGAGAGGATAGGTCTGTTGCTGTTATTGGTATTACAGTTGGGAGTGCTGTTTAGTGTAGTGAAGGTGCTGTTGCTGTTATTGGTATTACAGTTGGGAGTGCTGTTTAGTGTAGTGAAGGTGCTGTTCGCAGTTAGTCCGTTAGTGACTTTGGATTTCGTCAAGTCCATGGGCTGGTCATTGTTGTCATAGAATGGATTGATTGACTGAACCGGTTTGACCTGAGTGGAGATGTTCATGGGCTTCTCCAGCATGTTGTTACTGATCTTGTACAGCTTCGACAGAGGGTCTAGATAGGGGGTGGCCGTCTTTGAGGCCTTTCCCAAGTGATTGTTCATGATGGACTGCAACGCACTGAGGGGGTTGACAAAAGGCTGCTCCGGTGAGTGATCAGTGATGATTCCCAAGCTGTTACAGCTGTTTCTAACTGCCGTTTTTGGCACGTCTGTTCCGTTCTTCATTGACAAATCTGCTTTGTTGTCTTTTGCCTCTCCCTCTCTGCTTCTAGGCTCACTCTGATCCTCTACGGCAATGTTTTTCACTGGCTTGTTGAGGCTATCCACCTTGGGTGAGCCCCTCCTCTCCTTGGACAGTGGAGAGGGTGACTTGGCAGATCTTGCTTTGAATTTATTTTCGGAAGTCTTATCCTCCTTCTCCTTCTTCACAGTGACCTTCCCTGTGACTTTTTCCACCAGCTCTTCCATGGCCAACACATTGTTCTTGTGGCTTGGAGGTGGGGAAGGGCTGCTCGGAGAGTGGATCAGATTGCTGGAGTCAGAGGACATCATCTTCAAGCTGCTAGTGCTGAACAAGGGTTGAACCACCTGGACACTCTGCATGGAAGACTTCAAAGACCCATGGAGCTGGTAGGCAGCGTGGATGCTAGGGTAGCCAGCACCACCCCAAGTGGGCGTGCCAGTCTGGGCCTTGCTGATTGCACTTGACACAGTGAACTCTAAGGACTTCAGGATATCCAGACCTCCTTTGGGAGTCTCCTCCAGGTCTTCCTCTGTGAGATACTTGTAATGTCCAGCCTTGCCAGGTTTCTCGCATTTCTCAGTTGGATCCTCTTTCTCCTCTTTGATCTTCTTCTCTGGTTCACTCATCTCCATGTTCTCCTCATGCTCCTCCCCTTTCTCTTCAGTGGAGGAGGAGTGCAAGGGAGGAGAATCAGGCTGTGACTTCACATTGGACACCGGGAGTCGTGTAGAGGTCGGAGGGAGAGGAATGGACTGTATATTTTCCTCAACCACGGGGTCAAACACCAACTGCTTCCCCTTTTTGGACGCCGAGTTGGTCACTTTCAGAAAGTGTCCTGTGACCATCATGTGGGCTGTCAGTTGTTGCAGGGTGTCGTGGGAACTCCCGCACTCCATGCATTTGAGGATCTGGGCCTTACGCGCCTCAAACTGCCAGGTGTAACTGGCGCCATTTTGGTAGCCATAGCGGTTATTTGCTGTGACATAGGGGTTAACCACTTTCTGGTCTTTTGAGGTCTCTCCCAGGTGTACACCAGGTGTGTTGTGGACAGACTCTGGTGAGCATGGGGACACCAAGTCCTGAAATGCTCTTTTTCTGGTAGGGGGCACCAGCTTTGAGACGAGGGCTGACATGGGTTCTTTTAGAGGCACTTTCTGGTAGTGTTTTGTTTTGATCATGTGGACGCTCAGGTCCTGCAGGGATTCAAATGAGTGTCCGCAGTACATGCACTTGAGCACCTTTTGAGCGTCCTCCTTGCCTTCCATCTCCATGAGGGAGCGCTTACGGGGCTTAGACCACCTCTTTCCCCGCTCCTCCTCCTTGTCTTTGTTGTCATCACGGTAGTGGCCCGACTCACTCATGTGCACCGTGAGCCCCACCAGTGTGTCATAGGCTCCGCTGCAATCCTTGCATCGGAACTTGCTGGCACCGGTGAACACCGGGCCGTAGAGTTTGTTGTTCTGCCGGTACAGCTGCACAGTGCTGAAGAGGCTTGGCTCGGGGAGGAGATTGTATGGTGTATGCTGAAGAGTTTTGGCCAAAGCAGCTTGGTGCCAGTCGTAGGCCACTCCACCGGTGCTGCCAGTGTTGGTAGTATTAGCGGTGCTTGTAGCACTAGCGTTGCTGGTAGTGTTGGCAGGGGCAGAGGTGCCACTGCTGCTGTTGGTGTGGTTATTATTGTTCACAAGGCTGTTAGCATGACTGTTAAGGATAACGTTGCTCCCCTTGTGGCTGCTTCCATTGCTGTTGCTGATCACACTGCTGACCTTGTCGTTGTTACTTCTCAGCATGTCCATCGTGATGCTGGACCAAGAGGCTTCAGAAATCAGGTTAGCATAGACGGCTTTCATCTGCGCCAGGCTGTCCTGCAGAGACAGGCCGTTGGGGACCTTCAGGTGTTCTACTTCTCCTCTGACTGCCTCCTCCTCCTCCTCCTTATCAAGTCCGTCCTTGGAGGGAGTACTCTGGAAGTCAATAAGCTGGTCGCTGGTATCACTGAGCGGAGAGGCATAGCCGGCGTCCGGGTTGGTCCCATTGCTGATTGGGGAGTTCTGGAAGCTGAATCGGTCCCCGGCATCGTCATCCTCATTGCAGAGGTACTCGCCGTCATGGCCGTCTAAGGAGAGGCCGTCGTCCTGCAGGTGCTCCTCATCGATCTTGTCATCAGCCTTAAATTCCTCCTCGTCCCCGTAAGCTGAAAAACACAAGATGAGAGGAAAAAGGGACATCAGCCAACTCATCGGGGCAGAACATCCCATCAGATGTGTATAGAGATTCTTGATGTGTTTATCCCGTAATGCGTGTCTGTGTTTAACGTGTGTATACCCTGCATGTCTGTGTCTCTGAGTGTGTAAGAGGGGGTGGGTGCAATGATTCTTAAGATATTTTAGTCAATAGTCCTGGCGGAGGATGCTGCTTTGCAATTATAAAAGTGGCAAACGTCCATATCTTGACGATGATAGATAGTCCCCTACACTGTGCAGCCTAACGAAGGCATCAAACAGTATGGCTCAGCAAGGGTAAAGGAGAACACAGATGAGCAAGAGGAATATTTCCCCTTGAGTTCAAAAACTAGGGACACAAGCACAATTCTACATGATGGAAAACCGGTTCCCAAAGCAGCAGATGCATATTAATCAACAGCGAGAGTCCACTGCGTTTGACAAAAAAGGTCAGTAGCCTACATTCAGTATGTTAGAACTCTCGTGTTTGTTGCTTTGTCGTGCTTTTATGTTTCAACTGCACGCTGTCATACACTCTATATGGATGTATATTGTTGAATGCAAAGATACAAAAGAAAGTTGACCGTCTTAAATCCTATCCATTTCAAATATCCAAATGATTAGACTGCCCAGGAAAACAAAGGTGACCCCAACAGTCACAAGCCAGTTCATGTACTAAAATGGCTTCCTCTCTTCTAGATGGAGGGCACAGACTCTCTCTGACTTTGAACCAGTCTCTGCTGCCACTGTGCCACTCACACCCTGCCCGTGACGTGTGACATAGCGATAGCGGGTGAGCGTGCCAGGCCCTCGGCTGGGATGGCACAGAGTTGTCATTGGCAGTGGAAGTCCTCACAGTATGACGCGTGGAAATTGCCGGTGGACATGACATGCCATGTTGTCACCGTCCATGCTGTACTAGTTCTCAGGGAGTCAAGTGTGCCGGCTTGCGGGGAGAAGGGAAACAGTGTTACCCACAGGATGGGGAGCGTGAGTTCTGTGTATACTTTCTCCACACAGAATGACTGTCAAGGTTATATCAAGGTTCCTCTACATTTAATCATAGTACTTTTTAGTATTTTTTCAAATCAGAATTGAGGAAAAACTACACATTTGACCTATATGTTTATAAAAATACATGTTTTCTTCAATACCAAAAAGATGATGTAGTCCTTATGTGGTAGTTCATCAGATAAAGGACGATTAAATGTTTTAATGGGTAACAACAGCATAGCTATGGTATGTGGCTAATGAAATAGCATTTTCCTCTGGATTTGACACATTTTAAGTGTTGCCAGCCTCGAAAAGAGAATAATGGAACTCTTTGTCGGGGCACAAGATGAGAGAAAAATGCTCCACCCATACCATTTACTTAATGACCATTATGGAACAGGACCGAGCACTTAACAAGGCACTGCCTGTGTTGATCAGCTGCCTGAGTGGTTATCTTTAATGGCAGACAAACAACATGTTTGTAGCTATGCAGGAATTATGGCAGAAATGTTACTTTGAGAATAAGCCTATAAACAGTGTCAACTGTCTCTCAAGTGTAATTCCAGGCCCTCTGAACTCCGAGACAATGTCAGACATCAACTTTCTCTAAACTGCACTAAGTAACAAATTAAGAGTTGTAGAGGAACGTATTTCCAACTGTCAAACCTGTTAGAATTTTGCAATATTATGTAATGTTTCATTCAATATGACAATGTGCTGCATGGTAATCATGAAGGAGAAATACATTGAGAAAAGGACAGAGAGAGGGAGCGAGAGAGTGAAAGAGAGACAGAGACAGACAGATGGAGACAGAGCTCGGGCAGTTCACCTTATCCTCTCCCATAAGATGCTTGTCCAAGGTGCCAGTATCAGTCTCTAGCGAGGAGGCAGATGTGCTGTCAGCTCCAGAACAGCGTGTTGCCGCTCAGGCCCATAATCAGAGAAGACATAATACCTGATGTTTGTGAGCTGCCATTTACTGCTGCCTGGGAAAAGCTGGAGGGCCATAAGCAACTGTGACTACGGTGTGTGTGTGTCTCAGTCTCTCTGTGTCTGCTGGTATAAATGTGTATGAACATCCATCGCTGTGCTAGCGTGTACTGAATATGTGTAGACGTACACACAAAAGATAATACTACACTATTGCTCACATAATACCTGCAATCTATCTGTCCAATATTACAACTATGCCTACCCCAGAGCCCGACATTACACCCTTTCAAAAAGAATCAAATTCAAGCCAATGTCAAAAATAGTCGTGCATTGTCAAGAGCATCCCGTATTTCATTTCATTAGAGCGTTTGGTTGAGTACCTCAAAGCACTGAAAACTCCCCCATCACGCTTACTCTCTCGCTGTCTCTAAATAGCTCATCACACTAAAGAACCCGCACCCCCCCCCCCCAAAAAAAAATTTCGTCTCCACTATAGTTACCCGTAGCTCTTAATGAGTGGAATGGGTAAAGAGAGACAGCTTCGACAGAAAAGACAGACAAGACAACCTGACATCTCTTAAAAATAAAGTCAAGTCTTTTCCTGCACACACCTCAGCCCAGACCCCCCCCCCCCCACACACTTCCCCCGACATCCCCAGTCTGCTGCCTCCACCTCGACAGCCATCAAATCAAATCAAATCGGTTTTGTCACATGAGCCGAATACCGCGAAATGCTGACTTGCAAGCCCTTAACCAACGGCGCAGTTCAAGTGTCAAATCATGTATCAGTGTCAGGTGTTCGGGTCAGGGTGGTGGGTGTCAAGTGTCCACAAAACGAGCCTTTCTTTCTAAGCGAAAGAAGAAAAAACAACAACATAGAAGTCAGACATTTTTTCCTTCTTCTCTCCCTCCTCTTTTTTTGCCATCTGTGGGGAGAAAGAGCTCCTGGTGCCACCGGCGGCTAATAAGGCAATCAGAGATGGGGAGATGCTGACACTACTCGTTGAGCCGCCCGCTTTCAAGCCTCACTCAGAACAATGGAGAGAGGGGAGAGGGGGGGGGGGGATTACAAATGGGGCAGGGAAGGAAGGGGGATGCTGTTGTGGTTGTCAGTCAAAGAAAATAAGAAATAAGCCCACGTTGTGCTGTCATGGAGAATGGAAGAGGAAAAGGTTTGTAACAAAAAAAAGGTGCATTTAGGAGTTAGCTGACAGAGGTGTGAGCAGGAGTCTGTCTATGGGTGGGTCTGAAATGGTAGAGGGGAAAGTATGTGAAATTGACTGTAACCTGAGGCAGCAAGACACAAAGTAGAAGGTGTGCATTTGTATGTGTGTTTGTGCGAGTGAGGGTTAGTTTGTAAGCATTTATTCCTATCCATCCACCTGGTGTGCTAGG
Source organism: Oncorhynchus clarkii lewisi (assembly GCF_045791955.1). Lineage (NCBI taxonomy): Eukaryota > Metazoa > Chordata > Actinopteri > Salmoniformes > Salmonidae > Oncorhynchus > Oncorhynchus clarkii. The sequence continues at coordinate 29,225,090 of NC_092178.1, read as the reverse complement.
GAGATATTCTGTGTGCATCTATCCATCAGGTGTGTCCCTGTGTGTGTGTGTTTGTCTCACTACATTCATGCGCTTCTTGTATCTGACAACCCATGTGTGTGTTTGTCACTTAAGTGTTTGTGTCAGTGTCAATGACATGTGTGTGTGTGTGTGTTAGTATGTGTGTGTCAGTCTGTGTGTGTCAAACACAGAGGGGACGCGTGACGGATGTGGAAAGAAGAGGGAGAGCAGGCCATCTGCGTCCAGAGACGAGCCTGTCACTTTGGCCCGGGCTTCCTCCAGACAGGTGACACCTCGGCAGGACACTACCGGGCCTTTGCTGTCACACACACACACACACGCACACACACCACCCCTAAGTGTATAGTACATAGATAAAAACAGACGGACATTCTCACAGTCACTCACACGGAAACATGTACAAGCCTTCTCTATGCCAAGCTCCAATCTGCGATACAATACTACATTTATCGGAAAAAATTGTCATCCGTTATAGCTAAGCATAAAAATAACCTTTGTACTCTCACAGTACTGTTTCCGCATTGTGTCTATGGCACAGAGTTTGTGATACTATGCACAATGAATTCCCAACTAGCTGTGCTTTCTCTCACACGCACTACTGCGTTGACATTCTCAAAAATGACATCGGAACAACTTGAGAATCAACTGCTTCAAAACAAATTAGGTGGAAATGAACTTTTGCTTTCCGAGAGAACCGGCAGTTTCTCTCTCCATATAATGTTAGATTAGAACGTCTGAAAAATGGAGTCATTTCACATACTGTATATTTCTCCTTGCTCGTTTCTCTTGTGCAAATCTGCCACTTAAACCCATAATGCTATCTGTCATGGGACGCTGAGGCGACACCATTTGGCTGGTGTCAAACTTAACCAAAGCCTTCGGGAGAGAAACAACGTGAGACAGGGAGCGAGTGCAGTTGAGCGAGAAGCAGCACCGCCGAATTGCAACTCACACACATGCCACACACACACACACACACCCCTCTCAACTCTCCTTATTTATTTACTCTGTCTCTGAGAAGAGGACCAATCCCGGCAGTCATTTGTGGTGCTAATGTCCAATTCCGCCTGCTCTCACTCCTCTGATTTAGCCTGTGTCGGGCTCTCTGCTATTCCAGACGGGCAACCGAGTCGCCGTTTAGACGCCCTTCAAAATGGGGGCTGAAACGTTGCGAGTCGTATTCCTTTCTCCCTGCTTCGCTTTGTCACCGGCCCCTCCGCTGTGATGGCTTTGGACAGGCCTGATCAGTGTGTGTCATTTGACCTGCATGGTGTGTGTGTGTGTGTGAGGGAGGGAGACGGGGACAGTGGGACAGGCTGTAAATAAAATGACATTATTATTTCCTCTGTCCTATCATGTAGAAAAGCCAATTATGGTAATGCAGAGCATGTCAGGGAGAATACAGCACCATCTCATTCTCCCTCTCCCCTTCTCTTTCGTCGTCTTCTTCTCTGGGACAGCCACTGCTGCACATGCCGGGGTGGTGTGATCCTGTCTGTTCCAAGCGCTAGTGGGCCCGATGCTAAAGCAAGCTGGCGTTTAGGCCTAGTGCCTACGTTCCCTAAGACTGAGGAAAAACAGACCTTTTCATTTACTTCTGTGTGTAAAAGGGTCGACAGCGTAGGCTTCATTTCGAGATGATTCTCAGTTCTCTTTGTAAAAATAATAAATAAAATAAAACCCACAGGGCATCCTATTTGTTGGGCATTTTATTTACTGTAATGGTGAGGACATCTTTGTTTTGTTCTTTACTCTCTCATGACTGCTGATGGTATACAATCTCCTTTAAGAAATAATGAAGGTATTATTCAGCAAGCAATGTTTGAATGCTATTTCGGGTGTCCAAACCAATTTGCCCCTCAATATGCCCAGGCACAACCTATAGCAGGGAAGAGCAATCCCAGAACCCGTCCCTGCATGAGGCCTTTTGCTAGGCCGTCATTGTAAATAAGAATTTGTTCTTAACTGACTTGCCTAAGCAGGGGTGGGGCTTTGATATTCTGAGGCTTGTTTTACACAGACTCCACCCACCTCTCTGCAGTATAACGCCCCCTCCCACCTCTATAAGGTGACATTGATTTGTGTTGCCGTGGATTCTGTGGAGTGGTTGCTATAAATTAATATATGCTTTTCCCTCAACTTCCCCTTAGAAAAGTCTGTTCACAGTTCCACGCCCCCCAATCCCCGCCGCCCATGTGGAATAATTAACCATATGGCACAATACCTGCGGGGCCTCCAATAGCTGGTGTACTGTTCCAGCAGGACGTGCAAATTTACTCGGCTTTCCAAATCTTCATGAGGTGGAGGACAACAATGTTTGCTACGCAACTGAGTGCCCGTGTTCACTTTTGACAAGACATGTGAAATGTCGGATAAAGATAATAAAGATATACATGAAAGAAAAAAAGTTGTATTAAGATGATTTGATATGATACACCTTTTATCAAAGGTATAATATATTTGTGCCTTCTCATCCACCTTTCGAACAGGCCCCCATTCACATCGACGCGGCTGTAGTGGAGCGGGTCGAGAGTTTCAAGTTCCTTGGTGTCCACATCACCAACAATCTATCATGGTCCAAACACACCAAGACAGTCGTGAAGAGGGCACGACAACACCTTTTCCTCCCCAGGACACTGAAAAGATTTGGCATGGGTCCCCAGATCCTCAAAAAGTTCTAAGGTGGCACCGTAGAGAACATCGTAACCGATGGCAACTGCATCCGACAGCAAGGCGCTACAGAGGGTAGTGCAAACAGCCCAGTGCATCACTGAGGCCAAGCTTCCTGCCATCCAGGACTTATATACTGTCTGTGTCAGAGGAAGGCCCAATTGTCAGACCCCAGTCACCCAAGTCATAGACTGTTCTCTCTGCTATCGCATGGCAAGCTGTACCAGAGCGCCAAGTCTAGGACCAAAAGGCTCCTTAACAGCTTCTACCCCCAAGTGATAAGACTGCTGAACAATTCATTCAATGGCCACCGGACATTGACCCCCCCCTTTGATTTTACACTGCTGCTACTTGCTGTTTATTATCTATGCATAGTCATTTTACAAATTACCTTGACTAACCTGTACCCCCCGCACATTGACTTGGTATCGTTACCCCCTGTATATAGCCTTGGTATTGTTATTTTATTGTGTTACTTTTTATAAAAAAATGTACTCTAGTTTATGGAGTCAATATTTTCTTAACTCTATTTCTTGAACTGCATTGTGGGTTAAGGGCTTGTAAGTAAGCATTTTACGGTAAGGTCTACACCTGTTGTATTCGGCGCATTTCACGCGTGCGCACACACACACACACACACACACACACACACACACACACACACAATGTAATGTCCACCCTTATGCAAAGCGTGGCCTACTTCGTCGTAGGTCTTTGTTTAAACCCTAAGGTTGTGCAGCACAATTTCCCTGTCATCTGCGAGTACATTAACTCGCAGGCCACAGCCAAATTATGCTAATGGCCTGCTAAAATGGGTCATATACTGTAGACCGTGCATTTTACATTAGCTTCAAACAATAGGGTAAGGGGAGGGGAGGTGACAGGACTATTGGGTTGTGGAGGGGGGAGTTCTATCATCTCTGACCACTGTGACATCCCCATCCAGAAGAGGGAGATAAGTCCGACATGAAGACATTACTAACGGTTTACTCACTGCATGTCTTCCACCACACATTCTTAGTCATGGGAAAAGTTACCAACCGTGACCAGCCGTTACCTAATTTATTATTATTTATTCTAATAAATAACACATTTTAGGGGGTAGATCAGCTTTAATATTGTAGCTTCTAACAATGCAATTGTCTACATCACTTCCAATCACCCAAAATATATATGCACATACATACAGTACCAGTCAAAAGTTTGGACACACCTACACATTCAAGGGTTTATCTTTATTTGTACTATTTTCTACACTGTAGAATAATAGTGAAGTCATAAAAACTATGAAATAACACATGGAATAATGTAGTAACCAAAAAAGTGTTCAACAAATCAGCGGTCCAACTCATACCAAACCACTTCAATTGGGTTGAGGTCAGGTGATTGAGGAGGCCAGGTCATTTGATGCAGCATGCCATCACTCTCCTTCTTGATCAAATAGCCTTTATAGGAGGTGTGTTTTGGGTCATTGTCCTGTTGAAAAACTAATAATAGTCCCACTAAGCACAAACCAGATGGGATGGCATATCGATGCAGAATGCTGTGGTAGCCATGCTGGTTAAGTGTGACTTGAATTTTAAATAAATCACTGACAGTGTCACTAGCAAAGCACCCCCACAACATCACACCTCCTCCTCCATGCTTCACTGTGGGAACCACACATGCGGAGACCATCCATTCACCTACTCTGCGTCTCACAAAGACATGCCGGTTGGAACCAAAAATCTCATATTTGGACTCATCAGACCAAAGGACAGATTTCCACCAGTCTAATGTCCATTGGACTTGGTCTTTTACCAAATATGGCTATCTTCTATATACCACCCATATCTTTTCACAACACAACTGATTGGCTCAAACCCATTCACTTTTCACAAGGAAATTGATAATTGATATGCATTCCAGGTGACTACTTCATGAAGCTGGTTGAGAGAATGCCAAGAGTGTGGAAAGCTGTCATCAAGGCAAAGGGTGGCTACTTTAGTAGCACACCTTTAAACTATTACGAACAAGCAGCATGAAACCTTAAAGTTCACTGATTCAGCAACAAACAAAAAAAACACTAAAAAATGTCACAAAAAAACTTCTGGTAATCACTCATTTTAATCCCCTGCTCTTCGCTCCTGCATTGCAGTACATGTCTCTCTCCTTCCCTGTTCTCATTTTCTCCTTTCTCCCCTCCTCTGTTTGTCCATGTTCTCTGGGAGCCATCTTTGAGCAGCCATAGCGACGGGTGCAGTCTATAAATCACCTTTTCCCTCCACTGTCAACTCCAGGCTGCTCAGAGATGAGACAATGGCCATTATATCATAAGCACTGCAGAGCCAATCCCCATCTAGCTGGCTGCTGTTAAAACCTATGCAACTACAAAGTCCCAAGGTTTCGCTAATGTTAGCGGAATGTTACTGAACATAATGGACTAGTATAGCCTCTGCCCCCAATATCACTGCTTCTCTGAAATAATGCAACCAAAAAGTCCTAACGTTTTGCTAATGTTAGTTGAGCGTTAGAGTAGCCTATGACTCCCACCTGGTAAAGGTTTGGGAGAAACTGACAGCAAGGTTTGGCTATTGTAGTTAGTGAAGCCTCTGCGTCGTCTAGTAATTTCTGAAGAGCTACATTTAAAAACCTATGGATTTGGAAAGGTTAACAAAGTCAATATCGGACTGCTTCTAGAGCCACTAGAAGCGCTCAGGTTTCGCTAAGGGTAGGACTCCGCCAAACATGTTCTAGGATAAGCATTTCCTAAGAGCACCTGCAGTGACATCCTTCCCAATTATCTGTGGCATTAGTAGGGCCAAATTGAATCATGTGGGGACATTATTTGTATCACCATCTACCTATTCATTCCACAGGTATTCTTTGACTTCAAGGAATTCCAGGGAGCTTGGCGAAATCCAGTCCTTAGTGTTTCTATCCAGTCATAGTCTTTTCTCTGCATGAACTAAACCTAAAAACACATTAAGACAAACTGAAATCCACATGTACAAGAGTTTTCTCTGGGGAAAAAAAGAAAACAAAATAGGGCCTGTCCCTTTAAATCTCCCTCTGAAGTCACCTGTGTACAGCCCCCTGACAGTGGACCTTCCCTGGCCCAAACAACAGCTGCTCCCATCTCCTAGCAACAACCAGTTGATGGATGACCCCAAAGATGGATAATTACCATAAATCACTCTTTCTGCGTAGGAGAGAAAATGGCGAGGGAGAGAAAACAAAAGGCTTTCCATGAACCCTGTTGCATCATTCACACTTTATTTGGTTGAACATTTCCCCATGAGGAAGAGAAGTTAGACGGTTACTATCTCCCTGATTGGATAATCACCGGTTGCTGCCCAATCGGCTTGGCCATAACAAAAATGGCAGCAAATCAAAAAGGGACATTAAAACTTGTGTTGGACAGATCTTTGCGAGTTTCTCGAAAGTCAGAAGCAGTGTTTTTTTAGGGCCACATCCAGTGAATAGAGGCTGTAAAATGAAACCTGATAAGATGAATCGCGTAACAAAAAACTGCACTAGAGGAGGAGAGACAAAAGAAAACAAAGTGGACTGTGAAGGGAGAAAGGCAGCATGGGGGAGTGAATAGTGGTGAGAATGATGAGAGAGGGGGGGGGGGGGGGGGGGGGGGGGGGGGGGGGGGCAAGGAGAGGCCATGACCTCACCAGTTCTGTCTGGGTCTGGTTGCACAATAACCCATCAATCAACCCTTCCCTGTACCCTCAGTCCTCCCCTATATTCACATGGGCTGTCTGCTTTGTACACCGCTGAGGAACAACATGCACACACACAGGACACACACACACACTCTTCCCTGAAACGGACCCTGTGTCTCTACGGGGAAAAACCCACACAGCCTGTAAATGAGTCAGATCAGAGACAGCAAAGCTGGATGCACAGGCAAACACATGTACACAGGCAAACACAGTGATTGCCAAATCGAAGTCACTGATCACATGAGAACATAGTCTTCATTCCACAAAACAATGTCAACTCCATTCACATAAATGCAAACAGCGTGACAGAAAATGTATCTTGTTACAGTATTGCACTGATCTGTGTGGTCAAACAGCCTCATTTATACCTTTTAAGTAAAGAGTAACTGGAAAGTTCCGCAATGAACAAAAAAGGGGACAAGAAAGAGTAACAATTCTGTCAGTCCACACTGGAGTGTGCGTGTGTTTATGTATGTGTGCTTGTGTTTATGTATGTGTGTGTGCGCGCAAAAGAGGTGGGGGGCGTGAGGCCTTTTCCTGATGGCCGTGACAGTGAACTGACAAAAGAGGGAGGCAGAGGGGGAACGAGAGAGGCCCTGAAGGAGGAGAGACACTAAATCACAAACTGGCCTCTCACAGAAGAAACCACGTCACTGGGGATCAATACCCACATCTCTGATTGTGTGTGTGTGTGTGAGTGTGTGTATGTGTTGTGTGTGCGTGCGTGCGCCTGTTCACAGTGGTGTGTGTTGAGATTTCCCAGGGTAGGGACATGACTCTTAGTAAACCATCCATAACAGCTTAGGGGAGAGAGAGAGGGGAGGAGAAAGAGGACAGACAGACGCAGTAAGTGAAGGAATGTGCATGGTGAGAAATGGACAGAGTGACAGAGTGAAAGAGTGAGAGAAGAGAGAAGCAGTAAGTGAAGGAGTGAGCATGGTTAGAAATGGACAGAGTGACAGAGTGAAAGAGTGAGAGAGAGAGAGAGAGAGAGAAGCAGTAAGTGAAGGAGTGAGCATGGTGAGAAATGGACAGTGTGACAGAGTGAAAGAGTGAGAGAGAGAGAGAGAAGAGAGAAGCAGTAAGTGAAGGAGTGAGCATGGTGAGAAATGGACAGAGCGAGAAAGAGTGAGAGAGCGAGAGCGCACGCGAGAGAGAGACAGGAAACCATCGCTCAACACAACATAATATCGTACTGAGGGCAGACTATGGAGTGCTAGAACATTCTAGAAATGGAGACGAAAGAGAAGCTTACCTCCCTAGCAATTAAACTTTTGCACAGTCTCTGAAAGTGCCCTCTAACCAAGGGAATGGTGACTGTTGGGTTGATCTCAGAACAGTCGTGAAGAGAAATGTGTGTGTGTGTGTGTGTGTGTGTGTGTGTGTGGTGTGAGAGAGCGCGCAGGGAGGGCAGTTAGTGAGTGATCCCTGTCAGTTTGCATGTGGCAGCCAAAATAAATTAGGCTTATGAAGACAAATTAAAAAGGGGGCCAGGCGAGTGACTTGGTGGGAGAGATGGAGAAGAGGAGGGGGAGAGTAGGAGAAGAGGAGGGGGAGAGTAGGAGAAGAGGAGGGGGAGAGTAGGAGAAGAGAAGGGGGAGAGTAGGAGAAGGGGGAGGATGGGCGGGGTTAGGGATGGGTGCATGTGAGATAGAGAAAAATAGAGAAAGAAGGAGAAGAGAGGGAGGGATATGTAGAGGACAGAAGGAAAAGACACGGACAGCTAGGAGAGACTGAGTGTCCGTATGTATTCCATCTGTGTATCGTACAGACTTTACTTTCTGTGCTCTCCATCTTCCTCGGTCTCTCTCCCTCTCTCCCTCTCTCAGGCAGTGTCATATGCGGTCCAGTCTGTGTAGTTTCCCAAGGCCTGGCCCCTCCATGATAAATGACACGTGTCATTCTGTCAGCCCCTGCCACTGGAGCTGAGAGGCCCCTTAGTGATGTATGACCCGGCCAAGCTGGGCTAAAGGAAATCAGGGCCATTTTGGCAGCGAGTACCAAAAGACCACAGCCCTTTATACGAGACCCTGTGTGTGTTCCTTTATATGAGACCCTGTGTGTGTGTGTGTGTGTTCAAACTTTGCAAGGAGATATTTGAGAACACACACTATCTGATACACACACCTTGTAGGAACGTATGCGCGCGCCCGCACACACACAGTCTAGAAAAGTACATCTCTTACATAATGAATAGTTCCACTCGTTCCATGAAACCCTATCCAATCTCCCTCCATCCACCCCAGAGACACTGACTTCATTTAATATACTGAATACCTCCAAATTGGACTGTTCATTTTATATCTCCTCAAGGGGAGTATAAGTACATGTGGGTGTCTACCTGCATGTGTGTGTGTGCGCGCGCTCTCTCTCTCTCTCTCTCGAGTGTGTGTGGTGCAATAGAAGCTGTCAGACATACTAGCAGAGGGAGACAAATCATAGTCATGGTCTTTCCAGCTGTTTCCCAAATGTGGTGTGCAGGGGAGAGTGAAAAGGCTTTACTTTGAGTTTTGTTGCTTGATGCTTCCCAGAGCCAGATAGCTGACAAACCAAGTGGAATGGGACACTGTGGCACCACACACACACACCTGGTCTGTCAACACCCTGCGCAAGCTGGAATAGGAACCAAGCTGATGCTAGCATCACACCAATGCATAGTGCACACACAGACACACGCACACCGACATTCAACAGAAGACTGAACAGAAGTACAAAAAAACTACAACTGGGACATTCGATAGAATATCTTATTGCGTAATTCACAATTGTAAACGGTGAAAAAAGTTCCGTATTGCACCATAACATACAATCTGGTGTACCTGACAGATTTAAAAGATATCCAAATGAAGGACCAATGAAAAACAAAATACTTCACTGACAGAAGTCTCATCAACCATCCACACCTGCCATTTTCTCAGATGTCTGAAAAATCTAGTTGCCAGACTAAAACACACACAACAATGCACGGGTGTTGTGGGGACTGCGGTGGTAGTGGGGGTCGTGAACTTTGGATGACCCTATTTGATTGGGCGCTGGGCTGGGCTGAGACTCCGGGGGAAAAGGGAGAGAGAGAGAGAGAGAGAGAAAAGAGAGTCATTAAGGAGTGAGTGATGAGTGGCAGGCATGGCTGACCTCCTCCAGGCCTTTTCTCTCTCTCACACCCTCCCTCCCTCCCATTTGCTCCCTCTCCCTCTCTCTCTTACTGCTTCTCTTTCACTCCTCCTCTCTCACTTGCTCCTCTCTCCCTACTTTCAGTTGCTTGCCTTTTTTCCATTCTCTCTATCCTGCTCATGCTCTTTCTCGCTCTCTCCTCTATGGCACTCTCCCACCCAACCTCCCCCTCACCGTTTCTCGCTCTCTCCTCTATGGCACTCTCCCACCCAACCTCCCCCTCACTGTTTCTCGCTCCTCCTCTCTTTACAGTCACTCTGCTCAGCCCCTTTCTTCCTCTTCACCACTCCCCCTCTCACATCACGCCGTCTCCCTCTTTACCTCTTGTCTATTTTTCCCCTCACTGTCCTCCCCAAGACGTAGACACTCTATCCCTCTATGCTGTAATGCACACTCGCACTCACGCAGGGCTAATAGCCCTTCCATTATTGGCAACAAACAGACAGTGGATATTTCAAATTCTCTATCACCGGATTATCACTGCCACGACCAAGTGCGATTAAACATCATCTGCAGAGCCGTGAAACGTCACACTTGCGTGGTGTGTTTGAGCTCTACTACATTTTAGTTGGGAGTGCGCAGCGTCAACACTCTACAAATCACCTTGCGTCACATTGTCTGATCAAACGGATCCCGTCAAACTCGCACTGATAATTGGGTAAATTATAATTTGTTTCAATCCAACCAAAAGCATCTATAGTCAATTAACCTTTTAACGTCTGAGCCGGTGTCCTCACAGGCAGACACATACTGGAGGCGCCAACAACGAACCGGGGCAATGATTGCCGGATGACCAGAGATATTAAAAACACGGATGTTTGAGTCAGCCACAATAGTTAGCCAATGTTCAACTTAGCTAAATCACTGCCTGACTCTAGCTGTCTCGCTCTCTCAGTGTCAGACAGACAGAATTCAAATCATTGCAGATGGCTTGATTCGTTTTCCCCGCTGTGGGAGAGATGAACAGACAGAAGGAGTAGAAGACAGAGGGACGTACAGACAGACCACTTGAAAGACAGTCAGACAAACACAAGTCATCAGACAGGCTGTATGAGCGATTGAGTGACAAGACAGACATGGGAAAGAGAGACAGACATATAAAGATCCACTGAAAGGGCATACAGACAATTTGAAAGACCGAGTCCGAACAACGCACAGTAGGCCTTACGAACAGACAGAGACAAGTCTTAAAGACAGACTGTATGACAAACTACGTGACGGGGCAGACATGACACAGACAGAGAGACAGACCGAGACGGGGTCTGGAGGGTCTGGGGGCACCCCGCTGTTCCCTAAGACAGAAGACTTAGAGTCGAGCTTAGAGTCCCCCACAAGTGACTGACACTGTCTGAGTCTGCATTGGATCAAAGAAAGCTTTCGGACCATTTTGTGGCCACATGTGCCATCGAAAAAAACCAGACAAAAAGCAGTAAATTGCTCTCCTCCTTTCCCTCTCCAAAACCTATTGAGATTGTACAATGAGGACGTATGGCGCTTCATGACCATCGACAGTGCTAGACCGAGGAAAGGCACATATAAAAACGGGTTTGCCAGAGTGCTGCAAAGGACACAAGCTCACTGAGCCGAAGAGAGAAGTGCATTACACTCTCTCCTTTTGTCTTCTAGTTCATATTCTTACAACAGGCTCGCTGGCTCTGCGCGGTTACACCTGAGGGAGAGAGAGAAGGGGATGAATAAAGAGAGAAAGAATAAGTGAGAGAGTAGATTAAGCCAGAGAGGTAGACAAAATGAGAGAGAATGTGAGAGAGAGGGGACAGAGGTAGAAACGAGAGAGACAAATAGGGAGAGAGAGAGAGAGAGAGCAATAAAGATGAGACCGAGACTGTGACAGAGAGATTGAGGAAGGAGAGAGAAATGGAAAAAGAGAGAGGGAGGTGAGGCTTCAGCAGAAAGCCGTGCAACCTGCCCCGGCGTCTGGTCCAGTCTCAAGGACAAACTGTCATCTGTGGGCAGTATCCATTCCCAGATATCTTATCTACAGGGCCCAGTAAACTGTTGTCCGGGAAAAAATTATATTCATTGCTTTTCTAAGACCCTTATCGGTTAAATAAACACTCCGCGGGGATAGAAATACCCCCCCCCCCCCCCATCTCAATGTGCTGAGACCAGCTTTTATCCATCAGCTCGCAGCAAAAACAGCACCAATTTTTATTTGTCTTAAGTCGTGATATACTGCGAACGCAGATATAGAGCCGCGGATTTATATCGAAATGCCCCAAATCACAAGCAAAGGGAGAGAAAGATGAGTAGCGTCGCAATGTAAACATCTCAACCCCAACAAGTAAGGTAGGGAAAACAAAAACGCAAGGGGATCACACATTTCAAGTGAAACTTTTACGAGACGAACGATACAACAACGTCTTGTAAAGCGGTACGTTTGACTTCTCTGTCAAATGTGTTGTTGTCACGGGATGTTTCTCCAAGTATGGCAGTCTTGTCACACATGCTTATGGCTTGTTGATACCCCTGGTGCGTCTGGAAAGCCTTATAGATGCAAGTCTGTGTAAGTCACTGATTAGGGGTTCAACATACTATATTTCACTGGTCCTGGCTAACTGAAATGCACTTAGACAAAGTATTTTGGGACTAATCTTCTGGACTAAAGGCCATTTTAATGGAGATTCTCAATTGAGCATTCTTTTTATTTGAGGAATAGGCTTAAATCTGGGTTTTGGGGGAAAAAAATGACCTTTGCTGACACAGCAATGTGCTCTGAGTGATAGGAAGAGAATCTGATATTTGATCAATGCTGAAGCCAAATGAATCCAAGGAATGTTCTTCCACAATTTATTTGGAGCACTAAAACGCCAACACCCGTCAATCCTTAGCGCAAAGACTATCTAAGCATGAGGAAACTGCTGCTGATGTCATGAAACTTCTCAAGTGTCAATTGGCTGTTCATTACACTAGCTAACAGGGAACAATGTTGCCATCTTCAAGTAGTCGTGAATACATGCTACCCTATCAAAAGCATCCATCCAGAGCACACACACACAGAAATGACTACCTGAAATGGGCCTGTATTTCATTCTCCCCCTCCCTCTCCTACCCTCAGCTTGCCCAAGGGTGTTAGGGCTCCTCAGCGTAAAATGGGAGGCCTGTGATAAGAGAGAGAGTGTATGAGAGAAAGAGAGAGATTGTTCTAGACCCCACTGCCTCTAAGGAATCATATATCCACCTAGCAACAGCTGTAGGACAGTGTGTGTGTATCCATGCGTGTGTGTTGATGTCCAATACATATCCACCTGGCAACAGAGGCAGGACAGAGTGTGCAGGAGTGTGTGTGTGTGTGTGTGTGTCTGTGTGCACATGTGTAGTGCAGACACATCTAGTCAAGGGCTAATAACAGCGCGGCGGGAGTCGCTGGCCCTCGTAAATCAATGGGGAGAATAATTGCTAATACACTGGTTATTGATTAGCGAGGCTACCCCGCCGCCCGACGGCTCAATTTCAATGGGGGTCTGTGGCTACGTGCTAACAGTGCTAACACAGTGACAAGGGTAAAGTGTTATTTCTCTTGCACGCAACACAGCTGGGCTGGGTGTTTTGTGGTGGGGGGTAGTAGATATGACTGGGGGCCTCGCCAGTAATTCTTAATTGACACCTGTCAGGGTAATGGCGGCAGTCACAGCTGCCGCGGGAGAATTTCTCCCCACTCCTGTTCATCTGTCACTTTTAATACCTTTTCCTCGCAGTCCCCAGCCCCACACTCTTTCACTACTTTTTTCCACTCTCTTCCCTCCACTCACCCTTTAATTCACTCTACTACATTAGTGTCCAAAGATTCTGCTAAGGTAATAAAGAGGATTTTTATTTGTGTGATTTTGTTTCGTTTTGTACAGAGAGGTTGAGATAGGAAGTGGGAAACAGGCAGTTGATAAGTTAGGGGAGGAGCTACACAAAGTTCCTGGATGTTGATTTCTTCTGAAAGGCAGTTGGATATCAGACAGCTGCTTTTTGTTTCTTGCTAACTGGTCATTCAGATTAAATATAATACATGCTAAATATGGTCCATAAAAAAACATTGGCTGAAACTCACTGTCCAATATATAAAATAAAACATTGCGCTTGTGCCAAATGCACTAAACGAGCTCTTCACAGCTTTATCAATCTTTTACTCATAAAATTGTAATGGTTTGTAAAAAACAAAAGAAAAATTAATCAAACTCTGTCGCGTACTGGCCGTGTCAGAATACCCAAACTAGCGTACTACATACTAAAAAGGCATAGTATGCACTCATCGTCGCATACTATTTACGTTTTGTAAAAAAGCCACGGCTGCAGAGTACTACTTTACCACGGCTTCACATGTATAAAAGTGGCTACGGCTTCACATGTATAAAAGTGGCTACGGCTTCACATGTATAAAAGTGGCTACGGCTTCACATGTATAAAACTGGCTACGGCTTCACATGTATAAAACTGGCTACGGCTTCACATGTATAAAACTAGCTAGCTAGTTTCAACATGAAGTCGTCTATCAACAACCGCAAGCTTATTAGGTATAGAGCTAACTTCAACAACTGCTAAATCACGCAGCTAACATTAGCTACAGTATTTAGCCACAGTAAAGACACGTCAGGCTACTTTTGGAAAACTATAGAATCTCTAAGCCCTCCTTTTATCCGGGTTGAATTCATTGTGGGTGTGAATTTCACAAAAAAGTTGACAATTCATTCATACTACATGAGAAGCCGAAATGAGTATGACATCCAGACATTTAAAGCATTTTCGAAAAATCACATACCATTTTTCCTCATTCTCAAACGGCCTACTATTTAGGAGGCTAGTATTTGGACACGGCCACTGTAATTCAGTACACAGAGAAATCCTCAGAGTCTGTTTGCTTTAGCTAATCGACACAAACAGAGGACTGCCTAACATCATACACCATTTCCAAAAACACCATGTGGACTGGCACTTATCAGTTAGATGACTCCGACACAGGTGCGCACTCTCCCTCAAGCAACGCACACAAACCTTGATGTAAGCTCAGAGAAGACTAGAGTGAGAGCCTATAAACTACCTTAATCCTCTCAAGTCGAAGGAAACATAGGAAAGGAGGAAAAACAATAACACACACACACACAAACACACACACAGTGTGATGGAGGCTATTCAGACAGGGACTCTCCAGAGTACAAATTGACCTCAGAGTGTACTCCGGACTTCCACTCTCCCTCCTCTCCAGGTCATGACTCTTCCTTTCTTCCATTTCCTTTTATCGTCTCTGTCTCACTCTCTCTCCGTCTCGGTCTCATGCTGTTAGTAATGAGTGGACAGATGTATATCACACAGTACCAGTCAAAAGTTTGGACAAACCTACTCATTCCATTTTTTTACTATTTTCTACATTTTAGAGTAATAGTGAAGACATCACAATTATTAAATAACAAATATGGAATAATGTAGTAAGCAAAAAATATGTAAACAAATCTAAATATATTTCTTCAAAGTAGCCACTCGTTGCCTTGATGACAGCTTTGCACACTCTTGGCATTCTCTCAAACAGCTTCACCTAGAATGCTTTTCCAACAGTCTTGAAGGAGTTCCCACATATGCTGAGCACTTGTTGGCTGCTTTTTCTTCACTCTGCAATCCAACTCAACCCAAACCATATCAATTGGCTTGAGGTTTGGTGATTGTGGAGGCCAGGTCATCTGATGCAGCACTCCATCACTCTCCTTCTTCAAATAGCCCTACATAGCCTGGTGGTGCATTGGGTCATTGTCCTGTTGAAAAACAAATGATAGTGGGACTAAGCACAAACCAGATGGGACGGCGTATCGCTGCAGAATGCTGTGGTAGCCATGCTGGTTAAGTGCGCCTTGAATTCTAAATAAATCACTGACAGTGTCACCAGCAAAGCATCCCCACACCATCACACCTCCTCCATGCTTCACGGTGGGAACTACACATGCAGAGATTATCCATTCACCTACTCTGCGTCTCACAAAGACACGGCGGTTGGAACCAAAAATATCAATTTTGGACCCATCCGACCAAAGGACAGATTATCCATTGCTCCTGTTTCTTAGCCGAAGCAAGTCTCTTTTTCTTATAAGTGTAATTTAGTAGTGTTGCTCTGGAGAAATTCGACCATGAAGGCCTGATTCAAGGAGTCTCCTCTGAACAGATGATGTTGAGATGTGTCTGTTACATGAACTCTGTCAAGCATTTATTTGGGCTGCAATTTCTGAGGCTGGTAACTCTAATGAACGTATCCTCTGCTGCAGAGATATCTCTTGGTCTTCCTTTCCTGTGGCGGTCCTCATGAGAGCCAGTTTCTTCATAGCGCTTGATGGTTTTTGCGACTGCACTTGAAGAAACTTTCAAAGTTCTTAATTTTCCGGATTGGCTGACCTTCATGTCTTAAAGTAATGATGGACTGTAATTTCTCTTTACTTATTTGAGCTGTTCTTTCCATAATATGGATTTGGTCTTTTACCAAATAGGACTTCTCTATGCCACCCCTACCTTGTCACAACAACTGATTGGCTAAAACGTATTAAGAAAGAAATTCCACAAATTAACAAGGCACACCTGTTAATTGAAATGCATTCCAGGTGACTACCTCATGAATAGTTTTTATTTATTTAACTAGGCAGGTCAGTTAAAGAACAAATTCTTATTTACAATGACAGCCTAGGAGCAGTGGGTTAAGTGCTAGAGCAACAGATTTGTACCTTGTCAGCTCGGGGATTCGATCTAGCAATCTTTCAGTTACGCTCTAATCACTAAGCTACCTGCCACCCCCTGAAGCTGGTTGAGAGAATGCAAAGTGTGTGCAAAGCTGTGATCGAGGCAAAGGGTGGCTACTTTGAAGAATCTCAAATAACATTTATTTGTTTAACACTTTTTTGGTTACTACATGATTCCATTAGTGCTACTTCATAGTTTTGACGTCTTCACTATTATTTTCCAATGTAGAAAATAGTCAAAACAAAGAAAAACCCTGGAAACATTTTGACTGGTACTGTATATGCGAGAAAGGCAGAATAAAACTCCCTCAGAGTGTGTGGAAACTCAGCTCTCCCCGGTTGCGTAAATGCTTGTTAAACCTAGGGATAGTTTTACCTCGGCGGCGCTTCAGAGGCAGACGCCTTTACATCGTCACTCTCTTGGCACTCTTTTAATCCAGGCATATTTTTTTCACCACTCTTTCTTTTCCATAAGAGCAGTCATCGATCTTCATGTGTCACTTAACCTCCATGTAGATGAGGAAGGGGAGTATGTGTATTTGTGTGTGTGTGCGCGCACACACACACACACACACACACACACACACACACACACACACACACACACACACACACACACACACACACACACACAACTCTTTGATTTCCTATAGGCCCCCTGGCTGCAACCCCAGATGCAAATTGAAACTATTTGCGTTGAGGAATAAGGGGGCAAACATGACTATCGACTACAAGAGTCAATATCAACTGGTAATGAAACTTTGCATATCCTACACTATAGCTTGGGTAATGAGACAGTGGCAGCTGCACACAGACTGACGCACATACTACAGCTTAGGTTAAGAGATGCAAACACACACACACAGCTTATCATAAAGAGAAGCCACGTCTGATAACCTGCAATGTCTGACAACCTGCAGGGCTGCCAAACGTTTGGTCTGAAAACACAGGAAGAGAAACACCAAAAGTAAGCAACACATAGCTTACATCCGTTCGTAATGGAACCCCCCACTATATGAACAAACTGTACGGGCGGAAGACCGGTATCAAGGTGATGCAAGACAATATGCAATGCAACCTATGCAATGCACTGACGCCTAAACCATCCCTGTTATAGGACACTTCTACAAGACTCATGGAAACTCAGCTTAGGTCTGAGGCTAACCCGCAGCCATTATCTAGCAGTGTTATTTTGCCTCTGCAACTTCGAATTGATTAGCCAGGTAGTCCATTTGTCTGCTGCCCCCCCACACCCCTTCTAAATAATTGAGTTAATACTGCGACTGGAGGTGTGTGTGTGTGCGCGACCGAATGTGTCTGTGTGTGGGGACCCGGGCTAATATCAACTTGATTACATCAAGGCAGCTGCGGAACTTGACACTTGCTGAATTTGTCAGCATTAATCGGCGGGGCCCTGTCACTAGATCCGTCAGCATCCCAGATAATTATGGAGTCGGGCTAATGATGCCGCTAGCCGGCTTGACGTCGAGCGAAGGGAGGAAGCTTAACTTTTTTCCCCCCGCGCTCCCTCTCTCGTTCGGTTGATAATTAAGAGACTCATCTCCTTTTGACTGAGGAGATCATCACTGGAAAAGGTGTGATTTTATGGAAAAGGTGTGATTTTATGGAAAAGGCGTGATTTTATGGAAAAGGCGTGATTTTATGGAAAAGGCGTGATTTTATGGAAAAGGTGTGATTTTATGGAAAAGGCGTGATTTTATGGAAAAGGTGTGTTTGTTGGTCGCAGTTTCTTGTTTGTCGTTGAGGTGATGAATAAGTATCTGGTTGAGGTGATGAATAAGTATCTGAATATTATGGAGTTTATCCTGGGTAGGTCGTACATAACATTTTTGCGTGTAGAGGTATAGAAGATAATTGTATTGCAAATCAACACGTACTGTATTGCAAGTGGCAAATGGTACTATTACAACAAGACAAGGCCTCAATATCTTACCACCCTTGGAGAGAATCTCAGCATTGGTGATGACGTGAAATGTGACATTCTGCGCTCTTGTAGTACAGGTTGCATCAAAGTACAAATATCAATATTTTGATTACATATTTAAGTAGCATTTGCAGACAGTGGCAAACGGTCAGTTTGTGTCACCCATAAGCTCTAGTGTGAAAATCCACTTTATATACACACAAAAGCATGTGGACACCCCTTCAAATGAGTGAATTTGGCTATTTCAGCCACACCCATTACTGACAGGTGTATAAAATCAGGCACACAGCCATGCAATCTCCATAACCAAACATTGACAGTAGAACGGGCTTCCTGAAGAGCTCCGTGACATTCATCATGGCAACTTCATAGGATGCCACCTTTCCAACAAGTTAGTTTGTCAATATTCTGCCTGGCTAGAGCTGCCCCGGTCAACTGTAAGTGCTGTTATTGTGAAGTGGAAACATCTAGGAGCAACAACGGTTCAGCCACAAAGTGGTAGGCCACACAAGCTCACATACCGCAGAGCGCTTAAGTGCCATGAGTCATGTTAAAATAGGTTGTCCTCGGTTGCAACACTCACTATCGAGTTCCAAACTGCCTTTGGAAGCAACGTCAGCACAAGAACTGCTCGTCCGGGAACTTCATGAAATGGGTTTCCATGGCCGAGCAGCCGCACGCACACAAGCCTAAGGTTGAGTAGGAAAAATGGTATGGGGCCGTTTTTCATGGTTTGGGCTAGGCCCCCCTCCTTAGTTGTAGTAAAGGGAAATCTTAACGCTACAGCATACAATGACATTCTAGACGATTCTGTGCTTTCAACTTTGTGGCAACACTTCGGAGAAGGCACTTTCCTGTTTCAGCATGACAATGCCCACATGCACAAAGCGAGGTACATACAGAAATGGTTTGTTGAGATCGGTGTGGAAAAACTTGATTGGCCTGCACAGAGCCCTGACCTCAACCTCATCGAACACCTTCGGGATTAATTGGAACGACGAGTGCGAGCCAGGCCTAATCGCCCAACATCAGTGCCTGACCTCACTAATGCTCTTCTGGCTGAATGGAAGTAAGTCCCCGCAGCAATGTTCTAACGTCTAGTGGAAAGCCCTCACAAAAGAGTGGAGGCTGTTATAGCAGTGAAGGGTGGGATCAACGCCATATTAATGCCCATGATTTTGAAATGAGCTGTTCGACGAGCAGGTGTGCACATACAGTATATCACAAAAGTGAGTACACCCCTCACATTTTTGTAAATATTTGAGTATTTCTATTCATGTGACAACACTGAAGAGATGACACTTTGCTACAATGTAAAGTAAAGTAGTGAGTAAGCTTGTATAACAGTGTAAATTTGCTGTCCCCTCAAAATAACTCAACACACAGCCATTCATGTCTAAACTGTTGGCAACAAAAGTGAGTACACCCCTAAGTGAAAATGTCCAAATTGGGCCCAAAGTGTCAATATTTTGTGTGGCCACCATCATTTTCCAGCACTGCATTAACGCTCTTGGGCATGGAGTTCACCAGAGCTTCACAGGTTGCCACTGGAGTCCTCTTCCACTCCTTCATGACGACATCACGGAGCTGGTGGATGTTAGAGACCTTGCACTCCTCCACCTTCCGTTTTAAGATGCCCCACAGATGCTCAATAGGGTTTAGGTCTGGAGACATGCTTGGCCAGTCCAGCTTCTTTAGCAAGGCAGTGGTCGTCTTGGAGGTCGTTATCATGTTGGAATACAACATGCGGCCCAGTCTCCGCTGGGCCGCATGTTGGCATTCATGGTTCCCTCAATGAACTATAGCTCCCCAGTGCCGACAGCACTCATGCAGCCCCAGAACATGACACCCCCACCACCATGCTTGACTGTAGGCAAGACACACTTGTCTTTGTACTCCTCACCTGGTTGCCGCCACACACGCTTGACACCATCTGAACCAAATAAGTTTATCTTGGTCTCATCAGACCACAGGACATGGTTCCAGTAATCCATGTCCTTAGTCTGCTTGTCTTCAGCAAACTGTTTGCGGGCTTTCTTGTGAATCATCTTTAGAAGAGGCTTCCTTCTGGGACGACAGCCATGCAGACCGATTTGATGCAGTGTACGGCGTATGGTCTGAACAGGCTGACCCCCCACCCCTTCAACCTCTGCAGCAATGCTGGCAGCACGCATACGTCTATTTCCCAAAGACAACCTCTGGATATGACGCTGAGCACGTGCACTCAACTTCTTTGGTCGACCATGGCGAGGCCTGTTCTGAGTGGAACCTGTCCAGTTAAACCACTGTATGGTCTTGGCCACCGTGCTGCAGCTCAGTTTCAGGATCTTGGCCTAATTTTACCCCCAATTTCATGGTATCCAATTGTTTTTAGTAGCTACTATCTTGTCTCATCGCTACAACTCCCGTACGGGCTCGGGAGAGACGAAGGTTGAAAGTCATGTGTCCTCCAATACACAACCCAACCAAGCCGCACTGCTTCTTAACACAGCGCCATCCAACCCGGAAGCCAGCCGCACCAATGTGTCAGAGGAAACACTGTGCACCTGGCAACCTTGGTTAGCGCGCACTGCGCCCGGCCCGCCACAGGAGTTGCTGGTGCGCGATGAGACAAGGATTTCCCTACCGGCCAAACCCTCCCTAACCCGGGCGACGCTAGGCCAATTGTGCTTCGCCCCACGAACCTCCCGGTCGCGGCCGGTTACGACAGAGCCTGGGTGCGAACCCAGAGTCTCTGGTGGCACAGCTGGCGCTGCAGTACAGCGCCCTTAACCACTGCGCCGCCCGGGAGGCCCCCGGGTCTTGGCAATCTTCTTATAGCCCAGGCCATCTTTATGTAGAGCAACAATTATTTTTTTTCAGATCCTCAGAGAGTTCTTTGCCATGAGGTGCAATGTTGAACTTCCAGGGACCAGTCAGTATGAGGGAGTGTGAGAGCGATGACACCAAATTTAACACACCTGCTCCCCATTCACACCTGAGACCTTGTAACACTAACGAGTCACATGACACCAGGGAGGAAAAATGGCTAATTGGGCCCAATTTGGACATTTTCACTTAGGGGTGTACTCACTTTTGTTGCCAGCGGTTTAGACATTAATGGCTGTGTGTTGAGTTATTTTGAGGGGACAGCAAATTTACACTGTTATACAAGCTGTACATTCACTACTTTACATTGTAGCAAAGTGTCATTTCTTCAGTGTTGTCACATGCAAAGATATACTCAAATATTTACAAAAATGTGAGGGGTGTACTCACTTTTGTGATATACTGTACTTTTGGTCATGTAGTGTAACAAAGCTTCTCTGGACACATATGTAAAGAAAAGTAGTACTCTCTTATATAAACGGCACTTGCGTTACATAGGCTACCGATTGATTATCTCTGGCTTGAAAATACATGTGGTACAGAAAGCCTACCTTGGACTTGAAAGTCACTCCAAATTAGAGCGTCTTACAAAAATAAAAACACACCCAAAATGAGAATGAAGCACCCTCCCGGAGATCAAATGACTGCAGCAAAAATTGCTGCTGCTCGAATTGCACCGCATCGAACGGAACTGCCAAAACTAACAGATGCAGCTATGTTGTTCCAAATGGAGGAGAGCTTGATGTATAGTAAGTGGCCATTATAGCAACAAGGTACAGCGCCCTCCGAGGGGCTAGAAATCACCACTAAAGCAGAGACCTCCATTTTAACACAGTGATATTCAATCGCCTTTCAGTAAAATTAGGCTAGTTGTTTTCACATTCGTCTTTCCCTGACTGTATTGTGTGTTTGTGTCAAGATTTTAATTTCACTTAAAATATGTGTTTTGAGTTGTGTGTGTGTGTGTGTGTGTGTGTGTGTGTGTGTGTGTGTGTGTGTGTGTGTGTGTGTGTGTGTGTGTGTGAGTGTAAGAGTGTGTGCGTGGGGGTGCATTTTTCAGTAAGGAAGGAGTCTCTGTCACACAAACACACAAACTAGTTCTTGTCACAGTGTATTGATGGAGACCACCATATGTCATGCACGGGAAATAACGGAAAGACGACGCCTGCCAACTTTTGATTGAGCATCACTGCCAGTGATGCATGTGCCTTTCACTAAACAGACAATTAAATCAATATTCAAAAGCTGGATGGGAGTCGAGCAGGGAGACGATGGTCGGTTAAGTGCACAAGCTGCTGGGTCAGATAATTCAGCAGCCTTTTGTACATTTCAGTGCATGGTAAAACTAGGCTAAAGCATGCAATATATTCCCCTCCTGTTACGTGTACACATTGGATACGTGCATACTATAATGAAGTGCATTGCCGTTTACCAGTCCCAAATAATGTTTTTGCTCTGGGTAGTTGCATGGGCCAATTTAGTACATCGATTCACGACATTCTCCAGCCATTGTATATATTAGGAGTTGACTTTAGCTGACATGCGTAGTGACAAAAACCCTTGTGTGACACCCTTTTCATACGTTACCATTTTTTTACTAGTTTATCCATATTACGTACTTATATCAGAATATCCTCACATTTATATCTCTGCAGTCACGATGAAATCACAACCCCACAGAGTTCAAAGTCTCTCCTTCCCAACCTGCTTAACTTCACATTTCCAAATACTGTTTAATATTCTAGAACTGTTTTGTTCAGCAGCAGTCGGTAATGCCTGAACTTCAAAGGCAGTTTTCTCATTAGGTGACTGGTGGAAATCCCTGTCAATCATTCACTGTTCTAAGAAAAAAAAACACCTCCAAAATGACAAGCTCAACTCTGGTCTTCTTTCATGATACTTCATAAAAATACCTAAGTGTCAAAGAAATCATTGTGCATCTCACCAAAAATATACACTATATAAACAAAAGTATGTGGACAGCCCTTCACATTAGTGGATTTGGCTATTTCAGCCACACCCGTTGCTGATAGGTGTATAAAATCGAGCACACAGCCATACATTCTCTATACACAAACATTGGCAGTAGAATGGCCTTACTGAGCAGCTCAGTTCAACGTGGCACCGTCATAGGATGCCATCTTTCCAACAAGTCAGTTAGTCAAATATCTTGCCTGCTAGAGCTTCCCCGGTCAAATGTAAGTGCTGTTATTGTGAAGTGGAAACGTCTAAGAGCAACAACGGCTCAGCTGTGAAGTGGTAGGCCACACAAGCTCACAAAACGGGACCGCCGAGTGCTGAAGCGCTTAAAAATCATCTGTACTCGGTTGCAACACTCACAACCGAGTTCCAAACTGCCTCATGGACACAACGTCAGCACAAGTACGGTTCTTTGGGAGCTTCATGAAGTGGGTTTCCATGGCCGAGCAGCCGCGCACAAGCCTAAGATCACCATGCGCAATGCCAAGCGTCGGCTGGAGTGACGTAAAGCTCGCCACCATTGGACTCTAGAGCAGTGGAAACACATTCTCTGCAGTGAAGAATCACACTTCACCATCTGGCAGTCCGGCGGACGAATCAGGATTTGGAGGATGCCAGGAGAACGCTACCTGCCCAAATGCAGAGTGCCAACTGTAAAGTCTGGTGGAGCAGGAATAATGGTCTGGGTCTGTTTTTCATAGTTCGAGCTAGCCCCCCCCCCTTCCCTCCCGTTAGTTCCAGTAAAGGGAAATCTTAACACTACAGCATACAATTACATTCTAGACAATTCTCTGCTCCCAACATTGTGTCAACAGTTTAATTAAGGGAAGGCCCTTTCCTGATTCAGCATTACAATGTCCCCGAGCACAAAGAGAGGCCGTACAGAAATGGTTTGTCAAGATCGGGGTGGAAGAACTTGACTGGCCTGCCCAGATCTCAACCACATTGAACACCTTTGAAATTAATTGGAACGCCGACTGCGAGCCAGGCCTAATCACCCAACATCAATGCCTGACATCACTAATGCTCTTGTGGCTGAATGGAAGCAAGTCCCATTAATGTTCCAACATCTAGTGGAAAGCCTTCCCAGAAGAGAGGATGCTGTTACAGCAGCAAAGGGGGGACCAACTCCATATTAATGCCCATGATTTTGGAATGAGATGTTCAACACACTATCAAAGCGGAAAACAAAAAGTGCACTCTGCATTGGCTACTATAACCTCAAATATAATCTAGGTGAGTAAAATTTTTAGAGTAGCCTAGTGAATCGGGACAGAGCAGCCTAGTGAGTTTGGAGTAGCCTAGGGAGTGTGGAGTAGCCTAGGGAGTCAGGAATATTGTCAACGTACTCTTAAGAGTATTGAGGTGTTACTTTCTGATCTTGACACGCCCCAGCAGCCTCCCTCCGCCTCCTTCCCTTGTCCCTCCCCCTTGGTCATTAATCGCAAAGTATTTACCCCTGCTTGGGAACTTTGCTTTCAATTAGTCTTTTCTCCTGCTTCTCGACAGGGGCCAAAGTTGTCCTTTGAGTGGCTCAAGCTGTCAAGCGCATGCGTGTTTCCATGGTGAATGATTTACTGATTATTATAAGGAATTAATAGATCAAAGGCAGTCGCATGACAGGCGATCAATCAGGCATCAAATCAAGGATGGCAATCCACGAGTGGAATACAGAGACTCAAATACTAGATAAAATGAGCGAACACACGTCCAATTGCATTAGGTCTATTATCTCTGTGTGCGATCGTTCAATAGGCCGATGGGGTTTGACAACATATATGTGAATGAACCTGTGACAGAAAACTGGAAAGTATTTCCATGATCTACAGGCTGGTAAATACTTTTTTTCTGGCCAATTTGAAAAAAGGTGTAACATTTATCTCCTTTTGGTTGTAAGCTAAATGTGTATAACAGAGAAGGTCCGTTATGAATGTGTCTATTTAGGGTTATTTTAAATAAGGATGGGAAACGGCGAACTTGAGAGGATTTTTACGGGCAACTTGAGGAAATAAGACTTCAGGGTTGTGCTTACCTACGGACCGCCTTGGCGCTTGCTGCTTTCTCCTCGGCATGCTGCTGGTAGACTTTCCGCTTGACTTTTCATGCAGAGACCAAAATAAAAGACGACCCAAGAGGAAACCAGTGAAACGAAATCAAAGCAAATATCTCGTCGTTTTGTCCTTCTCTTCAATAGAATCGGAATAGAAATGTCGATTCCCGTTATTTGACTGGCAAAGGAAGTCTGAGCGTCGGTGAAAGTATTATTTTTTTAAATAAAAACCTAATTAATCTTTCCGCAATTGTTTGGCAAATGTCAAGAACCCAATAGCATATCTCTAAACAAAAATATGTTTCTCTATGGATGTTTTGAGTAGAAACAGAGTAATAACTCATTGCATGATGATCAAAAATAGCAAGACCTCCGTTTAGGTTTCAGTATAACCGTGGAGAACGTGGACAGCAGCCAAAGCCTCTTCAATCCCGCCGTGCTTCCATGACAACAAAAAAAAGGATTCCACCCCTAGAACAACACTTTATAACCGATTTTCGCGTAGAAAGTAACAAAGAAGTCTTTCAATGTATCACAAACTTCCACGGCGATGGATAACGTTCCAAACTGTTTCTGCACAGGTGCTGTTCGGTTGTTCAATCTCTGCAAGTCGACACAAAATGGGAGAGAGAGCTGGGATATGGACATTAGAGGGTTATGTCAATCAGTCCGTGTCAGTCAGTCAGTCAGTCATGATAGCCACGGCAGAAAGCTCAAACGACTATGCCGCCAATAAGCTACTTTCTGTCTCTCTTCAAGCGACCGAAACACCCAGAGCTCGATTCGGATAGCCTATTCCGACGATACTCACAAAAATGATGTCCTTTCGGCTTTCATGTGGACAGTTGATGTATTACTGCTCCAAAGACTTTTCATAAACAAGCGAAACGCCAACAGCTACTCCACGAAAGGATACGAGTGTGGACCTATTGCTTATGTTTTACTCCAGATGGCGAAGCGGGGGTCTCGTCTCCGCAGTGAGAAATATGTATCGCACATTGGGGGGATGCGCGACTGATCAGACAGGCTCAACTGATAGACAGACACATCGAGTTGCCTTTCCTGCCTCTCCGTTACTCCACCCCTCTGGAAGCGTCACTCTGACAGTCAGAGCCCACCGTGTCAATCTTTTTAATTGTTCTGTTTTTTTCTCTCCATTATTTTCTATAACAGGATTATAAAACAGCCCCTGTCCAATGCAGTGCTCTGCTGAATAAAGTGTCTTCACGTCCATGCATTATGATGGTTGGTTTTCAAATTCGTTTTTAGCATACGAGACAATAAGCCAACGCGTAGGCCTATGTCTTAGGTTATTACTGTCTTAGGTTAGAACTGAAAATAAAAAACAAACAGAAAATAACAGTGACAGGATATTCTGTAGGCTATTCTGTTCTGCTATTATTTTCTCTTCAGAAATGCATTCTTTCTTGAACTTTTTAGGCCATATATTAGATTGCAGAGCTTCTGTGAAGGTATTTAGCATTTTTACCTCTTCAGTGACACCCTTAAAAATGGGCATTGAAAGTTGCAGATTGATTCGCTACACCTTGCTAAGAAGTGACTACTTCGCATGGGAAGGGGAGGGGCGCCGAGTGCACAAGTCCACTGTGACTGCAACGGTGCACTGCACTCCATCCCTATTCAATACTTATTCATCAATTTCTAACATTCACTATGTTATTAACATGCTGATACAACTGATTCTGCCCGACCGCATCGAGGAAGAGTGGCTATTTGTACAATAACTGATAGCCAAGCTGTTGAAAGTATTCTATACCTACGACATCAAGAGAACCCCAATTGACCGTGCAGTTAGTTTTCCTTTTATTTTTTTATGAGATGCTCTTTGGCTACTGTGTGAGTGCATCTGTTACCTAATGCACTTTTGATGGCGCTAAATAGGCTAGCCTATAACTTGGGTGACATTGAAGCTGTGTTACGTTGCACAGCAGTATATACGCACCTCTCTACCCATCACCCCATGCAGCGGATATTTGGGAGAATTTCCCAGCGCAGCCCAGCTTCCATCACCACCACGGCCTCTGGTTCTTGCAAATGCACCAACTCTATACAAATTCTCGGGCGCATGGATGTGTCTTTGAGAGACGGATTAACTTTCCAACGCCCGGGCGGGCGGCCGGCAGACGAACCTTGCTTAAAACTGACCCTGGGTGAGTTCTCGGAATTTGCACCATATGTTAGCCTCTATCTGTTCAAGTTTCACGCCGCACGACTTCACTCCTTTTTTATGTTAGATATTATTCTCAAGTCAAAAAGTAACAAATTATTAACCAAGAGTCTACTGTCATCGTTTTACCCACTAAAATAAAATCCTTCTCAGTGTGCGACATTCTTGAGACATTGCCAACGTGTTATCAAACTGATCATACGTGGTTTCGGAGGAGGCTAATAATGTGGCAATATTTCTAAGTACCGCCCCAACATCTGTCTATCTACCCATCCCTCCATCCACCTCGGCATGCCTGTCGCGATTGATGTTTCTTACGTCACTAATCTTCAATCAGATAGTGAGTGCATCGGGATGTAGAGCTGACAAGGACAGGCGAGGGTTTTATGCACATTATGGACAGAGCACGGTGTTATAGCAGCTTTTTCATAGTGAATAGGCCTCCTGAGTTTTTAAAGATTATACGACTTCTCAAGCCGCGTTTACAGTTGTAAGTGTTCAGTTTTACTATTGGAACATTTTAATTGTAATTTCATATTCTTAAGCTACATTATTTTACACAATTGTTATTTGTATTATTATTTTTGTTGTTAATATTATTTTGACAGTGTAATTTGACATAGGATACCCAAGATATGTGTTAAGTTAACACTTTTTGGTCAACAGTCAAAAACAATTAATATATGTTTTGTGTTACTTAATATAGATGTTTACCTTATGGAATTCTATACATTTGATCCGATGTTGAACCCTGCAACCTTTCACCCTGCCTTAGTTGTACAGTGTGCAGTTTAGCATAACAGCAGCGTATTATGTTGTCTTTCTTGTTTGGATTCTTTCTTTCTATAAGCTATTGCTTGCATTTTTTGTGTGTGTGTGTAATTTAGGTATAGACCAGTTGACATAATTTAGAAGTTAGAATATTAGAAATATGACAAACTATTCAACCAAAACTGTGTAGCATAGTGTATTACATGTATTGTGTAGAGCTTAATTTGTTTCCCGTTATTCACTAGTGAATGCTTTGACGATAACAGAACGCCACGCAAAATGTATTTTTCAAGGCAAAAACCTGTCCAGAAGAACTTTTACCACGGGTTCATAATGGTTCATAGTGAATGAAAACACTTCTAGACAATGCTTTCCTCCTCATGCTTAATAACAATGCAGTTAAACTTTAACTCAAAGTGATTGTCATTTGACATTCCCGAGGAACTTGCACAAAATATGCCTGATAAATAATTTGTTTAATTTAGAGTTCATACTTTTTTGTTAGCTAAAAAGCCCTGAGTGTATGAGATTTTCCCAATGCATTGTGCTGTATTCAAAGTAAGATGTCAAATAATTAGGTCCTCCTTGTTCTCCTGTGTTTTTAACTTTCATAATATGCATGGCATTGAAAATGTGTTATAATATTTATGCCACGATCATATGGACTGAAAGTGAAGCTCTGCAATATTGTAGGCCTATATTTTAATTAAGGTGCTATTTCAGATTAGTTTATTATGGAAAATGTATCTAGATACACATATTATCTATATTTGTACACACCAAAGTACACATCGTGCTGTTTGCTTTCTTGTCAGCCCAAAGGAAGGCAGTCACATGCAGCTCACACATATATACATACATACATGCACATTGCAGATGCATGCTTGCAAATACATGCACTGGTATACAAACACATACCTATGCATGCAAACACACACGCAATCACACACACAAATACACACAAGTGGTGTTGTCCGTGTGTTATGGCCCCATAAACTTACATCATAACTATAATTGTTGCTGAATGACCCTGATGACTCAACACAAACGCCCTATCACATAGGGTTCAACTGGAAAACAAGATGGTGGCTGCTCTGTAAGTCCCTAGGGATTTTTCAATGGGAGATGTGTTTAGGGCCATATATTTAAATAATGTAGCAAAATCTCACGACCAGTGCACAAGCCTAACCTCTGGTAATATGTGAGTCTGTCTGTATGTATTTTCTGTAGTGTCCACCACTATTCACAAGTTGCCATGGTGAGCAATGCTGGTGCATTACTCCTAAATCATTACATGTTACTGTATGCTTACAATGTCATTAAATATCGGGTATAACTTATTTGATGTATTTTTACCTTACAATATTATTACAAAGAAGATTCCACAATACCATAGTAATAACATAGCCATGAAATCTACAGGACACAAAAAAGCAGACTTTGAATTCAGCTTTTTTATTAACTTTGAATAGAACTAAAAGCAGCCATGCTGACAGTACTTTACACCACACTATTCATTCTATCATCAACCTTGGAAAGATCAAAATAACTGAATCTTTGAGAAAGAACATGGTGATTCTACAAGAGACATGGCTAAATGCAGAGTCAGACGGCACCCTGGTGAGATCATTGCTACCATTGTCAGTAACAACACAGAATGAAAATTGGAGGCCAGACCATAACTCCCTGGAATATTCTTGGAATTGTGTTGCAGTTCCTTGGAAGTGGGTGTCTGAGGACAAGTACGGCATATCCGGTGACAAGATTGAAGGGATTTTTTTATATGATATTTATTTTTGTGGTGCTAGCACCTTTGAAGACATGATTTATTTCATTTTACTATTTTTTTTCCTCCCCTTCCTTACAGCCAGTCATAGTGAATCAGTGCATTATGGTCCAAATTGCTTCCAAGCTACACAATCCTAGGACGCCTTCACACATGTCCACACACATGTATGTCAAGATCTTACACATTTGCAAACAATAACATGGCATAGTCCCATTTCCCCCATCACATATCAAGTACCTTTTCATACTGACACAATGACAACGCGACGACGAGTCACCATCGTTTTGTGTCACCGTGGTCTCAGTTTCCTCTATGTTGAAAAAAACTCCCTTCAGTACCTGTGAACATGTTCATGTAGTTGTAATGTACTGTATATTTGCATACATTCTGTTCTTTTGTCTTTTTTCTTTTTTTAGATTGGTTAATGTGAACACGCTCGGAGGGTATGGATGGTGTACAGTGATACCAGTGAGGATGAAGCTACCATTTCATCCCTGATTTTACATACTACATCGGCTGAAGGCCCAGTGCAAGAAGGTGAGGGAACAATCCTAAAGTAGCCTACTGTTTACTCAAACAAACAGCCTCATCCCATTTGTGATATACAAACTAAATGTATATGGATTTTTATTTTTAAGCTTTTATTGATAAGGTTAAGGATAAGATATTTAGCCAGAGCTAGATTACTCTTTAACCCCTTAATTTTATAGACCCTAAATGTAAGTTGGAAATGGGTAAGATGGCAATGTAATATCCAAGAAAAGTTTCTCAAACATGTCAAGAATAATAATGGAAGTTTTTGTCCAGAAAACTCTTGAAGCTTATGTCTACAAGGCAGAATATATGTTTAGCCAATGTATTTATTTTGTCACTAATTGACACTTGATTGACAAATTTAACTTTTTTTATTACATGTAAAGTTTAGATACAAAGTGTTATGTCTATATTTATTCATTATTACATTTTTTTAGCAAAGTTTCTGACAAAATGTTTGAGTGTGATGCTTCTTTCGACCTGCTATCAGAGAACCTCATTGTCAGTCACACTAAGAAACAGGGGCGGACTGGAGATACAACTCACCACTATAAGTGTGCCGCTTCTCTAGCCATTTTGTTTAACTCCCTGCTGTGCTGCCCTATCTGTCTCAGCATCTTCTCACTCTGTGCTTCTTCTTGTTCTCTGTCTGCCTGCCTGTCTGTCTGCCTGCTTAAGTTTTATAGGTATACGTTGTAAAAGCCAAGTGAACAACATAGGCTATATTGTAAATTAGTGCCTGTCATATGTGTTCTGCAGCAACACTAACCACAAGTTTTACTTACTATTACAGGGCCCCAGACTAACATTTTCCCCTGGTGTCACTAACTTTTACAGTTGATGGCACCAGCCCAGGATTTGGTTGGACCCAAATCATGAGTAACCGTCTTGTAAAGTAATTCACAGTTCTTTATTATTTATTATACTTATTTATTAGACTACTGAGGGATCCAAACTATGTTTTATCTAACACTTCCAATCAGGAATGCATGATTCAAGATATTATGATGTTCAGGCTAATCCAGTGATGGTCATGGAATTTTGGATCGACAATTGGACTGTAGTTTAGAGCCGGGCGATATGGCAAAACATCCATATCGCGATAAATGGAACATGTTTTTGTGATAATGATAAATCAGGGATATATTAAGAGGTATGCTAGAGCTGGGTGATATGGGCAAAATGTTATTCTGTGATAAACTATTTTGCTCGATAGCAAAAAATACAACAAGATATTTTTTTATGGACAGTTACTTTAAATTAGCAGCAGGTCTTTAGTAAGATACCTGCTATGGTAGCCTATGATTGAAAAAGTAAGCTATTTCATCTAACATATCCCGGAAATGAATTATTGATATTTTGATATGTAACCTGTCAAAATAGGATCCAGAATGATCCAATTTATTTCAGACTCTTCAGAGAATTTGCCGACATCTTTGTGCATATTGGCCTATTGGCTACATTATTCACCACCTGAGGAAGTGGGAACTCAAAACACTTTGCTGGATTGCTAAATCTAAATATGATATTGTTGCTATACACTGAGGGTACAAAACTGAGTGCTATTTCCATGACATAGACTGACCAGGTGAATCCAGGTGAAAGCTATGATCCCTTATTGATGTCACTTGTTAAATACACTTCAATCAGTGCCGATTAAGGGGATGAGACAGGTTAAAGAATGACTTTTAAGCCTTGAGACAATTGAGACATGGATTGTGTATGTGTGCCATTCAGAGGGTGAATGGGCAATACATAATATATAAGTGCCTTTGAATGGGGTATGGTAGTAGGTGCCAGGTGCACCGATTTGATTGTGTCAAGAACTGCAATGCAGCTGGGTTTTTCACACTGTATTAAGAATGGTCCACCATTCAAAGGACATTAAGCCAACTTGACACAACTGCGGGAAGCATTGGAGTCAACCTTGTAGAGTCCATTCCTCAATGAATTGAGGCTGTTCTAAGGGGAAAAGGGGGTGCAACTCGATATTAGGCAGGTGTTCCTAATGTTTTGTACACTCAGTGTATAGCCATGCAGCACAGGATGCTGCTGAGGGGGGGAAGGCTCATAATAATGTCTGGAACGGATGCTCGGTTCCAGCCATTATTATGAGCTGTCCTCCCCTCCGAGTATTTGATACCGTTCCCCTGATTCCGACTCCAATCATAACCACATGCCCGTCCTCCCCAATTAAGATGCCACCAACCTCCTGTGCCATCTAGGCTAATTGATTAATCTATCAGTAAAGGTAGGGTAATGTCCTACAAAGACTTTCCAGCGCTAGGCCTAGGCTACTTGATGTTGGCCTATTCACTGCAAATGGTGCGCTCTACTGCCCCCTATGGCGCATCAAAACCACCCTACAGCCTACTTCTATTGTAAAGGGGTGTCATGAACTCAATATTAAGAAGTGAGAAATAAATCATATACTCACAGAAAGCTGTGACTCTCCTCTCTGTAACTAGAACAACAGTAGTTGCTTTGAAAGCTGTAATTTGAGCATTATTGCATTTTGAGCAACGTGATATGCGTGTGCTTCCAGTAGCGGTGTGTGGGTAAAATCACTGGGGAAGCCAGAAAAAAAGCCATAAAAGCCATGTGCTGTGATAATTGCGTTGTTTGCATTATAACCTGTTAGTTCACATGCCTTGCGACAGTGATATATATAGTGCATTCGGAAAGTATTCACACCCCTTGATTTTTTTCCACAGCCTATTTGTAAAATGTATTAAATTGTTTTTTTTTCCCCATCATCAATCTTCACACAACACCCCATAATGACAAAGCATAAGTATTCAGACCCTTTACTCAGTACTTTGTTGAAGTACCTTTGGAAGCGATTACAAACTCAAGTCTTCTGTGGTGTGATGCTACAAGCTTGGCACACCTGTTTCTGCAGATCCTCTCAAGCTCTGTCAGGTTGGATGGGGAGCATTGCTGCACAGCTATTTTCAGGTCTCTCCAGAGATATTCGTTCGGGTCAGTTTGTTTGGATCAGGTTTTCACGGATTGCTCTTTCTTCTGTTTTCAATGATCTCTCTCTGTCCTTTGCTCCGTTCATCTTTTCCTCGATCCTGACTAGTCTCCCAATCCCTGCTACTGAAAAACATCCCCACAGCATGATGCTGCCACCACCATGCTTCACCGTAGGGATGGTGTCAGGTTTCCTCCTGACGTGACGCTTGGCATTCAGGCCAAAGAGTTCATCTTGGCTTCATCAGACCAGAGAATCTTGTTTCTCATGGCCTGAGAGTCTTTAGGTGCCTTTTGGCAAACTCCAAGTGGTTTGTCATGTGGCTTTTACTGAGGAGTAACTTCCGTCTGACCATTCTACCATAAAGGCCTGATTGATGGAGTGCTGCAGAGATGGTTGTCCTTCTGGAAGGTTCGCCCATCTCCACAGAGGAACTCTGGAGCTCGGTCAGAGTGACCATTGGGTTCTTGGTCACCTCCCTGACCAAGGCCCTTCTCCCCCGATTGCTCAGTTTGGCCGGGCTACCAGCTCTAAGAAGAGTCTTGGCGGTTCCAAATTTCTTCCAATTAAGAATGATGGAGGCCACTGTGTTCTTGGGTACCGTCAATCCTTCCCCAGATCTATGCCTCGGCACAATCCTGTCTCGGAGCTCTACGGACAATTCCTTCAACCTCATGGCTTGGTTTTTGCTCTGACTTTCAACTATGGGACCTTAGTTAGACAGGTGTGTGCCTTTCTAAATCATGTCCAATCATTTGAATTTACCACAGGTGGACTCCAATCCAGTTGTAGGAACATCTAAAGGATGATCAATGGAAACAGGATATACCTGAGCTCAATTTTGAGTCTCATAGCAAAGGGTCTGAATACTTGTTTTATTTTTTAGAAATTTGCAAACACAAAAAAAAAATGTTTTTGCTTTGTCATTATGGGGTATTGTGTATGTATTGCTGAGGATTTTTATTTATTTAATACATTTCAGAATAAGGCTGTAACGTATCAAAATGCAGAAAAAGTAATGGGGTCTGAATACTTTCCGATCTACTATTCCAGCACCATTTCAACTTCAACATTTCAACATCATCAAATGACCCCTGGTTAGTCTAATACAGTTAGAACTAAAAGATACCAAAAACAATTTAGTCAAGTCAACATAAGCTAAATATGATGTGGCTATACATAGTTCTGAATTCTGTGTGTGTATGTATGCTTGTGCAAGTAGAAAAAACATGTTGACTCACCCTACTTGTAGAGAAATGCCAATGCCATCCTCCTCTCTTTCATGTTGACGAAATGGTCTATCACTCTACAGTACACACTTTTAAAAAAATACCTGGCTAAAATGCTTGCTCGCTAGCCTAACTTTCATGGGCAATGTTAGCTAGTTAACATTAGCCTTCTACATCTAGCTTCATATTGAACGTTCATCCTCTCAGGCCAGGGTACAATATATGAATTAATGGTTGGAGCAGAATTGGCATTATAATCAAATTAAATCAAAATCAAATCAAACTTTATTTGTCACATGCGCAGAATACAACAAGTGTAGACTTTACCGTGAATTGCTTAACCAACAGTGCAGTTCAAGAAGAAGAAAATATTTACCAAGCAGACTAAAATAAAAAGTAATAATAAAAAGCAACACAATAAGAATAACAATAACGAGACTACATACAGTGGGCACCGGTACCGAGCCAGTGTGCGGGGGTACAGGCTAGTTGAGGTAATCTGTACATGTACTGAAGGTGGGGGCAAAGTTACTATGCATAGATAACAAACAAACAGGGAGTTGCAGCAGTGTACAAAAGGGAGGGGGGGGGGTCAATGTAACTTGTCCGGTGGTGATTTTATTAATTGTTCAGCAGTCTTATTGCTTGGGGTTAGAAGCTGTTGAGGAGCCTTTTGGTCGTAGACCTGGCGCTCCAGTACCGCTTGCCATGTACCAGTCTAACTCGGGTGACTGGAGTCTCTGACAATTTTATGGGCTTTCCTCTGACACCACCTACTATTTTATTTATTTATTTAACCTTTATTTAACTAGGCAAGTCAGTTAAGTACAAATTCTTATTTACAATGACGGCCTAGGAACAGTGGGTTAACTGCCTTTTTCAGGGGCAGAATGACAGATTTTTACCTTGTCAGCTCGCAGACTTGATCTAGCAACCTTTCGGGTACTGGCCCAACGCCCAAACCACTAGGCTATCCACAACCTTTATATAGGTCCTGGATGGCAGGAAGCTTGACCCCAGTGATGTACTGGGCCATTCGCACTACCCTCTGTAGTGCCTTACAGTCAGATCCGGAGCAGTTGCCATACCAGGCGGAGATGCAACCGGTCAGGATGCTCTCGATGGTGCAGCTGTAGAACCCTTTGAGGATCTGGGGACCCATACAAAATCTTTCAGTCTCCTGCGGGGGAAAAGGTTTTGGTGTGCCCTCTTCACGACTGTCTTGGTATGTTTTGGACCATGATGATGGTGATGTGGACCCTAGGGAACTTGAAACTCTCGACCCACTCCACTACAGCCCTGTCAATGTTAATGAGGCCTGTTCAGCCCTTCTATTCCTGCAGTCCATGATCAGCTCCTTTGTCTTGCTCACATTGAGGGAGAGGTTGATGACACACTGCCAGTTCTCTGACCTACTCCCTATAGGCCGTCTCATCGTTGTTGGTGGTCAGGCCTACCACTGTTGTGTCATCAGCAAACTTAATGATGGTGTTGGAGTCGTGTTTGGCCACGCAGTCGTGGGTGATCAAGGAATGCAGGAGGGGATTAAGTACACACTCCATAAGGGGCCCCAGTGTTAAGGATCAGCGTGGCAGACGTGTTGTTGCTTACTCTTACCACCTGGGGGCGGCCCGTCAGGAAGTCCAGGATCCAGTTGCAGAGGGAGGTTTTTAGTCCCATGGTCCTTAGCTTAGTGATAAGCTTCATGGGCGCTATGGTGTTGAACGCTGAGCTGTAGTCAATGAACAGCATTCTCACATAGGTGTTCCTTTTGTCCAGGTGAGAAAGGGCAGTGTGGAGTGCATTTGAGATTGCGTCATCTGCGGATCTGTTGGGGCGGTATGTGAATTGGAGTGGGTCTAGGGTGTCCGGGAGGATGCTGTTGATGTGAGCAAAGAACAGCCTTTCAAAGCACTTCATGGCTACCGACGTGAGTGCCACGGGGCGGTAATAATTTAGGCAAGTTACCTTCACTTCCTTGGGCACAGGAACTATGATGGTCTGCTTGAAACATGCAGGTATTACAGACTAGGTCAGGGAGAGGTTGGAAATGTCAGTGAAGACACTTGACAATTGGTCCGCGCATGCTTTGAGTACACATCCTGGTAATCCGTCTGGCCCAGCGGCTTTGTGAATGTTGACCTGTTTAAAGATTTTGTTCACAACGGCTACCGAGAGCATTATCACACAGATACAGAACAGCTGATTCTCTCATCATGCATGCTTCATTATTGCTTGCCTCGAAGCGAGCATAAAAGGCATTTAACTCGTCTGGTAGGCTCGCATCACTGGGCAGCTTGCGTCTGGGTTTCACTTTGTAGTCCGTAATAGTTTTCAAGCCCTGCCACATCCGACGAGTGTCAGAGCCGGTGTAGTATGATTCAATCTTAATCCTGTATTGACGCTTTGCTTGTTTGATGGTTTGTTTTAGGGCATAGCGGGATTTCTTATAAGCGTCCGGATTATACTTCCGCTCCTTGAAAGTGGCAGCTCTAGCTTTTAGCTCGATGTGGATGTTGCCTGTAGTCCATGGCTTCTGGTTGGGTGGACGACTGTGGGGACGACGTCATCGATGCACTTATTAATGAAGCCGATGACTGAGGTGGTGTATTGCGCAATGCCATTGGATGAATCCTGGAACACATTCCAGTCTGTGCTAGCAAAACAGTCCTGTAGTGTAGCATCCACGTTATCTGACCACTTCCGTATTGAGCGAGTCAAAGGTACTTCCTGCTTTAGTTTTTGCTTGTAAGCAGGAATCAGGAGGATAGTATTATGGTCAGGTTTGCACATGTTTTTTATTTATTTATTTATTTCACCTTTATTTAACCAGGTAGGCAAGTTGAGAACAAGTTCTCATTTACAATTGCGACCTGGCCAAGATAAAGCAAAGCAGTTCGACAGATACAACGACACAGAGTTACACATGGAGTAAAACAAACATACAGTATAAACAAGTCTATATACGATGTGAGCAAATGAGGTGAGAAGGGAGGTAAAGGCAAAAAAGGCCATGGTGGCAAAGTAAATACAATATAGCAAGTAAAACACTGGAATGGTAGATTTGCAATGGAAGAATGTGCAAAGTAGAAATAAAAATAATGGGGTGCAAAGGAGCAATCTGTGAGCTGCTCTGACAGTTGGTGCTTAAAGCTAGTGAGGGAGATAAGTGTTTCCAGTTTCAGAGATTTTTGTAGTTCGTTCCAGTCATTGGCAGCAGAGAACTGGAAGGAGAGGCGGCCAAAGAAAGAATTGGTCTTGGGGGTGACTAGAGAGATATACCTGCTGGAGCGTGTGCTACAGGTGGGAGATGCTATGGTGACCAGCGAGCTGAGATAAGGGGGGACTTTACCTAGCAGGGTCTTGAAGATGACATGGAGCCAGTGGGTTTGGCGACGAGTATGAAGCGAGGGCCAGCCAACGAGAGCGTACAGGTCGCAATGGTGGGTAGTATATGGGGCTTTGGTGACAAAACGGATTGCACTGTGATAGACTGCATCCAATTTGTTGAGTAGGGTATTGGAGGCTATTTTGTAAATGACATCGCCGAAGTCGAGTATTGGTAGGATGGTCAGTTTTACAAGGGTATGTTTGGCAGCATGAGTGAAGGATGCTTTGTTGCGAAATAGGAAGCCAATTCTAGATTTAACTTTGGATTGGAGATGTTTGATATGGGTCTGGAAGGAGAGTTTACAGTCTAACCAGACACCTAAGTATTTGTAGTTGTCCACGTATTCTAAGTCAGAACCGTCCAGAGTAGTGATGTTGGACAGGCGGGTAGGTGCAGGTAGCGATCGGTTGAAGAGCATGCATTTAGTTTTACTTGTATTTAAGAGCAATTGGAGGCCACGGAAGGAGAGTTGTATGGCATTGAAGCTTGCCTGGAGGGTTGTTAACACATTGTCCAAAGAAGGGCCAGAAGTATACAGAATGATGTCGTCTGCGTAGAGGTGGATCAGAGACTCACCAGCAGCAAGAGCGACCTCATTGATGTATACAGAGAAGAGAGTCGGTCCAATAATTTAACTCTGTGGCACCCCCATAGAGACTGCCAGAGGTCCGGACAGCAGACCCTCCGATTTGACACACTGAACTCTATCAGAGAAGTAGTTGGTGAACCAGGCGAGGCAATCATTTGAGAAACCAAGGCTGTCGAGTCTGCCGATGAGGATGTGGTGATTGACAGAGTCGAAAGCCTTGGCCAGATCAATGAATACGGCTGCACAGTAATGTTTCTTATCGATGGCGGTTAAGATATCGTTTAGGACCTTGAGCGTGGCTGAGGTGCACTCATGACCAGCTCTGAAACCAGATTGCATTGCAGAGAAGGTATGGTGAGATTCGAAATGGTCGGTAATCTGTTTGTTGACTTGGCTTTCGAAGACCTTAGAAAGGCATGGTAGGATAGATATAGGTCTGTAGCAGTTTGGGTCAAGAGTGTCCCCCCCTTTGAAGAGTGGGATGACCACAGCTGCTTTCCAATCTTTGGGAATCTCAGACGACACGAAAGAGAGGTTGAACAGGCTAGTAATAGGGGTGGCAACAATTTCGGCAGATAATTTTAGAAAGAAAGGGTCCAGATTGTCTAGCCCGGCTGATTTGTAGGGGTCCAGATTTTGGTAAAAATTTGGCAAAACCGATTTAAGTTTGCCTGCATTAAAGTCCCTGGCCACTAGGAGCGCCGCTTCTGAGTGAGAATTTTCTTCTTTGCTTATGGCCTTATAGAGTTGGTTGAGAACGGTCTTAGTGCCAGCTTCATTCTGTGGTGGTAAATAGACGGCTACGAATAATACAGATGAGAAGTCTCTTGGTAGATAGTGTGGTCTACAGCTTATCATAAGGCACTCTACCTCAGGCGAGTAATATCTCGAGACTTCTTTAATATGAGACATCACCCACCAGCTGTTATTGATAAAAAGACACACAACCCCACCCCTCGTCTTACCAGAGGTAGCGTCTCTGTTCTGAGGGTGCATGGAATATCCCGCTAGCTCTATATTGTCCGTATCTTTGTTCAGCCATGTCTCGGTAAAACATAAGATGTTACAGTTTTTAATGTCCCTTTGGTAGGATAATCTTAAATCGTAGGTCATCAATTTTATTTTCCAATGATTGCACGTTAGCAAGAAGAACGGAAGGCAGTGGAAGTTTACTCTCGCCTCCGGATTCTCAGAAGGCTGCCCGATCTGCGGCCCCTTTTCCGCGGTCTTTTCTTCACGCAAAGGCGTGGATCTGGGCCTATTCCAGTGAAAGCAGGATATCCTTATCGTCGGACTCGTTAAAGGAAAAAGCTTCTTCCAGTTTGAGGTGAGTAGTCGCTGTTCTGATGTCCAGAAGTTATTTTCGGTCATAAGAGACGGTAGCAGCAACATTATGTACACAATAGGCAAAAAAATAAGTTACACAAAATGCAAAAAAAATGGCACAATTGGTTGGGAGAATGTAAAACGTCAGCCATGTTCTTCGGTGCCATCTTTGAAAAAAAGATCATTGGCCAGTACGGAGAATTAAGTAAAACCACAAGTCCAAATCCCCGTCTCCATCCATGGCTAATTTAGGAAAGGGACAATTTTATTAAACTAGCCACCGGAGCACAACAACATAACGAGATGCAACAATTCAAGTTGTTGCTGTCAATGACGTATTCTCTCAATGTGATTTAATAGGAGGGACGCCAAATTCAAACTGGCTTCAGGACCGTTCAAAGATGAGCTCACTCAGTTTAGCGCAACACTGATTGGCTATTATTTTATACTTTTTTTATCAAGGGAGGCCAAATGCTCGCTGGCTTCCCTTTCTTCAATGCTACGGGCGGCAACAATGTCATACTCTTTTGGACCAGACAGCATCAGCTAGATGGCCTAAACATACAGAGACAGAGGGGCGCTGTTTCGCTCGCTCGGATGCTTTCTCCGGTGAGATAAATTCAGCCTCTTGCGAATTGAAGGAAAATGATGAAACACAGAGAGACGAAATAAAAATAATTGTATATGCGAATGGGGGGGGGGGGAGTGGCTCACTCATTACAGCAGTAGGCCCCAGCGAGGGCACTGGTATAACAGAGAAAGTACGCAAAAATCCCCCCCAAAATCTGAGCAGCTCACCCAACAAAATATATATTTTGTAAAAACATTTTGGGGGGGGGAGCTTGGCTTCCCTTGGCATCAATGAATACACACCACTGTGTGCTTCTCAGTATGCATCTCTCCCTCATCCGTGTGCACAGTGGAGAGAGGGAGTGAGAGTGGCTTGTTCACACAGCAGCTGACAGTGAAACAGGGACAGGCAGATACTTTCATAGCAGGAATCAACATAATGCATAAGCTATTACTGTTGACCAAATAATGGTTTCAGAACAATATACAGGAATGTTGTGTAGCAAAATCACCGACAATTACAGACATATGCAAAATGTCCGGTGAGAGGAAGGCAATGTCAGTGTTGGTAATTTTCAGTTTGTCTTCTGGGGTCTTCTATACAGTAGTTGCTACATTTTAATGTCAAAATATGACTTTTATGTTCAATAAAGATGAATTACATACATCTTTAAATGCACCAAGTAATATAACAGGCTAATTCATTTTGGGTTCAACACCTGAGGAAGTGGAAACTCAAAACAAATGACTTAGATCACTAACTCTAAATATAATACCCACGGCTAGCTTGTTTTCATCCAACCGTAGATTTTATGTCCTAAAAAACTTTGCAGTTGTAGGCTACTAACCATGAGGCCTATAGGCAACTCAATATTGGGAGAGTGTCCTTAATGTTTTGTACAGTCAGTGTATATATCTCAAAGCCATATCAAATCGCTTGGTTGAAATATAGTTGCTATTGAGCTGAATATTGAGAGTTGAGAAATAACAAGGATACCTACAGAGAGCTGACACCCTCACTTTGACAAGATCAAGGGAACAAAGCTTTCAAAACTGCATTTTGAGCGAATGGGGTGAACAGAGTGGCTCACTCATTACAGCAGTAGGCCCCAGCGAGGGCACTGGTATAACAGAGAAAGTGCGCAAAAATCCCCCTTAAAATCTGAGCAGCTCACCCAACACATTTTTTTCCCAGCCCATCTGGCATTTGCCAAAATTGCCGGATGGCCAATCCGCCCATAGTAAGAAATATTTAATCAGACAAGTACAAAAGATTTAAACATGTTGTTGGCACAATAAAGAGAAAACATTTAACTGCCGAGTTATATGTGTGGCATTATCACCATAAGCATTGCTTAAAACCTCTTAGATGTTAAGAACCCGATATGCGACCAGTTCAACTGACATTTTGGTGTACAAAGCGCTATGTGAACGACAGAAAGACCCAGCTGTCTGCTCTTCCTCTGAGCAAGTGTGCCCAGTCCGTCGTTGTGTTTTCATCTCACTGTGATATTCTCAATACTAAATCATAATACCACTTTTTTTTATTTAACCTGGTAAGTTGACTGAGAACCCGTTCTCATTTACAGCAACAACCTGGGGAATAGTTACAGGGGAGAGGGATGAATGAGCCAATTGGAAGCTGGGGATGATTAGGTGGCCATGATTTAGGGGCGGCAGAGTAGCCTAGTGGTTAGAAAGGTTGCAAGTTCAAACCCCTGAGCTGACATCTGTCGTTCTGCCCGTGAACAGGCAGTTAACCCACTGTTCCTAGGCCGTCATTGAAAATAAGAATTTGTTCTTAACTGACTTGCCTAGTTAAATAAAGGTAAAATAAAAAAATTAATGTAACAAGGTGATTTGGGGAATTTAGCCAGGACCAGATTGGGAATTTAGCCAGGACACCAAGGTTAACACTCCTACATTAAGTGCCATAGGATCTTTAGTGACCACAGCAACACCTACACAGGACAATGTCTCCAATCATTGTCCCTTGTGATATTTAGTCCAGAAGAAAGTGTGCCTCCTACTGGAGGCCCTCCAACACCACTTCCAGCAGCATCTGGTCTCCCATTCAGGGAGCAACCAGGATCAACCCTGCTTAGCTTCTGAAACAAGCCAGCAGTGGGATGCAGGGTGGTATGCTGCTGGCATTTCTCTTGCTCACAAACAGACAAAATCACTTAGTGCATAAAGCCGAAGTAGTAGCGAGTCTGCACACATTTGAATGGTGTGTCTGCGCACATCAGTGGCCATTTTATAAAAAAATTATATTTCTACAGTTGTATGAAATAGTGCCAATATTGTGCTAACTCTGAGTATGATACAGATTTATTGTACAATTATGTGAAATCTTATAGTAAGTCATTCATAATTTTAATTGATCTATATTTAGAAAGCATTTCAGTCATTTCAAGACAAACCTTTGTTAAGTAATATTTATATTTGAGCTTGTGTCCTCAAAGGGGAGTACACCTCAGCAGTTTATTCACTTTTTAGGGGGCCAGAAAGTTGAGATCCAAACCTTTCTAAAACTATTACCAGTTATTGGTTATGTCCATCTCATGAACAATTATTACTTTTTGGGTATGTGTATTTAGGTGGGAAATTAAAACGTGGCCCTGTCATTCAACTGGTTTTAGAGCCTCACCTAAAGCAAACAGAGACCTTCCAGCCATAAAACACCAGTGCAAGGGTCATTTCTGTGTCGTATGGCTAGTACTTACACAAAGACGCTTTGGCAACCTGGTAGAAGGGGTGATGGGGGCGTGCTGGTAGAATCAAGGCTTCTAGTGTGGGGGATGAATTCCAAGTCACTTCAACTCCATAATATAAGTGGACATGCCATTCAGATGTGATGATGCTTATAACGTTGCAATGTACTGTAACTTATCCTAACTACGGCCTGACTCACTGGTAACAGTACTACGGGTCCATAGCTACAGTATACTCGTGATTCACCATTGAGACATTTTACATAGAATAGTTACTGAATCAGTCAGTAGTCAAATGGTATTAGTACTATGTACAATTGAAGTACTATTAACTAAGTACGATGTTATGGTGAAATGGCTTTGTGCCTGAGGAAGAACTGCAAGCTGGTCAGCTCAAGATTGAAATTATTCTACGGCCACAAAGTCATTTCACCCTAACATAACTTCAAATGAAATCGAGCCATTCACTTATTACGTTTATTTTTGCTCTCGTTGTCATTGAAGTAAAAAGACATTTAGAATCAGAGAGATTTGAGGCTTACGATAAACCTCCTCCATATAGTGACTAATCTTCGATCAATGATGGGTCAAATGAAATCCCAGACATCCATTGACGGTGTGAATATAAGAATATATGATTTAAAAAAAACAATAAAGAAGTGGCTCTTACTTTGACACAAGGTATATCTCCCCATCTATCAGATAAGAACGCATAATTAAAATGTCACCTACCTTGGAGAACGAGAGCTTCGAGAGAGATTTAAAACCCACAACTCAATTACTTCTGTAGTTTTTCAACAAATGTTGATGAGAAAACTGAGCTGAAGTAGAGACGCGAGAGATGACACGCTGTGCCATAATTCTGACAACGCAATTAAAGGTGCATAATATCTGCCCGGGGCCTTTCGATTGCCTCAATTTGGATGCCCCCAATTTGGATGCCCCCAAGATAATAAAGCGTCCCATGGACGACTGTTTTAGGATAATAGATGCATAGCAAGTTCATTAGTGATCAGAAAAATAAGCATTTTTAAAGATATTTGACGATGGACTAAAATGATTAGAAACAATATTCTTTGTTATGAAGATGTAAAGTCTTAGACTAATGTGAAGCCTAGTTGTTTGAAGGTTAATATTCACACACAGAGAATACAAAACAAAATCAAGTCTCTGGTGATTGCTCCTGTGTCTTCATATTATTGGGCTCATTAAATTGATGGGTTGATTAGGAATAATTACACCACAATGGAAAAACATTTACTGTGTCATTAT
Source organism: Oncorhynchus clarkii lewisi (assembly GCF_045791955.1). Taxonomy (NCBI): domain Eukaryota; kingdom Metazoa; phylum Chordata; class Actinopteri; order Salmoniformes; family Salmonidae; genus Oncorhynchus; species Oncorhynchus clarkii. The sequence goes on along the minus strand of NC_092178.1, from coordinate 29,180,600 downwards.
TCAATGTCGACTCTAAACATGTTCGTGTTTGCCATGTGTTGTGCTATTTTTGCATTTAGCCTGGTTGTAGGCCTAATGTCTCTTGTTTTTGTCATTGTTTAAATTTTTTTTCTCCATAACCAGTTTTTCTACTTTGTTAGAAAAGGGAATCGTTCAAAAAAATCTCCTACTTTTCCTGAAGGGATTTTTTCAGCTGGGATTTTTAGGCATTGAAAAAGTAGTCCATCCACATCTGCACTCTGACTTTAGCATCTATGCGGTTATTCTGATGAAACACATTTTGATCAAAACTGTATTATCATGCTAAAGAAAATTGTTATTCCTTTCTTCTGTGGTACATACAGAAGCGTGAAACTATTTCAGTAACCGATAGGTAAGAATAAAAGAGTCAATATAGCCATGGGCATGAGTCACCTTTACTACTAATGTGTGCCCCATCCTAAACATATATACACACACACACACTGATATTGTCTGATACTGCAGTGAGAGATCAGTCTGTAACAAACGTGCCACATAACTCAAACTTTTGGAAAGCATTCCTTGATGTTAATGGGAGATATGTGGAGTTACGAGATTACCAGTCATTGCATATGTCAAGAGTCAACTTTAATTATGAAGGAGAGAATTTTAAATAACTTAAGATAAAATGAGAGTAATGTGAACGCCACTGTAGCTCACTCAGATACAATTCAGACAGTGTCTCAACAGAGGTGATTTGTCTCTCTCTCTCTCTCTCTCTCAATTAAATTAAATTCAAAGGGCTTTATTGGCATGGGAAACATAATGCTTACATTGCCAAAGCAAGTGAAATAGATAATAAACAAAAGTGAAATAAACAATAAAACATTAACCGTAAACATTACCCTCACAAAAGGTATAGAGACATTTAAAATGTCATATTACGGCTATAACGATGTGCACATAGTTAAAGTACAAAAGGGAAAAGAAATAAACCTGAACATGGGTTGTATTTACAATGGTGTTTGTTCTTCGCTGGTTTCTGTCTCTCTCTCCCTCGACAGACCAGGGCTCTGGGACAACCTTTGGACAACCTTTCTAGCGCCGCTGAATTAAGTGCCATATTTCACATTTCAAATTACCAGCCACTGACATGCACACTACTTCCCTCTATTCCTCCCCTCCTTTTGTTGTCTTTGACAAGTGCACTGCACCGCCAATTAGCATTTTTCTGCCATTAAGCAGAAAAGCCAAGCAGTGAAATGTTTGTCTTTCTCAGCACAGCTAGACTGTACTGCAGTTTCTCAAACAGATAAAACAGTGCTCAAAAACGGTTTATTGCTAATTAGTTTGCAAAGGACGTTTAATATTGTAATGAGACAAGTGGAATTAGACATCGGGCTCTCTTGCCATACAGCATTTACTGCAATTTAAAAGCATATATAGAACTTATTTTACAGGTGTTGAGAAAATTAGAACTGCGCGTCCCTCAAACTACATTCTAAAGTGAGCTTGCACTTCTTGCGTAGTGGTTTCCAACCATGCAGCAGCATATTTTGGCATATTTGAAATGGTGAAATTATGGCATTGAGTGTCATTCTATTTCCATGGCCATTTCCTACTGTCAAGTAGGGGCACAAGCCTCCCTATTCCCAGATCCCATGATGAGCTAGGGTGTTGGGAAGGGATTGAGAATTGGCTTAAATCTTGAGCTATGCTTCTGAGGATCACGGGTTCAAAACCAGTCCTTGTCACACAACTTTTTTCTGTTTAACCCTATCCCAAATCGGAACCCTAACCACTCAGAATGAATGCCTAACGTTAACCATAATGCTGAAATTTAACCAAAATCTCGTAATAAATTCCTAAATTTAACTAACCATTAAGGTTAGTTTCGGTTTCACTTTTGCACAGTTTGATTGACAGCTAACATACAAAAAATATGACATAATTAAAAAGGCAACACACTCCATAATCTACCGACTGCAGCACAGGCGGCCCCACACGCAGTAATTAAAAGGGCTAGCCATGGTATATCTGTGTTGCTTTAGTTATGGCAAGGTATTGCGTTTTCTTTGGAGATTGAACATGCCAGTAGTATTGAATGGCCAGTCTTATAAGAATAAGTGACTCGTACCTGATGAAATATTTGACTCTGACTGCAGTTGATAGTATTGATAACATGGATTTAATTGCTTTGGGATTTGTTTGAACAATTATTTCTCGCCACTATTGATGTTCCAAATGGAGAAAATTCTAAAATCACCCAAAACGGATTATTGTCTTTTACGTAACTAAAATTACTGTATTGGCCGGGCCATGTAGTTTGAGGAATGTATTTATGAATGGGAACCTCTTAATTAGGGCCTCTGTTTCCTCCCTAGTCATATTGAGGGATGGACCTCACAACGTTCATTAATGATAATCAGCAAGAGTGATCACATGGCTACAGAACCTGTCTCTGAGGACCTAATACTTGAAAAGAAGCCTTAAATCACACAGAGGGATTCTTAATTGCAAAAATATACCAGCCACTTCACTAACAACTTCATTGGAAAAACCTTTTAAAAGGTTCCTCAAGGCCGATTCTCAAGGATTTGTTGGAGATCCTCTTTAACTTCAAACCGTTTTACTCTTATCTTTTGTCATTGTGATTTACAGTCACGGTTTAGGGTAAAATGTGGTTTGGAGTGGATGAGACCTTTTACACCAGATATTATTTTAGAGGATGAAAGTTGGGGCCTATTACGCAGAGCATTCAGAATGTTGTACATAGAAGGGTTGCTCTCTTCTGAACAGGCCCTGGGGTGTGCTACAGACTTATTGAGGATACCAGCCTTCTGTGAAGCTTGAAGCCAAGGGTGTCCTAAAATGTGCACCATACTGTTCTAATGGACTGTTCTAATAGTGTTCTAATGGACTTTCAGTTCCTTTGAAGCTGTTGTTGCTATCTTGGGTGTTATTGTAAAGTCTTTGTGCTGCATTACAACTTGTAAGCCTGATCAAGAGCGACGGTCAGATTTTTGAAGAGACACAGATGGCTTGTGATTCATTGAATGTAACTAAATACATACCTGACAGCCGCTGAAATAGCCTGAAACTATTGTTGGCTGAACCTCTGGTGGTATTCTACGTTTTCTAAATCTTCAAGCTTCTGAATCACACTAGATTTATAACCTACAAAATCACCCTCTTCTTGCTACATTTCTCTCTCTCTCGTTTGGGTACAGGTCACATGGTGAAGTACTTTTTTCTGTGCTCTCACATGCCCCTGTTAGACACGCAAGCGCGCACACACACACACACACACACACACACACACACACACACACACACACACACACCTGACCTAATTGCTCAATCTTACTAAACGAATTAATCACAGTAGCCTAATCACAGTGACAAGGTCTCCCCCTCCCTTACATTTCCATCTCTCTCTTTCTTTCTATGTCTTATTTCTACTTTTCTTACTTTTGCCTTTTCCTTATCTTTCTGATGAAGGGTCACTTTGAACAAAAATCATTTAAAACATATCTAGAGATGTCGGCTCTTAAATCGACTCTACAAGGTTAATTTGAGGATTCCCCCCCCCCCCCCTGCACCGCATAAACATAAATTCACAGAAGACCCACGCTAACAGTCACACGGTTATATTACAGGTTTTATCAATTGCTAACAAGCAACGGTCAATACTAAAGCCCCTTTTTCTAAACCCTTCACAGTCTGCATTAGCAATATGCATCTTTGCCAAACAGTTAATCCCCCCCCCCCCAAAACTCACTCAAACCACTTCATACATGTCTCTAAATAAGCTTGTTCGACCATAACACTGGCAACAATTCTCACTCGGAAAGCATACTGTACATTGTCACTCATAACACACTGACCTAAAAAAAACACTAACAGGGAGCATTACATAAAAGATTAACTTTTCTCATTGATGTTTGAATGATTTTTCACATAAATCAGGATTTCATTATAGAATAAGAATAACACCTTTTCACTTTGACTGTACTAAAGTATATGTAACAAGAAGGAAACAGAAGTGCCTCAATTTGCTTCAATAGCCTTTATTTTTTCTATATCTTTGCATATAGTAATTGACTTGTGAAAAATAAAAAGTTGAAACAAAAAACAACATGTATAGTATAATCACTCACATACTGTACAGTACTGTGAGGGTTCTAGTTCTCCCTCTCTCCTGCATTGGCCACAAGTTCTCATCAACATCACATCTTATATCTTCTCTGGTGATGCATCTTGGAAAGTGTCATCTGGAATGTCTAATCCAACCCTGGCAGTCTTCAGGAGAAGTGTCTCCACACCCTGGCAGTCTTCAGGAGAAGTGTCTCCACACCCTGGCATTCTTCAGGAGAAGTGTCTCCACACCCTGGCAGTCTTCAGGAGAAGTGTCTCCACACCCTGGCAGTCTTCAGGAGAAGTGTCTCCACACCCTGGCAGTCTTCAGGAGAAGTGTCTCCACACCCTGCATTCATGGCATCCAGTAAGGACATCTGGTCATGTGGATGGTGGTCATACACCTTCCACCTCCACGCAGAGAAAAACTCCTCTATGGGGTTTAGGAAGGGGGATTATGGAGGCAGGAATAGTACTGACATCCTGGGATGTGCAGCAAACCAGTCTGTGACTGCAGCAGAGTGGAGGAAAGCTACATTATCCCACGCAACAACGAAGGTAGGGGAGTTTCTTGCCCCTCTCTCCTCCGCTGGCACAAGCTGATTTATGCTGGTCATCCAGAAAATAAATGAGCCTCTCTGTATTGTAGGGGCCAATGAGTGGTTTGTGTAACAGAAAACCATCATTGGACAGTGCTGCACACATTGTGATGTTAGCTCTTCTGGCCTGGGACATCCATGGTTGCTCGCTGTCCAATCACATTTCTTCCCCTGCGGCATGTTTTTGCCAGGTTGAATCCAGCTTCATCCCCAAAGATGAATGTATGTGCAGTTTGCCTGGCTTCCATCTCCATTACTCTGTAAAATGCAGTAAATCCACAGTTTTGCAGTACTTTACATTATGCATAGCTGTGTAGGTACCCTGTTTGGTTATTGAACAGACATCTTACCTGGACATATTGATACCGGAGTTATTTTCACACATTCACCGTTTCTCTCGAAGGGTACAACTGCTTCCTCCTTATTCTATGTTTCTCTGGGACTCTGGACATTGTCGTTGTGATGACCGTATTCACATTCCCAAAAGTAATATTGTCTGCCAGCACTATGTCCCGAGTTTCCCGCAGTTTTAATGCACTGTTGCTAATTACCATGTCAACAATGGCAATTTCCTGCGCATCTGATAATATTCTGCGTCTCCCGCCTGTGGGAGGCAACCTTTGGATCCTACTGAAAAACACAAAACAATCAATATATTTCAAAATGTCAGTACATGTAAAAATGTGAACATAGTGTATCATACTGTAATATGTAGTTCAAATATCATTGAAGGATGCACATCTCACCTGTTGTTTTGCCGGAAAATCCGTACTATTGATGCAACTGTTGGAACGCTGCAGATTTGGTTGCGCCCTTAAAGCGGCCTCAAAGAGAGACCATGGTTTACAACATGGTCAATAATTGTGGCCCTTATGTCATCAGAGACCACCGCTCTTGGTCTTCCTCTCCTTTGTCCTCCATGCGTTCTCCCTCTCCCTGCCACTCTTCTGCCCCACCAACCTGTCTTCCTTGATCCATGTTTCCAAACTAAATCATTCCTAAGCCGTCCTCTTTTGTCTGTTTGTTAACGAGACTAAAAACAGGACACTTGGGGAGGCTTTCAGCTGAAATTGTGTTTGGAATGATTAAATATTCTGCTGAGATTTTCTATATATTTTTCAATCTGGTTACTGCAGAAATGCACAACATTTGCCATCATTCTGTTTTGAATGTGTTATTAACAGTTTTGGAAACGTGTTAGCATTTGGAAACGTGCTGCATTATATATAGTTTTGCAACTGATGGAGTATGAATTAGAAAATAGTTAATGGATTTCGGAGAATGTGGTCATTGAATGCATTTTGTGTGAAAGCAATGAAAAATGATTCACAGTTTGGTCCACATACACTTCTGTTTCGCTGACTGTGTGAAGAGTTTTGACAATGTGACTTCAGTTTTGACCAATGCATGTTAGCAATTGAAAAAAACTGACAGTATTGCACTTTTCATGTAGACTACTTTTGGCCAGCTAATAGCCTAACCACGGATCAATCAACATTATTCACTAATATCACCCTTAACAGATTATGGACGATTCACTCTTAGGGCTCCCGAGTGGCGCAGCGGTCTAAGACACTGCATCTCAGTGCTAGAGGCGTCACTACAGACCCTGGTTTGATTCCAGGCTGTATCACAACCGGCCATGATTGGGAGTTCCGTAGGGCAGTGCACAATTGGCCCAATGTCGTTAGGGTTTGGCCGGGGTAGGTTGTCATTGTAAATAAGAATTTCTTAAATCGACTTAACTAGTTAAATAAAGGTTAAATAAAAAATGAAATAGTTCAGATCCGTGTGCTACAAGATTATTTTGATGTGACCATATAGGTCAAAATAAGATCCTACATATATAGGTATACAGTATCACTGTGCTGTACCTGTTTTTGGGAGTTAGTAAACTCACCACACAGAGGTGATACTGGGCAAGCTGTGAATTGTGTGTGTGTGTGTGTGTGTGTGTGTGTGTGTGTGTGTGGGCCTGCATGAGTGTGAGGTGGTGGGGAGAGGTTATGGGCGGGGTCAGGCTGCTCCATTAATCAAAAAGAAGGACACCACGTCGTCCCTGACAACACACACGTCTGTCGTTCACCCATTTGCCTCCTATAGGACGGCTTTACGAGCATCGGGGAGGAGGAGGGGGAGCCAACTTTATTAATCAAGCATTCTGATTAATTGTTATGAAGTGTCACCCATAAATTTCTTCTTTGGATTTAATAATCCTGGAGGAAGATTTAACAATCTCCCCCGCGATTTGGAGTTTTATTGAAGGCTGTGTGAGGAGAGGGAGAGGGAGGCTGCGGTGACACAAATAGCTTCTCAGCGGACCGTCCTTCTCAGCTTGACAGTTATGAAATACAATTATCAGTTAGATCTGCTTAAGAATTCATCAGTGGCGGCCCTGCCTTTCCAAGGAGAGTGGAGGAGGGAAAAATTCCTACATACAAAGGAAGTCTTAACTGATAATACGTTAAGACATCTCCCTCTCCCCACCCCCCCCCCCCACAGTCCTTAAACTAATTGGCGGTGCAGTGCACGTGTCAATATCTTTCAATTTTTTTTTGTATCTGGGCTTGTTAAGTTGCTGTTAAGATATGCATTTGTGACTTTGAATGGATTCCCTTGCATTATATTAAAGCATAAATTGTTCGGTAGTCAGCTAAGATGGCGAATGACACGTTGAAAGCAAATCACCAGGATGGGCGCCATTTGTTTTGAAATGTATTTCTTCGGCTTTCCATTTAAGGTCAATAATAGTTATTAATCTTGCAGTGCAAGGGAAATATACTGTCATCGACTCCTGGAATGCTCTGTCAGGTCTCGAGGTGACAAAATCATGAAACACAAATGCTTTCAATCAATTGCTATGTAATTGCGATTTGTGAAATGTGTTTAATAATGCCACTATGTAGGTTGACAGTATGCATGCAATTATCGTTCTGTTCATTTTATTATACAGAATTGTTTTGTTTTGCACGTTTGGTATGCATACTTTGTGTACATGTATTTGAGGCCCAAAGAACCAGGCGTAACACTCATTGATGAGTTACTGAACAATACGTTCAGATGTATTAGCACCACTGATCAATCTGATTGATTGTTATGAGCCAAGGAGTGGCAAAATATAAATTTTGAGTGCCCTGAGAATTAAGTTTTTCCAAGCCTATAGCCCAGTGTAGCCAAAGCCTTATCTGACTAGGGGTGGCGAGGTATAACTCCAATGGGGAAACATGAGGTGGGAATGGTTGAGAACCTTCGCCTTAGATCAAATCGAAGCATAGCTTAGCCAAAGCCATACCAAAGGCCATCAGCCATAAACGATCCTAATCTCTGTTCCCCACTTTACTGCATCTATATACAGTGCCTTGCGAAAGTATTCGGCCCCCTTGAACTTTGCGACCTTTTGCCACATTTCAGGCTTCAAACATAAAGATATAAAACTGTATTTTTTTGTGAAGAATCAACAACAAGTGGGACACAATCATGAAGTGGAACGACATTTATTGGATATTTCAAACTTTTTTAACAAATCAAAAACTGAAAAATTGGGCGTGCAAAATTATTCAGCCCCTTTACTTTCAGTGCAGCAAACTCTCTCCAGAAGTTCAGTGAGGATCTCTGAATGATCCAATGTTGACCTAAATGACTAATGATGATAAATACAATCCACCTGTGTGTAATCAAGTCTCCATATAAATGCACCTGCACTGTGATAGTCTCAGAGGTCCGTTAAAAGCGCAGAGAGCATCATGAAGAACAAGGAACACACCAGGCAGGTCCGAGATACTGTTGTGAAGAAGTTTAAAGCCGGATTTGGATACAAAAAGATTTCCCAATCTTTAAACATCCCAAGGAGCACTGTGCAAGCGATAATATTGAAATGGAAGGAGTATCAGACCACTGCAAATCTACCAAGACTTGGCCGTCCCTCTAAACTTTCAGCTCATACAAGGAGAAGACTGATCAGAGATGCAGCCAAGAGGCCCATGATCACTCTGGATGAACTGCAGAGATCTACAGCTGAGGTGGGACTGAGGCAAGGCACTGTATGAAGAGTTTATTTCCAAAACACTATATCCAGCAATTTTTCACTTTTTTTTTCCCATCAGAAATTGTTTATGGGCAACTTCATGTCTGTGTAAAATATTACTGTATTCTAATTCATAGGTTTGAGATGTGTATGAAAATGTCATTTTTGGGGGGCAATACGCTACAAATCCATTGCTTAGCTGGAGTGGAATGTTCGTATCCTGTATATTTGACTGTGATATGTGGTTGTCTCACCTAGCTATCTTAAGACAATGCCATTCGATAAGTGTGTGGTAAATGTTTTGCATAAAGATCTCATTACTGTACTGAATTATGAAACATTTTAATATTGATGACGCATGTATCATTTGTACATTTCTTTATTGAAAATGTAGTTATTGGTTACAGTTGACTGTGTAAAAGCTAGCAGTACTACTTATTTATCTGAGAGTGAGAGACATAGCAAATGTGCAACAAAAAAATGACATGATTGTCTCTCAAATGAAGTCATCAAGTGATAGATTTTAAATCAATGTTATTAAACAACCCCATACCATGATTAGATACACACCTATTTGATAATTTCTTTAATAAACAATAGAAGCAAATTTACCAACATTTCTGAAAATGGATATATAGCGTTTTGGAATGAAACTCTTCATATCTCCCCAGTGTGTGTGTGTGTGTGTGTGTGTGTATGTATGTGTGTGTGTGTGTGTGTGTATATATATATATATATATATATATATTACACACACAAACATCATAGCCATAGCCTAGCTAAATCAAATATCTTATAGGCTAACCCATCCTAGACAGCAATAGTCCGACACCAGCCTTGCCTGGCTCTATATCTACAGTGCCTTCGGAAAGTATTCAGACCCCTTGACTTTTCCCACATTTTGTTACAGCCTTATTCTAAAATGCATTAAATAGTTTATGCCTCTCATCTATCTACACACAATACCCCATAATGACAAAGCAAAAACAGGTTTAGTAATTTTTGCAAATGTAATTAAAACATAACACTGAAATATCACATTTACGTAAGTATTCAGACCCTTTACTCAGTACTTTGTTGAAGCAGCTTTGGCAGCGATTACAGCATCGAGTCTTCTTGAGGCCTGATGCTATGAGCTTAGCACACCTGTATTTGGGGAGTTTCTCCCTTCTCTGCAGATCCTCTCAAGCTTTGTCACGCTGAATGGTGAGCGTTGCTATTTTCAGCTCTCTCCGGAGATGTTCGATCAGGTTCAAGTCCGGGCTCTGGATGGGTCACTCAGACATTCAGTCACTCCTGCGTTGTATTCGCTGTGTGCTTAGGGTCATTGTCCTGTTGGAACCTTCACCCAGTATGAGGTCCTGAGCGCTCTGGAGCTGGTTTTCATCAAGGATATCTCTGTACTTTGCTCCATTCATCTTTGCCTTGATCCTGACTAGTCTCCCAGTCCCTGCCGCTGAAAAATGTCCCCACAGCATGATGCTGCAACCAACATGCTTCACCGTAGGGATGGTGCCAGGTTTCCCCCTGACGTGATGCATGGCATTCAGGCCAAAGAGTTCAATCAGACCAGAGAATCTTGTTTCATTCTGTTCTGAAACTCCAAACGGGCTGTCATGTGCCTTTTAATGAGGAGTGGCTTCCATCTGGCCACTCTACCGTAAAGGCCTGATTGGTGGAGTGTTGCTGAGATGGCTGTCCTTCTGGAAGGTTCTCGTCTGTTGGTCACCTCCCTGACCAAGGCTCTTCTGCCCCGATTGCTCAGTTTGGCCAGGCGGCCAACTCTACGAAGAGTCTTGGTGGTTCCAAACTTCTTCCATTTAAGAATGATGGAGACCACTGTGTTCTTGGGGACCTTCAATGCTGCAGAAATGTTTTTGTACCCTTCCCCAGAGATGTGCCTCGACACAGTCCTTTCTCGGAGCGCTACAGACAATTCCTTCCACCTCATGGCTTGGTTTTTGCTCTAACATGCACTGTCAATTGTGGGACCTTATATAGACCTTTCCAAATCATGTCCAATCAATTGAATTTACCACAGGTGGATTCCAATCAAGTTGTAGAAACATCTGAAGGATGATCAATGGAAACAGGATGCACCTGAGCTCAGTATGTAAATAAGGTATTTCTGTATTTTATTTGTAATAAATTAGCAAATATTTCTAAAAACCTGTTTTTGCTTTGTCATTATGGGGTATTGTGTGTAGATTACTGAGTTTTACATTTTTGAAATCCATTTTAGAATGTGGAATGTAGAAATGTGGAAAAAGTCAAGGGGTCTGAATACTTTCCGAAGGCACTGTGTACATATCTCCCCACTGCAAACTATACATCATACCTTTTGCCTAGCTAAATAAAAATAACATATCACCCATCTTAGTACCCCCACACACACACACACTATCCCATCCCCCTGTCTTGTATGCCCCAGTGGTCAAGGACATCCATATCAGCAGGTGTCAAGGGAGGCCCCATCCATCAGAGGGGAGTATGGGTAATGGAAACACCCCGTGACAATGATCATCAGCATTGCAAACAATGGCCCATAAACATCCTCTGACAAGTGGTCAACGCGGAGGGAGGGAGGGAGGGAGGAGAGAGTATATGTGTCTGTTTGTTTGATAGAGATCAGAGAGAAAGAGAGAGAATGTATGTGTGTGTGAGTGGAGGCTGCTGAGGGGACAACAGTTCATAATAATGTCTGGAATGGAGTCAATGGCATGGCATTATTACATGAAAACCATGTGTGTTGAACCATTCCATTTACTCCATTCCAGACATTATTTGGAGCCAACCTCCCCTCAGTAGCCTCCATTGGTGTGTGAGTTTGTGTGTGAAAGAGAGAGCGAGGGATTGCAAAAGGGATTGCGTGAGTGTGTTGCTGTGTGTGTGTTTGAGACAGAGCGACAGAGATGATAGTGAGTAGGGCGTCGCCAGTCAGAGACGGAAAGGGAAATAAATATTGAGGTAGACACCTAGACAGAGTTGGATAGGGTGGGGGATGAATGAATTCCTAATCAAAATAACTACTTTCATTGAAGCACCCAACAAAACAACACGTTTTCTCTCAAAGCTCTCTGTTCTGTTCTCTTTCTTTAGGTTTTATTCAGGAGTATCCAGCACCCCGCTCTTATAATATTTTTTTTTTTAAAACATTCAGTTTGAAAACGTTGTTCGCTATATCTCTAAAACCTAAAATGCAAAAATCTAGGCAATAGTTGTTTTTGTTCCCCCACTCCCCTAATTGGGCATCAGCAAATGATGCCCAATTAGGAGAAAGCTGAGTATTTCAAAGTAAGAAGGAAGTGTGTTTTTATTCGTTAAGTAGAGCTGTTGTTTTTTCTCCAGTCCAATTTTTTGTCAGCTGTTTTCTAATACCCCCTCCCCCCAACCACCAGAAATTTAATTAGCCAACATTTGTCTCGGCTTTCCTCTGCTCTCTCTGTTTATCCAAAACGTCAGGAGTGACACTGGCCAATTAGTGCAGTGAAATTGTTTAGCCCTCCGCTGCGCTCTGCACTGGAAAACCTAAGTGGGATATTTGCTCTGAATACATGAGACACATGGGAAGGATGGCTACAAACAAAAAAAATAATACACGGAGGTGTCATTTTGCCTGAATTTAAATGTTCCTACTTTAAAAAAAACTTACTCTCAGGCTGAATGCAAGCTTGACTGTGAATGCTTTGCATTGTGTTGAACGTTGAGGAACAAGTCCTTTTTACCTTTTTCATTGTGATTCTTTATCTGTATATAGCAAACTGCCAAAATAGGTTCACTCGTTTTAAAGCTGTATCTAGGAATCCAATAAATAAATTCAAGAAAAGCATTCAGTAATTGGCTTGGATGCGCTACTAATGATCTTCTGGAATACAAATAAATGAGGATAATGTATTGTTGCTGAAGTTTTAGATCAATTGTGTTTTTTTCTTTTTTCATACAGTTCTATATTAAAGAGAAAAATCCGCGCAAAACCACTCATTCCTATAATTGACAATGTTACATAACACTATGTGAGAATAATGTTTTTGGTGAACAAATGTTTCATTTTTTTGTCGTTTTAATAAGGTTGGAAGCTATATGTGAAAATCGTTGTGGAAATCTGTTGCCTCTCAAGTCGACTACAAAACCCACAACACAATACTCTCCCTATGAGCTGACTGGCAAATGTAGCTACACACAATCATAAGTCAATATCATCATGTGAAGTAGCTAGTGAGCTGTAGAATTGCTTAAACAAGCTGCACTATCAATTAAGGAGTCTACAATCTCACCATGTTCAACCTGCGGATCGATGTGCCTCAAAGAGTGGAGTCTGACATTCGTAATGGCACAAAGCACCCTGGACTGACGAAGCAGACAAATAGGAGAATTGTGTTAGACCCTCTGATAAATTACACATTTCTCGAGGTATGAATATCGGAAAAAATATGATCAATGGCTCATTCGAGAGAAGACAAGCTCTTGCGTTATGACATCAGCCAGTATTTAAATCTGACATGTATGATAGACATTTTCACAATATAAAAGTTGTATTTCTATTGACTTCCAGTGTAGTGACAGCGGCTTTATCATGATGCTATGTCACCCCGGCAGAATTTCTGAATGCTTGAAGGGCAATAGCTCAGATACACGTGAAAACATGAAATGACCGACATCGCTCAGAGATGCACAAAAACAAAAAATTGGTGTATCTTTCATTTATGCCAGCAGCATACCACCCTGCATACCTTGCTTCTGAAGCTAAGCAGGGTTGGTCCTAGTCAGTCCCTGGATGGGAGACCAGATGCTGCTGGAAGTGGTGTTGGAGGGCCAGTAGGAGGCACTCTTTCCTCGAGTCTAAAAAAATATCCCAATGCCCCAGGGCAGTGATTGGGGACATTGCCCTGTGTAGGGTGCCGTCTTTCGGATGGGACGTTAAACGGGTGTCCTGACTCTCTGAGGTCATTAAAGATCCCATGGCACTTATCGTAAGAGTAGGGGTGTGAACCCAGGTCTCCTGGCTAAATTCCCAATCTGACCCTAAAACCATCACGGTCACCTAATAACCCCCAGTTTACAATTGGCGCATTCATCCCCCTCCTCTCCCCTGTAACTATTCCCCAGGTCGTTGCTGCAAATGAGAACGTGTTCTCAGTCAACTTACCTGGTAAAATAACAGATAACTAAAAATAAAAATAAGCGCAAAGGAAAAAAGCAAACGGCTATCATTTAATGGTGTATTTTAAACGAACACAGCCATTAAGAGCGTCTTCAAAACATCTTTTGGAGGCTGTTGTTAATGGCAAATGACATCTCCCACATTTTTCGAGTGGCTACATGATTGATGTGCTGAATGGCGACGTGCGTTTTGATGCTTTGAAGGCTGGAGGATTTTTTAAGTATATGATTGTGAAGTGCCAGCATATGCTTAGCGAGATAAGTCCTTTGACACGCAGACATCACAGCGAGGGAATCTATCGGAGTTGCTTCCTCAAGTGTCCACGGCGAGTGCTTTTCAAGAACGTTTACTGACTGTCACGGCCGCGCGCCATTTCTTAAAAGCGATACTTACACACACGTGGACATCTCGTTCACACACAGGAAGAGAGACAGGCGGAGAAAGCTGTCATAAAAAAGAACACATGCATAAGAAACTTAATTCAATTGGGGAAAAAATCTGAAAAGAAAATACTGAATGGGCTGCTCTTTTCAATCAATCAATCAGCACTGGATACTAGACCTCCTAAAGATAATCCATCCGCTACATGAACACATATTTAGATTGACTTAATACATTTAACAATGTTTACTTTGATCAAATGAAACAGTCTTCACTAGTCATGTTTCAAACATATTCCTTATTGCACTGGAAGTACTGTATCTTGTTCTTGTCCATATATGCATTTTAATTGAACAAGGCCCACACCCTGATTGGCTCTCTGACTTGAATGGAAATAATACAGTAACTGAAACAAAGAAGCTTCAACTCCCCGGCAAGTTTATCCCTGTACGGCCAACCCATGATGTAAACCAATGTACAGCACAACTCACGCACACACACACACACTTTGCCAAAGCCATCTGATTGTGTTGTGTCTACAGTATGTATTTTTTTCCTCTGTGGTGGATAGAGGATGGGGAAAAGGTTGGACTCTGGACTGTGCTAGGAGAAAAGTCACGAGACAAAAAAGGGAAAGACAAAAAACGTGACATAGATCCAAACAGAACAGACATAAGGAGATTGTTACCATATACCTAATTACCTAATAATTCAAATGATGTGGTTGTAACAGGATCTGAACATCACATTCTCTGTAAAAATATGTTAATAATATTAAATAAATGGGCGAAGTGCTATATCCCTACTGTTGCAATTTCCTGTCAGCCATTTTGTTTTGTTTTAGTGTACAAAGTTTGAACAATGACAACGAGTGGTGAAGTCATGCTGAGAACAAAAAAAGATACAAAAGCTTAGAATAAGAAAAGCATGCGACTGCGTTGTCTTTAATATTTTGGCGGAGAACTACACCCCTTGGCGACAGGAGACACCTCCATCAAGTGTTGGAGGCCCCTCGGCTTTTAGCTCTAGGCACAACATTACATTTTCGTCAGTTAGCAGACACTCTTATCCAGAGGGACTTACAGTAGTGAGTGCATTCATTTTCATAATGGTCCCCCATGAGAATCAAACCCACAACCATGGTATTGCAAGTGCCATGCGCTACCAACTGAGCCACACGGGACTATCACAATCACAGCGACTCATGTCTCGCTGAGGGCTAATACAGGGCACTCATAGTCAACAGGAATAATGTTAGTGTTTATATAAGGGCACAGTGTCTTTTTATATACATATATATATATATAGGTGAAGGAGTCATAGCTCAATAGAAACAGTGATATAATACATGGGGGGAAATACCAGAGGTGGGACCAAGTCATTATTTTACAAGTCACAAGTAAGTCTCAAGTCTTAGCACTCAAGTCCCAAGTCAAGACCGTCAAGTCTCAAGTCCTAAACTTTGAGTTTCGAGTCCTCAACAAGTCATAATGTGCTCTTCACCAAATGTTATACCATTTCATATTTTTAACAAGAGTAATAGTTAGTATATTACATTCACGCAAATCATGAATGCTTTTAAAAATATCTATATTTTTATTACTTTCCAAATAAATGTTATATTTTCATGGAAATACATGGGTAGCCATGGGTAGCCCGCATGTTTTGCAAGTTGCAATCTGTTTTTGGTTGATACAGCATTGTCTTTATATCCGAAAATAATAATTTTGGGTAACATCTTTCCAAGGGCTCCATCTGAATTCATCCGCCTTCCTCTGCACTGCCAAGCACAACTTTTTCTCAGCTGGCACAATTTGATTGGCTGCTGTCCGATACAAACTGTAATCCTTTAAATGAAGAGTTGATGCGTTGCACACTTTTTTTTAATAGCATTTTTAATATTAGGGCTTGGGGAGGGTATCAAGACAGGTCGAGTCAAAAGGCTCAAGTCCAAGTCAAGTCACGAGTCATTGGTGTTAAAGTCGAGTTGCAAGTAATTTTTTGTGACTCGAGACTGACTCGAGTTCAAGTCATGTGACTCGAGTCCACAACTCTGGGAAATACTCAGATAACAGCTGTAGGGTTTTCTGGTGGCAAATCTATTAATTAATCCTCTTCCAACTGAACTGAAGCCCACTGAGCTAAAGCCTAGGCATTAGCTTGAGGAGCTAACTCAAATTCTAAGGTCTCACGCAAGATTATTCCTCACGCAAGCCTGGTTCACTGATCCAACACCGTTACACCAATAGCAGCACCAGGGATATTCATTGACTGCGAATTGAAGTTGAACATAAAGAATCACATCGACTTTGAAATGAATTCTGGTCACAATGAAAAACGACTAACCCAAAAAGAAATTGAAGGCAGGTGGTGGTTGGGCTATGACATGCATCCACACACACGAACCAACACACACAAACACACACACCGAAGGGTTAAGCAATGTGACCAGCTTGCTCCGGTCCGAGACTCGTACCACCCTAGCAGAGTGTTGACTGTTGACACTGACGCAAGGAGAAAACAAAAAATGTCTGAGGGTAAAAAATGAAGGCTGCTAAAAAACCACATCATCATCCACCTCTCTGACATTCTGTAGGGCTTGACCTTACCAGACTGCTGGCTTGTCAGAGGTAGTGTGGAGGGACAGTGGCCTAATCAGGCAGAAGGTCGGTCTGGCAGGCGTTAGCCTGCATCAGCCTATGAGTATATGCTTGGCCTGAACCTGAGCCAGACATTGTAGGGGAAACCTTTTATGGCCTAATGCAAACTGTATGGAAGCACATGTCTAACATTAAAGAAACGTTTCATTTGCTGGATCTCTACCACCCTTCCTAAACGACTATGTCCCCTATATACAGTGCCTTCAGAAACCTTTCACACCCCTTGACTTTTTCCACATTTAGTTGTGTTAGAAATTGAAATAAAAATGTAATTACATTTTTTTAGAGATGAATGAAAAATAAAACACTAATTTATCTTGATTAGATAAATATTCAACCCGCCGAGTCAATACATATACAGCGAGTCTTTTTTAGGTAAGTGTCTTTAGGTAAGTCTCACGTTGGTTGTCATTGCTAGACAGACATTTTTAAGACTTGACATAGATTTTCAAGACGATTTCAGTCAAAACTGTAACTGCTTCACTCAGGAACATTCAATGTCGTCCTGGTAAGAAGCTCCAGCGTAGCTGTGGCCTTGAGGTTTAGGTTATTATCCTGCTGAAAGGTGAATTTGTCTCCCAGTGTCTGTTGGGAAGCAGACTGAACCAGGTTTTCGTCTAGGATTTTGCCTGTGCTTAGCTCTAGTTTCTTTTTTATCCCCCCCCAAAAATATCCATAAAATGATGCACCACCACCAAGCTTTAAAGTATTGGTGCTCAGTGATGTGTTGTGTTGGATTTGCCCCAAACATAGTGCTTTTTATTCAGGAAAAAGAGTACATTTCTTTGACACATTTTTTTGCAGTATTACTTTAGTGCCTTATTTGCAAAAATAATATTTGAAATTCACTGCTTGACTGAGGGACCTTAATTGTAAGTGTGGGAGAGATGAGGTAGGTAGTCATTCAAAAATTGTGTTAAACACTATTATTGCACTCTGAATCCATGCAACTTACATCTGTGACTTGGTTTATGTGACTTGGTAAGCAAATGTTAACTACTGAACGTATTTAGGCTTGCCATAAAAAAGGAGTTGAATACTTATTGACTCAAGACATTTCAGTTTGACATTTTTTATTAATTTGTAAACATTTCTAAAAACAGAATTCCACTTTCACATTGTAGGGTATTGTATGTAGATCAGTGGCACAACATCTACATTTAATCCATTTTAAATTCAAGCTGTAACACAACAAAATGTGGAAAAAGTCAAAGGGTGTGAATACTTTCTGAAAGCACTGTATATTCTTCAAAGGTCATAGTATATATTTTTTTTGTATGGATCTGCTTTGAAATTAAACGAACCTGCAGAACATCTAGGTCATATTTTACACGTTCAACTTTTTTCTCTCCCTCGTTTAATTACGGTCCGAACGTGCGAGTCAAATTCAGAGACGCTCTCTGAGGATGTGAAAAACCATTAGAACAGTATTAGAATGTCCAGAATCGGCCCTCATCGGGTTCACCCGGCACAGAATATCATTAACATATGCCATTCTTAATAAATGTTCTTTGTCACTTTATGAAAAAATGTAAGTACAACTATATAGCTTTTATGACCCTGTAAAGGTGAAGGCAGCACATTTTTTCATGCACCATGAACTTCTGGAGGCGAGCTGCGATAGGTTACGTAATTCATTTCTACTCGCTGCCAAACCGGAGCGATATATTTTCTCCTTTTCCATCTTTAGTTGACTCTTGCTTTTTCTTACCCTCTTCGGGGAATGATAGGGGTTTTCAGGAGGTTTTAGTGTGTGTGTGTATAAGTGTGTGTGTCTTGCTAGAAGATGGTGCTGCCTCGATGCCACTAGATCCCACTGCTGCCACCAGATGTAGTAGCAGTGTGTGTATGAATGTTTACATATGTTTACATTGAATTTGTTTGTTCTGTATGTGTAATAGGAACTGAACGTTCTCGGATTAGGATTGTTGACCAAAACATAGAATTTTTACTTTGACATTTGTTTGAACCTTTTTTTGGTCCGTGGAGAGGAAATGGGGACAAAATCAAATATGGATCAAAGATGCAAAACTAGTGGTCCAAACACCAGGCCATAATGGCCTGACATTGATTTGGGACCAGTAGGAGCCAGTCGCTTCAGGCTAGGTATCGCTCTGCACGTATCAGAGAAGTAGGAAACGGCTATTTTGTTTTCCCCTAGGATAAGTACTATGTCCATTTCCAAATCAAATTGGCTGGAGCTAAACCCTGCACCCACACTGACCCTCAGGTTAAGATTGCTCACCCCTGGGTTAGGGACTATACTAGTCACATTCTTCAATATCATGTTCATCTTTCTACAAGTCAATGAGAATATTGACACTGGTAAAAGGCCCAAACCCATTTATTTTTTCACTAGATTATTCTCAGTGGGAAGTCCAGTATGAGAGTGTTTGAAGTTTTACAGTGAAATGCCTTTCTTGCAAACTCAAAACCCAACAATGCAATAATCAATATCAATGTATGTTTTACTAGAAAAATAAGAAGAAATATGAACACAATAAGTAAGTAAGCAAGAATACTATATACAGGGTCAGTCCAATACCATATTTACAATGTGGAGGGATACTGGAGTGATGGAGATATATATAAGGGTAAGGTGACTAAGCAACAGGTTATAAGATAAACAGAGTAGCAGCTTCTTGCATGTGAGTAGGTGTAGAGTGTGAAGGCAGCCACCCCATCCACATCGGCAGGGCGGCAATGTAGTGTAGAGTAGAGGTCGACCGATTATGATTTTTCAACGCCGATGCCGATTATTGGAGGACCAAAAAAGCCGGTACCGATTTAATCGGCCGATGTATTTGTTTATTATTTATTTATTTGTAATAATGACAATTACAACAATACTGAATGAACACTTATTTTAACTTTATATAATACATAAATAAAAATCGATTTAGCCTCAAATAAATAATGAAACCTGTTCAATTTGGTTTAAATAATGCAAAAACAAAGTGTTGGAGAAGTAAAAGTGCAATATGTGCCATGTAAAAAAGCTAACGTTTGAGTTCCTTGCTCAGAACATGAGAACATATGAAAGTTGGTGGTTCCTTTTAACATGAGACTTCAATATTCCAAGGTAAGAGGTTTTAGGTTGTAGTTAATATAGTATTTATAGGACTATTTCTCTCTATACCATTTGTATTTCATATACCTTTGACTATGGGATGTTCTTATAGGCACTATAGTATTGCCAGTGTAACAGTATAGCTTCCTCGCCCCTACCTGGGCTCAAACCAGGAACACAACGACAACAGCCACACTCGAAGCAGCGTTACCCATCGCTCCACAAAAGCCGCGGCCCTTGCAGAGCAAGGGGAATAACTACTCCAAGTCTCAGAGAGAGTGACGTTTGAAACGCTATTAGCGCGCACCCCGCTAACTAGCTAGCCATTTCACATCGGTTACACCAGCCATTAGGCTGATAGGTTTGATGTCATAAACAGCGCTGTGCTTACGAAGAGCTGCTGGCAAAATGCACAAAAGTGCTTTTGAATGAATGCTTACGAGCCTGCTGCTGCCTACCATCGCTCAGTTAGACTGCTCTATCAAATCATAGACTTAGTTATAACACACAGAAATACGAGCCTTTGGCCATTAATATGGTCGTATCCGGAAACTATCATTTCGAAAACAAACCGTTTATTATTTCAGTGAAATATGTGACCGTTCGGTATTTTATCTAACAGGTGGCATCCCTAAGTCTAAATATTCTTGTTATATTGCACAACCTTCAATGTTATGTCATAATTACGTAAAATTGTGGCAAATTAGTTCGCAATGAGCCAGGCGACCCAAACTGTTGCATATACCCTGACTCTGCGTGCAATGAACGCAAGAAAAATGACACCATTTCACCTGATTAATATTGCCTGCTAACCTGGATTTATTTTAGCTAAATATGCAGGTTTAAAAATATATACTTCTGTGTATTGATTTTAAGAAAGGCATTGATGTTTATGGTTATGTATAGTCGTCCAACGATTGTGCTTTATTTGCAAATGCACTTTTGTTAAATCATCCCCCAGCATTGCATCTATTATATGCAATGCAGGACACGCTAGATAAACAAGTAATATCATCAACCATGTGTAGTTATAACTAGTGATTATGATTGATTGATTGATTGATTGTTTTTGATATGATCAGTTTAATGCTAGATAGAAACTTACCTTGGCTTCTACTGCATTTGCGTAGCAGGCAGTCTCCAACGAGAGGCAGGTGGTTATAGCGTTGGACTAGTTAACTGTAAAGTTGCAAGATTGGATCCCCCAAGCTGACAAGGTGAACATCTGTCATTCTGCCCCTGAACAAGACAGTTAACACACCGTTCCTAGGCCGTCATTGAAAATAAGAATGTGTTCTTAACTGACTAGCCTAGCTAAATAAAGGTATACATTTTTTTTTTTAATCGGCAAAATCGGCGCCCCAAAATACCGATTTCCGATTGTTATGAAAACTTGATATCGGCCCTAATTAATTGGCCATTCCGATTAATCGGTCGACCCCTAGAGTCAGTATATGTAGGTGCATATTATGTGTGAGAGAGCAAATTATGGAGGGAGTGTTTGTGTGTGTGTGTTGGAGTGACAGTGTGTGTGAGTGTGAAGGGCCCTGTGAGTGTGCATAGAGACAGTGCAATTTACTGAAATAAAAGGTCAATAGCGATACAAGGTAAACTTGGTCCATGTAGCTATTCTTTTAGCTATTTATCATTGGTAATGCTTGGGGATAGAAGCTGTTCAAGAGCCTGTTGGTTTCAGACTTGATGCACCGGCACCACTTGCCGATCGGCAGCAGAGAAAATAGTCTATGGCTTGGGTGGTTGGAGTCTTTAACGATTTTCCGGCCCTTCTATTCACACCGCCTGATATAGAGGTCCTGGATGGCAGGGGGCTCGGCCCCAGTGATGTACTGGACTGTCCACACAACCCTCTGTAGGGCCATGCGATCGAGGCCGGTGCATACCAAGCAGTGATGCAGCCAGTCAATATGCTCTCAATGGTACAGCTGTAGAACCTTTTCAGGATTTGGGGGCCCATGCCAAACGTTTTCAACCTCCTGAGGGGGAAGAGGCCTTCCTCACAACTGTGCGTGTGTGTTTGGAATTTTTTAAAGTCTTTAGTGATTTGGACACCGAGGAACTTGAAGCTGTCTACCTGTTCCATTGCCGCCCTGCCGATGTGGGTGGGGGTGTGCTCGACCTCCTCCCTCCCACTTCCTATAGTCCACTATTAGCCCCTTGGTCTTGCTGACATTGAGCGAGAGGTTGTTTCTCGGGCACTACACTGCCAAGTCACTGACCTCCTCCTCCCTGTGGTCTGACTCATCGTCTCCGGTGATCAGGCCTACCACTATCGTGTCGTCATCGAACTTGATAAACAAGTGAACAGGGAGTACAGGAGGGGACTAAGCACATGCCCCTGTGGGGCCCTTGTGTTCACAAAGCAATATGTTATTTGGAGTTACATACTTTCTTCAAAGTTGGTCAACTCAGTGGATTTATTTAACCTGACGTCAGCTGTTATAACTGATTACAACAACAGTTGTTATGTCTGGCTTTATGACAAGCATACGGTGTTACCAATGCTTTAGAAAACAAGGGATTTAAGAAGCCACTAGGACATTGTTTTCTCTGAACACTGAAGTAAGAAACTCAGTTAATTAAATACAAATTCAAATGGAATATGCCATTCAAGTAGCACACATAGAAAGCTTAATTATTTGTTGAAGACACGCATCTTGATAATTGAAGGAGTAATTATTGAAACCTGCCTGACATCTCCTTTGTGTGAAAAAGGGATATCGTTTTGCTCTGCTTCCTGTGATAATTGCTTCCTGATGAGCATTTTTAATCTTCATTTCTCCTTTTCCACACATTTTTCTCACCATTCTTTCTTCACAAGCAAGATTACATTTTTATCCCCAAGGTCTTTTAATTAGTGTAACGGGCTCTCGATTCACAAATGTTTCGAAGCGATTAAAATACGTTGTGCTTTACTATTGATCAGTCAACACTACTATTCTATCCCACGCCTAAAGTTATCCTGGGTAATCACTGTGTTCTGCTTCACACAAGATGGCTTATAAATATCTAAGTAAGCAAAACATGTTTTTTAAAAGAGTACCTGAATCAAAAAATATTGTTCTCTACTGTATCATATTGAAATGTATTCTACTGTATGATATTGTATTTGTCCGTATATATCCAACTTCTGTTAACGTCTGCCGTATATGAAATTTCCATCAAATAAAGGTTGCATTGCACGATCTAACTGTACCTTTCCTCCTACTGTGTGTGTATGTTTTCACTAGGCACTAAAGGCTTTGTTCTCTCTCACCAGCGATACCCCGCCGTGACTTTCATTTGGCTCACAGTGTGTATCACTTGTAAATTAGATAAGCATACTCACACACCTTGGCTATTATTTTCTATGGGCCCCAATACCTGGATAAAGGCAGCACCACTATGACGTGAACAGCCACTCAAATTCAGCTTGGCACAAATTACCACCGTCTTTGAAGTTTACTTCGTTACGTTTCATCAGCCCTCCTGCTGCTATGGAGTAATGTTAATGTTTTTGGACATCTGAAACGCAAGTGTTTTTTTTTCATCATGCAAAACGTCTCGTCAATTATTTGCTTTCTTTCAGTAGTGGACTCAGGTGAACTAGGTCGTATAACTATTGAAAACGCAACTTCTGACAACCTCTAACTAGA
Source organism: Oncorhynchus clarkii lewisi (assembly GCF_045791955.1). Lineage (NCBI taxonomy): Eukaryota > Metazoa > Chordata > Actinopteri > Salmoniformes > Salmonidae > Oncorhynchus > Oncorhynchus clarkii. The sequence goes on along the minus strand of NC_092178.1, from coordinate 29,156,954 downwards.
CTCATTTCTGGCCTATCTGGACATGTTTGGTCATGTTTACACCTGCAAGTGTAACAGAGGTGGTTCGAGGAACTGTGCTCACGTGATGAGTAACATTGTCTAATACCTAAAGATATGTTAGCTCCCTGAGTTAATTCATCCCTAGGCTTTAGTTCAAAGGGCTCATACAGTCTTGTGGTGCATGATACCTGGGTTTGAACCACAGTTGGTCACATTGGTTCCATGACTCAAATGGGTCTCTGCACGGAGAAGGTCAAAGGGGGGTGAAATGTAACAGAAGTTGTTCGGTGAACCACACTTGCATGATGAGTGACCTTTTCTGAAACCTGAAGACTTGCGTTAGCTCCCCGAGCTAATGTCCAGGCCTTAGCTCAGTAGGCTCACATTAAACCCACAGATACTTGTGGTTCAGTGCAAATATGTTCCCTCTCTTTCTCCATTTTTATCTCATGGATAAAAACAAATGCATTGAAAACCTGAACAACAATAGGCCTATCATCCAACAGATCGTACACCTCTCAGGTGTTAAAAGCATTGTGGTAGAGTACCATTGTTACGTCCACGTGCTCCTGACATGTCAATGTCAACGCCGGTGGAGCACTTGAGACCAGACCTCTGTTTGAAAAGTACAGGGAGTGGAAGGGTGTGTGTGTGTGTGTGTGTGTGTGTGTGTGTGTCTGTGTGCAGAGGGAGAGAGGCAAAGTGACATTTGAGGGGCACTTTACAGAACCGGCGGCAGCCAGAGATCTTCGGTATCACCTAAAGAGCCTTTGTCAGTCATTGGAAAGCTGTCACCTTTCAGGGGGAACAATATCGCAGGGGACTGGCTGACAGGTAGGAATTAATGAGAGGTGTATGACAGTGGACCCCGGCGCTGTTACTGTGTGTGTGTGTGTGTGTAGAATGAGTGAGGCCCTTTGTCTCAAGAGGATGGGTCTCCTTCAGGGATACAGCCATCAATTTAATGCAGGAAGAGGAGGAAGGAGGAAGAGAAAATGTACGTTTTCTTTAGAAAAGGGAAGAACACGTTTCCCTTCTGAAAAGGTCTTCCAAAAACAGTGCCAGTCAAAAGTTTGGACACACCTACTCATTCAAGGGTTTTTCTTTATTTTTACTATTTTCTACATTGTAGAATATTAGTGAAGACATCAAAACTATGAAATAACACATATTTGGAATCATGTAGTAACCAAAAAAGTGTTAAACAAATCAAAATATATTTTATATTTGAGATTCTTCAAAGAATCCGCCCTTTGCCTTGACAGCTTTGCACACTCTTGGCATTCTCTCAACCAGCTTCATGGGGTAGTCAACTGGAATGCGTTTTAATAAACAGGTGCGCCTTGTTAAAAGTTCATTTGTGGAATTTCTTTCCTTCTTAATGCGTTTGAGACAATTCGTTGTGTTGTGACAAGGTAGGGGTGGTATACAGAAGATAACCCTATTTGGTAAAAGAACAAGTCCATATTATGGCAAGAACAGCTCAAATAAACAAAGAGAAACTACAGTCCATCATTAATTTAAGACATGAAGGTCAGTCAATGCAGAACATGTAAAGAACTTTGAAACTTTCTTCAAGTGCGGTCGCAAAAACCATCAAGCGCCATGATGAAACTGGCTCTCATGAGGACCGCCACAGGAAAGGAAGACCCGGAGTTACCTCTGCAGCAGAGGATAAGTTCATTAGTGTTAACTGCACCTCAGATTGCAGCCCAAATAAATGCTTCAAAGAGTAACAGACACATCTCAACATCAACTGTTCAGAGGAGACTGCGGGAATCGCGTGAATCGCGGGAATTGTTGAAAAGAAATCACTACTAAAGGACACCAATAAGAAGTAGATGTGTCCAAACTTTTTACTTGCTTTTGCCAAGAAACACGAGCAATGGACATTAGTCCGGTAGAAATCTGTCCTTTGGTCTGTTGAGTCCAAATTTGAGATTTTTGGTTCCAACCGGTGTGTCTTTGTGAGACGCAGAGTAGGTGAACGGATGATCTCCGCCTGTGTATTTCCCACCATGAAGGATGAAGGAGGAGGTGTGATGGTGTGGGGATGCTTTGCTGGTGACACTGTCGTTTTATTTATTTAGAATTCAAGGCACACTTAACCTGCATGTCAACTACAGCATTCTGCAGCGATACACCATCCCATCTGGTTTGTGCTTAGTGGGACTATCATTTGTTTTTCAACAGAACAATGACCCAACACACACCTCCAGGCTGTGTAAGGGTTATTTGACCAAGAAGGAGAGTGATGGAGTGCTGCATCAGATGACCTCCACAATTAGCCGACCTCAATCCAATTTAATTGGTTTTGGATGAATTGGACTGCAGAGTGAAGGAAAAGCAGCCAATAAGTGCTTGCATATGTGGGAACAACTTGAAGATTGCTGGAAAAGCATTCCAGGTGAAGCTGGTTGAGAAAATGCCAAGAGTGTGCAAAGCTGTCATCAAGGCAAAGGGTGGCTACTTTGAAGAATCTTTAAATCTAAAATAAAATATATTTTTTAACACTTCTTTGGTTACTTCATGATTCCATATGTGTTATTTCATAGTTTTGATGTCTTGTTGACATTTGATTTGACACTACTCTTGATGGGTTGGGTTCACCCATATCAGAGGTTCCCAGCAGTTCCCACCTGTCCATATCACATCATCAGTCTTCAATGTATCACTTCTGTGTGTTAGTTCAAATGCTTCACATCAATGTAATATACACAAGATGACGTTAGCTGCTTCAGCCGTTATTCCAGCGCTACACTGAATTGACTTGAGCTCAATTTCTCACAGTCCTACTGACTTGAGCTGTGAACACGAAGCAATCAAGAGAGTTGCTCTCACCTCTGCTCACAGTGCCATCGAGACTAAATAAGAATAAGTGCAAATCATACTGGAGCAACTGAGGCACCTCAAACACAAAGGCTTCTTTTTTTTCTCTGTGTGTGTGTGTGTGTGCGCATGTGCATGCTTGTGGTTGTATGCGTGTGTGTGTGTGTCTGATTGTCTGCCTGTGTTTGCGTGCCGCGCATATGTGCCTGGGTGTGTTCGTGTGTGAGTGTACATGTGTTTGTGTGTTGATGTAATAATCTGTGTTCCCCTCCACATTACACAGTTCTCCATCGCAGTAAATGAGTTCTGTCAATGTTTCTGCATCTCAATTACAGCCGGGAGACAATAGGCAGCAGTGGTGGAGGATGTCGGGGGGGGGGGGGGGGGGGGGAGAAAGGGAGGTGGTTGTTTTGTCACTGCCGCCACCGCTGCGTCAAAGCCACTGTGTTTGATACTCTGACTGCTCTCACCCTCTCACTCATCTAAAACCTGGCGTCAACATCACTGTGTAAAAGAGAGAGAAACTCCCTAATTCCAGTCTGAAACATTTTATTCAGAAATGTTGGGCTTTGATAATAGATCGATTGAAGCGGAATCATTCCCAAGGGACGGTTCTGTAATCAAATCCCAGCCATTTTTAAACATAATCTTTGTTTACTCAACCCTACTATCCGAGAATTCATATTCTGAAAACTCGTAGCAGCAACATGGAAAGGCTATCTACTATTCTCACAATGCCCTGAACCAGTGTTCCTTATAGGATGCTTCCTCCTTTGGGGACCAGTTACATTAAAACCAACACTTGAGGACTCTCCTCATCCGTGTCAGCTAACCATCTAAGGTCCTTTTGTGTTATATTAGTTATATAGCCTTGCTGGTCATATAGAGCTGCTACAATGACCCAAATAGTATTACTTTTCACATTCTGCCGTTGGCTAGACCCTCTGCTACTTCACACACAACCTCATAAAAGCAGCTACCCACATCTGGGGGGATGGGAGGAAAACGTTTCCTCAACATAAAATCAGCGTCATTTTTTTTCTGCCAGACAGCAACTTTTCAAGACAAACAAACAGGATGTAAAATTCAAAAAGATTGAATGAAAGAAAAGGATAGACGTGGTAGCTAGGTGGAAAAGAGGAGGGAGGGGTGATGGTTGAACGAAAGGTAATACATTCAGACAGAGAGATGTTGATTTAAATAAGTCAACCTCGCCGTGTGTCTATTTTCGGCGGGGTTGACGAGACGAGCCAAAAAGGAAAATAACGAGAGAAAAAAAGAGAAGAAGAAGAAGAAGAAGAAGAAAAAGCCGTCACCGAGTTGAGTTTATCAGCTTGGCACCTGCTCCAGAACATTCTTGATGAAGCAAAGGTTGTCTTCATTAGGCGCATTAATATTCATGACACATGGTAATTTTGACACAGAAAAGGTCTCGGTAACCTTTTCGCGTGTGAGAATTTTTTACTTCTCAAGGAAATTACAGTCCGGCAATGACTTAATTAATGCCTGCTTTCTTGGCCTGGGCTTGAGGACCTGTCAGTTTGGCACTGCGCGGGCTGTCAGGCAACGCCAAAGGCTCGGAGAGAGAAGGATTGAGGGAGAGGAGGCGGAGGTGGAGGAAGAGAGGGGGTTAGAGACAGACGATGGGTGTACACATCTTTGCCCGCAGAACAAGGCCATGCATTTTAACCGCTACTGATTTATTTACCATTGCTTACTCTTTCACTCTCTCTTTCTCCTCTCATCCTCTCTCCCTCTCTCCCCGTCTCTCATGACTCTCCCTATCCCCATTCTCTTCATCCCTCTCTGTCTTTCTGACCTTCACAGAGTTCGTTCTTTCCAAGCGAGCTTGATAGAAGAGTTAACCAAATAAGCATTTTGGAACAACCACCACACACAGTCCACATTTTAGAAGAAAGGAGAACATTGGAAAACAGATTTTTTGATAAAACACTATGCCATGTATTCAGTTATTCTTTAATGTCTGCAGGTCAGGTACACAGATAGCTATGGATCTGGTACTATGATGGAATATTGATTGTAACTGTTCTGGTGGTTAACATGTGAGATCTTTATAGTTGTATGTAGGCTTTGTATAAAACATTCAAACTGCACATATTCATGTTTTATGGTTGTGTTTTGTTTGACTTGAATGACTTCCACAATTATTTGTGGTTGAAACATCTTACCGTAGGCTTGAGGAAATTCTGCCTCGACAGACTACGGCTCTTTCTCTTGAGAAGGATCAAGAGAGGATGCAAGGAATCAAGGAAAGACCAACTGAACCTAGATAAGACCCCTAGTCATACTAACTTGTCTGGCTACATCAGGTGAGCGACATCCATCAGCTTTTTAAAATGTTTTGTTGTTGAGTTGTCCATTGACACTATTTTTGTTCACAACATTTGAACCTCTTCCGAGATGGCGGTAAAGATTGTATAAAATGGAAATATTATACACCCAACCTGTATCCATCTCTGTTTGTGTCTTTGTCTACATCAAACCACGCAACACACTGCGGCCTGTGAAAACTGGTTTTCACCAGTGAATCATGGCATGTCTGGCTAGCATCAGCCGGTAAAAAATGTGAACATAAGGTAGCATTTCCTTTATCATGTCCCATAAAAAGAGCAATTTGCCGGAGCCCTTGTAGCACAATATGGAAGGCGGTGTGTTTCCCTGATAATGTAGAGATGACAGATCGTTCCATACTGGGAGGTTTCTTTCTGTTTGTGTTTCTTATGTAATAAATTGTGAGGAAAGAGGAAGAGAGAGACCCTGAACAAGAGAGATAGATAGTGAGGGAGGGAGGGGGAGAGATAGAGGGGAGATAGTGAAAAATAGGAGGTGAAAGGAGGGAGAAAGGGAAAGATAGAGGGAGGGAGAGGAGAGAGAAAGAGTCCTGAAACCTATATTCACTCCTTCCAAACACAAAGAACCCTTTTGTTATACCCATAAACAAACATGGGCAGACACACACCTTCATGTTAACAATCCAACACACATCCACACACACTAATGATGTGTTGTGAATATCTGGGTGTAATCTGAAGAAATGAAAGATGATAGACTACTTACAATACTCCCAACAGAGTGCACTCCCATCAAAGAGGATTCTCTCTTCTCTCTTTCTCACACACACACACACACACACACACACACACACACACACACACAGAGAAAGAGAACGAGAAAGAGAAAACAGGACTAAGTAGTGAGTAATAATATGGTGCTTGAAAATAAACTGTTATAAAGGTATAAAAAGGAAGAGGTGTTAAAATGGATCTCAAGGACAGAGATAATTGGTCTAGAGATGATTCTCCTCGAGCTAGCTAAACAGGGTCATGTTCATGAGAGCACATCGTTGAAAAATATTTGCAATGGAAACCAAAAACAGGTGTATAATCCAAATAAATTGACTGTATATCAATTGATTTGTCTCTTGCAATTTCTACAACGATTATTACACATTCCAAAAGAAAAAAAAATCAAATTCAGATCCATCATTTCAACAACTACTTCATACGAAAACTGCCACAGATCCATTGATACGGAATCTAGAAAATTCTACACCAATTATTTTTTTGTAACATTTACCTACACTTTACAAGTCCCCTCGCCGTCATGTCATGGTTTGAGTTTTATCGGACACAAATCTATTGTCACACTATAAATATTAAACTTTTGTACAGATTAAATGATTCCTAACGAACACATATGCCTCGGGCTGTATATGCATGTGTCAAGAGTGGATTTTTATAAATATGCTAATTGTGTTGTCGGAGATTTTGCCAATGATTAGGTGTGCGCCCGTGTCTGTGTGCATGTGCAGCATGCCTTCTGCTCAAGAACTCCTCAGTGTCTCTGTCAAGTCTGTCTTGTCAGGACAGACTGTGTTGCTTTGATCAAGCTCGTCATTCAAAGTGGAACCTGCCTGGACGAGCATGCGGTTGCAAGTCAGACAATGTGTGTGTGCGTGTGTGTGCTGGTTGCAGGTATTGTGTAACAGTAGCCCTAATACAATGTTCCTTAATACAGTGTGCCTTCATACGTGCACAATGTTGCTCCTCGAGGCTCATCGTGTGTCGAGGTTTTCATTCAAATCCACGTCCTTCAACCGAAGGCGTTATGTTATGCACCGAACAATGTGGAGATGGAAACATGTCACTGTTGCCAAATGCACATTTACAATGATTATAACTTCAATGCTGCGAGGCTTCAACTACTGTACAGTACGCATAAAAGTAGGGTTAATCAACAGATCAGTTTGAGTGACTAGGGACGGGTGCAACTAGATAGACCAAGATGTTAGTTCCTAAAATGATTAAAAGGTTTCCATCTCAAAAGCTACCGAGAGTCTTGTCTGGCTGGTTTTCTTTTCTCACTACTTACACACACAGTCAGACTGGCTTATATATGCACAAACACATACACATACATGCAATTCATTCCCATTTCACTCCTTGATCCAGTCATGCAAACTCAAATCTATTGTGAAGTCCAAGTTCTGTATTGGCCTTCAAGCTCTGGAGTGACAACCAACCAGAGGGACTCGTGTCTGATGCAACTCTTGCACTGAGCACCATCAGGCGTCCACTCCACCGAACCACACCAACAAGTCGGCTTTGTCTTATTATTTTTCACATCAGGAGTGTCTCTCTGTAATATACAGTCCAATGGCACAGAAGATGACCTGTGGCAGGGTGCAACATTTTGTCCAAAATTGAGATCTGCACATGTAACTGGAATTTCCCCCCCAAAGTCTCCCATTGGCAGATCTCAAGTTAGTATTCGGCCAAAGGAGAATTAAAGCCAATGTGGACATCTGTCAAACCTAGAATAACATAACCTAGAATAACCTGTCAATGATCTGGATATTTATTTTTTTACCTTTATTTAACTCGGCAAGTCAGTTAAGAACAAATTCTTATTTTCAATGAGTGGGTTAACTGCCTGTTCAGGGGCAGAATGACAGATTTGTACCTTGTCAGCTCAGGGAGTTGAACTTGCAACCTTTATTAGTCCAATGCTCTAACCACTAGGCTATCCTGCCGCAGTGAGGGGATGGTAGTCTCATCACCCCTGCTACCTATGAAACATTGAGTTGCTCAAACAACTGCACACGTTTATTGAACAAATCACAGATGTATGTACACTCACTTCGCATCGCTCTCCCACTTCCTCTGTCCATACCTCTCTACTCTTGTCTGCTTCTCATTCTCTCCACCAACCCTTCTCGGTCTCTGTTTGTCGCTCTCCCACTTCCTCTGTCCATACCTCTCTACTCTTGTCTGCTTCTCATTCTCTCCACCGACCCTTCTCGGTCTCTGTTTGTCGCTCTCCCACTTCCTCTGTCCATACCTCTCTACTCGCCTGCTTCTCATTCTCTCCACCGACTGTCTCGGTCTCTGTTTGTCGCTCTCCCACTTCCTCTGTCCATACCTCTCTACTCTTGTCTGCTTCTCATTCTCTCCACCGACCGTCTCAGTCTCTGTTTGTCGCTCTCCCACTGCCTCTGTCCATACCTCTCTACTCTTGTCTGCTTCTCATTCTCTCCACCGACCGTCTCAGTCTCTGTTTGTCGCTCTCCCACTGCCTCTGTCCATACCTCTCTACTCGTCTGCTTCTCATTCTCTCCACCGACCCTTCTCGGTCTCTGTTTGTCGCTCTCCCACTTCCTCTGTCCATACCTCTCTACTTGTCTGCTTCTCATTCTCTCCACCGACCCTTCTCGGTCTCTGTTTGTCGCTCTCCCACTTCCTCTGTCCATACCTCTCTACTCGCCTGCTTCTCATTTTCTCCACCGACCGTCTCAGTCTCTGTATGTCGCTCTCACACTTCCTCAGTCCATACCTCTCTACTCTTGTCTGCTTCACATTCTCTCCACCGACCCTTCTCGGTCTCTGTTTGTCGCTCTCCCACTTCCTCTGTCCATACCTCTCTACTCTTGTCTGCTTCTCATTCTCTCCACCGACCGTCTCAGTCTCTGTTTGTCGCTCTCCCACTGCCTCTGTCCATACCTCTCTACTCGTCTGCTTCTCATTCTCTCCACCGACCCTTCTCGGTCTATGTTTGTCGCTCTCCCACTTCCTCTGTCCATACCTCTCTACTCGTCTGCTTTTCATTCTCTCCACCGACCTTCTCGGTCTCTGTTTGTCGCTCTCCCACTTCCTGTGACCATACCTCTCTACTCGTCTGCTTCTCATTCTCTCCACCGACCCTTCTCGGTCTCTGTTTGTTGCTCTCCCACTTCCTCTGTCCGTACCTCTCTACTCGTCTGCTTCTCATTCTCTCCACCGACCCTTCTCGGTCTCTGTTTGTCGCTCTCCCACTTCCTCAGTCCATACCTCTCTACTCTTGTCTGCTTCTCATTCTCTCCACCGACCCTTCTCGGTCTCTGTTTGTCGCTCTCCCACTTCCTCTGTCCATACCTCTCTACTCTTGTCTGCTTCTCATTCTCTCCACCGACCGTCTCAGTCTCTGTTTGTCGCTCTCCCACTGCCTCTGTCCATACCTCTCTACTCGTCTGCTTCTCATTCTCTCCACCGACCCTTCTCGGTCTCTGTTTGTCGCTCTCCCACTTCCTCTGTCCATACCTCTCTACTTGTCTGCTTCTCATTCTCTCCACCGACCCTTCTCGGTCTCTGTTTGTCGCTCTCCCACTTCCTCTGTCCATACCTCTCTACTCGCCTGCTTCTCATTTTCTCCACCGACCGTCTCAGTCTCTGTATGTCGCTCTCACACTTCCTCAGTCCATACCTCTCTACTCTTGTCTGCTTCACATTCTCTCCACCGACCCTTCTCGGTCTCTGTTTGTCGCTCTCCCACTTCCTCTGTCCATACCTCTCTACTCGTCTGCTTCTCATTCTTTGCACCGACCCTTCTCGGTCTCTGTTTGTCGCTCTCCCACTTCCTCTGTCCATACCTCTCTACTCGTCTGCTTCTCATTCTCTCCACCGACCGTCTCAGTCTCTGTTTGTCGCTCTCCCACTGCCTCTGTCCATACCTCTCTACTCGTCTGCTTCTCATTCTCTCCACCGACCCTTCTCGGTCTCTGTTTGTCGCTCTCCCACTTCCTGTGACCATACCTCTCTACTCGTCTGCTTCTCATTCTCTCCACCGACCCTTCTCGGTCTCTGTTTGTCGCTCTCCCACTTCCTCTGTCCATACCTCTCTACTCTTGTCTGCTTCTCATTCTCTCCACCGACCGTCTCAGTCTCTGTTTGTCGCTCTCCCACTGCCTCTGTCCATACCTCTCTACTCGTCTGCTTCTCATTCTCTCCACTGACCCTTCTCGGTCTCTGTTTGTCGCTCTCCCACTTCCTCTGTCCATACCTCTCTACTCGTCTGCTTCTCATTCTCTCCACCGACCCTTCTCGGTCTCTGTTTGTCGCTCTCCCACTTCCTCTGTCCATACCTCTCTACTCGTCTGCTTCTCATTTTCTCCACCGACCGTCTCGGTCTCTGTTTGTCGCTCTCCCACTTCCTCTGACCATACCTCTCTACTCGTCTGCTTCTCATTCTCTCCACCGACCCTTCTCGGTCTCTGTTTGTCGCTCTCCCACTTCCTCTGTCCATACCTCTCTACTCGTCTGCTTCTCATTTTCTCCACCGACCGTCTCGGTCTCTGTTTGTCGCTCGCCCACTTCCTCTGACCATACCTCTCTACTCTTGTCTGCTTCTCATTCTCTCCACCGACCCTTCTCGGTCTCTGTTTGTCGCTCTCCCACTTCCTCTGTCCATACCTCTCTACTCTTGTCTGCTTCTCATTCTCTCCACCGACCCTTCTCGGTCTCTGTTTGTCGCTCTCCCACTTCCTCTGACCGTACCTCTCTACTATTGTCTGCTTCTCATTCTCTCCACCGATCGTCTCGGTCTCTGTTTGTTGCTCTCCCACTTCCTCAGTCCATACCTCTCTACTCTTGTCTGCTTCTCATTCTCTCCACCGACCCTTCTCGGTCTCTGTTTGTCGCTCTCCCACTTCCTCTGTCCATACCTCTCTACTCTTGTCTGCTTCTCATTCTCTCCACCGACCGTCTCAGTCTCTGTTTGTCGCTCTCCCACTGCCTCTGTCCATACCTCTCTACTCGTCTGCTTCTCATTCTCTCCACCGACCCTTCTCGGCCTCTGTTTGTTGCTCTCCCACTTCCTCTGTCCATACCTCTCTACTCGTCTGCTTCTCATTCTCTCCACCGACCGTCTCGGTCTCTGTTTGTCGCTTTCCACTTCTCTGTCCTTTCTTGATATCCCCCTTTTCCATTTTTCTCTGAAGACTCATATCTCCATCTCTCTCTCTCTCTCCCTCCTTCTCTTACTCTCTCTTGATAACCTTGTCTCCCTCCGTCAGTTGCCAATGTTACAATATTCATTGCACGGTCCCCCATAGTAGCACCTAACATTTAGCTCTTTTGGAAATGTGCGACACGTCCACTCTTTCATTCTCTCTTGTCTCCCAACCGCTCTTTTATTTGTCCTGAACACCCTCTCCCTGTTCTTACTCGCCATCTGTTTTTTTTTTTTTACTTAAGTATGTCTGGTCCCCCCTTTATGGCCTCTCTCCTTTGTCTTATTCCAGTCCTCTATCTGTCTTTCCCTCTCCCCACCTCCGTCACCCTCTGCTATATGTATCTATCTCCAGATAGATGCTGGTCCCATCTGTACTTCTTCTTGTGACATTCCTATGGGGGTAGGCAGGTGTGTGTGTGTGTGACCGTACCTCTCTACTCTTGTCTGCTTCTCATTCTCTCCACCGACCCTTCTCGGTCTCTGTTTGTCGCTCTCCCACTTCCTCTGACCATACCTCTCTACTCTTGTCTGCTTCTCATTCTCTCCACCGACCCTTCTCGGTCTCTGTTTGTCGCTCTCCCACTTCCTCTGTCCATACCTCTCTACTCTTGTCTGCTTCTCATTCTCTCCACCGACCGTCTCGGTCTCTGTTTGTCGCTCTCCCACTTCCTCAGTCCATACCTCTCTACTCTTGTTTGCTTCTCATTCTCTCCACCGACCCTTCTCGGTCTCTGTTTGTCGCTCTCCCACTTCCTCTGTCCATACCTCTCTACTCTTGTCTGCTTCTCATTCTCTCCACCGACCGTCTCAGTCTCTGTTTGTCGCTCTCCCACTGCCTCTGTCCATACCTCTCTACTCGTCTGCTTCTCATTCTCTCCACTGACCCTTCTCGGTCTCTGTTTGTCGCTCTCCCACTTCCTCTGTCCATACCTCTCTACTCGTCTGCTTCTCATTCTCTCCACCGACCCTTCTCGGTCTCTGTTTGTCGCTCTCCCACTTCCTCTGTCCATACCTCTCTACTCGTCTGCTTCTCATTTTCTCCACCGACCGTCTCGGTCTCTGTTTGTCGCTCTCCCACTTCCTCTGACCATACCTCTCTACTCTTGTCTGCTTCTCATTCTCTCCACCGACCCTTCTCGGTCTCTGTTTGTCGCTCTCCCACTTCCTCTGTCCATACCTCTCTACTCTTGTCTGCTTCTCATTCTCTCCACCGACCCTTCTCGGTCTCTGTTTGTCGCTCTCCCACTTCCTCTGACCGTACCTCTCTACTCTTGTCTGCTTCTCATTCTCTCCACCGACCCTTCTCGGTCTCTGTTTGTCGCTCTCCCACTTCCTCTGACCGTACCTCTCTACTATTGTCTGCTTCTCATTCTCTCCACCGATCGTCTCGGTCTCTGTTTGTTGCTCTCCCACTTCCTCAGTCCATACCTCTCTACTCTTGTATGCTTCTCATTCTCTCCACCGACCCTTCTCGGTCTCTGTTTGTCGCTCTCCCACTTCCTCTGTCCATACCTCTCTACTCTTGTCTGCTTCTCATTCTCTCCACCGACCGTCTCAGTCTCTGTTTGTCGCTCTCCCACTGCCTCTGTCCATACCTCTCTACTCGTCTGCTTCTCATTCTCTCCACCGACCCTTCTCGGCCTCTGTTTGTTGCTCTCCCACTTCCTCTGTCCATACCTCTCTACTCGTCTGCTTCTCATTCTCTCCACCGACCCTTATCGGTCTCTGTTTGTTGCTCTCCCACTTCCTCTGTCCATACCTCTCTACTCATCTGCTTCTCATTCTCTCCACCGACCGTCTCGGTCTCTGTTTGTCGCTTTCCACTTCTCTGTCCTTTCTTGATATCCCCCTTTTCCATTTTTCTCTGAAGACTCATATCTCCATCTCTCTCTCTCTCTCTCCCTCCTTCTCTCTTACTCTCTCTTGATAACCTTGTCTCCCTCCGTCAGTTGCCAATGTTACAATATTCATTGCACGGTCCCCCATAGTAGCACCTAACATTTAGCTCTTTTTGAAATGTGCGACACGTCCACTCTTTCATTCTCTCTTGTCTCCCAACCGCTCTTTTATTTGTCCTGAACACCCTCTCCCTGTTCTTACTCGCCATCTGTTTTTTTTTTTTTACTTAAGTATGTCTGGTCCCCCCTTTATGGCCTCTCTCCTTTGTCTTATTCCAGTCCTCTATCTGTCTTTCCCTCTCCCCACCTCCCTCACCCTCTGCTATATGTATCTATCTCCAGATAGATGCTGGTCCCATCTGTACTTCTTCTTGTGACATTCCTATGGGGGTAGGCAGGTGTGTGTGTGTGTGTGTGTGTGTGTGTGTGTCCGTGCGTGCGCGCGTGTGTCTGTGTGTGTGTGTGGGTTGCTTACGGATTAAAGAGCCACAGCCCATCTTGCTCGGCCATCCATGGATCAAAGTGACACTTGGTTAGCATCAGCACATTATGAACTATGGCCGCCTGCCACAACGGACACATTGTTCCCCTATCCTGATATGGACAATATAAAAGACCCCGCGAGCCGAATGCCGACAGCTTATATCAATCTTATCACTCCTGCGCACTCCTGGGTTCAAATAGTATTTGTTAACTTTCAAATTCTTCAGGTGTTTGATTGAGCCTGTCTGAAGGGTATTTTAACTGTTGGGACTACTCCATTGGTACCATTGCGCCAGGCAAGCTCAACCAAGTGCAGCTAAAATATTTTCAAGGGAACAAATCCTATTTGAGCCGAGATTTCTCACACTCCTGCTCTGCGCTGGAGTGAGGGGTGGAGAGAAGGAGTGCTAGGAGAAATGGGACGATCAGATGGAGGTTAGGGTTTCTTCCCTACTTCCAAAAGTCACCTGTTCTCTGTTCACACATGATCAGTCACTAGAATTATGCACTGGTGTAATGTGAATGACATGAAGTCAGTTGTCGAGCAAGCTGGATCTGATATTCCTCACAAATGAGGCCACTCAATAGTCTAAGTTTGGACATGGTCGCTACATGATTACCGAGGGGGTGGCATTAAAGGGGAGATCTGAGAAAATGGATAGGTTGACATCAGTCATTTTAATAACCTACTTCATTATTCAGTGAAGAGATGTCACCTGCTCTTACATACAGAAGTTTTGTATGGGGCGTTGGAAGGGTGTTGAGTTGAAGTGCCAGTTGGTCAAGGGCTCCAAGGGGACCCATGGAAGGCCAGGTACCCCCAAAGCCTTATTATTTTGGGGGTGGAGGTAAGAGGGTCTTTCTACAAGTCTCCCTATAACAATAACAAATGTACGCATTTTGCTTATATGTTGGCAAAGGAGGACCACTGTATATATTGTAAGCTAATACCGTAGGCTAGCCAGGTACAATTAATAAAGGACATTGACATCATGTAATAAACATATGCCAATACACATGGAAAGTGGACGTGCATTGATGCACCTCACAACAGTAAAATGTCAACGCAACTGGAGACACTGTCATTTTTGGAGACATGTAACTGTAAACAATTAGCTGTCTAGCTAAGCATCTTGGCTAACTGTGAGGTAATAATATAAGATAATTCACTTATTTACCTTTAACTAGCCACCACAAATCTCTTTGCTGGCAAGCTAGACGGAGTCTCCAAAACAGCAAGGTGTCCTCCAGCAATGATGACTTTTTGACATTCTATGACGTCTCCATTTTCCAAGCGCAAATCATAAGGCTTTTCACTAGCGCCTCAGCATTCTCTTTACTTATTGTCAACAATAAGGGCAGCTTATCAGACGTTGAATCCTTCAGTATTAGTCTAACTATGACCTAGTTAACGGAACTCTTCTCTTCTTTTCAAAGTGACAGAAGCTTCCTGAAACTGGTTTATGAGGACGTTGCGGTCCCTGTAGTCAGAGAAGACATGGCACTTCTTAATGCCACAGTGTGACGCATTACTGTCACCTGGCATGTCACTCCTGTCCGTCATCCACACTGCCTAAGTGGAGGGGGGCACCCACATGTGTCACTAACACTCCCATATTACAGCAACCTCCAAGTATGCTAATGGCCTAGCTAATGCAGGGGGTATTCACTGGTGGATAAGACAGAGGGGCACACACGCGCATGTCCAACCACACACACACACACACACGCGCGCATGTCCAACCACACACACACACACACGCGCATGTCCTTTTTTACATCCGCAGTTGTCACAAATTGCTTAGACAGAAACCCCAAACAGCAAGCAATGCGGATTTAGAAGCACGGTGGCCAGTCCTCTCATGGCTCTGTGCTGGTGGAGATTCTAAGTGTACACGGTCAGATCGTTCTTCAAGATGTTCAAACTTTCATAGATGACCTGCAGGGTCAAATAATAATCACAGTGGTTATAGAGGGTGCAACAGGTCAGTGCCTCAGGAGTAAATGTCAGTTGGCTTTTCATAGCCGAGCATTCAGAGGTCGAGTACAGCAGGTGGGGAGAGAGAGAGAGAGAGAGAGAGAGAGATTGGAGAATTAGAGGGAGCATACCTAAGAACACACAGGTAACCAGATAAGACAGGAGAATTACACCAGATGTGACAGACTGACCCTAGCCCCCCCGGCACATAACTAACTTTGAACCCGTCCAAAGTTACCCCCGGACAGGGCCAACCAGGCAGGATATAAACCCCACACACCTTGCCAAAGCACAGCGCACACACCTCCGAAGACGTGGATGTCGATTAAGGCAGCCCCCCGAAAGGGGTTGGGTTAAACGTGGAAGACACATTTCAGTTGAAGACATTCAGTTGTACAACTGACACGGTATCCCCCTTTCCCTTTCCCAATATCAACAGACCACTACTACCCATAGACAAGGCTGAGTATAGCCCACAAAGATCTCCCCCACTGCACAAGCCCGAGGGGGCACAAAACTGGACAGGAAGATCATGTCAGTGACTCAACCACAACCATCATTCATATTCACATTCATGTTCCCATTCACATTCAAGTTCAAGTACACACCCATACTGTACTTCTGCTGTTACAGTGAAACACTATTATAGCCTCCAAAAACGTGTATCAATACTGAAACAAGAACCTGACTTCCCTAGATCCCTAGACACCCGGGATTTAGTACAACACCGACTGTGCCGCTTACAGGGATTGTGTTCGAGCGATGGTGAACTGGATATGTTGACGGAATAAGCGTCAATCAAATGGGAGCGAGACGCTTGCCTGTTCCCAGCTTATTCTGTTGTGTTGTTCCCTCAGGAGCCTATCTCCAATCATCAGTGCCAGGCAACCACTGTACGCTCCCGAGGGGGGTCCAAATATCTGGGGAATCAGGCTTCATTTAGCCCTCAAGAGCCTCTCTCACTGTCTCTCTCTTCCTCTTTTTGGCTGACTAAAACTCTTACTTCTTTTGCTTTCCTTTCTCCTCTTTTATCTGGTTCTTCCCCTCTTTCTTTCCATTTACTGTGTGTGACTCACTCTCGCTCAAATTAGTCCTCTCTTTTCTTTAACTCTCCCATTCCTTAATACAAACACTGTTCCTCTACCCCCCTCTTTATTTCTACCCCTCTTTATTCACACCTTCCTCTCCTCTATTTATCGTGGATATCCCCGTTTCCCTCCGTCTCTCCCTTTCCGTTTCCTTCTCTTTCATCCCCTCTCCCCCTCACACCCACATGCAGTACCTCCCTCCTTCCTCTCCCCTCTCTCCTTCTCTCCATTCCTCCCTCTATAGTGGGGCCCCAAACAGACTCAGAGCGAGATAGTCACAGATAACGGCGGGGGGATAAAGAGTGTTGTAACACTGGAGTCGCCTGAAGCTCAGCCCCTAGCTCCACAAAGGCCTCCCCGGGGAGGAGAGACGATGAGGGGGCCGTCTGTGATCCGCGTGTTGGCTCCGCTTACTGGAGTGGATTAGAGTCAGTCAACTGAAGGGATGGAGGGAGATGAGGGAGGAATGGAATGGGCGAGAGCGAGAAAGAGAGAGGGGAATGGGAATGAGGGAGCAAAAGTGAGAGAATTGGTGGGGTGGAAGATGTAGAAAGAACAGGGGGGAATGGGAAAGAGAGAGAAAGAGGGGGAGAGAACAATAGTGAAAGAGAGAGAGATTGAGACGTTTTACTTTTTGAAAGCACTCTTTGGCAACAAATAGCATTGTTAAATGAAGGAGGGCATTCAAAGACGTGTGGAAGAGAGAGAGGTAGAGAGAAGAAAAGTAGGTAGATTCAAATATATGAATTAATTTGTAGTATCAAGACACACTTGCCCACCTGATAGATACACAAAAATGTGTAGGTGTGTGCGTGCCTATGTGTGATGGATTTGGAACTCTTAAGTGGTTAGTTCATTGCTAGACAACTGACAGAGAGTGAGTGAGTGAGTGAGTGAGTGAGTGAGTGAGTGAGTGAGTGAGTGAGTGAGTGAGTGAGTGAGTGAGTGAGTGAGTGAGAGAGAGAGAGAGAGAAAGAGAGAGAGATCGATAGAGAGGGAGAGAGAGATAGGAGCAGCTGTCACCATGTGACGGCTTAATTCCTTGACAAGCTTGGCACTGAGCGGTCATTTGGAGACGGAGGGAGATGCTTACTGATGAGAAAATGGTACTGCGTTCTAATTGGAACAGGCAGAGGTAGAGCAGGAATGTGTGTGTGTATGCACGCAAATAGATGGCATGACATGCCTTTTTGTTTCTAATCTGTGTGTGTGTGTGTGTGTGTGTGTGTGTGTGTGTGTGTGTGTGTGTGTGTGTGTGTGTGTGTGTGTGTGTGTGTGTGTGTGTGTGTGTGTGTGTGTACTACATATATGTAATTTACATCTTGGAGTGAACAAAGAAGATGTGCCAAATGATTGAGTAAGATATGATGGCTGAACAAGGTAGATGGAGGTGGTAGAGGAGGTTTTGTATGAGAATAAGTTATATGTGAGTTGAAGTGGCTATTTGGCTGCAGGGGTGTGTACGCCAAGGCCATAGTGGCTATGTTTGTGCCCCTTTCCCTTACATCCACTCTCAAACCCTGCATCAGAACTGGCAGAAAAAGATAACCCCATTCTACAGTGTCTCAATGAGCACAAACACCACACTGACACACACACACACACATGCTAAATGAGGCCGGGACTCAACCCGATTGCGCTGTTGTTATCTAACTTTTAAAGGGAATGTTCACAGACACACAGACACACAGACAGACAGACAGACAATCTCCAGCCAGAAAACACCAGGCAACTCTAAAGCCCACTCCTTACCACATCTCTCTCCTTCCCTCCCTCCAATCCTCTCTTCTTTTTTTTAATTACCTCAAGTGCTGTCAGAGGCGGCTTTGAAAAATGGCTCCTATAAAACATAACGGCCTCAATCAGAGTGCCACGATTCGCCCGCCGCTGATCTCGCCCAATCCCCGCCTCTAATGAATGAATGTTGAAATATGCAGGAGCTCAGTAGTCATTAGACGAGCGGTGTGATTTCAGATGGTTTCCCGTTCTTTATGTCCACCTTTGGAGATGGACCCGGATGAGATGGGATGTCCTGACTGATGTGGTAAAAGTGTTTTAACCCTATTATTGGGGTGGGGTGGGAAGAGGGAAGAGGGAAGAGCCTGTTGTGTCTCGGGTTTGGTGTGCTAGAGCTGTCCCCTGTGATTTCAATGGCATTTATTGGGTAGAGAAATGTTAGGTTACTCATGTAACCCTGGTTTCATGTCACATGGCCCCATCCAGAGACAACCCCTAGAGCACTTCCCCCCCCCCGGCACTTCATGTAGATAGGAAAGAAGTGGATAGGTATAAGCAATTTGGTAGATGCTCCACTTTGGCCTCTGAAATGCTAGGCAAAAATGTCCCCCTAAGGCTTACACCTATTCAATGCAAGACAGTAGGGAAAAAGGTGTGTTCCAATGCAACTATTTATACAGTGAATACTACAACACTACAATGCGGTCTCCATTTAATTAAGCCACTGAGATGTGGTATGTACACGTGCATGTATGTGTAAATCAACAATAAGATAAACAAGTCCTACTTTTCTAGACAGCTGTGACAAGCATATTGTTCCTTCACCTAATTTCCCAAAGGTGCGGTTACAGTGATGCTGTGATGGTACGCCAACAAACACTGATTATGATGTTTTACTTCTGTACTTTACCTCTGCAATATCGGTGGAGGAACGCGTCAGGATCCAGCATCGAGGATGTGAAGACATTCGACGCAGCTACGCTAACATGTTGACGTTTTTCTCCACGACCTCCCACCGCGGTTACAAAGAGGACGCAATTTTAGTTTAGCTTGAGCTCTGCTTGACAACGGCTCACGTTTCAGTCTCTTAACTTCAGTTCCTTGTCAACGGTTGTTATCTTTTGTTCACTGTACGGTTGGTTGGTGTTGCTTTTCTCCTTCGATTTCCTTATTCTACAACAGGGAAGATATGTTTCTTAGACACTTCATTTGTAGATTGTCTGTAACTCTCTTATCAAGACAATCATCATTATCAAACACTTGATATACAGTAGTAAGAAAATAATGGATTCAGCCTTACACAAAATATCTGGGCCCAAGCTCGACTAACTCTAAAACAACCAACATAAAACATGAAAAGTAAAGAAAACTGTAACTTCAGTATTTATTTTTTGACAAGCTCCATTACTGCCAAACAGGACTGTAATCTTTTTCCTTTGAGACTCTTCCTCAACTTGAGATCACACAATTACGAAAGTCAAATCTGATGATGGGGAAAATTAATAAATAAATAAACACCTCTTTATACGCTCATCAACGTGGAGGTAAGAATAGCACTAATTATCACAGGTGAATTAACACTTTCATTTTTGTGTCAAAAAAATTAATTGTATCCCTTAGCAGCTTCTCCCATGAGACGTAAAAAAATAATAAAAATGGAGGAGGTAAAAAATGTACGCGGACCACCGGCGGTGCTAATTGATGCTTTCAGAGCCTTGCGTCAGTGTTGCTGTCTTACTAAGAGGGTGTCTACAAGGCTCTAGACGAAGTACCGTAGGTAGACCAGTTTAAAAAAAAAAATGTTTTTACTATACCCATAGAAATGGAGTGGTAGGCAACTCACCTCTACAGAACGACAGCTTGATGATCCCGTTTGGATTTCAACCACCATACGATGACAAAGAGCGGGGTCCAGAAGTATAAACACCACGTGTGGAGGGAAAGAGACGTGTATCATAGTACCTAAACAAAGTCATTTTGCAAGTGTCAAGACATTCGTTTCAAAGGCTCAAAGAGACACCACAGTGAAGAGGCACCGAAAGAAAAAAAAAAGAAAAGAAATTGAAACACACAAAACAGACGGCAATAAAAATTCATAGACTTTGCTCTCCCAACTAAAACGGATGATGGCGGCGAGGTCACATTGCATCTGAGACGAAGGGGTCAGAGGGCGCAAACACTTCTGAGAGAAGACAGTATATTTTCATGCATCATGTAGCAGATAAAGATTTTCGGGCTGAGGGGAGAGTCGGAAGGGGTGGGGTCAGCAAGCAAGGGTGCATGTTTCTGGTCGGGATGTGTGTGTAGTCTCTGTGTGTGTGTAGCTGTGTGTGTGTGTGTAGTCTCTGTGTGTTAATTCCGTCTAGGTCGTCACTCTTCCCACCTACCTGTGTCATGCACTTCATATTCAGCCTTCGCCTTGCATGTGTGTGTGTGTCCGTGTGTTTGTGTGTGAATGTTGGGGCTAAGGGAAGAGGGACATGGCAACGCGCTGGAAGGGTGACACCTCTCGTGCCATGCATGTAAAACCATCTTCACTTTGACTTCCCCTGTTCATCGCTCGAAAGCTTGCCACAGGGGCAACGAAACCTGTTTGATACAAGGAACGTCAGCGCTCATTCGATGGGAGCCTGAGAGACGGCGAAAACAAGCTTAACATGATTATTCCAATGCGAGTGGCTACGACTTGACACAAGCCCCGAAGCATTTCTTTTAAGATCACTGCCCCCCCCCCCCAGCCACTGTTTGTCATAAAGAGGGAATTATGTTTTGCGCCAGTGCCTAGTGATGACATCACAATAGCTGGATGAAATATAAGCTCAGATGTGGGGAGCTGATTGTGGAAAGAGCTGCGAGGGTTTTCATTAAAAAACAGCAAATCGCTCATAAAAAGATTAGGGCTGGACAGATAGCATAGTTGTAGCAGGTTAATCATTCCCAGGACTACAATGTCTTCACTTTAAGAAAACACAATGGTCTGTTAGTTCATAGTGTGGTATTGCTATAGGTGTGAAAATGGTACAGATTACCTATATCTTTTGAGTGAAAACAGTTACCCAAAATTGTGTGTCAAAGGATGAAGATTTAACTGTGGAAACTGTACAACTGTTTTTAGCTTCTTGGTCTCTGAACAGGATATGTACATGTGTTCATATCAAACTGTTTTCCCTAGAAAACAGACACGGATCCCTATGCACTTTATCAGGTATCTTGATGTTTAAGATTGCACTATGCAACATCCACATGCAACTACCATACCAATAATAGCTCCTTGCCTTCCTGCTGCATTTTACCCCCTCTGGAGGATCCACAAACCCTCTGAAATGTGGCAACCTCCGTTGCTAGTGTGAGACTACCGCACTTAAGTGAGAGGTTGTGACACGTTAGCCTGAGGTTTTGCCTCTAGGCCTCAGACATGCTGGGCATCATGGCCTATTAAAGAGGCTCTACTGCTGTGCAGTTCCCCCACATTGACTTAATGTGGCATGTCTTATCGGTTTACGCATCCAATTCCATTACCTGACGAGACACGAACAACATGTGAAAAGTTGGTAAAGGAGGTACGGAAGGCAATGCATTTATATTATTTTAATATGATAATGACTTCCTCACTTCATAATTCACCCAAGCGGCGAACCTAGTTAAAACAACATCATAATGACATCATTTCAACTTTGCCATCTACCTAATATCACCTTATAATGCAAAAATACAAGCTTCATTATCCACAAACACAGGCAGGAACTTTAGGTTGGTAAACAAAAAGCTTACAAATGACAGTGTGTCTCTACCCCTATAGCATTTAGCCCTACGTCTAGGCCCTGAAGCACAGTACAGATGATAGAACACGTGGTCCATGGTATACACGGAAAACAAATTGCAAATACTAAACGTTGATTGTTTAAGAATAAAAACCTGTTTTTTCTCTCATTTGAGCGGGATAGGCACAGCAGGGTGCCATTGAAGGAGTAGACAACAGCTGGGTCTGATAGCAAAGGCTCTTTAGCTCGTTTCATCAAAGGTGTCGACTTCGTTTCGTGGCTTCTTCTGTTTGCTATGGCGACTAGCACGTCACTTTAGCTGTGCATTTCAGGACCTCTTTCCACAAAGGTGAAGGTTACGCAACATGAACGGTGGTGTTGTTCATGTCAGAGCGGCATTGTTTTGTTAACATAGGGAGATGGACCACGGACCACAGGGTTGCTGGTTCAAATATTTAGATAAACTAAATACTATGTATACTCTTGAGCATTGCAACTCTTGTATGTTCAGCAGTATCAGACATACGACATCAAACATACACAAAGTGCAACATCTTGTTTTAATCAACAGCTATTGTTAGCTGTATTAAACAGTACAGCTAACAATACAGCTAAACAATACAGCTCATGTAGTGTACATACATGACCAAAAGTATTGTGAACACCTGATCGTTGAACATCTTATTCCAAAATCGTGGGCATTAATATGGATTTGGTCCATTTACCCACAACAGCATTAGTGAGGTCGGGCATTGATGTTGGGCGATTAGGCCTGGCTCGCAATCGGTGTTCCAATTCATCCCAAAGGTATTTGATGGGGTTGAGGTCAGGGGTTTGTGCAGGCAAGTCAAGTTCTTCCTCACCATTCTCAACAAACATTTTCTTTCTTTATGGACCTCGCTTTGTGCACAGGGGCATTGCTATGCTGAAACAGGAAAGGGCCTTCCCCAAACTATTACCACAGAGTTGGAAGCACAGAATAATCTAGAATGTCTCTGTATGCTGTAGCATTAAGATCTATCTTCACTGGAACAAAGGTGCCTAGCCCGAACCATGAAAAATAGCCACAGACCACCAAACTTTAGAGTTGGCACTATGCATAGCATTCTCCTGGCATCCCAGATTCGTCCGTCGAACTGCCAGATGGGGAAGCGTGATTCATCACTTCAGAGAACGTATTTCCACAGCTCCAGAGTCAAATGGCGGCGAACTTTACACCACTCCAGCCGATGCTTGGCATTGTGCATAGTGATCTTAGGCTGCTCGGCCATGGAAACCCATTTTATGAAGCTCCCGACAAAAACACTTCTTATGCTGACGTTCAAGAGGCCGTTTGGAACTCGGTAGTGTGTGTTGCAATCGAGGACGGACGATTTTTACGTGCTACGCGCTTCAGCACTCGGCTGTCCTGTTCTGTGAACTTGTGTGGCCTACCACTTCGCGGCTGAGCCGTTGCTGCGCCTAGATGTTTCCACTTCACAATAATTACACTCAGCTCTAGCAGGGCAGAAATTTGACGAACTGACTTGTTGGTGCCACTACTATAGTGCCACGTTGAAAGTCACTGAGCTCTTCAAGAAGGCCATTCTACTGCCAATGTTTGACTATGGAAATTGCATGGTTGTGTTCTCGATTTTATACACCTGTCAGCAACAGTTGTGGCTGAAATAGTCGAAGCCACTAATTAGAAGGGATGTCCACATACTTTTGTATATATAGTGTACATAATGCATGTACAGGACACCACACTGCTTGCTTAGCGATTACCACTTCCTGCTAATTCGGTTCACACCCAGGACCTTTGCCTTGCTAACACACGTGACCGCCATCTTACTAGTCGCGCCACATGAAATGCTAGCTATTCGGAGGCGCAAGTGGGGACACTTCAGGCTTTGGAGTAAGTTTCACACATCCTTGATACACAGACAGGTGGAGAATGCATGTGGATGCATGCATGAATTGATTGTCGTAGTACTGCATGAATCATTATTACAGTACACAATCTGTGGCACCTTCGGTAAAAAAGAGAACATCAACTCACAGTATCATAGCCACTGACACCGGTTCACCGGCGTGACATTTGTTCAGGCGCGTCGAGGCCTTTGAAACCCAACTAAAACCCATCTAATCTACCTTTCACTGGATGAAAGAAACAGAACAAAAAACTCGCTCGCCACCCCTCCTCTCCACACCCATTGATTTATTAACCAACCTCACGCCATTGTTTACTGTTAATTGCTATTAAATTATACCACTGTTCCATGCAAGATGACATTTCAGCTGGACTGGATATACAGCGAGTCATCGGGTTTTAGCCTGGTATGAATCCAAATATCACAGGCTTGGGGTGAATTAGAGTGCAAATAGATCTAATATGCAAATGTGGAGGGCTGGAAAGAGATGGAGAGAAAAAAATGGAGAGAGATTAAGAGAGAAAAGGAGAGTGATGGTGGGCGATGGATAGAGAATAACGTGAGAAAGAAAGAGAGAAAAATACAGATAAAGAAAGAAAGAGACAGTAGCCGTCACACGGTCACAGGTACGTCAGTCGTAGGGGGGAACGCGAAAATAAAAGAATGGTTCCTGTGGAAGACAATGGCTTTAGACAGGCACACAATAGAGTCATTAGAGGGGTGAACATTATCGGTGCGAAGGAGACAGAGAGGAAATATCAAAGCGACATGTCCGGACGCAGCTGCCCGCCGCCAAAACCTGCCAACCAGCGCTCGCCGTCTGTCATCGTGACGCCTGTTGATTTCTGTTTGTAATCTGATGCTCATTAAGATGGCGGTGGCGGGTGGCATTGATGGGGCGACGGACGCCGGTCACAGAAGTGGACAGCAGGCAGAGAGAGAGAGAGAGAGAGAGAGTGGGGGGGAGGGAAGGAGGGGAGGCATATTACAGCTGGGAGAGTAGAGGAGTTGTGACTATTGCGTCATTCAAGTGGATGATACGCAACGATGGTGGAGGTAAGTTCATGCCCCAAACATACCCATACACATACCCACTCGACAGAAACACTACTGGACTTCACATCAATAAGCAAACAATAGGCCCCAGCAGGAGATATGCTCCTATTTAGTTTGAATGACTGGAAAACAGTGAGCACCGCGTTTCTCTCCACTGAGCTACAGTGAGCCGCATTACTGCTACCAAGTGCTAGTGTTGCCAAGTGCTAATGTTGCTCCGCATTAGCATGTGGAACAATCCCACCACAGACAGCCCCCACCCTACACCCTTGTCGTTCACCATTAGCACTGAACGTGAACCTGTGCTAAGAGGCCCCCTGTTACACACAGGCCAAGTTATCGATTGGGCTTGATCAATCAAGTTGCCGGTGAGCGCTCTTTAAGTGCCCACGTCATGACTTCAGGGGAGCTGTCGCGCAGCACTTACAATCAATTACCGAAATTAGCCCCTTAACGCCCTCGACGGGGTCCCAGACAGTATTCATCACACCCAGAGTATGATGGTCAGAGCGAGGGTTGGGGTGGTTGGGGCAGGCTTGGGACCCCTAAGCAGCTGTACTCAGAGTGACATCACTATAGGAGAAAACACAACTAACCCTAAACAGAGATACTCTACATAATGACGAGAGGATCTTGTCTCTGCCTTAACAATGAGAGTCACTGTCGCAAAGGCGGAAAGGCAGGCGGGAGGAGGCGAGATCAGGTGGGAACATTCTAGCCAATGAGAGGGTGGATACGTGAACGAACAACAAACACAAATCTGATATAAAATGCAGGTCCTCAACAAGGAAAAAAACAACCCAAAACCCAGAAAATAACAGCTTAATGAAAGACATAAATAAAGAGAGCTTAGTGGCTCTCTTAGGCCGGTTGCATTAGGGCCATAAAACATTTAGTTTTGTGTTGAATATTTCATTTGAAAGGTGGTGGTGGGCACTTTCAAGCTATAATTTTCCTGTGGATTGAGACATTTATCGTATGCTGCCAGTTTAAACAGGCTAAACCCGATCTCCTCTCTGACCTCTTACTGGCCCTAAGAGTGATACTGTGTTTTTCAAACAGAAAGCAGATACTTATATTTCTGAACATTAAATATTAATTGTTGTTATTGCTATAGTACATGCACTGTAAATCAGGCAGCTAAAGGGCACAGGGGTGGGGGTAACCATAGTACTATCTCTTCCAGACCTCGGTCAGTCTTGTCGTTCCCAAAATGTATTTAATACAACGCACAATATCAGAGCACTATTCTATGTAATGAAACAACACAATATCCATTACAGAGTTAGGATCTTAATTTGAACCAGTTTGCTACAGTGGAAAAATAATCCTGCAGCAACAGGAAATATGCATTTTTATGTGCATTATAGTTAATGGACATTTTTGTAGTGGTCGCTACATTTTCATAAGAGAAAATCAAGTTTGAAATTCCTAAATGGAAATGACAAACTTCAGAAACATTTTTTAACCTCAAATACACTACACACTTTAGATTTCCTGTATTGCAGGAAAGTTCTCCTGCAACAAGGTGATCAAATTAAGATCCAACATCTGTAGCTACTATTCCAAACACCAAACATACTAAGTGTTTGCAAATTTGGCAGGCTCACAAGTGAGCTATTGGCTAATCCTGCTTCCTAATGATGAAAAATAAGCAGGTTGTACAACATAACCAACAGGAAGAAAGACTCGTCCTATTCTAGCTTTTCCTAACTTCCTACAGCCCAACCATGTCTATTAATTACTGTTTCCAAAGCAACAGAAAGTATGATGAGGATTACCCCTATACATTGATCAAAGGTCAGCGCAATGTCCTCAAGGTTAGCATTTGGGGAGGGTAAGCTGGACCTAGATCTGTGCCTGTGGGCAACTTCTACTAACAGCAAGGCATAGCTAGAACACCCAGCCGTTAGCAAACTGCACTACCATCTCATGTTAGCATGCTAGTAAATTAGCATAAATGATTTGAGTGCGGGAAGTAAAAAGGTGTCAGTGCTTGTGGGTTTGAAGGTGATACTGTTAAGTAGATAAAGTGACCAGGCTCCCATTGGCCGCACCCCTGTGGACCATTTACACAAGCACCGTTTCTCATACACATCTCATACACACACACACACACACACACACACACACACACACACACACACACACACACACACACACACACACACACACACACACACACACACACACACACACACACACACACACACACACACACACACACACACACACTGATTCAGAGGGGTTGGGTTAAATGCTGAAGACACATTTCGGTTGGATGAATTCAGTTGTACAACTGACTAGGTATCTCCCTTTCCCTTTCTCACACAGTTTCTCTCTGACACACACATGCACACACACAGCACTGGTCCACCACTAGAGAGCTGCCTACAAGGTCGCACCCCTCCCCGGATATGCCCGTGCCACGGGAAAAAAATATTCTAGTTTCAGCCAGGTTCACTCTCACCTGTACGCCGGTAATAAATCTTGTTTGATGACAAAAATGGCCAATTAAAATAGGAATTGACACAAAAATAAGGTTGTAAAAAAAAAATGGTGGAATGCCACCTCAAGGACAAAGTGGCCGGTAATGAAGAGAATAAATGAATGTGGGATATAATAAACTTTCTAGAGAAATCACAAAATATGTTGTTTCCATAGGGGCAGAAACAAACAGTTGGTAGTTTTAAGACTAATGTGTGTTCCTCCAGCTAACTTCCATCATTTAATAGCTATATGTTACTTTGTTAATATTATTGAATAACTCTGTTACTTTGTTACTTCATGTAATAACAATGATAAAGAATTGTTACAATTATTGACAATTCGGTATACTGTATAATGAGCCCAGAATCGTCTGGTTTGTGATCATTCGCAATGATTCTGTAACATATTTTTTTTATTTTTTTATTTTATTTTATTTTTTACCTTTATTTAACTAGGCAAGTCAGTTAAGAACAAATTCTTGACTATTATGAACCAACTCTCTGGTTGTCACCATGGAGATACTCCCCGGGTAACGGATGGAGTCGTCACGACAACATGACGGAAGTCCATGCTTCCCCCCATTTACGAATCCCTCCATCAACTCCCAAAGGGTGGAACTTTGATTACTCCCACAATTAGCTGTGTTCAACTCTCTCTCTGGATTAAGTGGTCAGGCTTGAGTTTTGAAGCCAATTAGCCTATTCTCTCTCGCTGATTTGTTGGTTAATTATGGATATTTAGTTGGGAAATGAGACGTTAATTATTCATCATAATTGAATTATGTGGTGTAATTAGCCACAAAGTTATATGTTTTTGTCTCACATGATATGTTCATAATCTGATTCTGACACTGTGACACAAAAAAATACATATATTTGATCCGAATATGCACATACAACCTTGGTTTATTTGAAAGGTCATTGAAAGCATTAACTAGGTGTTAATAGCGTTTGGAGCAATGTTTACTCCATTGTCAGCAAGTTGCCGTAAGTGCTCAGTGTTGTTACCCAGTGCTCAAATCCAGAATCAATTGGCTCTTAGAAGCTTGTTATATTGATGCATCATTTAAAAGGCCTTCCTCCTCATCAACGGTTTATGGCTTTTCGGTAGTGAAGTGAGGTAATGGTGGCTATTGGCATTTATTGTTGACACATTGGCTCCTTAAATGTTATTTACGGCCTCCTGCCACTCTGTGGTTCCAGCAAACGCCCTTGACTCAGATGATGAGGCAGATATTTGACTTTGCTAGGTATGAGCATGGGAGCATGGCTGCTAGATCGTCTTGAACTTTCAGCTTCTTGATATTTTACAGTACATACCTAGACAGCAGGCGACTATGGGCCTGATCTGGCACTGCAGAGCGTCATATGGCCCAGAACATGTCTGATTGTGGCATATGTCAACCCTGTCACACTGATATGCTTACTTGGGCCAAGTTAGGAGTGGTGACCTTGTAGATGTGGGCCAGATATAAGCCATACAAATGTTGCTGTCTGGGTATGTAATAATACAATGCTGTCAGACAAAATACAAAACAAGTCAGATGTATTATTCTGAACTGCATAATTACACAATGACTGTACTAGGGGTTCCAACCTTTCTGGTGTAGCTCACTGGTTAGACTAGTCCATCCTGGGGGTGCTATAGTAATTCGAAAATACTATTAGCACAATACTCTTGAACATGAGGGTGTGTGTCTGAAAACATGACATTTTCAGTTCTATGTTTTTTTGCGCCGCCCTATGGGACTCCCAATCACAGCCAGTTGTGATACAGACTGGATTCGAACCAGAGTGTCTGTAGTGACGCCTCTAGCACTGAGAGGCAGTACCTTAGACCTCTGTGCCACTCGGGAGCCTGTCAAATCCCTGTCATAAGCAAACTGGTTACAAGGCTGAAATGACACAACTCTTCAATCTCACCTCGTTCTTATGCCACCCATCATGGATCAGTTTATACTACCTCCTAATTTCTAAGACAGTATTTGTCCAATATATACACATATATTGATATTTATGGGTGGAATGTGACTAAATATAGCCATTCGTGTCACAGTGGGAGGTTTTGGTCTTTGGCTCTCCATCTTGTAGGCGAGGTGCCAGAGAACCAGGAGAGCATCTACTGAATGCCCCTTTTCATCCTGCATGGAGACAGGGTGGGTTGGACAGCGTAAATATTTTGCTCCACCGAAGTTGGTCAAGGACCCCAACCTGTAGATGGATAGATTGATGTCTGCCCGGGAGCAGGCTTTGCTAAAGACAATTTGGAAACTTCCTAAAGGCTGGAGAATGTGTGCTAACAGGTGGTAGTAAACCATGTAGGAGTAGCAGTACCCAAAACAGTGTCAATATTAGTATAGAGTTGTCCTAATATGGGCACCGTAAACCAAGGCTCTGCCATTTCTTGCCTGATAGGAGAATTTAGGTAGTTTCGTTACAGTGTCATAATTTACCTCCATTGTGAATGCATTTCACTGCACATTTCTAACATTTCAATCTCCAAAAAGACTGTGACAAGATGAAGTAGATAATCGGATTTATCATAATTACCATAAACATATCTAAGGCTTTGAATTTGCATTAAACACACATGGCCTTAGGATTAGCCTCACAATGGTTGTGTGACACATTCAATCATAACCACAGGTCAATCTGATTGGCAACTGTGGGCGAATCAACTGAAAGGGGTGGTTCGTTCACTTCATTTGCCCCAGGAAACGGAAGATCACAAGACTGATAGCTTCCTAAGTCGTTTACCTCTTAGAAGAAGAAAAAAAGAACACAGTATTCTCATAGACAAAACAAATACTTTCATAATAAAAATGTATAATTTCTAACCAAAGAGGTCCACGTCAGATCTACAAATATATACCTTATGAACTGTGTGATGTGATATACAAGCTCTATCTACCTTCATTCATTACAACCACAATAGCTCTTGAGCCAGAGAGAAAGCAACAAACCATTCAACAACAACCTCACAAAAGTATAACAAACCCTCAATGCACACCAGCTCTAGATGTATTAAGCCTGTGATTGGCTGAGTAAAATACACCATCGTCATAATGAACCTGCTGAGTTAAACCGATTATAACAAAGAACCATTTTGTCTCGTTTTCTTTCCAGTTCTTTAATTGAGTCTTGAAATAAAAGGACAAAAAAAGGAATGAAAAACACCATTCACAGTCTGAATGGCCATAACTAAGCTCCAGTGAACTGGACCAAGAGTCACTGTATATGTCGTCATATTAACTTATATATTCAAATGAACTTGACTCCTCACAAAATTCCATTGTGGGTGATAAAATGATTGCCGAAAACACACAAATGACTGAATCACGGAAGGATTGTTTCGGGCTCTGAATTTTTTGGGTTCCTAATTGTTTTTACTCTCCATTCAAACAGCATTGCCGTCATAGAGCCTTGAATAAGCCTATTTCTCTCTCTTTCATTAATCAATTTAGCCTACATCCCGTTCTTTCTCTCTTATTGTAGACCAACACTGGACTGGAATGTATATTACCCATTTAGAAACTGATTTGGCGTACGGAAAAACTCTCTTTCAGTTTGAAAGAAGTCTTGATTATCTTAAATAGTTGGACGCTGCCTGTCTGTATGACTTGATGCCTGACTATCGATAATCTGCCATTTTATACCCCCTCTCTCCTGCACAGAGAAAGTTGTGAGGAATCAGAAAATCTGTGGTAGATTGCTTTTGTTTGTCCAGTCCTTTCAGATCCATTTGAGGGAGTTGACAAGGGCAAAATACTTGGAATTGTCCTCATGTGGGGCACCAATTCTATATTTAAGCCCACACTCCAGGTAGGCAGGTTATTACACATAATATGGCATTTTGACCAGGCAGGGAAAAAATGGGGAAGTTAGTAATAGTCTTTAACTACATCTTGTCCCTGTCCACTGTTCTCCTATGTAGAAATTCAGTCTAAAACGAGCTCAAGGCTAACAACCTGGCTGCGTTGCAGTAGGATCTCAGAACAGAATGGTTTCACACGCGCACACATGCACACACACTCTACATTTCCCTCAAACTTCTTGAAATTAAAAAAATAAGTAACATTGTACATTGTTTTACATTAAATGTCTTAGGTAAGCTAAAACAGCCATAGAGAACCAACATGCTGTTTTATTACTTAGCATTGGAGTCTCAGGCATTATTCAGCTCATTTCTGAGGTAGCTGAGATGTGATGACAAAAGAAATGCCTGGGTGGCTACAATTAACACCTATCTTCCTCTACTCCCCCTAATGATGTATAATAGCCAGCAACCACACTTAACCTGTGGATTACATGACAAATGGGAAGAGAAGTAACGTTTACCCAAAGGTATGGAGGAATAAATAAGTGAAAGGTAGGTCAAATACAATGTGCTATGTGTATTTAGGGGAAACGGTTGCTTGTGTTTTTTTGGTTTACACATGTTTTCTTGACCTTACAGTAACTGGGAAAAGCTATCGATAACATTGTAACATTGTAACATTGTAACATTGTAACATTGTAACATTGTAACATTGTAACATTGTAACATTGTAACATTGTAGATAAAAATAATTGTAAATACATGCAGCACATATCCCCACACACAGTGACAGACACCCACAAGCACCCACCGACCGACCCACCCATTCTAGGGCCAGCCTTCCCAACCTCAACACCAACCTTACAGCATTAGGAGTAACAAAATAAAACTGTCCTTGACCTTATTGGGGTCACCAACTCCAGACATGGCACAGTCATAACACACAAAAACAACCACTGAGGTCAACAGGGGAAAACACTGCTGTATGCATTGTAGAAATAGGCTGATGGTAAAATAACTCGTCTCAGAAATGGATGGAGAGATTTAGAATGGTTTAGAAAAGCTGACTAGTATGTGATCCATATTAGTACACTAGGCCACTGAGAATACTTACTATGGTATTACTTTAAATCTATCATATCAAGACATATGTTTCGAACGGTTCGACAGGAATATTATCTATCAAAACAAGTTGCCAGCAGGTAGGCTAGCAGTTAAGAGCATTGGGCCAGTAACTGAAAGGGTGCTCTTTTGAATCCCTGAGTCAAATCGGTGAAAACTCTTTTCGAACCACATTGGAAGTGATAACACACACAACCATGATTCAACACTCACCTTCACCAACATTGATACATGTTGTGGTATGCCACAAATGACAGGTGTTATGTCATTTTTCTGACAGTGTTATTACAACAGCCACTCAGCGATACTGTTGCAAAAGCTTTTAACACTGACCGTAACCAGTTGGGCAGATGATCCATTTCCCTCCTCCCTACCATATTACAATTGCAAGAGCAGAGATTTGACTGGGAGAGAAACAGGAGAGAGGGCTTGACTGCAAACAAATTGATTTCATGACAACACTCGAAGTGTCCATTCCATGACCCTAGCTAAACCTCTATCCGACTCAGTGCTGCCGCACATAGAGGAACTGAAGTGGACAATCCATATTGTAGCTTTTCTTGTTTGTTTCAATTGTGTGTTTTTTCTCTCCAAAATAATCAAACATGTGACACATGGCGATCACCATCAATGTCCAGTGTAGCAAGTTTGATTTCTCAAATCAAGAGATTAGCTTGAAATGAAATGTCGCTTTGAAGGTAGCGAC
The DNA here is from genome assembly GCF_045791955.1 of Oncorhynchus clarkii lewisi. Lineage (NCBI taxonomy): Eukaryota > Metazoa > Chordata > Actinopteri > Salmoniformes > Salmonidae > Oncorhynchus > Oncorhynchus clarkii. The sequence continues at coordinate 29,123,791 of NC_092178.1, read as the reverse complement.
ACTGAACAAAAATATAAACGCAGCGTAACGTTTTGGTCCCACGTTTCAAGAGCTGAAATGAAAGATCCCAGAAATGTTTCATATGTACAAAAAGCTTATTTCTCTCAAATGTTTGCCCTGCATTTTATTGATGGCAATTTGAATGCAGAGACATACGCCACCATCACCTCATGTTTCTGAATGATAATGCACAGCCCAATGTCGCAAGGATCTGTACACAATTCCTGGAAGCTGAAAATGTCCCAGTTCTTCCATGGCCTGCATACCCAACAGACATTGAGCATGTTTGAGATGCCCTAGATGTTGCATGTTGAGTTTACATTTTTGTTCAGTACAATATTTACTGCTCATATTGACCATATAATGCAATACAAAAATGCATGGTTTGACATGAACTTGTTCGTTGTATCGACAGACACCGAATAAACAGATCAATTCAAGATACTCGTCCTTGAGCATCTTAACAGGAGAAAATGTACACTCATTACTGGTACTTATTCATATGCAAAACCAAATAGAGAAGCCTTTCATATTCTATTTCATATTCAGACAGGCATACCAACTTTAGAACTATGGTACCCTATTGGCAAATACAAAACCCAAAATGTTTCCCCTCATGGAGGGAGGGAGTATGTATCAGGTGCAGGCTTGAGCTGTGCTGCTGTAGCAGCTAGGTAGCTAGCGCTTCCACTTTCTTTCGCCACAGGGCCAGCTATTATTATTAACATCGTTTGTCTGAGACGCTCGCCGGTTCAGCAGGCGCTATGAAGATGGCATGGTAATAAACGACCGCGGGTGTCTCTCTGGCCTGGGCCTGTTCCTCATCTGCCACCTCATACTCTTCGTCAGCCTCTGCACACACACACACACACACACACACACACACACACACACACACACACACACACACACACACACACACACACACACACACACACACACACACACATACACACACACACACACACACACATCGTTCCTATCCCCAGCAGGGACGGGGGACGGGGACGGGGGGGATTGGCGATTTGTTTTCTTGCAGGTCCCCACTCTGTCTATTGTTGTTTGCACTAAAGGGGACAAATTCAATTAATTCTTATTACAAGAAAGCACTGATACAAGGGAATAAAGAGAGGAGGGAAGGAAGAGGAGGATGAAGAGGAGGAGGAGGAGGAGGATGTGACTGCCCAGGGGGAAGCAAACAGACTAAAGAAGAAAGGGAGGAAGATGAAAAAAAGTTGCTGAATGTGAACTTATACGAAGAAGGAAAGCGCCCTGGTTGAGTACTCTCTCTCAGTCAATTGTACTAGTAGGAGTTGTTTTCTTTAGTTTGCAGCTGTACCCTTTTCTTAATGTAAGTTACTACTCCTGAACCTACACCTACCCTGGAATAAGGTTTTATACTCCCTTTGTTGGTTTGTTTGTCTTTCAGAAACTAACCTGCACTGAAGCAGAACCCAGACATAACAATGTTTGGTTGTTACGTCTGGAAACACAATAAATAGAAACAATCAGTTACACTCCGTTGGGAAAATGTCAATGAACTACAGTTAGATTTCCCCTATATTCTTATATATCCAGTCGGGACAACAGAACATCTCCGTTGAAATGAATACCCCTGGCTCAGTCATAGGAAGGAATCTGAAGCTAATTGAAATCTATGTACCCGAAGTCATTCACAGGAACCATGGAGAAATTAGTATTCTTCCATATTACAACTAGTCGTTTTAAAATGTCTACCATTAAAAAGCAACACTTATTGTTTTGCGATAACATCTTTTTGAATCTCCCCGTGAAGGCATAGGAACTGGCACATTAATAATCCTATGCTCATATTCAAATGTTCTGTCGAAAGGCAAAGAAAGATGGAGTGCCTTGCTTTGGGAGAAAGCTAAGATTGAAGACATGTCCCATTGACATTGTTAAAAGTTTATGAAAATATATGAATCCTCAACTGTCATTGGCCGCTCAACTCCAAACTCCCGCTGCAGTTCCAGGAGAAATTGGACTTTTAATCAAAATGATTGAATACCAGCAGGTTGGATTCAGGGATGTGAATAAAACAAGTGGGTTTGGATTGATTGTGAAGAAGGGGGTGCTTCGATTCATAACCGCACACTTGCATACAAAAAGCACAATTGGATTGCAATTCTTCGCACCCTGTTGACAGTTACACACACGGGCGGCCAATTTCCAAACAAGCTTTATTCACATCCGATTGCGGGTCAAACCTCAGTCAAATGGAGACATATGGCGGCACGGCTGCGTGTTTAGCCTAACAGATGTTGGGCGTATCACGTTTTTTCCACCTGTGAACCTGAGTGATGTGATGGTAAATCAGGGGCTTGTTTAATAACACGTTAGCTGGAAGCTCCCGACTGGCGCAGCGGTCTAAGGCACTGCATCTCAGCGCAAGAGGTGACACTCCCTGGTTCAAATCCAGGCTGAATAACATCCAGGTGTGATTGGGAGTCCCATAGGGTGGTACACAATTGGCTTTCATTGTAAATAAGAATTTGTTTTTAACTGACTTTTCTAGTTAAATAAAAAAGCAGCCTTGCATTTATACTGTGGGACTTTGGTAGGCAGAGTTAAGGTGGTATGAACAGATATGGATGTATTTTCTCCTGGAAGGCAAGGTCGATAATGAGGACACTGATAGCGACTCATGGACTTATGGTGGTAATTTCTCTTTGACCGATCATTTGATCCATTAACAAACCTCTGTGTCTATTTAGTGAAAAGCACATTCATTCTTAGCAAGGAACCGGCAAACCCAAACGGAAAGTGAATCTTCAAGATGTGTAAGTCAAAACATTCATTAGTGCCTTTTTATTCGTTCAAAGCTCATCTGTATTTCATCCTGATGATACCAATGGACTATTCAACACACAAAGTCAATCCATCCACCTAAAAGGTGTTTCAAACAAACGGTTGAGGGGTGGCCGCCATTTTACACAAGAACACCCCTCTCCTCCCCACATATGGCAGTCCGGTGGGAGATGGTAAGGTGGAACGTCTATACACAGACTGGGAAGGAGAGTGATTGAGTGCCGCAGGACTGTGCTCATCGTCCCGTCTGCTCTATCTCCTCTATGAACTCCATCATAGCCACAGAAGGCTCCAAGGCAGTCCCCGGAGGCACGGGGGTCCTGACCCTCTGCACCTGTGCTTGTCTGGTCGTAAAGGGAAGGAGACAACACACCTGCTAAATCAAGGGGGTGCACCAAGCCAGTTCTCAGGGGCCATAGTGCCTGTTTTTGATGCTTCTTGATTGGCTAGTAGAGCCACTCACATAGTTTCCTAGGGGTTGTGCCGATTCGGAGACCTCTCGGGGAGGTGAAACATTTGAATCTTTGCAGATAGAAATGTTACAAATAAGGCTGACAAAGATCCGGATTCTACATTACAGACAATCATATCTGTTCTACACAACGCCTCTCCATTTGAATGTTCCGTAGTGTTGCAGCCTCCTGAACAGGCCACACTTCTAAAACAACAGCCGATTAAAAAGGGTCAAGAAGACAATACTCAAGCTACCCTGCCTAATATATCCTCAAATATTAACCAGCGATTGATTATATGTTGTGTGTTGTGAGCACTCAGCAAATCTTAGAGCCTTAAAGTCACAGCTCATTGTTAAATTGAGGCGGGACTTCTTCCCACCTCTTCACTTGGACACCTCTCATTTTCTACAGGCTTCAATCTTGTAAGACATTTTGAAAAAATGAACAGAAAAAGAGATTGGAAGAGGTCTCCGAATCGGCACAGCCTGTAACAGTACAAAAACACATCTTTAAGCTGCATGTGAATCAAGTATAATTGAAGATAAATCTAGCGTGTTTCTCTCTCCTCGCCTTCCCTCTTACTCCCATCATTGCCATGGTTACCGTTGATGAGTGGTAAATTGGAAATTATCCCGAGTCTGAACGTCCAGATGGAATGTTGTCCCATTATGGTCCGTCAGTCAAGGGAGACAGATAAATTACTCAGCCATCAATCTGGTCATCAAGTGAAAGGGATTGTGGAATTGATCAATGGGAATAAAGGCAGAAATAAAATAAAAATATAATTCCCTCCTTCCACTGCAGTGGCGTGAATACATCAAACGCAAATGGATTTTGTCATTAACTCCTTCCCTGCCTTTCTCGTTTGTGTGCAACCAGTCTAACGACACTCCACTGTCCCAATTAGACAAACAGAAGGTGAAATAATTGCAGATTAAAGAAGAGAAACATGGAATCATACAGATCAAAAACACAATTAAAACTCCAGTTTTAACCTGTTTAAATCTAACTGCTGACTCTCCACATCCCCACTTCCTGATCTTAATTCTTTAATTCAAATGTTTGGTCTGCAATCGTTTCATGGCAGAAGAGACTGAAAACCATCCTTGTGCGCCACAATGTTAAATTCACTGAGCCAATTATTCACGGCAGAGAGTTTTCTAATGCAGGTCTTTGGACAGCTGAATTCAAATCTTTCCCGGCAACTCAAATCCTTTCATTTGTAATTGGCTGTCGACTTGAATAATTGATTTGAACAAATATGAAGTAGGGTCTAAAGAGGAGAGGGTCTAAATGTCCTCTATCACATGCTCTCTGGGCGGCTGAGATTTCATGGGAATCATGGGTTCAGAGGGGCCTCCTGCACCAATTCACAGATCTTCATATCATCTGATTGTCTTGGCGGTCACAGGGATAATTGAACTGACCCATTCATATGTTATAACGATCAGGTAGCTACATACAAGGTTAATTGTTTATTGTTGAGCAACAACTTCACATTTAACATTAGCCTAATTAGCTAGCTAATACTTGTTGTAAATACCAGGGATTATTGCAGGTTCTGATGACAATACCAGGCATTTCATTCAGAGGGGAACACGGCAGGAGAAATCCCGCAACAAAAAGGTTTTGAGTCATGTGGCCATAGCTAGCCATATTGGTAGGGGCATAGATTGTGGATACACATAAAAGCGTGTTTTCAAACATAATAACAGCACCATATTTACCGCTCTCACACTCAAACTCTTTCTCCCAACACGCACATACAGACATCCACACAGGCCTGCAGAAACATATTCTCACCTAAATCAGACACAGTTGACTCCCTGAGCTTTGTGTAACAGACAAAATATATATATTTTAAAATTCATGAGCAGTGAATTTAATGTTTTCCTTGCCAGAGGATAGTAAAAGAAACAATTAGTGTAGTGCGGTGGGTAGGGTCCCGCAAAATCAATAGTCTCTAATAGTATTGTAAGCCTATTGACCAAATTGTGCGTCTAACCTCCGACCCCCGCCTGCAATAGACACCATCAGAGGGGATTATGGATCTCAGCCTGTGCAAATGTAGACAGATCACTGTGCATACTTAAGCAGGTTCTCCCTGCCAGCTTGGGCCATGTTCATTTTGGCATGCAAAGAAACATGTTAGGTTTGTAATAGAAAACTAAAATGAGCATTTCCTATTGGACAAATCCAGGTAATCTCTCCCTGTTTCAATCCGTTTTCTTGCCTAATGAACACGACCAAGTTGACTCGTATTAACTCCTTGTTAAAGGCCCACAGTGTGGTAGGTAGAATGTCCAAGAGTTTTAGCCAGCGGAAATTGACTATGAACAGATAGAGATGCACACACACACACATGCACGCACGCACACACACACACACACACACACACACACACACACACACACACACACACACACACACACACACACACACACACACACACACACACACACACACACACACACACACACACACACACACACACACACACTTTCAGTGTAACAATACAAAGACTGGGAGGTGGCTTTACTTGTGAACTCTGGAGCCCTCTCATCTGAGTGCTGCACATTTGGGCATCTGTATCGAAGCAGCAAGGGTACAGCCAGCTCTTCCTCATAGGGTAACAGGTATCCCGTCCACCAGACTGCCCACTGCCAACTGCCCATGTACCTAAAGCTATGCCATGAGCACATACCAACAAAATACCCATATTTTATACAAAAACATTTGTTATTGTCCCCCCTCTCTCTCGCTCTCTCTCTCTCTCTCTCTCTCTCTCACACACACACACACACACACACATACACACAAACACACACACACACACACACACACACACACACACACACACACACACACACACACACACACACACACACACACACACACACACACACACACACACACATATACGCAGGCATACACAAACACACACAGAGATAAGAACAAAGAGTTGATGCCTTTCAGTCATAGCTGGCTTTATGCCAACTTAAGCATCTTCATTGAAAACATTATAACATGGTTCCACAATAACTGCATACCTGTACGCAATTACCTCAATCTTGTTTAATAATCTCCAACATTTCTGGAAACAAACCAATTTACTTTGAGCAAACTTTCTGCTCAGCAGAAAACTGGGAAGCTTTTTCAACCTCCGGCTAACGGTCTGTCTGTCCCCACGCAGGGAAAAAGGAGACCCGTCGCCATAAAGTACGAGGCGAATGAAAATGCAGGTGCTGAAATGATCCCCTTTCATGCTGAATAATTGCACCAGCCCGGCCCAGCCCTCTCTCCCCTCACCAGTCCCCACTCTCCCTTGAGCTAGCAAATCCTCCCCACAAGGCATTGCTGCCGAATGCCCATCCACCTGCCAAGGGCTAAACGCTACTCCATCCATCATGGGCCTACTTGACAAATACATTCCATAATAGAAGTTTATTTTTATGGGAGGCTGAATCAGATGCCTTCCCATGCATACAAAAACGTGTCAGAGTTATTTATGAGCGCTGCTGAGAAGCACAATATGTCATATCAAACTCCTATTTTCCCTTTCCTCTCTGCGCGGGCTGTCAATAGCAGCGTGGCTATCAATAATGTGTGGAACACCGCAGAGATAAAACCCTCCGGAGTCTGTAGGTCAGTGAGCGGGCCATCCTCTCCGGCTGCTAGGAAAATACACACACACCTTTGTAGATACACACATTGGCAGATAAACAGGCATGCTCATAGACACACAAAATCTATCTCTCTCACACCATGTTCACAGATGCAAAAATGTAGATGCGGCATACTCACAGAGTGGAATACAGGCATACTTTCACAAAGACACATACAAACACACACAAATAGTATACATTTGCTCTCTCTTCACTCAAAGGCCCCACCATTGCTTTTCTTCACTCGAAGGACAACTTCTTTACCTAATATGTTCAATAGAGGACAGTTTCATGGTAACTGATAGTCATGCTAAGTACATGGAATCAATAAATTACTAAAGCAAGTTCCTCTGGATGTTGAGTGATCTTCACAGGAGCTCTATGTGAATATCTATCAAAACATTGAGTATTTGTAACGTGGACATGAATATTTAGCTAGGTTCAAAAGGAGATAATTTAGTGCCAATTTTAGTGGCGAGAAGCAAAAACTAGGTTGTCAGGAGCACAGTGGAATTCAATAGCATTGACGAGTCATCTTTCTCAAGGTGTCAACACAAATTCAATCTCCAGTGCCCGCTCCAATTCAATTCTCAATTCCAAGTTGAAGAACATATGAATTCAAATTTAATTCAGTACACTAGTTCACCCTAGTGTCTGGGATTGCGCTAACTGACTGGTCCATTACATCGATTCTGTTAATCATCATTCTTCGCAACTGTACAGCTGACTTGGGTTCACCGTAACTGCTTGATGTAGCTTCTCTGGCACAATCGAACAAATGGGATAGTCCCAAAAGTGCAAACCACACCGATCTGGCATATAACTTGAGTTTGTTTGAAACCTTTATAGTGCTTCAACACTTCAGATTAATTATACACAAAAGGTATACAGTCATATATACATACTACCATTCAAAAGTTTGTGGTCACTGAGAAATGTCCTTGTTTTTGAAAGAAAAGCACATTTTTTGTCCATTTAAAATAACATCAAATTGATCAGAAATACAGTGTAGACATGGTTAATTTTGTAAATGACTATTGTAGCTGGAAACGGCTGATTGTTAATGGAATATCTTCATAGGCGTACAGAGGCCCATTATCAGCAACCATCACTCCTGTGTTCCAATGGCACGTTGTGTTAGCTAATCCAAGTTTATCATTTTAAAAGGCTAATTGATCATTAGAAAACTATTTTGCAATTATGTTAGCACAGCTGAAAACTTTTGTCCTGATTAAGGAAGCAATAAAACAGGCCTTCTTTAGACTAGTTGTAATGACGTTCGTCTGTACGAGAGGCGGACCAAAGCGCAGCGTGGTTGTTTTGATTCATGTTTTAATAAATAACTTCACATGAACAAACTAACAAAAACAAGAAATGTGAAAACGCAAAACAGTCCTATCCTGTGACAACAAACACAGTGACAGGAACAATCACCCACAAACACACAGTGAAACCCAGGCTACCTAAGTATGATTCTCAATCAGAGACAACTAATGACACCTGCCTCTGATTGAGAACCATACTAGGCCGAAACATAGAAATACCCAAATCATAGAAAAACAAACATAGACTGCCCACCCAACTCACGCCCTGACCATACTAATTACATACAAAACAAAGGAAATAGAGGTCAGAACGTGACAGTACCCCCCCCCCAAAGGTGCGGACTCCGGCCGCAAAACCTTGACCTATAGGGGAGGGTCTGGGTGGGCATCTGTCCGCGGTGGCGGCTCTGGCGCGGGACGCGGACCCCACTTCACCATTGTCTTAGTCCGCCTTATTGTCCGCCTCCGTGGCTTTCTCACCATGGCCACCCTTCTCAATGACCCCACTGGACAGAGGGGCTGTCTGGGACAGAGGGGCAGCTCGGGACAGAGGTGGAGCAGCTGCTCGGAACAGAGGGGCAGCTGCTCAGGACAGAGGGGCAGCTGCTCGGGGCAGAGGGGCAGCTGCTCGGGGCAGAGGGGCAGCTGCTCGGGGCAGAGGGGCAGCTGCTCGGGGCAGAGGGGCAGCTGCTCGGGGCAGAGGGGCAGCTGCTCGGGGCAGAGGGGCAGCTGCTCGGGGCAGAGGGGCAGCTGCTCGGAGCAGAGGGGCAGCTGCTCGGGGCAGAGGGGCAGCTGCTCGGGGCAGAGGGGCTCCGGCAGCGGCGCCGGACAGGCGGGAGGCTCCGGCAGCGGCGCCGGACAGGCGGGAGGCTCCGGCAGCGGCGCCGGACAGGCGGGAGGCTCCGGCAGCGGCGCCGGACAGGCGGGAGGCTCCGGCAGCGGCGCCGGACAGGCGGGAGGCTCCGGCAGAGGCGCCGGACAGGCGGGAGGCTCCGGCAGAGGCGCCGGACAGGCGCGAGGCTCCGGCAGAGCTGGACAGGAGGAAGGCTCTGGTAGCGCCGGAGAGGCGGGAGACTCCGGCAGCGCTGGAGAGGAGGGAGCCCCTGTAAGGATGGGCCGGAGAGACAGCCTGGTACGGGGGGCTGCCACCGGAGGGCTGGTGCGTGGAGGTGGTGACGGATAGACCGGGCCGTGCAGGCGCACTGGAGCTCTTGAGCACCGAGCCTGCCCAACCTTACCCGGTTGAATGGTCCCGGTCGCCCTGCCAGTGCGGCGAGGTGGAATAGCCCGCACTGGGCTATGCAGGCGAACCGGGGACACCGTGCGCAAGGCTGGTGCCATGTAAGCCGGCCCAAGGAGACGCACTGGAGACCAGATGCGTAGAGCCGGCTTCATGGCACTTGGCTCGATGCCCACTCTAGCCCGGCCGATACGCGGAGCTGGAATGTACCTACCGCACCGGGCTGTGCACCCGCACTGGGGACACCGTGCGCTCCACAGCATAACACGGTGCCTGCCCGGTCTCTCTAGCCCCCCGGTAACCACAGGAAGTTGGCTCAGGTCTCCTACCTGGCGTAGCCATACTCCCTGTTAGCCTCCCCCCAAGACATTTTTGGGGTTGACTCTCAGGCTTCCATCCACGACGCCGCGCTGCCTCCTCATACCAGCGCCTCTCCGCTTTCGCCGCCTCCCGTTCTTCCTTGGGGCGGCGATATTCTCCTGGCTGAGCCCAAGGTCCTTTACCATCCAAATCCTCCTCCCATGTCCATTTCTCCAAATAGTGCCGCCTCTCCCACTGCTGCTGCTGCCTCTGTTGCTTCTCCTGCTGCTCCTCTTGCCGTTGCCCGTTACCACGCCGCTTGGTCCTGTTGGGGTGGGTGATTCTGTAATGACGTTCGTCTGTACGAGAGGCGGACCAAAGCGCAGCGTGGTTGTTTTGATTCATGTTTTTGATCTCTAGGGGCGCTATTTCATTTTTGGATAAAAAACGTTCCCGTTTTAAGCGCGATATTTTGTCACGAAAAGATGCTCGACTATGCATATTCTTGACAGTTTTTGAAAGAAAACACTCTGAAGTTTCAGAATCTGCAAAGATATTGTCTGTAAGTGCCCCAGAACTCATTCTACAGGCGAAACCAAGATGATGCATCAACCAGGAAATGATCAGAATTTCTGAAGCTCTGTTTTCCATTGTCTCCTTATATGGCTGTGATTGCGCAAGGAATGAGCCTACACTTTCTGTCGTTCCCCCAAAGTGTTAGCAGCATTGTGACGTATTTGTAGGCATATCATTGGAAGATTGACCATAAGAGACTACATTTTCCAAGTGTCCGCCTGGTGTCCCTGCGTCGAAATTGGAGCGTAAAGCCAGGTGCAATTATTTTTCCATTTGAGAGCAAGGAGAAACCAGGCTTCCACGAAGGATATATCATTGAAGAGATATGTGGAAAAACACCTTGAGGATTGATTCTAAACCACGTTTGCCATGTTTCAGTCGATATTATGGAGTTAATTTGGAAAAAAGTTCGCGTTTTGAGGGCTGAATTTTCTTTTTTTTTTTTTTTTTTTTTTTTTGGTAGCCAAATGTGATGTACAAAACGGAGCTATTTCTAATACACAAAGAATCTTTTTGGAAAAACGGAGCATCTGCTATCTAACTGAGAGTCTCCTCATTGAAAACATCAGAAGTTCTTCAAAGGTAAGTTATTTTATTTGAAGGCTTTACTTGTTTTTGTGATAGTTGCCTGCTAAATGCTAACGCTAATGCTAACGCTAATGCTAACGCTAAATGCTACGCTAGCTAGCTACTGTTACACAAATGATTGTTTTCCTATGGTTGAAAAGCATATTTTGAAAATCTGAGATGACAGTGTTGTTAACAAAAGGCTAAGCTTGAGAGCTAGCATATTTATTTCATTTCATTTGCGATTTTCATGAATAGTTAACGTTGCGTTATGGTAATGAGCTTAGGTCTATAAATAGAATCCCGGATCCGGGTTTGGTCGTCGCAACAGGTTAATAAATAACTTCACATGAACAAACTAACAAAAACAAGAAATGTGAAAACGCAAAACAGTCCTATCCTGTGACAACAAACACAGTGACAGGAACAATCACCCACAAACACACAGTGAAACCCAGGCTACCTAAGTATGATTCTCAATCAGAGACAACTAATGACACCTGCCTCTGATTGAGAACCATACTAGGCCGAAACATAGAAATACCCAAATCATAGAAAAACAAACATAGACTGCCCACCCAACTCACGCCCTGACCATACTAACTACATACAAAACAAAGGAAATAGAGGTCAGAACGTGACACTAGTTGACTATTTATTTAACCTTTATTTAACCAGGTAGCCAAGTTGAGAACAAGGTCTCATTTACAATTGCGACCTGGCCAAGATAAAGCAAAGCAGTTCGACACATACAACAACACAGAGATACACATGGAGTAAAACAAACATACAGTCAATAATACAGTAGAAAAATAAGTCTATATACAATGTGAGCAAAGGAGGTGAGATAAGGGAGGTAAAAGAAAAAAAAGGCCATGTGGTGAAATAAATACAATATAGCAAGTAAAACACTGGAACACAGGTAGATTTGCAGTGAAGAAATGTGCAAAGTAGAGATAGAAATAATGGGGTGCAAAGGAGCAAAATAAATAAATACAGTAGGGGGAGAGGTAGTTGTTTTGGCTAAATTATAGATGGGCTATGTACAGGTGGAGTAATATGTGAGCTGCTCTGACAGCTGGTGCTTAAAGCTAGTGAGGGAGATAAGTGTTTCCAGTTTCAGAGATTTTTGTAATTTGTTCCAGTCATTGGCAGCAGAGAACTGGAAGGAGAGGCGGCCAAAGGAAGAAATGGTTTTGGGGGTGACCAGAGAGATATACCTGCTGGAGCACGTGCTACAGGTGGGTGCTGCTATGGTTACCAGCGAGCTGAGATAAGGGGGGACTTTACCTAGCAGGGTCTTGTAGATGACCTGGAGCCAGTGGGTTTGCGACGAGTATGAAGCGAGGGCCAGCCAACGAGAGCGTACAGGTCGCAGTGGTGGGTAGTATATGGGGCTTTGGTGACAAATCGGATGGCACTGTGATAGACTTCATCCAATTTATTTAGTAGGGTATTGGAGGCTATTTTGTAAATGACATCGCCGAAGTAGAGGATCGGTAGGATGGTCTGTTTTACAAGGGTATGTTTGGCAGCATGAGTGAAGGATGCTTTGTTGCGAAATAGGAAGCCAATTCTAGATTTAACTTTGGATTGGAGATGTTTGATGTGAGTCTGGAAAGAGAGATTACAGTCTAACCAGACACCTAGGTATTTGTAGTTGTCCACATATTCTAAGTCAGAACCGTCCAGAGTAGTGATGCTGGACAGGCGGGCAGGGGCAGGCAGCGATCGGTTGAAGAGCATGCATTTAGTTTTACTTGTATTTAAGAGCAATTGGAGGCCACGGAAGGAGAGTTGTATGGCATTGAAGCTCGTCGGGAGGGTTGTTAACACAGTGTCCAAAGAAGGGCCAGAAATAGACAGAATGGTGTAGTCTGCGTAGAGGTGGATCAGAGACTCACCAGCAGCAAGAGCGACATCATTGATGTAAAAAGAGAAGAGAGTCGGTCCAAGAATTGAACCCTGAGGCACCCCCATAGAGACTGCCAGAAGCCCGGACAACAGGCCCTCCGATTTGACACACTGAACTCTATCAGAGAAGTAGTTGGTGACCCAGGCGAGGCAATCATTTGAGAACCGAAGGCTATCGAGTCTGCCGATGAGGATGTGGTGATTGACAGTGTCAAAAGCCTTGGCCAGGTCAATGAATACAGCTGCACAGTATTGTTTCTTATCGATGGCAGTCAAGATATCGTTTAGGATAGATTAGCAGGTTAGGATAGATATAGGTCTGTAGCAGTTTGGGTCAAGAGTGTCTCCCCCCTTTGAAGAGGGGGATGACCGCAGTTGCTTTCCAATCTTTGGGAATCTCAGACGACACGAAAGAGAGGTTGAACAGGCTAGTAATAGGGGTTGCAACAATTTTGGCAGATAATTTCTGAAAGAAAGGGTCCAGATTGTCTAGCCCAGCTGATTTGTAGGGGTCCAGATTTTGCAGCTCTTTCAGAACATCAGCTGACTGGATTTTGGAGAAGGAGAAAGGGGGAAGGCTTAGGCGAGCTGCTGTGGGGGGTGCAGTGCTGTTGACCGGGGTAGAGGTAGCCAGGTGGAAAGCATGGCCAGCTGTAGAAAAATACGTATTGAAATTCTCAATTATAGTGGATTTATCAGTGGTGACAGTGTTTCCTATCCTCAGTGCAGTGGGCAGCTGGGAGGAGGTGTTCTTTTTTGAGTTTGTGTTGCAGGATGCAAATTTCTGCTTGAAAAAGATAGCCTTGGCTTTTCTAACTGCCTGTGTATATTGGTTTCTAGCTTCCCTGAAAAGTTGCATATCACGGGGGCTGTTCGATGCTAATGCAGAATGCCATAGGATGTTTTTGTGTTGGTTGAAGGCAGTCAGGTCTGGGTAGAACCAAGGGCTATATCTGTTCCTGGTTCTAAATTTCTTGAAAGCGGCATGCTTATTTAAGATGGTGAGGAAGGCATTTAAAAAAAATAACCAGGCATCCTCTACTGACGGGATGAGATCAATATCCTTCCAGGATACCCTGGCCAGGTCGATTAGAAAGGCCTGCTCGCTGAAGTGTTTCAGGGAGCGTTTGACAGCGATGAGTGGAGGTCGTTTCTGAGTAAAAGGAAGCTTCTGGGGGCGATAAAATAGCTTCAAGGTATAATGTACAGACAAAGATATGGTAGGATGTGAATACAGTGGAGGTAAACCTAGGTATTGAGTGATGATGAGAGAGATATTGTCTCTAGAAACATCATTGAAACCAGGTGATGTCATAGCATGTGTGGGTGGTGGAACTGAAAGGTTGGATAAAGTATAATGAGCAGGGCTAGAGGCTCTACATTGAAATAAGCCAATAAACACTAACCAGAAGAGCAATGGACAAGGCATATTTAAATTAAGGAGAGGCATGCTTAGTCGAGTGATCATAAGGGTCCAGGTAGTAGTGAGGTTGGTTGGGGTCACGGCGATTCATACAGCCGGGCCATCGGTAGCAAGCTGACATAGGATGGACGTCTGTTTTTAGCGACGTTGTGTGTTTCTGTTGGTAGATTAGTGGGGTTCCGTGTGGTAGAGCGTATCAATCCAATTGGCAAAATAGATATAGTTATAGTGAGAAAAAAAAAATTGTCCGATAGACCTATTCAGATAGCAGCCGATAAGACAGCTAACGATTAGCGGGCCGCAGATGGGCGTTCAGGTAACGTCACGACGGAGGGGCCAGTTGGATAACTCCATCGGGCAGATAACATCGGTAGTCCAGTCGTGAAGGCTCCGCATCGGCAGTAAAACGGGCCCGGATAGGTGTTTGTAGCCCAGGAGTGGCTGATGGAACTCTTCAGCTGACTAGTTCCGGAATAATTTATGTTTGCTCAGGGATCAATGTAAGCCAATAGTCACACGGATAGCAGCTAGCTAGCTGCGAGATCCAGGTATAAATGTCCAGAGCTTTCGGTTGAAATGCGGGGATATGGAGAGAAAAATAGGTCCGGTATGTTCTGGTCTCAGTCGCGTTGTCCAAAACTGGCGATAGCTTTTCAAGCTAAAGCTTCTGACTAGTTTCTGGTTAGCTTCTGGCTAGCTTCTAGTTAGCTTCTGGTTAGCTTCTGGTTAGCTTCTGGCTAGCTTCTGGCTAGCTTCTATTGTGGATTTCAGATTTGACGTAAATAATAATTTTTTTTAAATTGGTGAGGCGGGTTGCAGGAGACTGTTTTGAAGTTGAGTTTTTGGAAAATAAAATATCTAAAAGATATGCGAAGAAAGATGTAAACATATATATACACGGGACACAACAAGATGAGGACAAAGGACGTCTGACTGCTATGCCATCTTGGACTATCTGGAGCATCAGCATTTGTGGGTTCGATTACAGGCTCAAAACGACCAGAAACAAATAACTTTCTTCTGAAACTCATCAGTCTATTCTTGTTCTGAGAAATTAAGGCTATTCCATGCGAGAAATTGCAAAGAAACTGAAGATCTCGTACAATGCTGTGTACTACTCCCTTCACACAACAGCGCAAACTGGCCCTAACCAGAATACAAAGAGGATTGGGAGGCCACGGTGAACAGCTGAGCAAGAGGACAAGTGCATTAGAGTGTCTAGTTTGAGAAACAGACGCCTCACAAGTCCTCAACTGGCAGCTTCATTAAATAGTACCTGCAAAACACCAGTCTCAATGTCAACAGTGAAGAGGTGACTCTGGGATGCTGTGTGCAGGAATATTCTCAAAAGAGTGATCGGTTTAAAATCCTGCTGTATATACAGTATGTATATAAAACACGGCTATCTAAATGTGAACTGTGTATCTGTATTAAATTAATAATAGTCAATATAAAAGATTAATATCCTTGTGGATGTTTATGAAATAGGTATTCCAGCCATGTATATCCGCAAAACAACATTGCATTCACGGAGTGACTACGCATTGAAAAAACATGGATTTATGTCATCTGAAATTTGGGACCAATTCACAATAGTACTTGGCTACCAAAGAATCCACTATACAATTAAATAGTGATGGCTGTTTGATTCAAACCATTCCTAGGAGAACACATACGGAGGGGGGAGGCAGGTGCCATTACTTTCCCTGACAGAACCTGAGGCCTGTCACTCAACTTGATAGACAGGTCTTTTCAGTGAAAGAAATTGTACAAAATTGGGTCCCCAGATAAGACAGACTAACCAATCAAACACAGCCAAAAATGAGCTGCTTCAACTTGAGAGCTTTCAATCAATATGATAGACAAGCTCACCAGTTGACTCATAGCAGAGAGAGTAGAGGATGGAGGGAAAGAAAGAGAGGTGGGAGGAGAGAGATGTCTGTCAGCTTTCCGATCACTGATTAAAAAAAGGAGAACATGTGAGTTAGTTCACAATCCCAATTGCTTGTTTCCACCACATTGCCCACATTCTTATAGTTTCAGAACTAAGGTGGGTATACTGAAATGGTAATGATGTTTGGATAAAGTGAAAGACATTGACAGAATGAAGAAAGAGAAGAAAGTTCCCTCCTCCCTTCCTACTTTCTGCCCCGCTGTTTTCAGCATCCTCACTTTTCTCAAGGCATGCTGGGAAACAGCTGGGTACAGGTGACCCATTGGCTTGTTACCGCAGTGATGCCATGCTCGTGGTAAATGATACATCACTGTGTATTCTCCGCTCCTGCTGCTCTGCTGCAAAGAAGCAGCATCTCCTCTCACCCCCTCTAAAGTCGAGATAGGAGGGGGGTTACCTGTCTGTGAATCCTTGAAATGTAGTGACAATTCCGAGCAGCTGAGCTTTATATTCTGAAGGGAAGCATAACTGTGGGAAGTTGCACAGAAAAGATGGCGGCATAGAGGACTTTTTAGAGGCAACATTCAATTATTACCTGGAGTAGTCTGGGCCTGTTATAAACTAAAGGTATATCAAATAACAGCGTTAATTGGGTGGAATTTGGTCACAATAAAGAGGAAATTTGATTAATTGCCCTGCTATTTTCACTAAAATACTATAAATCATGAATAGAGAAATATCTACAGTTGACCTATGTTGGTCACTGCTACTTTCATGCTGTCAAGGGGTATATTTCATTAGTTGACTGTAAATGACTGGAATTCTTACAGATTGCTTTAACATTCCATTCGGAGTCCCACCACAAACACCCCCACTAACACCACTGGGCACAGACCTCCTGCTTTCTTCCAAGTCATCCCCTCAGCTCGCTTGCAGCTTGTTGTTGCTTCCCTACGTCACCGTTAAGCCTGCACGCCGCGCCCCATTGCATATTCACCGCCATGCCAGGGGATTTGGTGCTATGCCGAGCAGAACAGCACAATCCTTTATTCATAAGGATTCGGCATAGTCTGCACGGTGCAAATGAATTAGGGCCGGGCCTATGTAGTCTAGGAAGTGACGCCTGGCTTGATATCCTACTCGGAACTGCTGACACCGTTGACTTTGTTTGGCCTCCCTAGGAGGTGGCCCCGGCCTTTATTATGCACTGCTCACCAATCATCAGGGGTACACAGCAGATGTGCCAAGAGGAGAGGAGGTGTCTGGGAGTCTGGGAGGGAACCGGTGTGCAGAGTGAAACAGCTAGCTGAGTTCCTTCACTGACAGCTGGCAGGACCCTGTCAGTGGCTGTATAAGCATTATGTTAAACAGGGTGATGGCTGATTTTAGAACTCATATTTCTTATTTCCGGAGGATTCTAAAATAGGTTTCCCTATCCACTGATGCCCTTCATGTCTGTTCCCAGCACCTAGGATTGTTAAAAACGCACAGCTAACAGTCTCCCTGATGCAACTGATCATCAAACTCCCTCATTTCTGACCAGAGCAGTCAAGAGTTGCCAGAAAACAAATCGCCAAACCCCCTGTCCCAGCTGGGGATATGAAAGGTGTGTGTGTGTGTGTGTGTGTGTGTGTGTGTGTGTGTGTGTGTGTGTGTGTGTGTGTGTGTGTGTGTGTGTGTGTGTGTGTGTTAGGGTTGAATGGCGGGAACCCGGTGAACTAGATTTACTGGGATTTACCATCCAAAACTACTACCTTTTCCTGGCATAAATAACCGCGAGAAACCGGTAAATTATAATAAATTATTTATCTGAACAGCTTGGCGTGAAATGGAACTGTTAAATTATATGCGATGTCTAAATCTGTCATCTCTACGGTCTCTTCATGATGAGTCAATGCTTAGGGTGGGGACAGACAGCCCATCTCATCTCAGTTCCATAATTGTTCTTGTGACAGGTAGGCCTTCATTTGCTGCAGCATAGACTATGCTACAGTAATATAAATTCTGAATGTGCGTCTAATTTACCCCATCTCCATCTGGCTTTTGGGGGTCACCTTGTTTTTTAATTGTAATTATTTAATTTTTACTGCAGCTGACGAGTTTTAAAAGAGCCTATCACTTGAATATCATTGCTTTAAATCAGGGCATGTGTGAGCACTCTCTCGCAGTCTTTCTCTCTTTCCATCAACTCCATTCAAATTGTATCCAAAATAGATAATCCTGTTCTAGACTGATATGTAGCCCAATATATAGATGTAGTAGCCTATCTCTTTCAAGTAATACATTCAATGCAGTATTAGCCTTGTATTTAGCTAATTAATGATGGCTTATGCATAAAATGCTTTTAACTTATAGCCTCTGTCTCTTGCGCAATAAGGAAGCACCTATGTTCCACTGGCCTCTTCTTAAAAAATGCTCCTTAGCTCTTGGAGTCCCATGCATTACCAGTAGACTATTCGAAGAGGGACGCAAGCTCTTTTTTTGCTGAATATTAAATACAGCAGCCAATAGAACTCAAGGGTAGTTTGAAAGAAGAGCGAAAGCGCGATGGCGGTAGGCCAAAGCAGTAATCTATTCAGACCTATAACCATTCAATCTTCGAGAAGAGAAGTGAAAGCCTTCTGCATCTAATTCCAGTACTATATTATTCAAGGGTGTCATTAGAATGGTGAAGATAAGGACAACAAAAATGATTTCATTTAACTAATGAAAGTCAGGAAGGAACGATCCAACACTAGAGAGAGAAAAAGGACGTAGGCTAATAATATCATAGGAAACATTATGAAAGGTATATACAATGCATTCAGGAAGTATTTAGACACCTTCACTTTTTCCACATTTTGTTACGTTACAGCCATATTCTAAAATGGATTAAATTTTAAAAAATGTCCTCATCAATCTACACACAATACCCCATGATGACAAAGTGAAAACATGTTTTAATAAAATAAATATAAAAAACAGAAATACCTTACTTACATAAGTATTCAGACCCTTTGCTATGAGCCTTGAAATTGAGCTCAAGTGCATTCGGTGTCCATTGATCATTATTGAGATTTTTTGAAAGGCCCACACCTGTCTTTATAAGGTTCCACAGTTGACAGTGCATGTCAGAGCAAAACCAAGCCATGAGGTCGAAGGAATTGTCCATTGAGCTCAGAGACAGGATTGTGTCGAGGCACAGATCCGGGGAAGGGTACCAAAAAATGTCTGCAGTATTGAAGGTCCCCAAGAACATAGTGGCCTTCCTCATTCTTAAATGGAAGAAGTTTGGAACCACCAAGACTATTCCTAGAGCTGGCCGCCCGGCCAAACTGAGCAATTGGGGGAGAAGGGCCTTGGTCAAGGAGGTGACCAAGAACCTGATGGTCACTCTGACAGCGCTCCAGAGTTCCTCTGTGGAGATGGGAGAACCTTCCAGAAGGACAACCATCTCTGCATCACTCCACCGATCAGGCATTTATGGTAGAGTGGCCAGACGGAAGCCACTTCTCAATAAAAGGCACATGACAGCCCGCTTGGAGTTTGCCAAAATGCACCTAAAAGACTATCAGACCATGCACCTAAAAGACTATCAGACCTACGGTGAAACATGGTGGTGGCACCATGATGCTGTGGGGATGTTTTTCAGCAGCAGGGACTGGGAGACTAGTCATGATCGAGGAAAAGATGAACGGAGCAAAGTACAGAAAGATCCTTGATGAAAACCTGCTCCAGAGCACTTGGGACCTCATACTGAGTGTCATGACTTCCACCGAAGGTGGCTCCCCTTCCTGTTCGGGCGTCGCTCGGCAGTCGTCGTCACCGGTCTACTAGTTGCCACCGATTCCCTTTTCCTTTTCTGTTGGTTATGTCTTATTGGTTTCACCTTTTTCTCGTTTGGGGTTTGGTTTAGGGTTATTAGGGCCTGCTTTTGTGTTCTGTTTTGTGGATGGTATTTCTTGTATTTTTTCTGGACTGTTTGTGTCCTGTTTTGGGCCGGTCATTTATTCGCCTGTTGTTTTGGTATGACCTTTTCTCACCGGAATAAATAAGTTTTTCCTTAAACCTCTGCTCTCCTATTCACATAACACAGAGGTGAAGTTTCACCTTCCAACAGGACAACGACCCTAAGCACACAGCCAAGACAACACAGGAGTGGCTTCGTGAACAAGTCTCTGAATGTCTTTGCGGGCCTAGATCAAGCCCGGACCTGAACCTGATTGAACAAGCTTGTAGTGTCATACCCAAGAAGAGTCAAGGCTGTAATCCCTGCCAAAGGTGCTTCACCAAAGTACTGAGTAAAGGGTCTGAATACTTATGTAAATGTGATATTTCATACATTTGTAAAAAACTGTTTTTTGCTTTCTCGTTATGGGGTATCGTATTATTTATTATAAGTCTGTAACCTAACAAAAAGTCAAGGGTTCTGAATACTTTCCGAAGGCACTGTAGGGCACATGGGCTGCACTCTTTTGTTTTATCATGGTTTGAGTGATGTGCATAATTCCAGTCCCTATGATAAAGTATAAAACAATACAGTACAGTAATACAGTTCACACTCAAAAAGATTACCCTACTGGAGCTAGTTTAATTGATTTACCCAAGAGAGCATAATATACTGTAGCTAGCTACATCTAGTGGAATGGTATCAATGACATCAAAAACATGATTTCCAGGTGTTAATGCCATTCCATTTGCTCCGTTCCAGCCATTATTAATTGCTGTTCTCCCCTCAGCAGCCTCCTGTGTTGGATAACGGCATAATAATTTGGGTTTTTCTGGACTTGGGCTCATTAAATGTCATTAATGTACGGTTCATATCATATATTTAAAGTATGGCTCATCAGACTCAGGTAGCATCAGGTTTGGATTTTCATGCTGATCAAATCTCTAATCAAATCCAGACATATTTATATGCTTTATAATGCCTTAGAATGACACTTCTGGTTTTGGCGGGAAATACCGGGAGAAAAGTGATCAATTCTGGGGATAGAACATTTGTAAAATACCAGGAAAATGTTCAACCCTTGTGTGTGTATGCGTGTGCGTGTGCGTGTTTGTGTGTGTGTGTACGCATGTGTTCATTGTATGCATATATTAGAGCATGATGCATATCAGTTGGTACTACTGTTAGCCATACATTTCCAAGAGCCATCAATTTCCAAACACACTTCTCAATTACAAAAAATATAAATAAAAGTCTGTTGAATAAATGGCTGTCAAAATGTTACCTATTGAATTACTTGAATCGGTCTGACTCCACCTCGCACAGATGTTGAAAACATTTCTGAAACATTGGAAACATTGAATGTACTCTCAAAGTATAACCTGAAGAAGAGGGGTAAATTCACTTCACTGCACCCACATGCATTTCATACGGTGGTTTAATGTTTGACAGATATTATTCATCCACACTGAACATTTGTCCATCAACACATTTTTCATACGAGGAATGCTGGCCAGCAGAATCACTTTGTTGATGGAGACGCAGAGCTGAACCATGAGGGTGGAGGAGAGATGGTCTCCTGTTTTTTTTTTCTCTGTTCTTCCTTACGCTGCAAGGCTACATTGTGGGCTTCGGTAACAGTATAATGTAGTAGACAGCATTTACATTATACACTGTAGAGCTTTTAATTTAGTCTGAAAAACACTAGATTGTATGGTGGAGACTCAGTGCATCCACCAGCAATAGATAGCAACCAGCTGTAGTGAATCCATCATGAAAAATGAACATTCATGCACACATGAGTACACAGACAGACAGACAGACACACGCACACGCACACACACACACACACACACACACACACACACACACACACACTCACACACACACACACCTGCGCTCATTCTATTAAAAAAAAAGACAGGTGTCAAATGTGAATGAGCCACACCCTTCCGAGTGCTAATTCTCTCCCTTTCATTGTAATCTCCTTCAGAGTGCCTTTCTTGGCTTTTTAATTAGGCTATGGGGAGTTTGGCGTAGACACTATTCCTCCAGAGTCTAGTATCTACTTCCTTCTCTCCGACACTGAATAGCTTCCAACCACCATATCACATGCTGTCACTGAAACCACAGTAGGTGAATTGCTAAAATAATATCCATGTGAAAGCCCCACGTTTGAGAACTTATGGGTTACTTTAAGTTACATCATAGACTTTTAAGTGAATTAAAATCAAAGAACTTTATTTTTCATGTCAGGGAAATTCTTGTGTAGCATAATGCATTTATTTTCAATCATGAAAACAAATGCTAGGTAATAAGGGTAATTGAAGTAGTGCAGTTGTCTTTGTGTATAGTGACATAGAACTTAGCCTCAAGGGCACAGGGATGTATGTCCTGTGTTTTGAAACCAAATAGACAATTGAGAATCTATTTAGGGCTGCCAGTAACTTTTCACAGCTATTTAACTGCCTTTGACTATGACACATCCTCTAGTGTACATGGCTGATGAGCAGGGGATCTGACGTTTCCTCCTTTGTGTGTGTTCGAGAGAACTGGAGAAAGAAAAGGAAACATAAAGAGCACTTTATGATGGATCTAGACCCCCTATAGACACCCCTCAAACATTGCAAACAGTAAAACGTTAGAAGATGTTTTCGTTCACCCTTTTTTCACTATGAATGGATGTACGCAGTGTGCACTTAAAAAAAAAAAAAAGGTTTCCTTTATAAATCAAATGATATGGCCATTCAAAATGCTTTCTTAGAGAAAACAGCACATGACTTGTGACACACCGTTGAAGATAATTGATTTGTATTGATTCATCTTATAAACAAACAGGCGCTTAGCTTTTGAAATATGCGTCTAAAAAAGTTTCACATTTTGAGAGGAGATCAAGGACTTTCAATGGTGCAAATCTTTTTCATTTGAATTTCTCAGCATATTTACACATTGACATTGAAACGACAACCGACTGCGATTTTTTTTTTGCCATCACGTTTCATTACAGTTGGCAAAGACCTGCACCATTTCCATGCTTAAACATCATGATTTATGGATGGGGCAAACAGAAAATGGCAAAACGCATCTATGGTACGGCATCAGCGCTCATTTGAAGTGTCACAGGGTGCTACATAGGCCTGGACAGCCCAAGAAGGAGAACAAAATGAGGCTGACGTCACAGCATGACTCCATTTTCCAATACGACAAGGCCCCGATGCAACCCAACCTGAATGCCAAGCCACCAAGGACTTCAACACACACGCACACACTCCAGGACAAACAAGGGGAAAAGTTGCCATCATGTTTTATTTCTTTCAAAAGTTTGAGATGCAGAGCCATACTAACAATGGGAGGATTTGGAGGGCAATTGTACCAGACATCTCTAAAACTGTTGGGGACTGGTGAACTGTGGGGGGTAAGGCCCCCGGTATGGTTGCTCAGCAGGTTGGAGTGGGGTGGGGTGTAAATGTTTTTGTAATTTCATGGTTTAAATTGAGTTATTACCATCATATACAGTAGATCTCTAACATCAACGATATGAACGTTACATCCTGCACTGCTTCCTTCAACTCACTGACTCACACTGTGCATCGGCAACCGATAAAAACCCACAAGCAAGCATCTGGTACATGAATTTCAACTCTGATTGGCTGGCACACAATGAAAGCAAAACGAGGCACATCCATGTGCTGTTTTCTTGAAATGGTGAATTTCTTAACTCTGTCGACCTAATCGTGAGCATTAATCTTTCTTCAAATCCATACAGAAACTTCTTCTGAAATGTTGGGTGTCGTTTGTAAAGTTGAATGATCCATTTCATACATGCTTTCTCTCTCCAAGATGTAAGTCCCTATACAGAAAGTCAGACTCATAGCATTGACTTTCCAAACTTGTATTTGGCACAACCCTTTATGTGTCCATAGTGAAGGTACTTTATTAGGTCCTCGGTTCGGCCTATCCACAGAGCTCTGCTACTTCTCTATCAGTTTGTTGCCATTAGCAATGTCTATGGAATCTATCTTCTCTAAAGCCACTGTAGTGTTGGCAGCCTGTGTGGCAGCTGTAAAAAACACACAGTTACTGTTACTTACACAGAGCAGGGCTAGGATCATTTTCCATTTTTACCTCCAGTCACCTCCTGAAATGAACTCGAGTTCATCAATTGAAAAAAGTCCTTGTAGAAAGTTTTGGGAAATATCCAATTCAGGAATTGAGTTTCAGTTCATTTTCTGACTTATTTAGATTGACCCTGACCCTGATTGTAACACTACTCAGGAAGGGACATCATGGAGCATTAGGTTGTAAAAATGAACCCTCCTTCAGCCTATTTTTTTTCCATAGCTCTCTCTATACCAGTCAGCTATACTACAACATCATTTTATTTGCACTGCCCCGTCTTTCTCCAAATACCTTTTCATGCATACTACCACCCCCAAAGCCACCACAAGTTTGTTTTCATACCTCACGCAGCTAACGTGGAGTTTAATGACGCAGGCTAAGGATCCGAGTGATTTATCAAGGGCGATTAAGTTTCTGAGAAGGGGCTGAAAAGCACGTTTTTACGCAGGTTTCAAAGAAAAACAGCAGTCGCCCGGCCAAACTTCTGGCAGATGGGCCACTTTGTTGTGTTTCACCCCACAAGCCGGAAAACAAGGCTGTTTCAGTACAAAGCTACATTCATTTTTATAGTTCCGGGTTGGTGAATTGTTTTTTTATATTTATGGAAGGTTCTGTATGTGTTGGTTTAAATGGAATTTGTATTGGATATAAAAGTCAAATGTGGGTTAGTTTTAGACTAAAAGTGCAGGGTATTGTATTTGGTGACCTGTTCACACACACACACACGCACACGCACACGCACACGCACACGCACACGCACACGCACACGCACACGCACACACACACACACACACACACACACACACACACACACAATTGTAATTGTAAATCAGAAAGGTGTTAATTGGGTTTATATTTAATTAACCTGCTCTACAATTTCTTCATTTTAATGAAGTGTGAGTACTTAGTTTCAACAGTGGTTTAGTTTCTACAGCATTTCTTTCTGTGTTTAACCACAGTCTTCTCTGTCTTCTTTATACACATTTTTTAAACCTTAGGTGAACTAATCAACTTCCAATTTAAGACTGAGGAAGGAAGTAAGATCCCTTCCTTATATATACTGCTCCACTTAATTTTACAGAACAGAAAAAATGTGGTATTTACTGTGAAATTACATGGTATTTACTATAAAATTACATTGTAAATGACACGATAATTTTAGATATCATTATAAAAATATTCAGAAATACATATTTAAGACATTACACTATTAATGCAAGTAAGTGGGAAAGATATGGCTCCAACACATACTGTACGTGCTTCCATGCTGTGACAAGCCTTATTTCAAAGTTGACCTCTGCCAGACAATTTATATTTAAGTTAAGATGCTAAACATGATGTGAGATAGCACCTCTCTCTCTCAGGCCATCAATTCAAGTTGATCGTTTCACTCAGATCTCAAGTCGCAGCACATACTGACAAATAAGGGATTCTCTATGATCCATTAAATGGTATATTTATCTCAGTTCTAGGTTTCTATCCCCCAAGAAATATGAAGAGACTCCCCCTGGGTATTTATATTCATGCTATCATATTTTTTTCTAAAGATGAGTTCAATAGTAGTAGGGGACTGACTGACAAGGAGGTTTGAAATTTGCACGGTGGGGTTTGCCAGATTTGGAGAAAGATTGACAAAGTGTTTGCATCAGATGCTAAGTTTGCAAGATGTAACAAACTCATGTTGTACCAGCCAAGTAAAGAAGAACAACGATTTGCTTTACATTTGCTTTACATTTGTGTTTCCAAATGTTGCAGCAAACAGTTCAGCTTTGTCACGTTCTGACCATAGTTCTTTTGTGTTTTCTTTGTTTTAGTGTTGGTCAGGACGTGAGCTGAGTGGGCATTCTATGTTTTGTGTTTCTATGTTGAGTTTGTTGTTTGGCCTGATATGGTTCTCAATCAGAGGCAGGTGTTTGTCATTGTCTCTGATTGGGAACCATATTTAGGTAGCTTGTTTTGTGTTGGGTTTTGTGGGTGGTTGTCTTCTGTCTTTGTGTCATTGCACCAGATAGGACTGTTTCCGTTTTCACATTTGTTGTTTTGTATTTTGTAGTGTTCTCGTTTATCGTCTATATTAAACATGTTGAACACTAACCACGTTGCATTTTGGTCCTCCTCTCCTTCAACGGAAGAAAACCGTTACAGAACCACCCACCAACCAAGGACCAAGTGACGTGGTAACAGGCAGCAGCAGCAGCAGGAGAGGCAGCAGCAGCAGCAGCAGGAGAGGCTTCAATATTTAGAGAAATGGACTTGGGAGGAGATCCTAGACAGGAAAGGACCCTAGGCACAGCCAGGAGATTATCGTCGCCCCAAAGAAGAGCTGGAGGCAGCGAAGGCGGATAGGCGCTGGTATGAGGAGGCAGCACAGCGGCACGGATGGAAGCTGGGAGAGTGTGGCAGAGTCAGGAGTCAGACCTGAGCCAACTCCCCCTGTTTACCGTGAGGAGCCAAGGTTGGAATCAGAGCAGTCGCCGAAGTTGAGGTGTGCGTCTCAGAGTGTGGAGGAGTTATTGGACAAATTGGAGGAGAGTGAATGGAGGGGAGATTACGAGACATTCGAGGAGTTGTTGATAAAATTGGAGGAGAGTGAGGAGAGAGAGCTGTCGGTTTGGCGCAGTATGCACGGCACTCGTCCTGAGGTGCGTGCTAGCCGTGCTAACCGTGGCGGGCGTTTAATTGGTCAGGCACCGTGTTATGCGGTGGAACGCACGGTGTCCCCAGTACACGTGCTTAGCCCGGTGCGCTACATCCCAGCTCCCCACATCTGCCGGGCTATGGTGAAGATCCAGCCAGGGTGGATGGTGCCAGCCCTGCTCTCAAGATCTCCAGTACGCCTTCACGGTCCGGTCCATCCAGTGCCACCTCCACGCACCAGCCCTCCGGTGGCAGCCCCCCGCACCAGGCTGTCTCTCCGTCCTTTGGCTTCAGGTGCTCCCGCCTGTCCAGCGCTGCAAGAGTCTCCCGCCTGTCAAGAGCTGCTAGAGTCTCCCACCTGTCCAGAGCTGCTAGAGTCTCCCGCCTGTCCAGAGCCGCCAGTCTGCAAGGAGCCGCGAAAGCCGCCAGTCTGCAAGGAGCCGCCAGAGCCGGCAGTCTGCAAGGAGTTGCCAGAGCCGCCAGTCTGCAAGGAGCCGCCATAGCCGCCAGTCTGCAGGGAGCCGCCAGAGCCGCCAGTCTGCATGGAGCCGCCAGAGCCGCCAGTCTGCAGGGAGCCGCCAGAGCCGGCAGTCTGCAGGGAGCCGCCAGAGCCGCCAGTCTGCAAGGAGCCGCCAGAGCCGCCAGTCTGCAAGGAGCCACCAGAGCCGCCAGTCTGCCGGGATCCGCCAAAGCCAACATTCAGCCAGGATCCACCAGAGCCGTCAGTCAGCCAGGAGCTGCCAGAGCCATCAGTCAGCCAGAAGCTGCCAGAGCCGTCAACCAGCCTGAGCTAGCTCTCAGTCCTGAGCTACCTCTCGGTTCTGAGCTACCTCTCGGTCCTGAGCTACATCTCGGTCCTGAGCTACCTCTCGGTCCTGAGCTACCCCTCGGTCCTGAGCTACCCCTCGGTCCTGAGCTGCCCCTCGGTCCTGAGCTGCCCCTCGGTCCTGAGCTGCCCCTCGGTCCAGCTCGTCACGTTCTGACCATAGTTATTTTGTGTTTTCTTTGTTTTAGTGTTGGTCAGGACGTGAGCTGAGTGGGCATTCTATGTTTTGTGTTTCTATGTTGGGTTTGTTGTTTGGTCTGATAAGGTTCTCAATCAGAGGCAGGCGTTTGTCATTGTCTCTGATTGTGAACCATATTTAGGTAGCTTGTTTTGTGTTGGGTTTTGTGGGTGGTTGTCTTCTGTCTTTGTGTCATTGCACCAGATAGGACTGTTTCCGTTTTCATATTTGTTGTTTTGTATTTTGTAGTGTTCTCGTTTATCGTCGATATTAAACATGTTGAACACTAACCACGTTGCATTTTGGTCCTCCTCTCCTTCAACGGAAGAAAACCGTTACAAGCTCATTAACATATTTTAAAACTATGGACATCCTCAGCCACCATACTTTGCCATCAATCTTGGGTAATTGGGGTGAGTGATATTACAGAAAGTATTACAAGCAATTATCCCTTATTACTGTAGTTATTCTCCAAGCGATGTACTAAAATATCTGAATTGTGGAAATTGGAAACTAGGCTAAGAAATGCCATGCTCATAATGCTACTTCAATACTTTCTCCAGGTATAGCTTTCTCAATAACAGGGTTGCTAGTACACCAATGAATCTGCTCGAATAGAATAGAGACAACATTTCAAGAACGGAGAAATACAGTATAGATAAAAAAGAAATTGAGCCTCTTATCTGTTTCTAGGGTCGAAATCTTTGAAGTCAGAGCTAATTTTGAGAGGCAAAATGTTGAACAGAATGGAGAGAGTTTGTTGGTACAGGCAACAAAAATGACTCAGCGTCTCTTGTGTTTAGATGCTAAATGCAATGAGACAGAACAACACTGAAGTTTTCTGTGTGCTTAAGTAGGCAGTTGTTCTACTCAAAGTTCAGGACCTGTATTGACAAAGAGTCTTAGAGACACAGAATCAGTTATGTATTTCAAATAGTAAGATAATCAAACATTATAAATCATAAGATTGCGTGGACAGGTAGATCCTTGATTGGCTGAGACTGTGAATCCTGCCCAAAAAATGGCTCTCCAGAGTAGGCCCCTCTGGCAAGATAAAATCAGAGTGTAGGGGAAGTGGGGTAGGCTACTTTGAGGCTAATCATCTCTGTGAAGGACTGCACTCGCCCCTGGCCCAGATCAATAACCTGGCTGGATGAGAAGGTGGAGATCCTAAACGTGGCTGTCACTCACACAGGCATGGGTAGTGTGTTTGTCAAGTGGCACAGCCTACTTTATGTTATTTTGTCAAAATACCTATTCTCTAAGAAATTGAAAGATCGATGAATGTCTGGACCTCATTCGCATCAATGCTATACCATATGGATATTATATTGACCATTTATATACATGGTAACACTTCCTAAGGTTCACTATGTGTAGTACCTGGTATACATGCAGAAAGTAGTCATGCCCCTTGACGTATTACAGCATAATATAAAACTGATTAAATATATATTTTTCGCACTCATCGACACACACTGCTCGATAATGGCAAAGTGAAATATGTTTTTAGATTTTTTTTCCCAAAATGTATTGAAAATGAAATTCAGAAATATCTAATTTACATAACTATTCACACCCCTGACACCGCAGTGACTACAGCTGTGAGTCTTTCTGGGTAAGTCTCTAAGAGTTTTCCACACCTGGATTGTGTAACATTTGACCATTATTCTTTTCAACATTCTTCAAACTCTGTCAAATTGGTTGCTGATCATTGCTAGAGAACCATTTTCAGGAGTAGATTTAAGTCAAAAATGTAACTCGGCCACTCAGGAACATTCACTGTCTTCTTGGTAAGCAACTCCAGTGTAGATTTGGCCTTGTGTTTTAGGTTATTGCCCTGCTGAAATGTGAATTCTTCTCCCAGTGTCTGGTGGAAAGCAGACTGAACCAGGTTTTCCTCTAGGATTTTGCCTGTGCTTAGCTCCATTACGTTTATTTTTATCCTGAAAAACTCCCCAGTCGTTAATGATTACAAGCATACCAACAACATGATGCAGCGACCACTATGCTTGAAAATATGGAGAGTGGTACTCAGTAATGTGTTGTATTGGATTTGCCCCAAACATAACACTTTATATTCAGGACAAAACGTTTTTTGCAGGATTACTTTCGTGCCTTGTTGCAAACAGGATGCATGTTT
Organism: Oncorhynchus clarkii lewisi; assembly: GCF_045791955.1. NCBI lineage: Eukaryota > Metazoa > Chordata > Actinopteri > Salmoniformes > Salmonidae > Oncorhynchus > Oncorhynchus clarkii. Next base: position 29,093,772 of record NC_092178.1, on the reverse strand, counting down.
TGGAATGTTTTTATTATGTACAGGCTTCCTTCTTTTCACTCTGTCAATTAGGTTAGTATTGTAGAGTAACGACAATGTTGTTGACCCATCCTAATTTTTCTCCTATCACAGCCATTAAACTCTGCAACTGTTTTAAAATCACCATTGGCCTCGTGGTGAAATCACTGAGCGGTTTCCTTTCTCTCTGGCAACTGAGTTTAGGAAGGATGATTGTATCTTTGTAGTGACTGGGTGTATTGCGAGGCATTGGAAAACCTCCCTGGTTTTTGTAGTTGTATGTGACTTGTGAAGCAAACTTTTACTTACATTTCTAAAAACATAATTCACTTTTACATTATGGGGTATTGTGTGTAGGTCAGCGACAAAATCCATTATAAATTCAGGCTGTAACACAACAAAATGTGGAAAAAGTCAAGGTGTGTGAATAATTTCGAAAGACACTTTAGGTGTTCCAAGTTTGGTATGATAACAAACTGAAAATAAAGTACAATAGTTAGCTGGCTTGTAGACCTTTAATTTGTGATTCATACCTATCATATTACTTTGCCACTGACCTCAATGGGACTGGTTAGATTTACCAGCTGTATGACGAACACGGTTTACTACTCATGCATGATTTACTACGGCTGTTGTCTCATAAAACTGCACATGTTATAACTGTAACATGTATTTATTGTTACTTCTCCGACGTCAACCATGTCACAGCCTTAGCTGTATAAATGCATGTGAGTTTTTTAAACGAAAAGACTAGGTCCAGACAACTAGACACCTGAGATAAAGAGGCTGAATATCTCAAAATGTATTCTCTGCACCTCTAGTTTCATGGGACGTCTATGTGTAGCAATCAGATTGGATCTCAAACTAAGTTACAATTTAAAAGTTAAAGAAAATACCGTGTCAATATGAGAGCAACAAAGGCATAACATACAAAGTAATACTAAGTAGTTAGCAAAAAAGCATAGATGGTCAACAATGACAGTTTCAATCAAAATGTAAATAGTAAAGTAATAAAGTAGTATAGTAAAGTAATAAAGTTGTATAGTAAAGTAAATAAAGTAGTATAGTAAAGTAAATAAAGTTAATACATAGAATCCCAACAAGTCTCAATCTCCAACAAAATAAGGAATAAGGAAGACCAAAATCCAATCCGTTTATATCAAGATCAAATAGTCAATTCCAAAGCAAAAATGTGCAATCCCCTTCAAGATGCTAATAATATAATTAACCCTAAAAGCGCCAAACGGGGTTTTAGAACCCATTTTTTGTATCCTTCTGCAATTTTAGGACTTTGTCAAGCAACAAGTTACTGAAGAAAAAACAAAAACATTTACCATGATTCCTGTGTTAATATGCAGGAATTAAAAAATTATCTCTCTTTTATATACTAGTGATGCATGGATACACTCAAATGTTGACTCAATAGTGCACTTTGGCACCGAGGTAGATGTACACTCCCCTACGTATTTATTTGGACAATGAAGAAAAATATTTTAATTTGGCTCTATACTCCAGCATTTTGGATTTTAGATTAAGTGTTTCATATGTAGTGACAGCACACAATTTCCCATTTTATTTTGGGGTATTTTCATACATATGTTTTACCGTTTAGAAATCACTTTATGTATATATTCCCCTCATTTGAAGGTATCATAAGTATTTGGCCAAATTCACTTTGAAACTAAGCAAAAACAAAGAAATGTCCCTTTTTCAGAACCCTGTCTTTCAAAGATAATTCATAAAAATCCAAATAACTTCACAGATATTCATTGTAAAGGGTTAAAACACTGTTTCCCATGCTTGTTCAATGAACAATAAACAGTGAATGAACATGCACCTGTGGAACGGTGGAACAGCTTACAGACGGTAGGCAATTAAGGTCACAGTTATGAAAACTTAGGACACTAAAGAGGCCTTTCTACTGACTCTGAAAAACACCAAAAGAAAGATGCCCAGGGTCCCTGCTCATCTGTGTGAATATGCCTTAGGCATGCTGCAAGGAAGCATGAGGACTGCAGATGTGGCAAGGGCAATAAATTGCAATGTCTGTACAGTGAGATGCCTAAGACAGCGCTACAGGGAGACAGGACGGACAGCTGATCGCAGTGGCAGACCATGTGTAACAACACCTCCACAGGATCGGTACATCCGAACACAACAGCTGCGGGACAGGTACAGGATGGCAACAACAACTGCCCGAGTTACACCAGGAATGCACAATCCCTCCATCAGTGCTCAGACTGTCCGCAATAGGCCGAGAGAGGCTGGACTGAGGGCTTGTAGGTCTGTTGTAAGGCAGGTCCTCACCAGACACACCGGCAACAACGTCGCCTATGAGCACAAACCCACCGTCGCTGGACCAGACAGGACTGGCAAAAAGTGATCTTCACTGACGTGTTGTGGTTTTGTCTCATCAGGGGTGATGGTCGGATTTGCGTTTATCGTCAAAGGAATGAGCATTACTCCGAGGCCTGTATTCTGGAGCGGGATCGATTTGGGGGTGGAGGATCCGTCATGGTCTGGGACGGTGTGTCACAACATCACCGGACTGAGCTTGTTGTCATTGCAGGAAATCTCAACGCTGTGCGTTACAGAGAAGACATCCTCCTCCCTCATGTGGTACCCTTCTTGCAGGCTCATCCTGACATGACCCTCCAGCATGACAATGCCACCAGCCATACTGCTCGTTCTGTGTGTGATTTCCTGCAAGACAGGAATGTCAGTGTTCTGCCATGGCCAGCGAAGAGCCCGGATCTCAATCACATTGAGCACGTCTGCGACCTGTTGGATCAGAGCGTGAGGGCTATGGCCATTCCCCCCAGAAATATTTGGGAACTTCCAGGTGCCTTGGTGGAAGAGTGGGGTAACATCTCACAGAAAGAACTGGCAAATCTGGTGCAGTCCATGAGGAGGAGATGCACTGCTGTACTTAATGCAGCTGGTGGCCAGACAAGAAACTGACTGATTTTGACCCCCCCTTTGTTCAGAGACACATTATTACATTTATGTTAGTCACATGTCTGTGGAACATTTTCAGTTTATGTGTCAGTTGTTGAATCTTGTTATGTTCATACAAATATTTACACACAATAAACGCAATTGACAGTGAGAGGACGTTTCTTTTTTTGCTGAGTTTAAGTGTATTAAAGTAGCCAAAAGTTTAGTGTTTGGTCCCATATTCCTAGCACGCAATGACTACATGAAGCTTATAACTCTACAAAATTCTGAACACTTCTACGTTAATGCGGATGTTACCATGATTATGGATAAACATACATTAATTGTGAATAATTATGAGTGAGAATTTTACAGAGGCATAAATATCATGACCCCCCCAAAAAAAATGCAAACCTCCCCTGTTATTGGTAATGGTGAGATGTTTCTATTTTCTACTTAAATTTGGAAGTTTATGGGATCAGATATGGTATCAGCTAGTGTTAGCACCATCAGCTAGCTGATCTCATAGACTCCTAGTCATTGTGCTAACGCTAGTTAGAAATGGCTTGTGAATCTACCTTCAACTTCCTTCAAATCGCAAGCAGAGAAAAACTGTTTGTATCAATGAGTTTGTCTGAAAGGGCTAATTAACAAAAGCTGGCACTATCCCTAGGGATGAGCCCCAGAAATGGCTACGGTCGCCATCTTTGATTTGCCAGATAAACCCGGTACAGTAGATACAATACATAATAGTATGGAAATGACAAGATAAACATAAAGTTTAAACCTTGCAAGTGTTTCATAACATTAAACAAGTCAAATACATATGTGTATGTGCCTATCACCTCACACTTGGCAGTATGTAGCCAAAATAATATTGTAATATTGTATGAAGCCAAATTAATATTCTACTATCATGACACATTTATCCAGATACAAAAGTCCAGCCTAAAGTTGTCTAAATGCTCCATATGGACAACGCAGTATTGGCCTGGTCCACAGTCAATTTGCTTCAGACTGGTATACACAATTTATTCTCAAACTCACTCCAAGATATAATGGTATCACAATTGTACTACATTTGCTATCCAACACACCTTACATTGAAAACCCCCAAATCCCCCCCAAAAACAATTGTCATCAGTATTTTATCATTTTGAGAAACCGGAAGCCATCTGCAATATTGGCAAATCCAGTAGAATGAATATCTATTTTCTCTCCTAATCATAATTTCAATTTCCCTATCATTTGGGAGTCCTTACTCTATAAGCGGGGAAGCCTGGGCCCTTTCATCCCAGGTGGAGGTTTAATTAAAAAGCCAGCGTGTCTGCCTGTCAATCAATCGGGCGCCTCATCGGAAAGCCTGCCGCTTAGTCGCTGACAAGAGTGAGCCCATTTGATCTCAGGCTTTCAAAGGAGAAGACGACTGGACGGCCATCAGAAATAATTTGCTTCGTGCTAGGACGTCCAAGAAGCGCTATTCTGACAGCACACAATCATATGCGGGTTAATGTGGTATCTTTCTTGTTAATCTTTTTTTTATATCGTTACTATTAGAACTAACTTTGATATGAACTTATTTTTTTATTGAATTGAAAACTTTTGTAACTTTAATCTCAGGGGGAGATGGAAATGTTGAGCTGGGCTTTAACACTATGTTCAAGTATAGTGCCTGCTAGAATTTTCAGCGTTCTGATGTCTTCATCCATGCACGGAATCCACAAAAAGTAGTTCATTTGATTATTGTTGTGTCTGCCACTGGAAAGAAAAATTCAACAACAACGAGAAAGTCCCAGAATTTTACTGACAACTTATTTTAGGAGAAATAGTGAATGATGGAGAGAGCGACATTCTACCATTTCAATTCTCCACAGTAGTGGTGGTAGCAGGGAGCCCTTCTATCCAGTTATAAGGCTATCTCTCTGGGGGATCGGAGTGGTGGAGTTTTGCAGTGTCTGTGACAGGGACTGGCCTTGAGTAAGTGCCCTGCGCTGTGTTATAATTATGTCAGCTGGGCTGCCCCACATGGGCAACTGATTAATAGGAGGACTGGTCCAGACACTGCGCACACACACACACACACACACACACACACACACACACATGCACACACGCACACACGCACACACACACACGCACACACGCACACACACACTCTCATAGGAATTGTACAATCACACATGTGACGCACGCAAGCAGACACACACACACACACACACACACACACACACACACACACAGAGTAAGGGGCCGATGATAGATTAATCTCCCCTCTCATGTGGAGGCAGATGTCCTGGGACAGTATAATACACAATTACTCTCCCTTATCACTTTGCCAGGGACAATAAAGCTTCTATAGCCACCATAGCTCATGTAAATGAAGGAAACATTTATTTTACTTTTGCAACAACACCACGCTTATCACAAGGCCTTTGTTAGCACCTTCCTGATGGGTGGGTGCTGATAGAAGACCTGTAGCTAAGGCGCTGGGATAGGAGAGTGGCCACAGCAGTTTTACAGTAGCAGAGTGAACGGAAAGTAGCCAGAGGAAAGAGAGAAGCTTGGAAAAGCAATCACTTGGCTGACATAAGGACCATGAAAGCTTTGGCTAGACTAGACACACACACCACACACACACCCCTTATAAACAGGTGACCCCCAAACGCTACTTTAACTTTGTACAGTACATAGTAATAGGTTTGGGACCTGGGAACCATTCTTTTGGCAAATTAATCCTGTGGAAGAAACACCTCTCCATGAGGCCATAGGGGGAAATAAACTCAGGGCACAACATCTGTTTAAAAATACCTCGACAAGAAGCTGGACAACGTTTTCTCACTATACCAGGCAGCACAATGGTTCTGATCCAAGACAAATCTCTCTCCGACATGGATGTTGTTATGATAATCTATCTAATTAAGGAGAGAAGTGATATCTAAAAACAGAGGGTTAGGAGAAAGGGAAAAATAACTAAATATATGGAACTTATCCACACACACACACACACACACACACACACACACACACACACACACACACACACACACACACACACACACACACACACACACACACACACACACACACACAAACACACACACACACACGTTCAGAGAACGTCGGCACACAAATGTCTCAGATATGGAAATGCCATAATTGTCATACTCATAAAACATGTATAAAACTGTATTTAAGAGTCAGCCTGCATCAGTACCATAAAGAGCGTGATGCACTTAGAGAAATTAATTGGGCCAACAGAGTATGTCTGTTGGCATCGCTGGCCCTACAGACACAGATGAGATTCATTTACGCCTTGGAAAAATAACAACAACAAAAAAAGAACAGAAATACAATAACTTAGCCTCCTTACAATTGGACCAACTCCTTCCCCATAGTTGGGAATAGGACATGAATAAAAAACTAATTAGGGACGTTTGTGTGTTTCAAAACTCTTCGAATGGGTGAACGCATGACACCGGGGAGGTATTTGCATTCGTATATTCTGGGCTGTTGCGTTGCGGTGAGGTCAGTGTTATGCCACTGGATCTATGATTAAAACATAACAAACTCACAAGACATTCATAACAGGAGAACTGACTCAATGTTGAACTTTTCGGCAGTTTTTAGTCTAGAGGATAGAAACACTTTTAGCGTAGTAGTACCATTTTTCTTCACCACAAATTACAAGCTCTTATGGTGAAGCCACGCCCACCTCCCTCGAAAGAATTAAGAATATCCTCCAAAATGCTAACATACAGTACAGCCGCATTAATGAGATATAATAATGCATTTACCGTAATGTAATATACAGTTGAAGTCGGAAGTTTACATACACCTTAGCCAAATACATTTAAACTCAGTTTCACAATTCCTGACATTTAATTCAAGTAAAAATTCCCTGTCTTAGGTCAGATATATCACTTTCTTAAAATAAAGTGGTGATCCTGTCAGAATAATAGTAGATAGAATGATTTATTTCAGCTTTTATTTCTTGCATCACATTCCCAGTGGGTCAGAAGTTTACATACAGTAGATTAGTATTTGGTAGCATTGCCTTAAAATTATTTAACTTAGGTCAAACGTATAGGGTAGCCTTCCACAAGCTTCCCACAATAAGTTGGGTGAATTTTGGCCCACTCCTCCTGGCAGGGCTGGTGTATCTGAGTCAGGTTTGTAGGCCTCCTTGCTCGCACACACTTTTTCAGTTCTGCCCACAAATTTGTAAGTATGCTTGGGGTCATTGTCCATTTGAAAGACCCATTTGCAACCAAGCTTTAACTTCCTGACTGATGTCTTAAGATGTTGCTTCAATATATCCACATAATTTTCCTGCCTAAAGATACCTTATATTTTGTGAAGTGCACCAGTCCCTCCTGCAGCAAAGCACACCCACAACATGATGCTGCCACCCCTGTGCATCATGGTTGGCATGGTGTTCTTCAGCTTGCAAGCCTCACCCTTTTCCCTAAAAAAATAACGATGGTCATTATGGCCAGACAGTTCTATTTTTATTTCATCAGAACAGAGAACATTTCTCCAAAAAGTACGATCTTTGTCCCCATGCGCAGTTGCAAACCGTAGTCTGGCTTTTTTATGGCGGTTTTGGAGCAGTGGCTTTTTCCTTGCTTAGTGGCCTTTCAGGTTATGTCGATATATAAATTGTTTTACTGTAGATATAGATACTTTTGTACCTGTTTTCTCCAGCGTCTTCACAAGGTCCATTGCTGTTGTTCTGGGATTGATTTGCACTTTTCGCACCAAAGTATGTTTCATCTCTAGGAGACAGAACGTATCTCCTTCCTGAGCGGTATGACGGCTGCGTGGTCCCATGGTGTTTATACTTGCGTACTATTGTTTGTACAGATGAACGTGGTACCTTCAGGCGTTTGGAAATTGCTCCCAAGGATGAACCAGACTTGTGGAGGTCTACAATTTTTTTCTAAGGTCTTAGCTGATTTCTTTTGATTTTTCCCATGATATCAAGAAAAGAGGCACTGAGTTTTAAGGTAGGCCTTGAAATACATCCACAGAAGCTTCTAAAGCTTCTAAAGCCATGACATCATTTTCTGGAAATTTCCACGTTTTTTAAAGGCGCAGTCAACTTAGTGTATGTAGACTTCTGACCCACTGGATTTGTGATACAGTGAATTATATGTGAAAAAAATCTGTTTGTAAACAATTGTTGGAAAAATGACTTGTGTCATGCACAAAGTAGATGCCCTAACCGACTTGCCAAAACAGTTTTGCTAACAAGAAATTTGTGGAGAGGATGAAATATGAGTTTTAATGACTCCAACCTAAGTGTATGTAAACTTCCGACTTCAACTGTATGCGACGTACACAGTATCCAGGCAGGAAACCGCACTAGGCCTGCGTTTTTTTTTGTAATCTACAATTCATGGTAAATGTATTTTTGTAAAAGAAATCAACAGCGAAACAAAAGGTACAACAAAATAGAAAACAAAACAGAGGCTTAGATGTGATGCCTACACTATGGCATACACAGTATGTAATGTGAAACACAGACCTAGGCTACACCAATACACTACTGCAGTGGGCTATGTGCAAAAGTGGAGTTGTATGAAAGATTTGATCAAAGGACTATTTTGTAGAACTGAATTGTTCCACAAATCTGTTCATTTTAATGTGATAGTGTTGAACACAATATTATTTTTATTATGATGAATATACAGCATGCCTTTTAGAATTTGTCACTCTAAATTCAAGATTTCTAGTTTTGCAGGTTCTGTCATCCGTCTGTCTGGTATATTGGCATAATGCATGACCGTGTCCCCGAAGGACGTCGGCTGGTTTACAAATGACACCCTATTTGTGAAATCAAAACAATATTATTCCACCTGGGTTGATTTAATTGCTGAGATGGACCTTTAAATGTGATTAAAATGAATGCAAGCAGATTAATGGGTATGCTGGTCATGTGACCAGGGGCTGTCTGGTGACCATGTTAGATTTCCCTGCACGCATCAGGAACTTGACACTAGCCTACCAGCTGAGCTCTGCTACACAATGCCCTGGGCAACTCAAATGGTAATTGGGCTGCTAATATGCCATTTCATTTGCCACAACCTGTAAACATCACTTAGCATCAACAGAGGAACCAAAGCGCTAACTGTTAGTGACCACCAAGTCTTACATCCACTGGTGCCCAATGTCGCTACTGCTGATTTCTCTAGTGCTTTGCTAGGTCCATTTTGAAAACATACACAGTTAGTGATGATCGCAGAGCATAATATTCTTGAATGTAGTTCATTGATAAAGAATGTTCTGAATTGTAATTTGGCTTGAATTGAATATGGCAGTCCAGAAAATGAACACAGATATCTGTGGGGAGGGTAGGTTTCACAATTGTAATTAATGGCACTTGGTTGTACAAAAGATTGCACACAAAGTCAGCATTTTCCATGTAATTAGCACAATAGAAAGGGTCAGGGCTGTAGAAAGGTAGAACTGTTGAGATTTGGGTCACTCAGAGGCAAATGAGCATGTGGCAGTATTCAAGAGCAGTACTACTCTAACACTGGTTGCAATAATGGCATACCATAATAACGAATTGTCGCTTATCAATCTTAACTGGCAACCCTCATACTTAGCGATCTGGTGGTGCACTTGTAATTGTACAAAGTTGTGCTCAGTTGAGCAGTGGAATAAAAATATTAACTGGCACCCGAAATACATGCATTATTTTGACAGTAATGCACTGAAATGGCTTATCAATGGCTACAACTTGTCAACTTCCGAAGACAACCTAGGCTGCTTATTGCTGTGCTGTACATTAACACATTAAAACGCCTCCTGGATTCCATTAATACATCTCATTGGCATAACATTTCCATTTGATTTGTATGCTGAATTTTAGATGACCACCGGAGCACCAGAAATCCCTTATTACTTCAAATTCAATCAATCACTCATCTGTGAATGGCCGTATTGTGTCTGCTTGCACGCTGTAGAGGTTTCATGTTGATTATGGAGATTGCCGTTAAATCGGTAGAACAATGCAGACTCTCTTGCGCATGGTCGTTCCTGAGCATGTCACTGCTTCATTACTATTGACATGCTGCATTATTTAATGTACTTAAGTGTCTTCATCTCTCTGGGATTGGAAAGTGCCAAATGCACTGTTACATACTGTTAGGCCATGCATGGGATCACAACAGCTAAATCAATCATACGTCCATATCTCAAAATGAGGTTCAGCCCTTCTTCAACCTTGAATACTACAGGATTACTAAATAACTAGGCCAAGAGCTAAAAGGCATCAGACGTATTCCGTGACAATACCAAATTGAATGCTGAAAAACTTTAGACAAGTACTAACTTCAGTGCGGTAATGATTTGTATAACTTGCCAATTAGGCCTGCACCACTACACATTTAATTCCAGATACATTGTCACGTTGGTAACAATGATTCGGGAGACAGGCGTAGGAATGTGTAATATTTTTTTAAATTATACCCCAAATTACGGCGTGCCGTGTAAAGGCACGGGGACGAAGACCAACCAAACACATAACAAAAACACAGGGTTGAAACCCAAATAAAAGAGCGAGGAGTTCATTGAATAAATAACACAAGCGCATGATGATTAACACATGGGACAAGACCCATAATCATCTGTGAAATCCACAAGGGCACTAAAGCCCAAAACACACAGCACAGGTACACACAGCGGACATTGTTACAATAATCAACACCCCAATGGAAACCAAAGGGAACATATATACAAATTCTAATCAGTGGGAATAGGGGACAGGTGTGCGTGATGAAATTTCCAGAGGGATCCGTGACAGTACCCCTCTCCTAATGCGCTGCACTAGCAGCACAACGACACCGGCCTCGAGGACAATCACAGGAACGCAGTGCTGGTTGATCAGGACCCAATGCAGCTGCAGAAGTTGAATCGTCGTCGGATGGGCCAGTTGCCGCTGCTGAAGTTGTGGCGGCGTCAGGGAGACCAGTAGCAGTGGCGGCAGATGGACCGGTTGTGGCGACGTCGGACGGGCCAGTTGTAGCTGCTGAAGTTGGGTCGTCGGAAGGACCCATTGCGGAGACGTCGGACGACCAAGTTGCAGCTGCAGAAGTTGCGGCGGCGCCGAACGGACCAGTCGCAGCATCGTCAGACAGGCCATTCCCGCTGTCTCCCTTAATGATCGATTATTCTGTCACATTGGTACAGTATGAAGAGATTCGGGAGACAGGTGCAGGAATGTGTAATCGTTTTTTTTATTAAGCCCAAATTACGGCGTGCCGTGTAAAAGCACGGGGACGAAGACCAAACGAACACATAACAAAACACAGGGTTGAAACGCAAAACAAAAGAGTGAGGAATACCCCGAATAAATAACACACGCGTGCAATGATTAACACACGGGACGAGACCCGTAATCATCGGCTCAATCCACAATGGAATGAAATCCAAAACACACAGCACAGGTAATCACATAAAGCAACAGACATTGTAACAATAATTGACCCCCCAATGGAAACCACAGGGCACATGTATACAAATAATAATCAGTGGGAATATGGGACAGGTGTGCTGGATGAAAGTTCCAGAGGGATCCATAACAAACATGATTCTGGTTACAACTTGTGGACTTGTTTACGTGCTGCTGTGCGGTTTGTTGCTAATGTTACTTTGTTACCTGCCAACTTTACGTTTTTTACTTTTTAATTACCGTTTTATATTAACATTTTTTCCCCTCACTCAACTTTTTTCATTCTACTTTTTCACCCCAGATGCTTTACGACCTCGACCAGCCGAAGCCAAGTAGTAACGTTAACATTATGCCTTATAATTGCAGTTGCTGTACTCATAATACACAGGAGAACAACGCCTTATGGTGAGGATAGCTGAGCTGCAAGCCCAGCTTCAGACACAATCGTTAGGCAAGAGTAATTTAAGTGTAGGAAAGGATGAAACAGCGTCTGTGCCACCAATAAGTACAGATAGTAGTATAAATCCCCTAGCACAGTCCTCGCAGCCGATCAATTTTCTCATGGCTTCTGGAGGGAAATGCTGTAGGAATGCTTAACTGGTGTCGTTCATTCAGCTGACAAAAACTTTCAACCCGTTCTCCCCATTAAGGCTAATCTGAAGATGGTGCTGGCTAAGGCTAAAACTGGCGAATGTAGAGGGTATAGGGATATTGTTATCCACATCAGCACCAACGATGTTAGGATGAAACAGTCAGAGGTCACCAAGTAAAATAGCTTCAGCGTGTAAATCAGCTAGAAAGATGTGTTCGTCATCGAGTAATTGTCTCTGGCCCCCTCCCAGTTAAGGGGAGTGATGAGCTCTACAGCAGAGTCTCACAACTCAATCGCTGGTTTTCTGCACATCCCAAAATATATAATTTGTAGACAATTGGCCCTCTTTCTGGGACTCGCCCACAAACAGGACCAAGACTGGCCTGCTGAGGAGTGACGGACTCCATCCTAGCTGGAGGGGTGCTCTCATCTTATCTATGAACATAGACAAGGCTCTAACTCCTCTAGCTCCACAATGAGATAGGGCGCAGGCCAGGCAGCAGGCTGTTAGTCAGCCTGCCAGCTTAGTGGAGTCTGCCACTAGCACAGTCAGTGTAGTCAGGTCAGCTATCCCCATTGAGACTGTGCCTGTGTTTGCTTTAGCAATCTCACTAGGGTAAAGACCTCCTCCATTCCTGTCATTATTGAAAGAGATTGTGATATCTCACATCTCAAAATAGGGCTATTTAATGTTAGATCCCTCACTTCCAAGGCAGTTATAGTTAATGAACTAATCACTGATCATAATCTTGATGTGATTGGCCTGACTGAAACATGGCTTAAGCCTGATGAATTTACTGTGTGCAGCCTACTCAATCACGTTTTATAGCTACTGTTTACAGGCCTCCTGGGCTGTATACATCTTTCCTCACCAAGTTTCCTGAATTCCTATCAGACCTTGCAGCCATGGCAGATAATGTTCACATTTTTTGGTGACTTTAATATTCACATGGAAAAGTCCACAGACCCACTCCAAAAGGCTTTCGGAGCCATCATAGACATCATAGATTTTGTCCAACATGTCTCTGGACCTACTCACTGCCACAGTCAAAGTCTGGACCTAGTTTTGTCCCCTGGAATACAGTTTGTGGATCTTAATGTTTTTCCTCATAATCCTGGACTATCGGACCACCATTTTATTATGTTTGCAGTCGCAACAAATAATCTGCTCAGACCCCAACCAAGGATCATCAAAAGCTGTGCAATGAATTCTCGGACAACCCAAAGATTCCTAGATGCCCTTCCTATCAGGTATCAGAGCAATACCCAGATGCAGACTGTCGAAGTAAAAATATTTAATGTTCTAACAAAGGCAAGCAGAAGACAGGTCAAGGCAGGCAGAAGTCGGTAATCCAGAGGGAGGCAGGCTCAGGGTCGGGGGCTGGCAGAGTGGTCAAGCAGGCGGGCTCAGAGACAGGACAGGCAAGGGTCAAAAACAGGAGGACTAGCAAAAAGAAAATAGAAGCAGGAGTACGGAAAAAACACAATGGTTGACTTGGAACATACAAGACAAACTGGCACAGAGAGACAGGAAACACAGTGCCTTGCGAAAGTATTCGGCGCCCTTGAACTTTGCGACCTTTTGCCACATTTCAGGCTTCAAACATAAAGATATAAAACTGTATTTTTTTGTGAAGAATCAACAACAAGTGGGACACAATCATGAAGTGGAACGACATTTATTGGATATTTCAAACTTTTTTAACAAATCAAAAACTGAAAAATTGGGCGTGCAAAATTATTCAGCCCCCTTAAGTTAATACTTTGTAGCGCCACCTCTTGCTGCGATTACAGCTGTAAGTCGCTTGGGGTATGTCTCTATCAGTTTTGCACATCGAGAGACTGACATTTTTTCCCATTCCTCCTTGCAAAACAGCTCGAGCTCAGCGAGGTTGGATGGAGAGCATTTGTGAACAGCAGTTTTCAGTTCTTTCCACAGATTCTCGATTGGATTCAGGTCTGGACTTTGACTTGGCCATTCTAACACCTGGATATGTTTATTTTTGAACCATTCCATTGTAGATTTTGCTTTATGTTTTGGATCATTGTCTTGTTGGAAGACACATCTCCGTCCCAGTCTCAGGTCTTTTGCAGACTCCATCAGGTTTTCTTCCAGAATGGTCCTGTATTTGGCTCCATCCATCTTCCCATCAATTTTAACCTGCTGAAGAAAAGCAGGCCCAAACCATGATGCTGCCACCACCATGTTTGACAGTGGGTATGGTGTGTTCAGGGTGATGAGCTGTGTTGCTTTTACGCCAAACATAACGTCTTGCATTGTTGCCAAAAAGTTCAATTTTGGTTTCATCTGACCAGAGCACCTTCTTCCACATGTTTGGTGTGTCTCCCAGGTGGCTTGTGGCAAACTTTAAATGACACTTTTTATGGATATCTTTAAGAAATGGCTTTCTTCTTGCCACTCTTCCATAAAGGCCAGATTTGTGCAATATACGACTGATTGTTGTCCTATGGACAGAGTCTCCCACCTCAGCTGTAGATCTCTGCAGTTCATCCAGAGTGATCATGGGCCTCTTGGCTGCATCTCTGATCAGTCTTCTCTTTGTATGAGCTGAAAGTTTAGAGGGACGGCCAGGTCTTGGTAGATTTGCAGTGGACTGATACTCCTTCCATTTCAATATTATCGCTTGCACAGTGCTCCTTGGGATGTTTAAAGATTGGGAAATCATTTTGTATCCAAATCCGGCTTTAAACTTCTTCACAACAGTATCTCGGACCTGCCTGGTGTGTTCCTTGTTCTTCATGATGCTCTCTGCGCTTTTAACGGACCTCTGAGACTATCACAGTGCAGATGCATTTATACGGAGACTTGATTACACCCAGGTGGATTGTATTTATCATCATTAGTCATTTAGGTCAACATTGGATCATTCAGAGATCCTCACTGAACTTCTGGAGAGAGTTTGCTGCACTGAAAGTAAAGGGGCTGAATAATTTTGCACGCCCAATTTTTCAGTTTTTGATTTGTTAAAAAAGTTTGAAATATCCAATAAATGTCGTTCCACTTCATGATTGTGTCCCACTTGTTGTTGATTCTTCACAAAAAAATACAGTTTTATATCTTTATGTTTGAAGCCTGAAATATGGCAAATGTTCGCAAAGTTCAAGGAGGCAGAATACTTTCGCAATGCACTGTATACACCAGGGAAAATAAGCGACACCAGTGGGGGGTGGAGACAATCACAAGACAGGTGAAACAGATCAGGGTGTGACACTTCCAGACTCCCTCCACCTACTCAAGGATGTCAGAGTACAAAAATCAGTTAACCACCTGAGGAACTAAATTTAACCTTGCGTAATATCCTAGATGCAGTCGCACCCCTAAAAACAAAAACATTTGTCATAAGAAACTAGCTCCCTGGTAAACAGAAAATACCCAAGCCTTGAAGCAAGCTTCCAGAAAATTGGAACGTAAATGGTGTTACACCAAACTGGAAGTCTTCCGGTTAGCTTGGAAAGACAGTACCGTGCAGTATCAAAGAGCCCTCACTGCTGCTCCATAATCCTATATTTCCAATTTAATTGAGGAGAATAAGAACAATCCCAAATGTATTTTTGACTAAAAAAACAGCATTCCACAATAGAGGATGGCTTTCACTTCAGCAGTGATAAATTCATGAAATTCTTTGACGAATAGATCATGATCATTAGAAAGCAAATTAAGGACTTCTCTTTAAATCTGCATATTTCTCCAAAGCTCAGTTATCCTGAGTCTGCACAACACTGCCAGGACCGAGGATCAAGGGAGATGCTCAAGTTTTTTAACATTATATCTCTTGACACATTGATGAAAATAGTAATGGCCTATAAACCTTCAAGCTGCATACTGGACCCTATTCCAACTAAACTACTGAAAGAGCTGCTTCCTGTGCTTGGCCCTCCTATGTTGAACATAATACACGTTTCACTATCCACTGGATGTGTACCAAACTCACTAAAAGTCGCAGTAATAAAACCTCACTTGAAAAAGCCAAACCTTGACCCAGAAAATATAACAAACTATCGGCCTATATCGAATCTCCCATTCCTCTCAAACATTTTAGAAAAAGCTGTTGCGCCTCAACTCACTGCCTTCCTGAAGACAAACAATGTATACGAAACACTTCAGTCTGGTTTTAGACCCCATCAAAGCACTGGGACTGCACTCGTGAAGGTGGTAAATTAAATTTTAATGGTGTCAGTCCAAGGCTCTGCATCTGTCCTTGTGCTCCTAGACCTTAGTGCTGCTTTTGATACCATCAATCACCACATTATTTTGGAGAGATTGGAAACCCAAATTGGTCTGGCCTGGTTTAGATCTTATCTGTCGGAAAGATATCTGTTTGTCTCTGTGGATGGTTTGTCCTCTGACAAATCAACTGTAAATTTCGGTGTTCCTCACGGTTCCGTTTTAGGACCACTAATGTTTTCATTATATATTTTACCTCTTGGTGATGTCATTCGGAAACATAATGTTAACTTTCACTGCTATGCGGATGATACACAGCTGTACATTTCGATGAAACATGGTGAAGCCCAAAAATTGCCCTCCCTGGAAGCCTTTGATTCAGACATAAGAAAGTGGATGGTGGCAAATGTACTTTTAAACACGGACAAAACAGAGATGCTAGTTCTAGGTCCCAAGAAACAAAGAGATCTACTGTTGGATCTGACAATTAAACTTGATTTGTTGTACAGTTGTCTCAAATAAAACTGTGAAGGACCTCTGCGATACTCTGTACCCTGATCTCTCTTTTGACGTACATAAGACTGTTTCAATAACAGCTTTTTTCCATCTACATAACATTGCAAAAATCAGAAACTTTCTGTCCAAAAATGATGCAGAAAAATGTATCCATGCTTTTGTCACTTCTAGATTAGACTACTGCAACTACGGCTACCTGGAAAAGCACGAAATAAGCTTCAGACACGGCTGCTAGAATCTTGACTATAACCCAAAAATGTGATCATATTACTCCAGTGCTAGCCTCTCTACACTGGCTTCCTGTTTTAAGGCTAGGGCTGATTTCAAGGTGTTACTTGCCAACCTACAAAGCATGACAATAGGCAGCCCTCCTTATTGTCCCTAGAGTTTCTAAGCAAACAGCTGGAGGCAGGGCTTTCTCCTATAGAGCTACATTTTTATGGAATGGTCCAAGACCATGTGAGAGACGCAGGCTCGGTCTCCTCCTTTTTAGGGATAGGCGTGTGAAACTGGAGGGCACGCAATTCAAATAAATAATCATAAAAATTATGGATATTAAACATTTAGGTATATACAAGTGTCTATATCGTCTGAAAGCTTAAATTATTCTTAATCTAACTGCACTGTCCGATTTACAGTAGCTATTACAGCAAAAACATGCCATGCGATTGTTTGAGGACGGTGCCCCACATCAAAATATTTTTTTCCATCGGCACAGGTTTCATACATTCACAAATAACATTGAAAAATACTTACTTTTTGAAAATCTTCCTCTGATTTGTCATCCAAAGGGTCTCAGCTCTAACATATAGTGTCGTTCTGTTAGATAAAATCCTTCTTCATATCCAAAAGTTGGCGCCATCGATTTGAGTAATCCACTCGTTCAACATGCAGAGAAAGGAATCCAAAAATCTACCCCGAAACTTTGTTTCAACAAGTCAAAATACATTTCTATTTACTCCTCAGATACCCTAAAATGTAATGAAACTATAATATATCTTACGGAAAGAAGTATGTTCAATAGGAAACCGATTTTAGCAGGTGTGTAAAACTGATATTTATTATTTTGTTTGAAGTTACAAGCCTAAAACCTTGAACATAGACTGCTGACACCATGTGGAAGCCATATGAATTGCATCCAGGGAGCAAATTTTCAATTTGACCTTTTAATTGCCTTTCTAAGAGGATGGTCTCTCTCAAAAAAATAATTCTGGGTGTTTTTTCTTTGGATTTACTCCTACCATATCTATTGTGTTATATTCTCCTAGATTATTTTAAGATTTCTACAAATGTCAAAGTGTTTTCTTTCCAATGCTACCAATTATATGCATATCCTGAGCAACAGACAGGTTACTTTGGGCACATCATTCAGGCGGAATTAGAGAAAAAAGGGGCCTAGCCATAAGAAGTTGTTTAAGTCTTTATTGAAGACTCATCTCTTCAGTAGGTCCTATGATTGAGTGTAGTCTGACCCAGGGATGTGAAGGTGAATAGAAAGGCAATGGAGTGACAAACCGCCCTTGCTGTCTCTGCCTGGTCGGTTCCCCTCTCTCCACTGGGATTATCTGCCTCTAACCCTATTATGGGGGCTGAGTCACTGACTTACTGGTGCTCTTCCATGCCGTCCCTAGGAGGGGTGTGTTACTTGAGTAGGTTGAGTCACTAACATGATCTTCCTGCCCGGGTTGGCGCCCCCCTCAGGTTTGTGCCGTGGGGGAGATTTTCGTGGGCAGGACTCGTTCTTGTCTCAGGGTAGTAAGTTAGTGGTTTGCAGATATCCATCTAGTGGTGTGGGGGCTGTGCTTTGGCAAAGTGGGTGGGGTTATATCCTGTCTGGTTGTCCCTGTCCTGTCTCAGCCTCCAATATTTATGCTGCAATAGTTTATATTTGGAGGGGCTAGGGTCAGTCTGTTATATCTGGAGTATTTCACATCTCTTATCCGGTGTCCTGTGCGAATTTAAGTAGGCTACCTCTAACTCTCTCTTGCTTTCTCTCTTTCTCCTTTTTCTCTCTTCTCTCGGAAAACCTGAGCCCTAAGACCATGCCTCAGGACTACCTGGCCTGATGACTCCTCGCTGTCCCCAGTCCACCTGGTCGTGCTGCTGCTCCAGTTTCAACTGTTCTGCCTGTGGCTATGGAACCCTGACCTGTTCACCGGACATGCTACCTTGTCTCAGACCTGCTGTTTTCGACTCTCTCTCTCTACCGCACCTGCTGTCTCTAACGCTGAATGATCGGCTATGAAAAGCCAACTGACATTTACTCCTGAGGTGCTGACCTTTTGCATCCTCTAAACCCACTGTGATTATTATTATTTGACCCTGCTGGTCATCTCTCAACGTTTGAACATCTTAGCCATGTACTGTTATAATCTCCACCCGGCACAGCCAGAAGAGGACTGGCCACCCCTCAGAGTCTGGTTCCTCTCTAGGTTTCTTCCTAGGTTCCTGCCTTTCTAGGGAGTTTGTCCAAGCCACCATTGCTTCTACATCTGCATTGCTTGATGTTTGAGGTTTTAGGCTGGGTTTCTGTAGAGCACTTTGTGACATCAACGGATGTAAAAGGGCTTTATAAATATATTTGATTGATTGATTGTTCTCGAATGCGATAAAATGTAATTTCACAAACAGGTATGTGTAAACATACATTTGACAGACAGTAAAATTTCAAAAGTGCTGATAGATACAAATGGGAACAAGTGCAACCATAAAATACTCCCCTGACAGCTTGAAGCTGGTATACCTGACTGAACTCACTCAGGCACTGAAGACTAACCATTATTTTATCACCGGGGCTAAAGCGCTATAAAGTCACACAAGAGGGATTCTCCGAGGGGAAAAGAAGTGTCACAATGGCCACAAAGTTTTTCAATTTCACCGCCAATTTCCTGGGTAATTACTAGCACTTTCTGATGAGCTTTTTATGACAGGGACCCCCACTGCTGTGCCCCTCTGTCCAGGCTGAGCTCCAGGAGGATGGGAGGACTGTCGGATCCCACTGCTGCCACCAATTCCCGCCTTCCCTAAACGAACCTTGTCTTTTCCATCAACCCCTGTGGTGCCTCCCCGAAGGAATGGAGAGCGATCAATGAGCCGTTAGTCACGCTGCATCAGCAGCCAGTTGGACAGGCATCTAACCTGGAGGACAGAAGCATGATTTGTCCAGGCAGAGGTTGCGTTCTGATGGGGAAGGTGTCCATCTGTTGGGTTTCCATCAGGGAAGTAGAGGGAAGAAAGTGGATGGGAGAGTAGGAAGGTCAGTAGTTCTAATAAAAACTAGATATGGGATGTGATAGGTGTTCCGTGCCTAAGGTCAATGTCCCAATACTATTCTCTTCATCTCCTCTCCTTTGTGATCATTACGGCCCAGAGTTGTTCCTGACCACATGACCTGACCAGAAAAAACTCCAGACTTTACTGATAAAAATAGTGGATGGGTTTCTACACTATTACGTTCACCGACTACATCCTTTCAGATCAGTGGTCAGGATGGGAAGGAGACAAGAATAGAAAGCTATTCAGGCCTACTGGGGTTCTAGATGACATCCTGTCTGATGAGGTCACCCAGGAAGCAAATCTCCTGAGAGATCGACAGGCGGCAAACAGATGAGCCCACAGGCCGAGGGTCACAGATCATTAAAAGCGATCTATCAAGGCTTTCAGGATTACTAATTCCCCCCAATCAAATGTTTCCGTGTAAATATGTCAAAACCGAATGAAATTAGCACTGTGGTTTATTGACTGTGATAGAATCTGAAAAGCACCACTGAACATAATTACATACTTGTCAGAGCCATAAAAATTAGCTTTATTTTCAATGGAATGGTTTTGTACATCTTCATTTTCGGTTCGATGTCTTCCAGATGGGGCCCGCTTTCTGCACTTGAGCAGTTTTTATGCAGATCTGGGGAGATTTTTTCTCTTCCCTTGCTTTTTCCCCTCCACTCCCCTATTCCCCTGCATCTAGCTGCTCGATGGCAGGCGGAAAGGGGGAGGAAGGAGGGAAAGCTGAGGGCACATTAGCTCTGTCAGGCGGGAGAGGTTTTACTGAACCAATGATAACAGTAGCCCCATAGTGATCCTAAAGAACTGGAAACTCAAACCTTAGTAGTCTGAGAGAAGTAAAGGGTAGGAGCGGGTAAAGTGACTGTCCTAAAATGGACAGAGGGCCTTGTTGTCACCTACTGTCGTGGCTACTGTGAGTATTTGCAAACGTATACAAAATCGATCTCTCAGACATGCACACATACAGTACCTTCATACACATACAGCAAAGGAAAGGCTATAGTAGGGCATACAACGTGGTGAAGCACTTCAACATTCTGTGTGTTACTGTATGCGTGAAGTGATACTGCATGATCTATATTACTGTGTAATCTATGCAGCTTGGTGTCTAATAGATGAATGTTATTATGCACACAATGTAACAGTGTAAAGCGTCTATTTAATATAGTTGCGTGTTTTAGTGGTCTATTTATTTGAGCATTGCGGTACAATATGAAGGAATGGTATTGTAATTAGGTCTGCAATAGCTGGTTGTAAGTTTCTAGCTGGTGTCTTTTTACTCATTGTCACTTTCTGCCGCACGCGCTTACTGCTGCCTCGCTGAAGCGTGCGTGGTGTGTCATCCAGCTGCGCTAACAGTTTTACCGCCATCATTTATTTACATTTAAATTATTATTTGTTGCCATTGTCCTGTACCCCATTGTCATATCACTTATCATCTCAGTCGCACATCTTGATGTTCACTCATATCACGTTTAGATCAAGATGATAATGCATCCCTCCGGTCTCACTGAATTATTAAGAAAACAACTTGAACTAGAAGAGAACTGATTTATATTTAAAACAGACACCTATGCTTAATGGCAGCCTCCACTTATTCCACTGGGAAAGTCGACCTGATACGCAGAGACCGTCTCTCTCACTCTACAAGCGCGCACATACTCACTCATGCAGTCACATTGTCTGGCACTCTCTCTTTCCCACATTCAAACACTAACAGAAATACACCAAAACTATTTTTTGATGTAAAAATATACTCTATCCACTGATTGTACTAAGAAAATTGCACACCAAAAATCTGTCTGAAATGCTCTACCCACTTTTGTTATACGCCAATAAACATTTTAAGTGCAGATGTTTTCGTTCACGAGAGTCACTCGTTCCAGGTTGTTTGTGTGAACCAGGGTCTCTTAAACCTACTTGACTCACTCCTGCTATTTTCTGTTTTAGTACCCTCCAGTGCATTGCAATACCTTCATTAAAACCGCTGAAGTTACTGCACTTAATGAAGCATTGCCACTGAACAAAACATCGCCATTGTCAGGGTCAACTTTCAGATTTAGCAAATCGTCTCCATTCTTTACAGAATTGTGCCCTTGGGCCGTTTGGGGCTTAAAGGCATTTTTTCTTCACTTAAAATTATGCTCTGAGTTTAATGATACTGTATATGTCATTTACATTGTGCAGTTGTAAAACTAGTATTTAAAAAAAAAAAATTTGATAAGGGTTGGGTAAATATAGTTCACAGGTCCATCATGATATTTGATTGTCTTTTCATTGTTTAAACAAATTTGTGCAAAACATAATTTAGATATGTTAGTTAGCTTTTTAGTTCATTTAGAGAGAGACTGATTGGAATAAAAGTTTTTGGGCAACCACTTTACACTTAAAAATGCTTGTGCGGTGTCTCTCTGTCCAATCCTTCAGAGAGAGTCCACTATCAGTTGCTGAGCTTTGAGAACATTGCTCGGAAGTACTATCACAAAATAATCACTTACTGGACAGATGCATATTGTCCCGACACCCTACAGGTGGCAAGAGAAATGGCATGGGAGGGCGGCTCCGTCAAACAGATGTTGTAAAAACGAGGCAAACACACAACCTTTGCCCTCTGCTTGATGCGAGGTAGAGGCCCAGGATGCCATGCTCTGCGTAGAATAATTCCAGACATCGCCCATCACCCCTCCCCCCCAACTCCTCCCGGTTTGCATGGTAATGTTGCAAGAGGGCGTCGCTGAACATGCCTCTTTCCATTCGAAAGCAGTTACACAAACCCCTATCCCTCATTTACGCCATGCTGCTACAAGATCCATACGCATCGATCTAACTGGCTCCAAGTCGTCAAATTTATTATTTTGGGAGGAAAAGCTGACAATAAATTACATATTAGTTGTGCTTTTCATCTGCTAACTCGATTGAGCTAGTGCTTCGTTCTCGGGGTGGTGGGCGGTTGCCCAGGTGCTGTCAATGCCCTTGTCAGGGAGGCCGAAGGGACACAGGGCCTCACACGGCGCCACCCATGCGGCCCACGGGACTTCACACACTGTAATCAGAGGAGAAAGGGCTTTACAAGTACAAGAGCCTGATATTTGGTTTGAATTATGTCTGTGTCAAAATTATTTTTAAAAGATGGCCGGCCTCCATTGTCCTCTCCTCCTCGACACGGCTACATTGAGCTGACGCGAACAAAAGCAAATCCATTATTTTCTCCTTCTCTTTTATGTTTGAGGTCATTTTTTTACACAGGACGGCAATGTTTTTCAAGTTATGGGCCCTTTTTTCCTTTTTATAATCATCGTAATGGTCTTTTTTCTCAAGATACACCCCCTTCCTTTCCCGAAGGAGACCACATACAACCATAATTGCCTCCCTCATTAATTATGTTTTCACAGAAAGGAATGGAAGGCAATTAATTGTATCACTTAATTTTGTCACCGAACTCTGCTGTTCTTGATGCGTCATCCACCATTCTGGGGCAATTTTTTTTGCTAAATTAATTGACAAAGCGCAAACATTTATCAACATATCACTGGATTAGATGACAAATTGGAGCAATGAGGAAATCAATTGTGTCCCTGTCGCCGGGGCCTTATTCCCACCACTGGCACTGTTTTGGACAGCCCACTGTGAGACTGACTTCTCTGGCAAGCCATGATTCATGTTTTTGTTTGGGACAGGGACATAAATCAGAATGAGTTTCAAATTACCCCAGATGGTTCACACACCACACCTTACCCATGTTTCAACAGAAAACAGAGCGGAGAAATCAATAGCTCGGGAATAAGAGGCCAAATACTGAATAGTTCTACATTAAAAAAGGACAGTAGATAACAAGTGTTAGTGCAGTGTGTGGAATTCGCCTGTTACATCGCAAGATACCAAATGGCAGGCAGAAAAACATGGCATTGAAATGTAAGTGAAAGAAAAAGAAGAAAGAAAGAAAGAAAGAAAGAAAGAAAGAAACAGGGGTTGAAGGAAAGAAAATACCAGTAACATACAGTATATTACAAAATTAGAGCAAATTAAGAAAGAAAAAAAGAAAACGAATATAGCTCTCCTTCTCATTACCCACAGTGAGAGCAGGAGCAGCGTGCTTCTATTACAGTGTTAATGCTTCTGAAACTCTGGCTGTCAACTCCTTCACTGGAAACTGTAATAGCAGCTAATCACACTGTGCTCAGCCCGGGAGAAACCATTGGGGCTATTAGATGGGGTGGGGTGGGGTGGGGGAGGGGGTATAAAAGTATAGTTATGAGACAGCCATAGGTCATGAAAACAGGGGGAAATGGGAGAGAAACCACTGCTATTTATCCTTTTAACACACTCTTTGTTTTTGATAACTGGCACTCTTATTATTTTAAGGACAAACTTGATAGGCGTCTCCCCCTCTACTTTTGAAATCAATTATTCGCCCTGTGGAGAGACAATGTAAATCAATCTGTATCATTACTATATTACAAGCTCTATATTTTGTCTTCCTACACTCAGGTTGTTATGAATTGTGGAAGCTCCTCTCACAGGATAAAAACCTGAGACCAGTGAGGTAAACCAAGACTCAGCTCACTATTCCATTAAAAGCTCAGTCAAACATAATTGCTGTTTGGATTGAAAACCTGTATGCACAGGGGGGTCCCTGGACCTGGTTTGCCAGTGTCTGGTTTGTATCATTTCTATTGATAATTTAAGTACCGTTCAAAGCATATGAAAATAATTTGACTTTCATTCAAGAGGATAAATTCATCCTGCCCTGTGCTTTCAATGAGCTCATAACGTTTAAATAGATAACACACATGACTAATATTTCAAGGGTGTCAGCCCATTTGTCCGGTGTAATTACAATAATGCTGCAAGTGTTTCCAGCCTGTGTCGACCATTTGTTTCTTAAAGCCGACGTCACATTTCAGATTGAGGAGTCTATAGCTGAGGGCCTCTGCTTTGGAAAATGGTTATTCTTTACTGTTCATAACTGATGTGGGAAAAATGTTCCATACCATGATGCTGACCTACAGTGCCTTGCGAAAGTATTCGGCCCCCTTGAACTTTGCGACCTTTTGCCACATTTCAGGCTTCAAACATAAAGATATAAAACTGTATTTTTTTGTGAAGAATCAACAACAAGTGGGACACAATCATGAAGTGGAACAACATTTATTGGATATTTCAAACTTTTTTAACAAATCAAAAACTGAAATATTGGGCGTGCAAAATTATTCAGCCCCTTTACTTTCAGTGCAGCAAACTCTCTCCAGAAGTTCAGTGAGGATCTCTGAATGATCCAATGTTGACCTAAATGACTAATGATGATAAATACAATCCACCTGTGTGTAATCAAGTCTCCGTATAAATGCACCTGCACTGTGATAGTCTCAGAGGTCCGTCAAAAGCGCAGAGAGCATCATGAAGAACAAGGAATACACCAGGCAGGTCCGAGATACTGTTGTGAAGAAGTTTGAACTTTTTGGCAACAATGCAAAATGTTATGTTTGGCGTAAAAGCAACACAGCTCATCACCCTGAACACACCATCCCCACTGTCAAACATGGTGGTGGCAGCATCATTGTTTGGGCCTGCTTTTCTTCAGCAGGGACAGGGAAGATGGTTAAAATTGATGGGAAGATGGATGGAGCCAAATACAGGACCATTCTGGAAGAAAACCTGATGGAGTCTGCAAAAGACCTGAGACTGGGACGGAGATTTGTCTTCCAACAAGACAATGATCCAAACATAAAGCAAAATCTACAATGGAATGGTTAAAAAATTAACATATCCAGGTGTTAGAATGGCCAAGTCAAAGTCCAGACCTGAATCCAATCGAGAATCTGTGGAAAGAACTGAAAACTGCTGTTCACAAATGCTCTCCATCCAACCTCACTGAGCTCGAGCTGTTTTGCAAGGAGGAATGGGAAAAAAATGTCAGTCTCTCGATGTGCAAAACTGATAGAGACATACCCCAAGCGACTTACAGCTGTAATCGCAGCAAAAGGTGGCGTTACAAAGTATTAACTTAAGGGGGTTGAATAATTTTGCGCTCCCAATTTTTCAGTTTTTGATTTGTTAAAAAAGTTTGAAATATCCAATAAATGTCGTTCCACTTCATGATTGTATCCCACTTGTTGTTGATTCTCCACGAAAAAATACAGTTTTATATCTTTATGTTTGAATCCTGAAATGTGGCAAAAGGTCAAAAAATTCAAGGGGGCCGAATACTTTCGCAAGGCACTGTAAGTCATTATACAAGCTGAATAGCTAAACTGTCCCTGTGTCAGTCTGTATGTCAATGATGCGTCTTAAAATATTTTAGGCCTTGTTCGTCAGCATTGTGGCAAAAGCATAACTGACCACTCAAAAAGCCGGAATTCTACTCATAGCACAACTACAGCCACCTCAACTAAAAGACAGGAATATCTGTGTTTCGGTGGCATATGTGTATGTGAGAATGTGAGTGTGTGTCCGTCTGACTGTATTCCCAGCAGTGAAGGGTACAGAAAAAGTGGTGAATGACAAGGTGGTCCAAAGTCCCCAATGTACAGTACCGCAGGTCCCCCACTCACGACCTGACTATGTTCGTAATGCATACCAGAGGGAATGACAACATAATAATAACACAGAGTCTGCAACCTACTGCTCCAACCTCTTGAGAGGGCACATACTTTAACCTCTGTGAAGGAGAGTGCACGGTAGGTGAGAGGGGGGGGGGGTACATAGAAGGGAGCCAAGGAGAGCGAGCAGCAAATTGCTTGGGCGCCAGGATTGTCATGTCTGTATAAACACGCATTGATTTTTCTGTCCAGCACCAGCACCTCAGCCATTTATTCTCAGCTTTGTGGTCTGGCCCAAAGGGGTTGAGAAATTCTGTTACAGTCCAGCCTGGGCCCCTGAGGCCTATGTGAGAATATATTTCACCTGTAAGAGAGGAGAGAGGCCAGGGCCACTTAACAGGGGCAGGGATATAGGGATATAGGGAGAGAAGCAGAGAGAGAAATAAAAAGAGGAGGAGCTAGGGAGAGAGAGTGACAAAAATAGAGAGACCTAGGGAGAGAGAGTGACAAAGAGAGAGACCTAGGGAGAGAGAGTGACAAAGAGAGAGACCTAGTGAGAAAGAGAGAAGGACAGAGAGATACTAAATGAAAAGCTCGCCATGTTTTTTCAACTGCAAGACTGTTCACTGCGGTCTGCGCTCCGAGTCCAATGTTGAGGTCACTCATCTGGGCTCCTAATTGCCTGCACTCCCCTGTCAGCTCTGAAGCTAGGGGTATAGCGACAATGACAATAACAGAGTCAAAACATCCTGTGAACTGTGGCTAACAGATAACTTGGACGTGTCCTTTAACTTGTTTAAATTCTGATTACTACAAAGTACATGGGACTCCTGGTAAGTTTGTCAACGTCTACACCATTTCAAAGACTTAAAAAATTATATTAACTAAATATTTGGTTCACAAATATCTTTGGAGAACTACAGTTGAAGTCGGAAGTTTACAAACACCTTAGCCAAATACGTTTTAAACTCCGTTTTTCATTTAATCCTAGTAAAGTTTCCTCGTTTTAGGTCAGTTGGGATCACCACTTTATTTTAAGAATGTGAAATGTCAGAATAATAGAGGAGAGAATTATTTATTTCAGCTTTTATTTCTTTCATCACATTCCCAGTGGGTCAGAAGTTTACACACACTCAATTTGTATTTGGTAGCATTGCCTTTAAATTGTTTACTTGGGTCAAGCGTTTCGGGTAGCCTTCCACAAGCTTCCCATAATAACTTGGGTGAATTTTGGCCCATTCCTCCTGACAGAGCTGGTGTAACTGAGTCAGGTTTGTAGGCCTCCTTGCTAGCACACACTTTTTCAGTTCTGCAAACAAAGTTTCTATAGGATTGAGGTCAGGGCTTTGTGATGGCCACTCCAATACCTTGACTTTGTCGTCCTTAAGCTGTTTTGCCACAACTTTGGAAGTATGCTTTGGGTCATTGTCCATTTGGAAGACCCATTTGCGACCAAGCTTTAACTTCCTGACTGATGTCTTGAGATGTTGCTTCAAAATATCCACATCATTTTCCATCACCATTGTGAAGTGCATCAGTCCCTCCTGCAGCAAAGCACCCCCACAACATGATGCTGCCACCCCCGTGCATCACGGTTGGGATGGTGTTCTTCAGCTTGCAAGCCTCCCCTTTTTTCCTCCAAACATAACGATGGACATTATGGCCAAACAGTTCTATTTTTGTTTCATCAGACCAGAGGACATTTCTCCAAAAAGTCCCCATGTGCAGTTGAAAACAGTAGCCTGGCTATTTTTATGGCGGTTTTGGAGCAGTGGCTTCTTCCTTACTGAGCGGCCTTTCAGGTTATGTCAATATAGGACTCGTTTTACTGTGGATATACAGTGCCTTGCGAAAGTATTCGGCCCCCTTGAACTTTGCGACCTTTTGCCACATTTCAGGCTTCAAACATAAAGATATAAAACTGTATTTTTTTGTGGAGAATCAACAACAAGTGGGACACAATCATGAAGTGGAACGACATTTATTGGATATTTCAAACTTTTTTAACAAATCAAAAACTGAAAAATTGTGCGCGCAAAATTATTCAGCCCCCTTAAGTTAATACTTTGTAGCACCACCTTTTGCTGCGATTACAGCTGTAAGTCGCTTGGGGTATGTCTCTATAAGTTTTGCACATCGAGAGACTGAAATTTTTTCCCATTCCTCCTTGCAAAACAGCTCGAGCTCAGTGAGGTTGGATGGAGAGCATTTGTGAACAGCACTTTTCAGTTCTTTCCACAGATTCTCGATTGGATTCAGGTCTGGACTTTGACTTGGCCATTCTAAGACCTGGATATGTTTATTTTTGAACCATTCCATTGTAGATTTTGCTTTATGTTTTGGATCATTATCTTGTTGGAAGACAAATCTCCGTCCCAGTCTCAGGTCTTTTGCAGACTCCATCAGGTTTTCTTCCAGAATGGTCCTGTATTTGGCTCCATCCATCTTCCCATCAATTTTAACCATCTTCCCTGTCCCTGCTGAAGAAAAGCAGGCCCAAACCATGATGCTGCCACCACCATGTTTAACAGTGGGGATGGTGTGTTCAGGGTGATGAGCTGTGTTGCTTTTACGCCAAACATAACGTTTTGCATTGTTGCCAAAAAGTTCAATTTTGGTTTCATCTGACCAGAGCACCTTCTTCCACATGTTTGGTGTGTCTCCCAGGTGGCTTGTGGCAAACTTTAAACAACACTTTTTATGGATATCTTTAAGAAATGGCTTTCTTCTTGCCACTCTTCCATAAAGGCCAGATTTGTGCAATATACGACTGATTGTTGTCCTATGGACAGAGTCTCCCACCTCAGCTGTAGATCTCTGCAGTTCATCCAGAGTGATCATGGGCCTCTTGGCTGCATCTCTGATCAGTCTTCTCATTGTATGAGCTGAAAGTTTAGAGGGACGGCCAGGTCTTGGTAGATTTGCAGTGGTCTGATACTCCTTCCATTTCAATATTATCGCTTGCACAGTGCTCCTTGGGATGTTTAAAGCTTGGGAAATCTTTTTGTATCCAAATCCGGCTTTAAACTTCTTCACAACAGTATCTCGGACCTGCCCGGTGTGTTCCTTATTCTTCATGATGCTCTCTGCGCTTTTAACGGACCTCTGAGACTATCACAGTGCAGGTGCATTTATACGGAGACTTGATTACACACAGGTGGATTGTATTTATCATCATTAGTCATTTAGGTCAACATTGGATCATTCAGAGATCCTCACTGAACTTCTGGAGAGAGTTTGCTGCACTGAAAGTAAAGGGGCTGAATAATTCTGCACGCCCAATTTTTCAGTTTTTGATTTGTTAAAATAGTTTTATATCATTATGTTTGAAGCCTGAAATGTGGCAAAAGGTCACAAAGTTCAAGGGGGCTGAATACTTTCGCAAGGCACTGTATATCCATCACTCCAGTATCCCTGCACATTGTACATATGGTATTGGAACTGACACTGTATATATATTATGCTTGCTTACTTACGTATTGTGTTCTTCATATTTCTTCCTATTTTTAAAGTAATACATTGTTATTGATTATTGCATTGAAGGGTTTTGAGTTTGCAAGAAAGGCATTTCACTGTACTTGTGGATTTGACATTAAAAACATGAAACTTGAAACTATTAGTCCACTTCAAGAAAACAGACTCAGCGATGCTTTTTCAATCTTATTTTCAGTTAAACTACCATGTCACTGCATGCATATTTATTATCAATACTTTAAGAAACCCTGCGATACATACAGCTCTACAAAGGCAATATAATATTATAATGAGGAACAGTGTCTTCAGAAAGTATTCATACCGCTTGACTTATTTCACTTTTTGTTGTGTTACAGCCTGAATTTAAAATTAATTTAAAAAATAATAGTTCTCACCCATCTACACACAGTATCCCATAATTCAAAGTGGAAACATGTTTTTAGAGATATTTGCAAATGTAATACAATAGAGAAATATCTTATTTACATACACTACCGTTAAACGTTTGGGGTCACTTAGAAAGGTCCTTGTTTTTTAAATAAAATTATTGAAAATTGTCCATTAAAAAAACATCAAATTGATCAGAAATACAGTGTAGACATTGTTAATGTTGTAAATGACTATTGTAGCTGGAAACAGCAAGAAATGTTATGGAATATCTACATAGGCGTACAGAGGCCCATTATCAGCAACCATCACTCCAATGGCACGTTGTGTTAGCTAATCCAAGTTAATCATTTTAAAAGGCTAATTGACCACTATTAAAACTTTTTGCAAATATGTTAGCACAGCTGAACATTTTTGTTCTGCTTTAAAAAGCAATGAAACAGGCCTTCTTTAGACTAGTTGAGTTTCTGGAGCATCAGCATTTGGCGGTTCGATTACAGGCTCAAAATGGCCAGAAACAAAGACCTTTCTTCTGAAAGTCATCAGTCTATTCTTGTTCTGAGAAATGAAGGCTATTCCATGCGAGAAATTGCAAAGAAACTGAAGATCTCGTGCAATGCTGTGTACTTCTCCCTTCACACAACAAACTGGCTCTAACCAGAATAGAAAGAGTGGGAGGCCCATGTGCACAACTGAGCAAGAGGACAAGTACATTAGAGTGTCTAGTTTGAGAAACAGGTGCCTCTCAGTTCCTCAACAGGCAGCTTCATTAAATAGTGCCCGCAAAACACCAGTCTCAACCTCAACAGTGAAGAGGCGACTCCGGGATGCTGGCCTTCTAGGCAGTTGCAAAGAAAATGTAACGGTTCTCTTGAGGTGAAGGAGAGGCAGACCAAAACGCAGCATGGTGGTTATTCATGGTTCTTTAATATAGACACCTATACATGAATAAACTAACAAAACAAGAAATGTGAAAAAAACAAAACAGCCCTATCTGGTGCAAACACAGAGACAGGAACAATCACCCACAAAAACCCAACACCAAACAGGCTACCTAAATATGGTTCCCAATCAGAGACAATGACTAACACCTGCTACTGATTGAGAACCATATCAGGCCAAACATAGAAATAGACAAACTAGACATGTAACATACAATGCCCACTCAGATCACACCCTGACCAAACAAAACATAGAAACATACAAAGCAAACTATGGTCAGGGTGTGACAGAAAAAGCCATATCTCAGACTGGCCAATAAAAATAGAAGATTAAGTTGGGCCAAAGAACACAGACACTGGACAGAGGAGATTAGAAGAAAAAAAGTGTTATGGACAGACAAATCTAAGTTTGAGGTGTTCGAATCACAAAGAAGAACATTCGTGAGACGCAGAAAAAATGAAAAGATGCTGGAGGAGTGCTTGACGCCATCTGTCAAGCATGGTGAAGCCAATGTGATGTTCTGGGGGTGCTTTGGTGGTGGTAAAGTGGGAGATTTTTACAGGGTAACAGGGATCTTGAAGAAGGAAGGACATCACTCCATTTTGCAACACCATGACATACCCTGTGGATGGCACTTAAGGGAGAATTAATCTCCCAGTGCCTGGTGGAAAGCAGACTGAACCACGTTTTCCTCTCGGATTTTGCCTGTGTTTAGCTCCAATCCGTTTCTTTATAACCCTGAAAAACTCCTCAGTCCTTAATGATTACAAGCATACCAATAACATGATGCAGCCACCGCTATGCTTGAAAATATGGAGAGTGGTACTCAGTAATATGTTGCATTTGATTTGCCCCAAACATAACACTTTGTATTCAGGACAAAAAGTGAATTGCTTTGCCACATTTTTTTGCAGAATTAATTTAGAGCCTTGTTGCAAACTGGATGCATGTTTTGGATTTTTTTCTTTGCAGAATTCCTTCTTTTCACTCTGTAAATTAGGGTACTATTGTGGAGTAAATACAATGTTGTTGCTCCATCCTCAGTTTTCTCCTATCATAGCCATTAAACTCTGTAACTGTTTTAAAGTCAGCTTTGGCCTCATGGTGAAATCACTGAGCGGTTTACTTTCTCTCCGGCAACTGAGTTAGGAACGATGCTTGTATATTTGTAGTGACTGGGTGTTTTGCCAGGCATTGGAAAACCTCCCAGGTTTTTGTGGTTGAATTTGTGTTTGAAATTCAGTGCTTGACTGAGGGACCTTACAGATACAGTAATTGAACGTGTGGGGTACAGAGATGAGCGGTTTCCTTCCTCTCCGGCAACTGAGTTAGGAAGGATGTTGTATCTTTGTTGTGACTAGGTGTATTGATACACCATCCAATGGGTACTTAATAACTTCACCTTACTCAAAAGGATATTCAATTTCTGATTTTGTTTGTACCCATCTACCAAAAGGTGCCCTTCTTTGTGAGGCATTGTAAAACCTCCCTGGTCTTTGCAGTTGAATCTATGTTTGAAATTCACTGTTCGACCGAGGGACCTTAATAATTGTATGAGTAGGGTACAGAGATGAGGTAGGCATTAAAAATAATTGTAAACACTATTATTGCACACAGAGTGAGTACATGGAATTTACTTGCGACTTGCACATTTGTACTGCTGATCTTATTTAGGCTTGTCATAACAAAGTGGTG
Source organism: Oncorhynchus clarkii lewisi (assembly GCF_045791955.1). Classification (NCBI taxonomy): domain Eukaryota; kingdom Metazoa; phylum Chordata; class Actinopteri; order Salmoniformes; family Salmonidae; genus Oncorhynchus; species Oncorhynchus clarkii. The sequence continues at coordinate 29,060,764 of NC_092178.1, read as the reverse complement.
GAATACTTATTGACAAGACATTTCTTCTTTTACATTTTTAATGAATTAAATAAATAAATGAGAAGTGCCCATCCAACTTTGACATTATGGGGTATTGTGTGTTAGCCAGCAACCATCAATTTTAAATTCAGACTGTAAGAAAACAAAATGTGGAAAAAGTCAAGGGGTGAGAGTACTTTCTGAAAGCACTATATATTATCTGATTCATTTGGTATTTAGATTCCTGACAGAAGAACAAGCTAGTCAGTTAGAATATACACTATACAGTATATACAAAAGTTTTTGGATTCGGCTATTCAGCCACACCTGTTGCTGACAGGTGTATAAAATTCAGCACACAGCGATGTGGCTCCCGAGTGGCGCAGTGGTCTAAGGCAGTCCATCTCTGTGCTAGAGCTGTCACTACAGACCCTGGTTTGATTCCAGGCTGTATCACAACCGGCTGTGATTGGAAGTCCCAATAAAAACAAAATAAAAAAATGTATTCTCCATAGACAAACATTGTCAGTAGAATGGCCTTACTGAAGAGCTCAGTGACCAACAAGTCAGTTCGTCAAATTTCTGTACTGCTAGATCTGCCCCAGTCAACTGTAAGTGGTGTTAGTGTGAAGTGGAAACATCTAGGAGTGTTACAGATACAGGTATCCTGTGTGTGTGTGTGTGTGTGTATGTATCCTGTGTTCTTTTCTCTCCTTCTCCCCTCACAGGTGAAAATCATCACTCCCCAATCAGTCACCAATCTATCATCAATCAGAAGACACACCTCCTCCTGTTTCCTACCCAATTTCCCTTAGTTTAAAAACCCTATCAGTTGTTTGCTCTAGAGCTCAATCTCTCTGTAAATGCCATGTCTGTAGGTCTCTGTGTTTCACTCTCTCTTTGTGTATTGACCTCTCTTTTGTTTGAGCACCCCCATAGCACTTTGTCCTCACCTGTGAGTATTGTTTTTTGGTTATGGTGTTTGTTTGTTTGCAGGTGGGAAAAGGGGGAAACAAGACAAGTCGCCCATGGGCATACACTACCTGTTGGTAAACTTTGTTAAAGACACTAGTTAGAACTGGGCGGACCACCCACTGTATTTTTGGATAGTTAGTTAGCTGTTGTTAAAGTAGGCTAGTCTAGCTTAGGGGTGTTTTTGGATGCTTATTGTTTCTTTCCTTGGGTCCAGCTCAGCCCCTTTTCCTGCTCCCCCCCATTACCGTGTGTTTACAAATAAACCCGGTGTTTGACGGTAGATTTCAGTTGTCGTAGTTATTTCGTTCTCACTTTTACTTTGTCACTATTAGAATTTGCATGAGTTATGTTACGGGTCTCAATACCATCCTCCCCCTAGACTGTCGGGCCAAAAGGGATTCGTAACAAGGAGCAACAACAGCTCAGCCGCAAAGTGGTAGGCCACACAAGCTCACAGAACGGAACCACCGAGTGCTGAAGCGCCCGTAAAAATCATCTATCCTTGGTTGCAACATTCAATACCGAGTTCCAAACTGCCTCTGGAAGCAATGTCAGCACAATAACTGTTAGTTGGGAGCTTCATGAAATGGGTTTCCATGGATGAGCAGCCACACACAAGCCTAAGCTCACCATACGCAATGCCAAGCGTCGGTTGTAGGGGTGTAAAGCTCACCGCCATTGGACTCTGGAGCAGTGGAAACGCGTTCTATGGACTAATGAATCACACTTCACCATCTGGCATTCCAATGGACAAATCTGGGTTTGGCGGATGCCAGGAGAACACTACCTGCCCGACTGCATAGGGCCAATTGTGAAGTTTGGTGGTGGAGAAATAATGGTCTGGGCTGTTTTTCATGTTTCTTGCTAGGCCCCTTAGTTCCAGTGAAGGGAAATCTTAACGCTACATCATACAATGACATTCTAGACAGTTCTGTGCTTCCAATTTTGCGGCAACAATTTGGGGAAGGCCCTTTCCTGTTTCAGCATGACAATGCCCCCTGCACAGTCCCCATCGAACACCTTTGGGATGAATTGGAACGAAGACTGTGAACCTGACCTCACTATTGATTTTGTGGCTGAATGGAAGCAAGTCCCCACAGTGAAAAGCCTTCCCAGAGGAGTGGAAAATGTTATAGCAGCAAAGAGGATACCAATTCACATTAATACCCATGATTTTGGAATGATATCTTCAACGACCAGGTGTCCACATACCTTTGGTAATGTAGTGTATCATGAAATACCACAAATTTCAGATTTGCGGACAGTCATAGTTTGCAGTTTTTTACGTAGTTACTGCACTTTGCCTTTGTAGGGCAGCATATTGTACACTTCACTGAGCCAACCATTACAAATGACACCAACGTGTTAGAACACAGTGCAGCACCATTAAAACAAGTTAATCAATCGGACATCAGCGAAAGGAGAAAGCTACAACAAAATCAATCCTCCCCTGTCAATAGCACCTTAACAAGCTTAAGGCCCTAAGTGAAATATACTGCAGAATTAGAAGCAGATGTGCACCAAAGGCCAATGGAATTGCCTTACTGGTTGAAGGCCTATGAAAGAATATCCCTGCGATGGAGCATTAGCGAAAAAGGTGGAAGGAAAAGAGAAGCAATTTAAACCGACGCAGGGCCATCAGAGTAGGAGAGGTTGGTAGACTGAAGGAAGAGATGGGAAAGAGAAAAGAAGGTTGGTGAGAGAGGGAGTGAAGAGGGTGAATGGAAGAGGAAAATATTAGATGAGAGAGAAGGTGGTGGTGGAGAGAAGAGATGAAACAGAGAGAGGTGGGAAAGAAAAAGTTGGGAGATAGAAAGAGGGAAGCAGGGGGAGATGTAAAATGATTCAGGACCTGAGAGAGAAAGAGCTAAGAACAGGGAGGGAAAAATAAGTGATGTACATGCCCCCCCCCATACTGTTACTTACACACCAGATTAATCTGGGCTGGAACTAAAGCCTGCATGCCTTAAATCTGTCCCAGAGACCTAAAATGGCCTAAAATACCATACGTAGGCTCAAAGATAAGACAAAACCACATGCCTACAGCACATACCTAGGTGGTAAACAATGTTCCCTCTAAGCTGCACACAAGCACAGGCGTGCAGTAGCCCAGAGACTGCCACACAGATCCAGCCACACAGATCCCAGGACTGTTGAGCAGAATGCAGAAGGAATATCAGCCCACAGGAGAGAAGCATGAGATTGAACTTCACTTAACTTTCTAGAGTTTACTTTCTAGTTAACTTCTTATGGCTGGGGGCAGTATTGAGTAGCTTAGATGAAAAAGGTGCCCAGAGATGCCTGGAGTAAACTGCCTGCTACTCAGTCCCAGAAGCTAAGATATGCATATTATTAGTATATTTGGATAGAAAATACTCTGAAGTTTCTAAAACTGTTTGAATGATGTCTGTGAGTATAACATAACTCATATGGCAGGGTAAAAACATGAGAAAAATCCAACCAGGAAGTGGGAAATCTGAGGTTTGTAGTTTTTCAACTCTTGGCCTATCGAACACAGTGTCTATGGGGTCAAATTGGGCTTCCACTAGATGTCTATGGGCTTCCACTAGATGTCAACCGTCTTTAGAACCTTGTTTGATGCTTCTACTGTGAAGTGGGGGCGAATGAGAGGGGAATGAGTCAGAGGTCTGGCGAGAGCCACGAGCTCAGTCTCGCGAGCCCATGTGAGAGCGAGCTCTGTTCCATTGCATTTCTACAGACAAAGGATTTCTCCGGTTGGAACATTATTGAAGATTTATGTTAAAAACATCCTAAAGGTTGATTCTATACTTCGTTTGACATGTTTCTATGACCTGTAAAATAACTTTTTGGACTCTGCATCTGTACTTTCCGCTGGACTTGCACGCATGTCGTGAGTTTGGATTTGTTTACCAAACTCGCTAACAAAAGGACGTATTTGGACGTAAATGATGAACTTTTCGAACAAATCAAACATTTATTGTGGAACTGGGATTCTTGGGAGTGCATTCTGATGATGATCATCAAAGGTAAGTGAATATTTACAATGCTATTTCTGACTTCTGTTGACTACACAACATGGAGGATATCTGTTTGGCTAGTTTTGGTCTCTGAGCGCTGTACTCAGATTATTGCATAGTTTGTTTTTTCGGTAAAGCTTTTTTGAAATCTGACACAGCGGTTGCATTAAGGAGAAGTTTATCTAAAGTTCCATGTATAACAGTTGAATTTTCAGCAACATTTATGATGAGTATTTCTGTAAATTGATGTGGCTCTCTGCAAAATCACTGGATGTTTTTGGAACTACTGAAAACGCGCCAATGTATACTGTGATTTTTTTATATGAACTTTATCGAATAAAACATACATGAAGTCTTATGAGTGTCATCTGATGAAGATCATCAAAAGTTAGTGATTAATTTATCTCTATTTCTGCTTTTTGTGACTCCTCTCTTTGGCTGGAAAAAATGCCTGTGTTTTTCTGTGAATAGGCACTCATCTAACATAATTGTTTGTGGTGCTTTCCCCGTAAAGCCTATTTGAAATTGGACACTATGGTGAGATTAGCAAGAATCGTATCTTTAAAATGGTGTAAAGTACTTGTATGTTTGAGGAATTTTAATTATGACATTTCTGTTGTTTGAATTTGGCGCCCTGCACTTTCACTGGCTGTTGTCATATCAATCCCGTTAGCGGGATCTCAGCCATACACTATCAACATTTCCCTTTACTGTGGCAATTGTGATCGAATCAATGCAATATTAGCCACTTTCAATGCAGCATACCGAAACAAAACAAACTATGCAAGAGATTTTGTTGAAGGTAGATCATATAGGAGTAGGATTCTACTGTGCATGACCCGTACTTTACACAGACCGGTGTGGCATAGCCAGTCAGAGCTGCAGTAGGCCTATATGTAAATAGGTCATTACCATATGGATCTGTGCCATTTACTTTTAAAGGGACTGTGTTTACAGCCGTGGTCGTGAGTAGATGCACTTGTTTTGAAATCAAAGCACATTTTGTTAATATCCCTTGCTATATAGTGAGTTATTAGCCCAGTTACAGATCATTTGTAGTCAGCAATAGGGGATTGATTACTTCCTAGAAGAGCACAAAATGTGTACATTTCTAGACATCTTTGAAAAGCGATTCAGGTAAGAGCTTTTTTTGTCAAAACATTGTTGTGTTTTGAGACTTGAATAAGCTAAGTAGCCAATAGGCAGATGGTAGCATAATTTGTTTGATTCTCTGTAATAATTCATTTTATTTTGTAAAGTGGTTTCTTGCATCAAACAACACAACAACATTTTTAATCACCTCCTTGTCTGAAGGTCTTGTAGATGAACAGGTTAATGTCAAGCCCTGCATGTTGTTTTTTTCAAAAGTCTCATGGAATGTAGGTCTACATTGAATACCACACATTGGCTGCAACTGTAGGCTGAATGAAAGAACAGCTATTTCCATGTTAAAAGGTTCGGACCCTTTTTTTCCATTTTCGCCCTAAAATGACACACCCAAATCTAACTGCCTGTGGCTCAGGACCTGAAGCACGGATATGCATATTCTTAATAACATTTGAAAGAAATTACTTTGAAGATTGTGGAAATGTGAAATGAATGTAGGAGAATATAACACATTCGATCTGGTAAAAGATAATACAAACAAAAAAATAATGGTTTTATTTTAATTATGTTTTATTTTATTTGTATCATCTTTGAAATGCATGTGAAAGTCCGTAATATAATATTGCAGTATAGGCGCAATTCAGATCTTGTAATTCAGCAGTGTATGTGCAAAGTTTCAGACTGATCCAGTGAAGTATTGCAATAAGTCAGAAAATTTGCCCAAATGTGCTGAAATGGTAAATTGATACATTTTACATACATAAGTACATAACTATAGAGAACATACAAAAAATACATTGTAATAAAACATTTAAGTTTACACACTCCCAGGAAGGTCATACATGATTGAAAATGAGCTTCCCTCACTGTAATAGCTTCTGTAAATTGGAAAGTGTAATTAGATTAACAATACTGTAAGCTTTCTGCCCATATAAGACATGTCTATGTCCTTGGAAATGATATTGTTACTTACAACGTCATGCTAATCACATTAGCGCACGTTAGCTCAACTGTCCCAGTGGAGGGACACCGATCCCGTAGAGGTTTTAAAATGTTATGGGACGCATTTTCTCCATTGTATTTATTAATGGTAGGCCAGTCTGGTAGGCTCACATTATGATCAAATAGTCATAGTAGTCTACTTGGCCACTGTTAAAACTGTAACGTAAAGCAGGTACAGCCTCAGTTTTCACAGTAAACACGCTCTGGAAGTTGCAAGGAATTTTTACAATATCCAAGTTTGCGCTCAGCAGACCTGAAATTTGCTCAGTGCCAAATTTTTTGGGGTGAAAATTGGTGGTAAACCTCTCTTCCCACATTTCACTTGAAGAGCAAGAGTGACTCTAATAACGGAGGGTACAAGTTAACTCAGAGGGCGCAGCAGCTACCACACCAGCTGAGGAGTTAAATAATGGGCTGAGTTTGAAAAGTACTCATTAACCAAACCGGGTAACAATGGCAAACATACTATGCAATCACATCTCCATACAGGCCTACTGCTCCCCACAACTCCCCTTTCGGAGCAGCTAGTGCATCGTTCAGCCATGTTTGACAGCCATATTACCCCCCCCACCCCCCCCCACCTTCGATATACCACCTGCCTAAATCCTCAAGTATCTACTGAGCATCACTCCTCCGACATGGGGAAATGGAAATGGTGGTGAGGGAAGGGGTGTGACCAGGTTATGAGTTTTAGTGAGGTCCAGAAGGGGGGGTGCGGGAGGGGGATTTGTTTTAGAAATTTGAAGCTAATTTACTGCATTTCTATACAATTAAAAAATCTGCAAAAAACACCCCAGACATTATCACCTTTGGCTGCTTCAGGTTCGTTCACCTCAGTCGATCTACAAACACATGGCCTATTAATGTGTTTGTTATACCCCTGGGAAATATGAGAAATGATTCACAGTGACATGTAGCATCAGCGATGAAATGAAAACGTATGATATTTTTAGAACTTTGTTGTTTTGCATTTTACATTTTAATGTCCGCCTATAGGGAAGGTAGGCCATGTGCAGATGTTCATATTGAAACAAATCATATTTTTTTTGATAAGATTAGTATAGATTCTCTCAGGGGACCCCACATGGGACCCCGACCCCAAGTTTGGGAATCACTGTACACTGTACCTCTCTCTCTGCTAAAAAAGGTTCTGACAGTCCGTCAGGTGGCTAGCTGCTAACATATCTGTAAGTGACTATTTACCAGCTGTGCACTCATTCTCAGAGTGAGTTTTTGTTTGTCTGGGGGATGTCTGAAGACAATTGCCTTTTGTCTGGCATCTCGCAAACACACTGTCAGCAGCGTCTCTTGACTAATTGCCTATTGAGCTGACTGTGAGCTGGGGTAGGCCTTGTTCGTTTCACGTCTCAGGGCCTCGGCCTGTGCCGCGAGAGGGCGGAGTAGCCATTTGAGAGAGCGGTGAATGTGCTACTAAAAAAGCAAATTTGGGAGGCAAATCCGGGGGACGCAGGTGAACATAAAGAACTGTTGATGATTCCTGATTCATAAAGATTATAACTGTCAGATCAAGGATATAAGCGTTCTGAGCTTTGATCAGTTCTAGGAGCATTATATGGATGTTGACCCGTAATTGATTTTCTTTATTGTGTACAAAGTATATACTTTGTTATTATTTTTATATATATATATTTGAAAATAATTAGCGAGGTTGTTGTCCTCATATGTATCCACGGCAATAGGAGTCTTTGTTGACAGGAGATGGAGGTGGGGGCAGATGGTATCTCATTGTAAACACTATAATCAACACGTTGTGTTATTTTGTTTCTCCGGGAGTTAAGCAGATGACTTTTGGTGGAAATGTATAGAAAGCCATGCAATTTTAATGACCTTGGGACTGATTTCCATCAGATTCCCTCAGTCTTCCTGCAGTTTAATACAAAGCACTCCTATCCTCTCCTCCTCAACGATCAATATGTTAGCGCATTGAAATGAGTGTTGGAGTTTTTAATGTGATTTTATGAGATCAGATAGCTCCCTTTGATCCCTCACCGCTACGTGTCTGATCTCTCCCTCTCCGACAGGCCCAAGATGTAGGCATATTACGTCTAGGAACAAGAAAGGAAAGAGGGAATGAGAGGGGGAAAAGAGAGAGGTAGAGAGGATAAACAACATTGTCCTTGTTCAAAAACACAGTTTGTTAACTAGAATTAGAGCGGGATATTTGTTGTTGTTTACATTGTTGTTGTTGGCGGTGCCACTGCTCATACGAAGTGCATGCAGTATCAAGCAAATTAGCAGTTGTAGCCTGCAGTCTTAATTGTGTGTAGGGGGAAACAAATGATTTATGGAAAGGTACATGTAAATGGAGTTGAATTATGTGTTGTTGTTGTTTCATTTGTGTTTCATTGTGGTGAACATGCAGGTATTGCTGATCTCCAATAATTGCCTGTGCTCTGTAGTTGATATGCAAACAAACAGAAGAGCATTATGTTGTGTTTCACTACCATTACAGTACAGCACATACATTACAGTATGTGAACAGGACATTCTAAATACTATACAGTATGTTGAAGAAGGATGCTGGGTGGTGTTCAGTAGAGCACACCAAGGCAAAACACGGAAAACAAAAAGGAGCGTTTCTTATTGGACAAGACCAAGTAGTCCGTTCCTGTTTCAGTCTGTTTTTTTCCATTTGGTGCCTAATGAACATGACCCTGGTGTACATCAAAGGTACTGTATCTTTCTGAGCATTAAATCACAGTGACAATGTGACACTCAGTGGTAAAATAATAATGTCTGTGGCAGAGCTCGTAGTTAAACTCAACCGTCAGGGTACACTTGATTTGCATAGATTTGTATGGGGTCGTCACAAACAGTCCTTGTAGAATACCCACTGATCAGATCGACTCAGCTTCATTAGTCTCTAATCATTGGCTCTGTCCTAACACTCTAAAATAGTGTCCTTTCTCCTGTCTGACAGCTGGTGAGATAAAATACATTTATGATAGAAGGACTTCGTATTGTTTTCCTTACAGAGTCCCTTAAGATGAGTGATTTGGAAGAAAGAAAGAAAGAAAGGTGGAAGAAAGGAAGGTTAGAGAGAAAGGTGGAGGGGAAGAAAGGTTAAAGAGAAAGGTGGAGGGGAAGGAAGGAAAGGAAGAGGTGAAAAAGAGACAGAGGAGTGAAGACATTTTACTCAGACAGGCCCCCGGTGCACACACCTAGACAACCCCTGTATTCAGCCCAGCTAATCAATTTCTGCACCAGACTAAATGAGCTGAATGAAGATGAACCGCTGGCGAGTGCCTAGGCCAGACATATATTAGTGGGGGCTGACAATGCTTTAAAGCTGATAGATTCGGCCGAGCAACAGACACGCAGACAAGCGAAAACAGGAGGAAAGTCAATGCTAACCGGATTAGGCACTGCTTTGTGAAAGATCGTCAAAAACCTGGGATTGGGATAACTGTTTCCTGACAACAAGGCCAATGACATTAGTTCCTAGCTAAGTAGATCTGAACCATGCAGACAATGGGTGTGTTGTAGAGGTCACAGCCATAGACGTCATCGTTATGGTCCTATCTGTATTCATTTCTATGGATGTCATAGTGATGTCATAGGGGAAATATTTAATGTAGAATGCATATCTACAGAGCCCTAGACAGTTTTTTTCTCACTCGTAGCTGATGTAATGATGATTATAGAAACTTACAGTACTAGTCAAACGTTTGGACACACCTACTCATTCAATTGTTTTTCTTTCTTTTTACTATTTTCTACATTCAAAACTATGAAATAACACATATGGAATCATGTAGTATCCAAAAAAGTGTTAATATTTGAGATTCTTCAAAGTAGCCACTCTGCCTTGATGACAGCTTTGCGCACTCTTGGCATTCTCTAAATCAGTTTCACCTGGAATGCTTTTCCAACAGTCTTGAAGAGGTTCCCACATATGCTGAGCACTTGTTGTCTGCTATTCCTTCATTCTGCGTTCCAACTCATCCCAAACCATCTCAATTGGGACATCATCCGTTCACCTACTCTGTGTCTCATAAAGACACGGCGGTTGGAACAAAAAATCTAAAATTTGGACTCATCAGACCAAAGGAAAGATTTCCACTGGTCTTACGTCCATTGCTCGTGTTTCTTGGCTCAAGCAAGTCTCTTACTATTATTGGTGTCCTTTAGTATTTGTAGCAATTCGACCATGAAGGCCTGATTCACGCAGTCTCCTCTGAAAAGTTGATGTTGACATGTGTCTGTTACTTGAACTCTGTGAAGCATTTATTTTGGCTGCAATTTCTGAGATGCAGTTAACTCTAAGGAACTTATCCTCTACAGCAGAGGTAACCCTGGGTCTTCCATTCCTGTGGCAGTCCTCATGAGAGCCAGTTTCATCAAGGGGCTTGCGACTGCACAAAGTTCTTGAAATGTTCCGTATTGACTGACCTTCATGTCTTGAAGTAATGATGGACTGTCGTTTCTCTTTGCTTATTTGAGCTGTTCTTGCCATAATATGGACTTGGTATTTTACCAAATAAGACTATCTTCTGTATACCACCCCTACCTTGTCACAACACAACTAATTGACGCATTAAGGAAAGAAATTACAAAAATTAACTTTTAACAAGGCACACTTGTTAATTGAAATGCATTGCAGTTAACTATCTCATGAAGTTGTCATCAAGGTGAAGGGTGGCTACTTTGAAGAATCTCAAATATAAAATATGTTTTGATTTGTTTAACACTTTTTTTGGTTACTACATGCTTTTCATGTCTTCACTACTATTCTACAATGTAGAAAATAGTAAAAAGAAAGAAAACGCTTGGATGAGTAGGTGTGTCCAAAGTTTTGATTGGTACTATATGTCATTATGAGATTTTGTCATGAGTATAATTCAAGACATATATCCAGTGGTCATGGGCAGTGCTAACTCTAATTGCCACTGCAAGTCACTCTGGATAAGAATGTCTGCTAAATGACAAAAATGTAAATGATGTAGTGGTAAAAACAAAAAGGTGGGCAAATGCTAATTGCCATTCGTGGTGCGTAAAGTAACCCATACTTTAAATGTATTGGTCAAGAAAAGGGGGATAAATGCTCGAGCAAAATCAAAAAGGTGTGTAAAACAGTCTTTACAGCTGTTTACCTTCCACTACACCACGGTTCGTAGGGCATTTTACTGTTGAGTTTCAAGCTAATTCAAAATCACGTGCAAAGTATTCCTGGATTTCTCAGGAGTGGAAGGACAATGTTCACCTGTAGAAAAAAAGTACAATGTACACTTTGCTGCTCCCATGGGTGAGCTTTAATAAAGCTTGCTGTAATACAGACCAAACACTGCTTCTACTAACACAGTCTTTCTCACAGGACACAGTTCAATATCACAAGCCAGGTAATAAAAGCTATTCTGTAACCTCTCCTTGCAATATACACTGAGTGTACAAAACATTAGGAATTCTTTCCATGACAGACTGACCCGGTGAATCCAGGTGAAAGCTATGATCTTTTATTGATGTAACCTGTTAAATCTACTTCAATCAGTGTAGATGAAGGGGAGGTTAAATACGCTTTTTTAAGCCTTCAGATATTAGAGACATGGATTGTGTGTGTGTGCCATTCTGAGTGGGCAAGATCAAATATCTACGTGCCTTTGAACGGGGTATGGTAGTAGGTGCCAGTCGCACTGTTTCGAGTGCTCAACAGATTCCTGTGTGTTTAAAGAATGGTCCACCACCCAAAGGACATCCAGCCAACAGCAGGCCAGTGGTCAAAAATGGGTCATTGATGAAAGAGGAAAAAGGAGGCTGACACAAAATGTGCAGAGCAACACATGGGCTACAGATAGTCAACTGACAGTCCAGTACAACATTGGTGCCCAAAGACCCATAAAAGAATGCACAACTCGTCATACCTTGAAACTAATGGGTATGGCAGCCAACGATCTTACAGAGTTTCACAAGAAGCTGCGGAAGGAAAACACTGGTCACTGGACAATTGGAAAAACATTGCCTGGTCTGATGAATCCCAGTTCCTGCTGTTTCGTGCTGATTGGAGGACGAGGGTATAGAGAAAACCACATGAGTACATGCATCCATTTCATATGTGTTAACATGCAGGCTACTGGTGGTGGTGTGATGGCATGGGGTGTGTTTTCATTGCACACAATGGGCCTCATGATAACAGTGGAGTAACATTTGAATGCCACAGGATATCTGAACATCATTTCCAATCAGATGCATTCCTTCATGGCAGCAGTGTATCCATCAGCAAATAGATTTTTCAGCAGGATAATGCCCCATGCCACAAGGCTAGGATTGTCCAGGAACGGTTTGGAAAACATGACTGTGAATTCAGCTTACTGCAGTGGCCTGTCATTACCAGATCTCAATCCAATTGCACATCTGCGGTATGAGCTATTTGGAGTAGAGATCCACTACCAGCCAACTTCACACAACTGTACAGGAAGCATTGGTGTCAAGATGGGCTCCTGAGTGGCGCAGTGGTCTTTGCTGCGGTCTAAGGCAGTGCTAGAGGCGTCACTATAGATACCCTGGTTCACAACCGGCTGTGATTGGGAGTCCCATAGTGTGGCGCACAATAGGCCCAGCGTTGTCTGGGTTTGGCCAGTGTAGGCCATTATTGTAAATAAGAAATTGTTCTTCACTGACTTGCCTAGTTAAATGAAGTTTTGAGGGCAAAAGGGGTGCAACTTAATATCAGGAAGGTGTTCCTAATGTTTTGTACACTCAGTGTAATTGTATAATCCTTTGCTGGATCTCATTCTGATATCATTCAATGAGGGGTTTTCTTTGAATTAGCAGGTGTAACCGATGTGAAATGGCTAGCTAGTTAGCGGTGGTGCGCGCTAATACTGTTTCAATCGGTGACTTCACTCGCTCTGAGACTTGAAGTAGTGGTTCTCCTTGCTCTGCAAGGCATTTTGTGGAGCGATGGGTAACGATGCTTTGTGGGTGTCAGTTGTTGATGTGTGCAGAGGGTCCCTGGTTCAAGCCCGGGTAGGGGTGAGGGGACGGACCAAAGTTATACTGTTACACAGGCAGCATTTAAGCCTAAGGTTGTTTGGTCAATTGGCTTGGTGAAACAGTCAACACCGGACAAGAAGTATTTTTTTTCTCCTCCTCTTTCTCATTCTTTCTCCTTCTCTCCATTCCTTTTTCTCTCTCCCTCTTTCTTTTTCACTCTCTCTCACCCTCTCTCATTATAATTCGATGATCACCTGTGTTCACCTGCTGGTCATAAATCTTGGTCCCGGGTGTGAGATGAAAAATGTTATTAATATATGAAACGTATTATATAGTCCAAAACGCTACTTTGATAAATGACATTGTTCAGGGCTAACAATGATTGCATTTAAAACACTGACGTTTTTCTTTTGTCACCCTCCGATTTCTCTGCCTCTATTTTCAAGTATGGGCCTCCACTTGAATAACGTCCTATTGTCCCCAGGGTCTAAAGAGGCTAGTGGTTTGAGGTTAGTGTCTAGTGACTGTACAGTGTTTGGATTGTCGGGAACATAGGACTTCTGAAGAGAGAAACAAAAAAGAGAGAGAGAGAGAGACTGTCTGTTACCATGTCATGTGTACATGACATCGTGAGTGTGTGAATGTGTGTGTTTCCAGTTGTGAAAGGTACAGAAAAGGGGGTGACCGACATGGTGGTGATTGACGCCAATGTACAGAGCGTTGAAGAAAGAGATAGCATGAGTGAAGACATTGAGTTGGAGAGGGAGATAGAGAGTTTCACTATTTGCACTCTGTAGCTTTAGTGCAGTAAATAATAACATTTTAGTTTCTGCTCTAGCCCTTATATTTCTCCCCTCATGCGCAAAAGCATGTTCCAAATAAATTTACTGCGGCCATGGAAAAAATAAGGGAGAGGGAGTGAGGAGGGTGAGCGAGAGGTCAAGAGATAGAGGGAGGGGAAAAAAGGGGGAAGGGGTGCAAAAGTGATTGAGAAAGAAACATATCAAAACAGAGAGAGACTGGAGAAGAGAGAAAGAGAGATAGTGGGGGAGAGAGACCATGAAGTTTGAAAGGAAGTGGAGTCCCTCCTGTGATGCATGTTCACAGATGTTTCCCTGCCAAGGATGACTTGGTTCCCCACGCTGTGGTTCCATGTTAATTGTTCTTCTCCCCTTACTCGCCCTCCTGTCTATGCCAACCTGCTGTGGGGCGACCAGTCCAAGTCTCTTCACGTACTCATCGACTAGGGGGTCGATGTGAGTCTCATGGACGTTACCCTGGCCTCCGAGCTGGGCATCCCCACTCAACCCCTTTCTATTCCCATGGGTGTTAGAGCGCTGGACGGGCACTCTATAGGCCGGGTCACCCACCAGACCACCACCGTCAGCCTACGAGTGTCGGGGAACCACAGCGAGTCTCCGCAGGTCCCCGTGGTATTGGGATTCTCTTGGCTCCAGTGACACAATCCCTTCATTGACTGGGCTACTGGTGCCATCGTGGGCTGGAAGCCATCCTGCCACACTCGTTGCCTGAATTTAGCTCTGCCTGCCCTGAGATGTCTTCCTGGGGGCTTGGAAATTGCTCCGGACCTCTACGCCAGCTCCGCAGAGTACCAGGACCTCTGGGAGTGGTTCAGTAAGGCCCGGGTCACTTTGCTTCTCTAGCACTAACCGGTATCCAAGAAGGTCAAATCTGAGGCACTGGCACGTCGCAATAGGGCCACGGCTACACCCCCGGAAGTCGAGACCTGTCCCCCCCACTCCAAGATAATTAGTCTCTCTGCTGTTCGTCCTCTGTTGCCCTGTACCCTCCATATTTTTCCTACCTTTTCTGTGTCTTGAGTCAAAACCATGTCTGACTGCTCCTCGTCTTCTGTTTCTAGGCCCATCCCTCCCCACGTGTCATCGAGGGCTAGCCAGCGTACACGGTGAGACGCCTCTTGAGGACAGGTGCTGGGTTCCCACTAAAGACATCTTGGACCCGGCCCTCATCGCCGACTTTCACCGCCGGCACCCCAGTCAACCAGGTATCCCGTCCAGGTGGAACGCCAGGTGGCGTCCCTAGAGGGGGAGGGGGGGGTACTGTCACGCCCTGGTCTGTTTCACCTGTCCTTGTGCTTATCTCCACCCCCTCTCCAGGTGTCGCCCATCTTCTCAATTAACCCCTGTGTATTTATACCTGTGTTCTCTGTCTGTTTGTTGCCAGTTAGTTCAAGCTTACCAGCGTTTTTCCTGTCAGCTCCTATCGTTTCCCAGCCTCTCTCCTGGTTTTGACCTTTGCCTGTCCTGACCCTGTACCCACCCGCTTGACCTCTCTGCCTGTCCCTGCCTGCCGTCCTGCACCTTTGCTCCACCTCTGGATTACTGAACCCTGCCTGTCCCTGGGTCCACCTGCCATCCTGTACCTTTGCCTTACCCTGGATTTTCGACGCCTGCCTGCCTTCACCTGTCTTTGCCTGCCCTTGTTGCTACAATAAACAGTGTTACTTCGTCAGTCTGCATCTGGGTCTTACCTTGACTCCTGACACCTGGACAAGATGCTAGTCTATTGCAGGGCCTTATCCCCAATCCATTTCCTTAATATCAAGCAGAGAGGCACTGTGTACCATTTTTTGGTAAGACGTAACCAAGGATTGAACCCAACCTTGAGATCTCAGAGCAGACACTTAACCACAAGGCCACTGAAACACTACCAAGATTTTACAGCAAATAATATAGCAGAAACAGCAGGGGTTCAAACTTTAGAACCCAGTTCCTACATTTGAATATAAGCATTTATTTTATCAAACAACACTATGCTACATTTTATCTCTGGGATCCTCAGGATGACAAATTAGAGCAATAGTACTCTGATAATGAATGTAAGTACATTATTTACCTTCAGAGGTGAATTTATCAAACCAAGTGAGTTTTTGTTGTTGTTGTGCACTCTCCGCAAACAATAGCATGGTACTTTTTCACTGTAATATCTACTGTAAATTGGGCAATGCAGTTAGATTAAGAGAATGATGGTTATTGGATGTGGTTGCCTTCATCATGTCCCATCCACCCTCGTGAGGACGGGGTTCTCTTCAGCAGGGTGGTCTCGAGAGCCACCCTGAGTTTCTGCCAGAAGACCCTGGTGTGCTCCCCAGCTCTGGGCCAGCTCAAGTAGATGCATCTCTTCAGCAGTTTCCTCATGCAGTGGTAGGGTCAGAGCTGCTGGGCTGGGATCTCCAGAAACACCAGGATCAACACTTCCTTCTTGTCATCAAACAGACGGAAACCGCCATAGATCGTAGTTAGACTAGCTGAGCGTGTGCGTGTGTCGGTTTTGGAGTAGTCTTTATTAACTCCAAAGTCTACAAAGCATTTATAACCTTGGTAGAGCATTGCATCACCAGGACAGTGGGTTAGATTCCCGGGACCACCCATATGTAAAAATGTAAACACTCACACTCAACACGCTAAGTCGCTTTGGATAAATGGCATATATTATATGACTCTAAAACCTTTCTAGGATGGCCCATTCCCTCTTGTGTGCATAGACAATATTGGACCTGGTCTTAAAACTTCTTAGGGATCAAATACCTTTAGTGGGATCGATTTGACAACATCCGGTGAAATGGCAGAGCGCCAAATTCAAATTAAATTAATATAAATATTTAACTTTCATGAAATCATAATTGTAATAAATAAAGATGAACTTCTTGTTAATACAGCCACCATGTCAGATTTCAAAAAGGCTTTACGGCGAAAGCAAACCATGCGATTATCTGAGGGCAGCACCCCACATACAAATGCACAACAAATATTTTTCAACCAGGGAGGTGCGACACGAAAGTCAGAAATAATGATATAATTCATGCCTTACCTTTGAAGATCTTCTTCTGTTGGCACTCCTATTATGTTCCAGAAACATCACAAATGGTCCTTTTGTTCGATAGATTCCTTCTTTATATCCCCAAAATGTCCATTTATTTGGCGTGTTTGATTCAGAAAATACAACGTTCCAATTCGCCCAACATGACTACAAATTATCTAATACAGTGGGGCAAAAAAGTATTTAGTCAGCCACCAATTGTGCAAGTTCTCCCACTTAAAAAGATGAGAGAGGCCTGTAATGTTCATCATAGGTACACTTAAACTATGACAGACAAAATCAGAAAAAAAATCCAGAAAATCACATTTTTTATGAATTTATTTGCAAATTATGGTGGAAATAAGTATTTGGTCAATAACAAAAGTTTCTCAATACTTTGTTATATACCCTTTGTTGGCAATGACAGAGGTCAAACGTTTTCTGTAAGTCTTCACAAGGTTTTCACACACTGTTGCTGGTATTTTGGCCCATTCCTCCATGCAGATCTCCTCTAGAGCAGTGATGTTTTGGGGCTGTTGCTGGGCAACACGGACTTTCAACTCCCTCCAAAGATTTTCTATGGTGTTGAGATCTGCTAGAGCAGCGGTGGTATTCGCTTAAACTGACGGATTTTGAGGGGGATTTTTGTATTATGGTATTTAGATTGATGCACAATCAACTCTAGGGGGTAAAATCTGTATTTATTTTTTGTCTATTTCCTTCTTCTTTTTAAATCTTCTTGGTTTAGTTTTTACAGGTTGCAGATTTCCTCCAGTTTTTTTCTGGTTTTCCCATATTTTATGCACACCTTTTTAATAGAAAAGCATCACATTTGCATTTTCTGATTTTCTGTGATTACAACAATGCTTTAAACCAAATCATGAACTTAGATTTTTGAGCGTAGTTAACTTTAATTCAGTGTGCATGCACTGTTTGGATAGCTGTGCTTCTGTAGCGCAGTAAGTGCACGTGAGGGAGTTTTCAAATCAAAAGCCCACTTGTCGTACCACTGGACAGTGAAAAAGGAGTCAGTTAACCTTTATTTATTGTAATTTTAAATTTGTTTGTAGTAGATATATTATTATTTCAAATGATTTCGGTGACTTCAGAGCAATTTCTAGCTAGCTAACAGACCTGCCAACTTTCTTTGTTGTTACACTAAATGACCAAAAGTATGTGGACACCTGCTCATTGAACATCTCATTCCAAAGACCTGACTGTGTCCAGCACCCCATGCTATGTCTTGTTATAGTGTTGTGTCAAAGACCTGACTGGGCCCAGCACCCCACTTGTTATATTTTTGTGTGTGTGTTTGTGTACTGAGGAACATGTAACTTGGTTTAAGAAGAAAGCCACTTTCAATTTCCCTATGTTGGGGGCTTTCATGGTAATTGTTGCCGGGTGTAATGTGACTAACATTAATTATCTTTAGAGCGTGTGTCATCCTGCAGCACAACATGTCACCCTTTATAATGCACATGTTTGTCATATTATTTCTATTACAGTATGAGGCATGACTGTCATTCATATTCCATTCATCCAGCTCAATGTAACATTGATAGCTTTAGGCTTTACATAATGCTTTAATTTTCCCTATCGCTATCATGAGGTTGCTACAACCTAGCCTATGAATGAAAGCTTACAACGTAGGTGCACAGGTCGAGAGAATATTTATCACTGTTTCGTTCCATTTGCTTCCGTTTAAGAAAGGTTTTTCAAAGGAATCGGCAGAATGAATACACCCCTAATCACACACAAACACTTTCATAGCAGCTACATAAAGCAGCTACATAAAAGCATCATGATCACTTTGCTCGTTGAAATTCCTTCTCGCATCTACTCGCTCTCCTTTTCCCTTCGCTTGCGAACTTTAGTGCACAACACATCAGCTGTCTGTGACCAAGCAAACAAACCCAAGCCAAACCTTCATATCATAACCTCTAACCACTACACACATCCTTTGATTGTTTGGCCAAAAAGAGCTCTGATAGGTTGGAGGATGACTTCCGTAAGTTGTCATAATTACTATGGACGGGGGTAAGAACCATGAGCCTCCTAGGTTTTCTATTGAAGTCTGTGTACCTAGATAAGGTCAGAAACTAGCTGTCCTCCAGCTACACCATGGTGCTACCTTACAGAGTGCTGTTGAGGCTACTGTAAACCTTCATTGCAAAACAGTGTGCTGTAATCAATTATTTGGTGACGTGAATATATTTAGCATGGTTTTAATGTTTCACCATTTATATTTTTATGAAATTCGCTGAGGAGGATGGTCCTCCCCTCCCTCCTCTGAGAAGCCTTCATTTTATTCAACATAGTGGGTTATGTCACATTTGACATTGGTAATTATGTCACACAGTTATGCCACATTTATAAACCATTTATATATCATGACATACGGTTATAGATGCTTTTTAATCTATGTCGTGCTTAGGAAGGCATTATGAATGCTTTATAAAGAATTTATAAGTTGAACATCATTTAAAACAGGACCAATAATTGCTCAAAGGCAAGCTAAATAATCAAATTCATTGATTAACACCGTATATTATTTACTTCTTGTTTACAATTACAGATGATTCAAACTGGATAAGATGTGAAGAACACTTCTAGACAGAGAGGCATAATTTGAAATGTTGGCAAAAACATTTGCATGTTGGCATCTTCTTAATTAACAGACATCGCATATCACAGTAGACTGAAAAGCTAAAGCTGATAATAAGGCTAAACTATGTAACACCATAATGATTTTACTTACTACAACAAGAGGAGGACACAGTCAGTAGTGGTGACAGCTTCTCCCTCCAGCAGAGCACCATGGTCATGGAACCTCTGCCTCACTTTGTTAAAAGTTACATTTCCATTTTCCAAAGACCATCGCCATGGGAGATTCACTTCTACATTTTAAATGTGCAGGCCAGTGGTCCTTTCATTTCCTTGTGGTAAAATATTGATTCAGCTTTAGGTCTTGGTTTTAAGGTTATGGTTAAAGTTAGATTTAAAGAGCAAGTGAAAGTAATAAGCAACAACTCCTTTTTGAAAATAGCAAAATGTGGGTCATAAAGTCAGTCTTGTCCAAAACTGAGATTTGTGAGATAATTAGGAAAAAAATGGTATGTCACGGAATGAAGGGTACCGTAACAGTTTTCCTTGGGTTGGATTTATTTCAATCCTGCCCACATGACCACAGCTGGCAACACCCAAGTAATCATCAATTCTGAGCACAGATAAACACGACCCGATCTTAATACCCATGGTCAATTTGGTTTAAGATTTGATATTCCTATGCGTTAAGGACCATCAATCAGTAAATTACACAACATACATGGGACAATATTTTAAAATGTCAATAGCTCCAAATTCCAATGACTTAAAGATCTCAAACGAACTATAAATTGTAGAAATTCATCAGCAAATATTGAAAGGGTTTAATGAGACAATTAAAAGGTGTACAACATGAAAATATTGTCCCATTTACATTGTCATTTATTTTTTCTGTCCTCTTTTGTTCTCTATTACTTCTCTATTATTCCCGCAAGCAAAGGGGAGGCCGATGACATCAGAGGGCACCCTCAAACCAACTCTTTCAATGTCCTACTCCTCTGCAGTTGTGTCAAAAAAAAAATATTTTACTAAAATCATATTTGTTTACCCTTAAGTGAGTGTACATTACTGTATTTATACGTGGGATATCGGTTTTCAACAAGTTAAAAAAACTAGAGTGCATCTTTAATAACTTCGTATAGGTGAAAATGATTGTTAAGACTGAAAACCATTTAGTTAGTATATCACTGCCAATGATTCACTTGTTCTCCGACGACCTGTGACCAAACAGGATCCAACCTAAACTATCTGTCTACTAAACCCCTAGTGAGAGATACCATTTCAATCCATTCTATTCTACACTTGTGATCATTGTTAAATGTGATTGTTCGGTAAAATAATACAACTCAGCCTTAAGGGCAAGCATCCCTTCTTTCCTCCACTCTTTAGGCCTTTGTGTTCCCACGAAGCTTACGGTGAGGGCTCATTCATCTATATCTGCTGGCCAACCAAATGAAATAAATCAAGAGTTTCCCTAAATATAACAATATTTGTGTTGGCGGGTGTGGGGGATAATTAACGAGCGCAGCTGCACTAATTAAAAGCCATCCGAGTTCCATTAATCTTGGATGTTGTGTCCGATCATTTTTCATAAATGGCCAGCCACACCTTTTTTTCGTGAAGAACGTTGTCCTTGGACTTATTTTTCAGGTGTTTTTGGAAAGCGTTGTTGGTTTATTAGCATCGTGAAGAAACGTGAAGGAACAATTAATAACATAGGCCGAGACGGGGACACTGTTTTTTGTAATGTCCATGTTTGAAAGAGATAAAGTGTTCGCTCGGAAACCTTGGCCCAACATTCAGAAGAATTTCATAGACACACTTTGGTTGATGTTTGTAAACTGCATACCAGCCTATTTCTGCATTGCTTAGCAATGGGCTTAATCAGGGGTTAGACCTTAACAAAATGATCAGATAGAAATACAGACGAAGAGACATTCTTAATTGTCACAGAGAATGTCAACTCTATTTATTGCATTACTATCTACAAAGCTCAAACTGTTTCAGCCTTCTGAGTACATACCAGCTTAAGGTGGCCATTGCAACAACCTGTTGCCATCAGACAGCCATTTGTGACCAAGTTGAGAAGGTGCAGCCGTCAATGAGGGAAATTAACAAACAATGCTCTTGTTACAGTATCTAATGACCATGGTTGGGGTCCATTTCAGTCAATTCAAAAAGTCAACCAAACTCCAATTCAAATTCTAACATTTCCTCATTGAAAAGCATTGAATAGCATTGTAATTGTAATTTATTTCCTGAATAGACTGGAATTTAAATGGAATTGACCCCAACCCTGCTAGTGACCTCATTGCTCGTTCAGTGAAATGAGGCACATCCTTTGCACGTTAGAGAAAAGCGTTGGTTCTCTCTTATAATCCAAAGTGAGGTTCATCAACAGAGAAGCTAGCTAGGGTACTCTCAGTGAATCCTCAATGAGGTCCCCATAGTGTGTAGGTAGGCATTCTGGGACAGTGTGGGTTAAGCAATGCTAACAACATACACATACTGCTCATAACAAAACAATGTTTGTGTTTAGCCCTTATGAAAGACTTAGCATCTCCAGTTCCCATGGCTAATCTCCAAAACCTGGTAAAGAGCTCATTCCTGTTTATTTGATAAAAATACATGAATTATTGACGGCTTGCTGAGACGCTCAAATGAAGATGTGCAAAGATGCATTGGCAGTGTTCGTCAAGGTAATAAATGTTAATCCACAACTTTTAGTTGCTCTGCTATGGCTCGTAAATACCATACAAATATAAACAACAATCCGGGTGGCGACTGGGTGCAATAGTCAAAGACTTGGCATTAAAATAGCATAGGGGGAGAGAGAAACAAAAAGAGAGAGGGAAGCCTATGGTACAAGACTGTCATAAACTTTATGAAAAAACATGAAAAGTTTATTGAATTTAAAAGTACCTGAAGTACTAGTGCGTTGTCCTTCTTTTAACATCGTTGGCCTATAAATCTAACCAGTTAGCACAATGATAAAAGTAGGTTGATGATTGCAACCATCGTCATAGTTTTGGTTTAGGCCTCTAATGTAATGGGTGCGTGCTGGTGGCAGGGAAGTCAGGCGCAGGAGAGTGAACTTGGTATAAACGGAGCAGTTTAATAAATTCAAGAAAACTCAGAAAACCAAAATATACAAAAAATAATATAAAAGGGTACAAAACCCATCGCACACCAGAACATGACTTGGACAAAACATACAAACAATCACCGACAAAGACATGAGGGGAAACAGAGGGTTTGATGGGATTGAAACCAGGTGTGATGGAAGACAAGACAAATCCAATGGAAAATGAAAAATGGATCAGCGATGGCTAGAAGGTCGGTGACGTTGACCACCGAACACCGCTCGAACAAGGAGAGGGACCAACTTCGGCGGAAGTCGTGACAGCTAACACAAATATAATGGCGCTAAAAATGTTTTGTTGCAGTTGAGAAATTAATGGGAAACTGCATTTTGATGTCAGAGAAATTCAGTGCATTCAGAATGTATTCAGACCCCTTGACTTTTTCCACATTTTGTTACGTTACAGCCCTTGTCAATCCCTGACCATAGAGAGCCCTTGGTTCTCTATGGTGTAGTAGGTCAGGGCGTGATTAGGGGGTGTTCTAGGTTATATATTTCTATGTTGGTGCTCTTGGTATGGTTCCCAATTAGAGGCAGCTGATGTTCGTTGTCTCTAATTTGAGATCATACTTAAGGGTTCCCTGATCCCAGCTGCTTGGTGGGGTATTGTTTTTGAGTGAGTGCATGTTGCACCACAGTACTGCACGGTTGTTGTTTGTTTCTTGGTTTGTTTTAAGTTTCACTTAATAAAGATGTGGAACTCCAATCACGCTGAGCCTTGGTCCGTCTCTCCACACGATCGTGACAACCCTATTCTAAAATTGACTAAATCGTTTTTTGTCCTCATCATTCTAGTCGGAAGTTTACATGCACCTTAGCCAAATAGATTTAAGCTCAGTTTCACAATTCCTGACATTTAATCCTAGTAAAAAATCCCTGTTTTAGGTCAGTTGGGATCACCACTTTATTTTAAGAATGTGAAGTGTCAGTATAATAGTAGAGAATTATTTACTTCAGCTTTTATTTATTTCATCGCATTCCCAGTGGGTCAGAAGTTTACATACTCTCAATTAGTATTTGGTAGCATTGCCTTTAAAATGTTTAACTTAGGTCAAACGTTTCGGGTAGCCTTCCACAAGCTTCCCACAAAAAGTTGGATGAATTTTGGCACATTCCTCCTGACAGAGCTGGTGTAAATGAGTCAGGTTTGTAGGCCTCCTTGCTCGCAGACGCTTTTTCAGTTCTGCCCACAAATTTTGTATGAGATTGAGGTCAGAGCTTTGTGATGGCCACTCCAATACTTTGACTTTGTTGTCATTAAGCCATTTTGCCACAACTTTGGAAGTATGCTCGGGGTCACTGTCCATTTGGAAGACCCATTTGCGACCAAACTTGAACTGATGTCTTGAGATGTTGCTTCAATATATCCACATAATTTTCAATCATCATGATGCCATCTATTTTAGGAAGTGCACCAGTCCCTCCTGCAGAAAAGCACCGCACAACTTGATGCTGCCACCCCAGTGCTTCACGGTTGGGATGGTGTTCTTCAGCTTGCAAGCCTCCCCCTTTTTCCTCCAAACATAACGATGGTCATTATGGCCAACATTTATATTTTTGTTTCATCAGACCAGAGGACATTTCTCCAAAAGTACGATCTTTGTCCCCATGTGCAGTTGCAAAGCGTAGTCTAGCATTTTTCTGGGGGTTTTGGAGCAGTGTACTCTTCCTTGCTGGGCGGCCTTTCAGGTTATGTCTATATAGGACTTGTTTTACTGTGAATATAGATACTTTTGTACCTGTTTCCTCCAGCATCTTCACAAGGTCCTTTGCTGTTGTTCTGGGATTGATTTGCATTCACATTCACATAAGTATTCAGACCCTTCACTCATTACTTTGTTGAAGCACCTTTGGCAGCGATTAAAGCCTCAAGTCTTCATGGGTATGACAGTACAAGCTTGGCACACCAGTTTTTGGGGAGTTTCTCCCATTCTTCTCTGCAGAACCTCTGAAGCTCTGTCAGGGTGGATGGGAAGAGTCGATGCACAGTTATTTTCATATCTCTCCAGAGATTTTAGACCGGGTTCAAGTCCGGACTCTGGGTGGGCCACTCAAGGACATTCAGAGACTTGTCCTGAAGACACTCCTGCGTTGACTTAGCTGTGTCCTCAGGGTCGTCGTCCTGTTGGGCGGTGAACCTTCGCCCTAGTCTGAGGTCCTGGGTGCTCTGGAGCAGGTTTTCATCAAGGATTTCTCTGTACTTTGCTCTGTTCATCTTTCTCTCGATCCTGACTTGTTTCTCAGTCCCAGTCACTGAAAAACATCCCCACACATGATGCTGCCACCACCATGCTTCACCGTTGGGATGGTGCAAGGTTTCCTCCAGACGTGACGCTTGACAATCAGGAAAAATAGTTAATTCTTGGTTTCATCAGACCAGAGAATATTGTTTCTCATGGTCTGAAAGTCCTTTAGGTGCCTTTTGGCAAACTCCAAGCAGGTTGTCATGGTCCTTTTACTGAGCAGTGGCTTCCGTCTGGCCACTCTACCATAAAGGCCTGATTGGTGGAGTGTCCTTCTGGAAGATTCTCGCATATCCAAAGAGGAACTGGAGCTCTGGCAGCGTGACAATTGGGTTCTTGTTTACCTCCCAGACCAAGGCCCTTCTCCCCCGATTGCTCAGTTTGGCCGGCCGGCCAGCTCTAGGAAGGGCCTTAGTGGTTCCAAACTACTTCCATTTAAGAATGATGGAGGCCACTGTGTTCTTGGGGACCTTCAATGCTGCAGAAATGTTTTGGTACCCTTCCCCAGATCTGTCCCTCGACACAATCCTGTCTCGGAGCTCTACAGACAATTCCTTCGACCTCATGGCTTGGTTTTTGCTCTGACATGCACTGTCAACTGTGGGACCTTATTTAGACAGGTGTGTGCCTTTCCAAATCATGTGCAATCAATTGAATTTACCACAGGTGGACTCCAATCAAGTTGTAAAAACATCTCAAGGATGATCAATGGAAACAGGATGCACCTGAGCTCAATTTCGAGTCTCATAGCAAAGGGTCTGAATACTTATGTAAATACGGTATTTCAGTTTCAGTGTTTTTATATTTGCTAACATTTCCAAAAATCTGTTTTCAGTTTGTCATTATGGGGTATTATGTGTAGAATGATGAGGATTTGAATTTATTGAATCCATTTTAGAATAAAACTGTAACGTAACAAAATGTGGAAAATGGTAAGGGTTCTGAAAACTTTCCGAATGCACTGTATGCAATGTTAGGGTTGTTACGAAAAAAATGTAACATATTATACCTATTACTTGTTACTTCCTTCAACACTAACTAAATACTCTAATTATTAGTTCCCGGGAAAAGTATTTAGTTACACCACTCATTACTTTTGTGTTATACCCCATTTCATTTCATTTGAAAATGTTGGCGGAATAAATACACCCCTGACAAATAGAATGATAATTTCACTAGTTGTAAAATTAATTCTCGCATCTACATGCTCTCCTCCTCTTACCCTTTTCCCTTTGCTTGGGGACTTCAGTGCACAACACATCAGCTGTCTGTGACCAGGCGAAAAAAAAACATTCCAAACAAAAACTTCATATTGTAACCGCCAAACACTTACACACAGCATACATCTTGTCAACATATTAGTTAACATAATTGCTAGTCAACATAGCTATTAGAGCTAACGCGTTAGTAAACCCGCTACAATCATGCAGTAGAGTACAAGCAGTTTAGCAGTTGCGCCGGCAGGTCCCGGTGGCAATAAGTTAATAAAACCAAAAGCTTAACTTGACTTGGAAGAGTTCCAGTGTTGGATAGCCATAGCCAGCTAGCTAACACAGTATCCCTCTCTGTTTGAGCCGGGTGTTTGAGTAGGCTAAACTAGCTAGCTGCATTCTCTAGCTAAGTGAAAGTGAAAAATTATAGAACAAAATAAATCTAGCTCTCTCTTGCTTCACCTTCATTTTTAAAGAAATTAGCTAATTTGTTCAAAACTGTTCCACTATAGCCTTTCTCTCTCTTTGATTCAACTACTCACCACATTTTATGCATACGCTACAGCTAGCTAGCTTAATGTAATGGGTGCTTGTCGGTTGCAGGGAAGTCAGGCGGAGGAAAACGAACTTGGTATAAACGGAGTCGTTTAATAAGTGCTCATAAAACTCCAAAAAGCAAAATATACAAAAAATAATATAAGTGGGTACAAAACCCGTTACACAATCTCCGACAAGGACATGAGGGGAAACAGAGGGTTAAATACATAACATGTAATTGATGGGATAAGGAACCAGGTGTGAAGGAAGACAAGACAAAACCAATGGAAAATGAAAAATGGATCAGTGACGGCTAGAAGGTCGGTGTCGTCGACCGAACACCGCCCGAACAAGGAGAGGGACCGACTTCGGAGGAAATCGTGACACTTAATGTACATCCTACCCTCCTTCTACAGGTTGTCTTCTATGCACTATTGAATATGGTTTTGATTTCTAAAGTGGGATGAAAGAAAAGTGTATAAATAATGAGAAAAAAAACACGAATATACTGTATGTTGATTAGATAAGTATTAAGCCAATACATTTGGCAGCGATTACAGCTGTGAGTCCTTCTGATAATCCACTCCAGTGTAGATTTGGCCTTGTGTTTTAGGTTATTGTCCTGCTGATATGTCAATTCATCTCCCAATGTCTGGTGGAAATCAAATCAACGTGTATTTGTCACATGCCCTGAATACAACAGGTAGAGTGAAATACTTACTTACAAGCCCCTAACCAACAATGCAGTTTAAAAAATATGAATTAGAATAAGAAATAAAAGGAACAAGTAATTAAAGAGCAGCAGTAAAATAACAATAGCGAGACTATATACAGGGGGTACCGGTACAGAGTCAATATGCGGGGCACCGGTTAGTCGAGGTAACGGAGGTAATTAAAGCAGACTGAACCAGGTTTTCCTTTAGGATTTTGCCTGTGCTTAGCTCCATTCCGTTTATTTTTTATCCTGAACATTTTTCCAATCTTTAACGATTACAAGTATACCCATAACATGATGCAGCCACCACTATGCTTGAAAATATGGAGAGTGGTACTCACTAATGTGCTGTATTGGATTTGCCCCAAACATAACACTTTGTATTCAGGACAAAAAGTAAATTGCTTTGTCACATTTTTTGCAGTACCTTACCTTAGTGCTTTGTTGCAAACAGGATGTTTAAGAATATTTTTATTCTGCACAGCCATCCTTCTTTTCACTCTGTCAATAGGTTAGTATTGTAGAGTAACTACAATGTTGTTGATCCATCCCCAGTTTTCACCTATCACAGCCATTAAAGTCTGTAACTGTAAAATCACCTTTGGCCCCATGGTGAAATCTGAGCAGTTTCCTTCTTCTCTGGTAACCGAGTTAGGAAGGATGCCTGTATCTTAGTAGTGACTGGGTATGTTGATACACCATCCAAAGTGTAATTAATAACTTCACCATTCTCAAAGGGATATTCAATGTCTGCTTTGTAAAATGTTTTCCCCTCTACCAATAGGTTCCCTTCTTTGCAGTAATCCAAATTCATGACGCGCAGGCCAGAAGAAAAGTCAAAAAGTTATGTTACAGTCCGTAGAAACATGTCAAACGAATTATAGAATCAATCTTTAGGATGTTTTTAACATAAATCTTCAATAATGTTCCAACCGGAGAATTCCTTTGTCTGTAGAATAGCAATGGAATGCAAGCTAACTCTCACGTGAACGTGCGTGGTCAGCTCATGCCACTCTGACTCATTCAGCTCCCATTCCCCCCTCCTTCACAGTAGAAGCATCAAACAAGGTTCTAAAGACTGTTGACATCTAGTGGAAGCCTTAGGTAGCAGATTTCCCACTTCCTGGTTGGATTTTTTCTCAGCTTTTTGCCTGCCAAATAAGTTCTGTTATACTCACAGACATTCAAACTGTTTTAGAAACTTCAGAGTGTTTTCTATCCAAATCTACTAATAATATGCATATATTAGCAACTGGGCCTGAGTAGCAGACAGTTTACTCTGGGCACCTTATTCATCCAAGCTACTCAATACTGCCCCCAGCCATAACAAGTTTTAAGCACATTTTTACTCCTGAATTTATTTAGGCTTACCATAACAAAGGGGTTGAATACTTATTGACTCAAGACATTTCAGAGTTATATTTTTATTAATTAGTAAACATTTCTAAAAGTATAATTCCACTTTGACATTATGGGGTGTTGTTTGTAGGCCAGTGGCAAAATAAAATCCTTAATTTAATCCATTTTAAATTCAGGCTGTAACACAACAAAGTGGAAAAATTCAGGGGTTATGAATACTTTCCGAAGGCAAGCTGAAGCTGTCTCTCTCTGTTAGGCTTACCCTCTCCTTCCCTTTCTCCATTATTCACCATATGCTTTCTGTAGTACATAAAATCCAGAGAGTAACCACATGGGTTAGGCTCATTAAGTGGCTAATGTTCACGTAATCAAAGTTTTATGGGCAGCAATAGCTTTAAACTAACAATTTTTAATTATCATTTCAATTTCGATGTGATATTAGCGCAATCTCTCATTCCAACAAATGGCAATCTATAAAATATTTAGAGGAATGAAACCTGAATGATAATGATCTGAAGTGGAAAGGATATATATATATTGGACTTATTTATTTATTCATGTTTTGGGGGCAAACTTTATTTTCCATCCAATGATGGAGAATAATATTCGGCAACTCAGTGTCCATGCTACCCATGGCCTAAGTAGAATTGATCAATACCTGAAAGTACAATTGGTAATGATAGTTATCCCAATTGCTGCAATGGTAATTTCTCCACTAACGTATGCTTCAAGTCTACACAACTGGTATGAATGAGGAAGAGAGATTAAAATAGACACTCAATTCATATTACTTCACATGAAGAAACACTCACCATATCATGGCATTGTTCTTCTACCTTGATATTGCTACGTCTGTACTCTTTTGTTTATTTTGCTTGGACCAGTCTACACCATCTCTCCACCAGTCACACGTTTGGCATTTGAGGAGTGTATTAGTTCAAAAGGCTTGTTATTTTTATGAGAAAAATTAACTAATGGTGTGCGGGGCGCTTATGGCACAATTATTTGAGAAAACAGTCAAGTCATGTGTTATTATTTGGTCACTTTTCAAAAGACCTCTGTAAATTGCCCCAATTATGTTCAATTATGACAAGGCTGGTGATGTCAATCAATGAGGCACAACTTTCCGCAGCGTGCCGTTAAAGCCACGGTCTGGAGTATTCGTATTTATTATGGATCCCCATTAGCTGCTGCCTAGGCAGCAGCTACACTTCCTGGGGTCCAGCAACAATTAAGGCAGTAATATACATTATAACACAAAGTCTGGTGTTTTGGCCCAACAGCAGCCTCGCCTCTTGGTTTGGAAGAGAACAAGCTATGTCGTTGGGAAATCTAATCTGTAAAATTGGGACATACATATATATGTGTTATATTCTTAGAGTATCAATGGGTTATATGGCATTCATTGAAAAGACCACCATTTAAATAAGAACCAATAGAAGTATGAAGTTTGGCAAAAGATTTGCAAGAAAATAAATGTCATCATTTGATTAACTTAACAAATTCCGGACAGTAATCAAATATTTGGCTATACATTTTAACAGATGAATATATCAATTCAGGGAAAAAGCATATGAAAGATATGAAAGAAGTCTTTTCAACAACTGTAAAATATATTTGGGGATGTTAATCTTGATGTACTTACTGTGCCTACAATACAATGGTGAACCAGATGTGTATAGAAAGAAAAGGGACTCGCTGTTTGAGTTTCCGTCATTCCTGATGGCAGATCTGTCACTGGCCCGCATTATGTTGTTCCCCTTTTTCAGTGTGCCAAAACTTGTGCTAGGTCAGCTGCCAGTGGGAAATTTGGCAACCCCGGTGTGGCACCCGAGCAAAAGAGCTGTTGTTTCAACGTGACCAGCCAAACCCGTTCTGTCGCTGTGAATTATGGAAATGGGAAACAGTGTCACCCCGCCAATCTGACACCATCTCCTGCTTGGCCCCAGCTTTTGCAGCCGTACATTTACGCTCACACTAGCGTGCACACACACACATTCCGATCACCATCATCATTCTCTCCCTTCCCCTTCTCTTGACAAACATGTCCAACGTTCTAAAAAACTCAAAAAGGGGTGGAATTTATGATGAAGAGAGCCTTTCTGACATGGCCCGGCACTGCCATCTATCTCCTCCCTTTCCCTCTCTCATTCTTCTCTCCATCGCTCTTTCGCCCGAGAGCAAGCATATGTCTCCAATCACTCCACCCCACCTCCAATCTCTCTTTTCTCTCACCCTCCTGCCCTCTCTCTCCATCCATCCCTCCCTCTTCTTTTCCCCAGTCACTCCTTCATCTCTCCCAGTTTGACTCTCTCCCAACTGGTGCAGTTATCAATCACGAGAGCCGGGCCTTAACAGAGAGTCGACCGAAACACAGAGGCAGCTAACGTTGTTTCCTATTCCCTTCTCTTCAACAGCTCGCCGAATTTGTTCTAGTTAATAAGGCCTCCCAAATTACCCCCTTCCTCCTCCCCAACCCCCCTTCTCCAATTAGGCACTTGCAGTATGTAGGGAAATATGATACTTAACTAACTATGAGATAAACTCCCTCTCAAGGCCCCTGTTGGGGAATGCTGACACCATGTTCCTCTCTGTTAAAATAGAATTAAGGTTCCAAAGAAATATTGTGTTTTCCTTCTTTCTGTTATCGGGCTGGGATAAACTTCAGTTGGACTGAAGTCAATGTAGTTTCTTTATCATGTCAGTAAATCTGCATTCTATGTATCATATAGCTACGTAGAAGTAACGTTCCAAAAGACAGAGAAGGATGGCGGTCCTGTTCATTAAGTCCTGCAAAGGAAAACGTTTTGAAATGGAAAATGACAATTTCTTATTGGGCCAGGTAGTTTTTCTTCTGTTTGTTGCCTAATGAACACTACCCAGGTGTGTCCCATGATAGGGACCTGGAAGATGGATGGAGCTCATTCTTAGCCCAGCTGATCTCAGTCTTTTTGTAAAAAGCTATTTGATGGTCCTGAGACTTTCAAACAAGGACAGGGACCCTACAGATACATTAGACACACACAGGCACATATACAGATATACACTACGTACAATGCCTTGCAAAAGTATTCACCCCCCTTGCTGTTTTTACTATTTTGTTGCATTACAACAAGTAATTTAAACAGATTCTTATTTGGATTTCATGTAATTGACATACACAAAATAGTCCAAATTGGCGAAGTGAAATGAAAAAATGACTTGTTTCAAAAATAAATAAAAAAACAACAGAAAAGAGGTGCGTGCAAATATATTCAGCCCCTTTGCTATGAAGCCCCTACTTTGCCATGACTTTGGAAGTATGCTCGGGGTCATTGTCTATTTGGAAGACTCATTTGTGACCAAGCTTCAACTTCCTGACTGATGTCTTGAGATGTTGCTTCAATATATCCACAAAATTTTCCTTCCCCATGATGCCATCTATTTTGTGAAGTGCACCAGTCCCTCCTGCAGCAAAGCACCCCCACAACATGGTGCTGCCACCCCCATGCTTCATGGTTGGGTGGTGGGGTGTTCTTCGGCTTGCAAGCCTCCCCTTTTTCCCCCAAACATAATGATGGTCATTATGGCCAAACAGTTCTATTTTTGTTTCATCAGACCAGAAGACATTTTTCCAAAAAGTATGATCTTTGTCCCCATGTGCAGTTGCAAACCGTAGTCTGGCTTTTTTTAATGGCGGTTTGGGAGCAGGATTTCTTCCTTGCTGAGCGGCCTTTCAGGTTATGTCGACACAGGACTTGTTTAACTGTGGATATAGATACTTTTGTACCTGTTTCCTCCAGCATCTTCACAAGGTCCTTTGCTGTTGTTCTGGGATTGATTTTCACTTTTCGCACCAATGTACGTTCATCTCTAGGAGACAGAACGCGTCTCCTTCCTGAGCGGTATGATGGCTGCGTGGTCCAATGGTGTTTATACTTGCGTACTATTGTTTGTACAGATGAACGTGGTACCTTCAGGCATTTGGAAATTCCTCCCAAGAATGAACCAGACTTGTGGAATTCTGCAATTTTTCCCTGAGGTATTGGACGATTTATTTTGATTTTCCCATGATGTTAAGCAAAGAGGCACTGAGTTTGAAGGTATACATCCACAGGTACACCCCCAATTGACTCAAATGATGTCAATTAGCCTATCAGAAGATTCTAAAGTCATGACATCATTTTGGGGAATTTTCGAAGCTGTTTAAAGGCACAGTTGATTTAGTGTATGTAAACTTCTGACCCACTGGAATTGTGATACAGTGAATTACAAGTGAAATAATCTGTAAACAATTGTTGGAAAAATAACTTGTGTCATGCACAAAGTAGATGTCCTAACCGACTTGCCAAAACTATAGTTTGTTAAAAAGAAATGTGTGGAGTGGTTGAAAAATAGTTTTAATGACGCCAACCTAAGTGTATGTAAACGCCCGACTTCAACTGTATATATACACCTGTTCTGAAAGGCCCCAGAGTCTACAACACCACTAAGAAAGTGGCACAACCAAGCAAGCGACACTATGAAGACCAAGGAGCTCTCCAAACATGTCAGGGACAAAGTTGTGGAGAAGTACAGATCAGGGTTGGGTTATAAAAAAACATCTGAATCTTTGAACATCCCACGCAGCACCATTAAATCCATTATTAAAAAGTTGAAAGAATATGGCACCACAACAAACCTGCCAAGAGAAGGCCACCCACCAAAACTCACAGACCAGACAAGGAGGGCATTAATCAGGCAACAAAGGCAATTAAGAGACCAACAAAGAGACCAAAGATAACCCTGAAGGAGCTGCAAAGCTCCACAGCGAAGATTAGAGTATCTGTCTATAGGACCACTTTAAGCCGTACACTCCACAGAGCTGGGCTTTACAGAAAAATGGCCAGAACAAAAGCCCTTGCTGTCATGCCCTGACCATAGAGAGCCTTTTTATTCTCTATTTTGGTTAGGTCGGGGTGTGACTAGGGTGGGTAATCTTGGTTGTTTTATTTCTATGTTGACCTGGCATGGTTCCCAATCAGAGGCAGCTGTTTATCGTTGTCTCTGATTGGGGATCATATTTAGGCGGCTATTTCCCCACTGTGTTTTGTGGGATGTTGTTTTTGTGTTGTTGCCTGTGAGCACTTCATTGACATCATGCTTTGTTTGTTTTTTATTGTTTTGTGCGTTTCACTTCAATAAATATGTGGAACCCATATCACGCTTTGCTTTGATCCGAATGTTCATACGACGCACGTGACACTTGCTTAAAGACAAAAATAAGCAAACATCTTTGGTGTTCACCAAAAGGCATGTGGGAGACTTCCCAAACATGGTGGTGGCAGCATCATACTGTGGGGATGTTTTCCATCGGCAGGGACTGGGAAACTGGTCAGAATTGAAGGAATGATGATTGGCGCTAAATACAGGGAAATTCTTTAGGGAAACCTGTTTCAGTCTTCCAGAGATTTGAGACTGGGACGGAGGTTCACCTTCCAGCAAGACAATGACCCTAAGCATACTGCTAATGCAACACTTGAGTGGTTTAAGGGGAAACACTTAAATGTATTGGAATGGCCTAGTCAAAGCCCAGGCCACAATCCAATTGAAAATCTGTGGTATGACTTAAAGATTGTTGTAGACCAGCGGAACCAATCCAACATGAAGGAGCTGGAGCAGTTTTGTCTTAAAGAATGGGCAAAAATCCCAGTGGCTAGATGTGCCAAGCTTATAGACATACCCCAAGAGGGGGGGGGGGGGGGGGTGAATAGTTATGCACGCTCAAGTTATGTTTTTTTGTCTTATTTCTAGTTTGTTTCACAAGAAAAAATATTTTGCATCTTCAAATTGGTAGGCATGTTGTGTTAATCAAATGATATAAACGCCCCCAAAATCCATTTTAATTCCAGGTTGTAAGGCAACAAATTAGGAGAAATGCCAAGGGGGTGAATACTTTCACAAGCCACTGTAAAGAAAAAACACACTCACACACTACTTTTCATTTGTCCCTACAAAACCATTGGCTCTATTTTAACACAACAAGGGGAAATACCACACATGCAGTTTCACTCTCCTAAACACAGAAATGCAATCTATACTGAGTGTACAAAACATTAGGACCACCTACTCTTTCCATGACATAGCTTTTACCTGGATTCATCTGGTCAGTCTATGATATCTTATTGATGTCACTTGTTAAATCTACTTCTAACAGTGTATGTGAAGAAGAGGAGACAGGTTATTAAAGAGCGATTTTTAAGCCTTGAGACAATTGAGACATGGATTTGCAATGTGTGCCATTCAGAGGGTGAATGGGCAAGACAAAAGATTTAAGTTCCTCTGGTTTGAGTGTGTCAAGAACTGCAACGCTGCTCGGTTTTTTATGCTCAACAGTTTCCTGTGTGTATAAAGAATGGTACATCACTCAAAAGATATCCAGCCAACTTGACACAACTGTGGGAAGCATTGGAGTCAACATGGGCCAGCATCCCTGTGAAATGCTTTCGACACCTTGTAGAGTCCTTGCCCCGACAAATTAAGGCTGTTCTGAGGACAAAAGGCAGGTTTTTGTCCACTCAGTGAATATGTGCTTAAATAAATAAATAAATAAATCTGTCTGTATTTACAAAAACATACATTAAAAGTGTAAGGCCTAACATTCCACTGTACATCTAAACACACACTAACAAGTTTATCATGCAAACAATTAAAATATACAAACCTGTCTGAACAAATGAGTTTGACAAACATGAGTATAGCTAGCTTCTGTCTGACAATACTTACCAGGAAACTAAAAGACATACAGTAACTGACAAATCAGTCCTCTTCTCATTCATCTCCCTCCAATTTGAACAAACTTCTCATTCTTTAATCATGTTCTACATCTCTGTTCTTTTATTATCGTTTAACAAGCACTAATTAGCGGGATGACACATCGAATCACGTTTAATAATGCATGGGCGTGTTTTGTCCGGAACATATGGCACACTTTATTCATATTCAACATCAATTGTCATTTCCTGCCTGATGGGCTCTTCAAAAAAAATAAAGGAGGCCATTTTCATGTGTCGGCAAGATGTGAGGAAACAGTTGGGATCCCTTGAAGTGGTTTGTTTGCAGATTTGTCTGTGTTTAGCAGCCTCATTCGTAAGCTGCCAGGAAGGAGAAGAAGTTATTCACAACTTAATTTCAACGGCGAGGCGGTATAACAGCAGACTGACAGACGAGTGCCGGGGGGGGGGGGGGTAAAGGAGTAAAAATGGGTGTCAGGTAAACAGAGTGTTAAGCGTTTCTCTTTGGTGTACCCAACAGCTTGCTTGACATGGATGAGCTGTGGAGGTGGTGGTGGTGGGGGGATATTCTTCTTCTTTCCTGACTTGTCGGTCAAACGGCCAGGGAATAACAACAGTGGCGCGCGTCAATCAAAGAGCTGTTTTCCTTCTCTCCCTCGCCGGCGCGGGTGTCAATCAAAGGGGCGCGAGACCAGTAGAAAGGCAACTGGTGCCGTTTAGACGCTGATGATAGATCATTAAAGCCACCTAAGAGGTGAGAATATGTTGCGTCAAAATGCAAACAATGGACATTCTTGACAAGATGGAAAAGAGAGGCAGAGACAGAAGGAACAGAAAGAGTGGTATAAATATTATTTCAATATGGGAAATGCATCCATCACATTGCAAGCACTGGAAGTGTGACTGGCTGGGCTTGAACCCGAGTCATCTGCACACCATAAGACTGTTAGCCTGCTGAGCTTAAGCCTAGGCGTTAGAGGAAGGCCCAAAATATTGTAAAAGACTCCAGTCACCGAAGTCATAGACTGCTCTCTCTGCTACCGCACGGCAAGTGGAACCAGAGCGCCAAGTCTACGACCAAAAAGCTCCTCAACAGCTTCTACCCCCAAACCATAAGACTGCTAAACAATTAATCAAATGGCCACCCGGACTATTTACATTGACCCCCCCCCTCCCCCTCCCCCCTTTGTTTTTACACTGCTGCTACTCGCTGTTAATCATCTATGCAGTTACTTTACCCCTACCTACATGTACAAGTTACCTCGACTAACCTGTACCCCTGCACATTGACTCGGTACCGGTACCCCCTGTATATAGCCTCATTATTGTTATTTTATTGTCTTTTTTTATTTTATGTAATTGTTTTACTTTAGTTTATTTAGAAATATTTAACTCTATTTCTTGAACTGCATTGTTGGTTAAGGGTTTTAACTAAACATTTCATGGTAAGGTCTACACCGGTTGTATTCGGCGCATGTGACAAATACAATTTGATTTGATTAGGTTGGGTCTGCTAGGGGAAATGTTCAGGTCTCATGCAAGGTTACTCATCACTGCAAGCTTTGTTCACGAAACCACCTCTCTTACATATGATCTTGGCAAGAAGGGAGAGAGGGAGAAACAGAAGGGAGACAGAGTGGTATGTAAGACATTTTAAATACACAGAAAGACAATTGAGAAAGCTTATCCATTACAGTGCAAACAATGTACATATAAGCGTAACGGAAGTAAAGAAAGAAAATATAGACTATTAACTAGGTACCCTTCATTGCACTAATTGGGAAGTAGAAAGAGAGAAAAACAGCTGTCAAGAGAGAGGGAGCGGGGACAGAGCACAAAAGATACCCACTGAAGTACCTGTAGCCTAGATAGATACATATCCAGTTTTCTAATGCTAACGTTTAGATAGCACGAGGTACACAGTAGATGGCAAACCGGATGTCATTGTTTTCAATGAGAGAAAGATGGTGAATGCTCCCGAGTGGCACAGCAGTCTACGGCACTGCATCGCAGTGCTTGAGGTGTCACTACAGACACCCTGGTTCAAATCCAGGCTGTATCACAACTGGCCGTGACTGGGAGGCCCATAGGGCGGCGCGCAATTGGCCTAGCGTCGTCCGGGTTTGGCTGGTGTAGGCCGTTATTGTAAATAAGAACTTGTTCTTACCTGACTTGCCTAGTTAAATTAAGGTAAAATAATAAAAATGCCATTGAGGCTGGCGGTGAATGCTTTTGCCATCTGCCATAGCGTTGTTATCTAACAAATGCTGATTTGCACTGTTTGTTTACTGAAATCACCGTAGCAACGCATACTGCAGTGCTGGCTTGCTTTTGCGGTCACTGTCTTTCTTGCTTTCTTGTTCCGCTATCCGACTCATATGGTGGTTTTTGCGTCTCTCGTCTAAATGTGTCTTTAGAGTAGGTTGGGGTTCGGGAACCACATGGATAGGTTATCTTTTTACCTCTCAATTTAAACAGTACCGATTATTCTATTGGAGGTGTCTGGTTAGTAGTCATATCAATCGATGTCTGTGGTGGAGGGAATTGGAGGATAGGGGTATTTCATTTAGTTGGGTTTCTCATACAGGGACAACCACAATCTCTGAGGTTGCATTAATAAAAACCAATGGGAACTGCATAGTGAATGTTTACATCCCCGTGGCCGAAATAAATAAATAAAACAACTAAAAAACCAACAGAAACAAAACAACCTACAACAAATCTGACATATTTACCATATCAGCCGTTCCTAACTTTTTCGAAACAAAATGCGCCCATAAAGTAAATGTTTGTTCTGTAGCCGCCCTTTGAAGTGGATTTGTTTTTTCTCTTTAATGATTCCGTTCATCTGATGGTGATGGAAGCCATGCTGACACCTTCTTTTGGTTCATCAAGTTCCCCGGCACAATTACATGAATTTACTTTCAATAAATTACCATCTTTGCATACATCAGTCAAATCACTGAGCTGAGGCTTTCGCAAACAATATGCATTATTAATTGCATTGTCACAGTTTATTTGGTTAACTTATAACCGACTTGGACAGCCCCTGCCTTGATGGTGCATTTAAAAGCATCAGCATCAGTTTTTAAAAGGAGATCACTGGATGACATGTATACACCACATCGCTTCCCACTACAGCCACAGAGGGATAAAGTGAAAACCAGTCAAAGACCAAACTAAACCAAAATTGTGAGAGTTCCCAGGCTCACGGGGATTGTCAAGGGAGAAAACATGCTCAACTCTTATCCTCCTGCATTAAGAAGTGAAAGTGTGCTTTCAGTTGATTATGGAAAAAAATGAAAAAAATGCTATTTCTTCTTTCATAGTGATTGTAGGCAGGAATGAATAACTTTGAGTACAGTTATTCCGTTTTAGACTTTAGGGAACTGACCAATAGGCTCTTCAGTGTTTCTGGTTAGCTTAGTGAGATGTATGCCCTGTTCGTACACTTTGTAAATGCTATTACTCCATGCGAGGAAGGTAGTATGCCTTTCCAAAGTATTCCTAACAAGGAAGGAAGGACTTTGAATGTGATCATCTAGAGTCCACTTCACAGAGGAGTAAAACAACAGACAGGGATTCAGACAGCAATGTGTGGAGAGTTCCATTCCACTAAGGGTATATTGAGGAGATGTGGAGAAGACAGCCTCTCAGTCCCACTCATGTCAGCTTCAAACCATGCAATGTACAGTGAACGAGGATGCATTGCTCTCCTTGTTTCCTTGAAAGGATCACTAATCTAAACAGACTAGGGGAAAGCAGTGTGGTGGCAATATTTACTTATCATACAATACTAGTAAAGGAAAAGAAACATATGAAGAAAGGAAGCTATTAGACAATATTGGCACACAGATGAAGTCAGCGCTGGCTCTAGGCTTTTTGGGGGCCCTTAGCTAGATTTGTTTGGGGGGGTTCCCCACCTCGCAGCAAAAAACGGTGAAGAGAAATGTTTTAAAGTTAATTTCCTGCAATTATACACATTTTGCCATGAGGTGGAAAGAAAACGTTGCAATTTTATAACAAATTTCATGCAATTTTACTTATTTTGCCATGGGGGAGAGAAATACTTACTTGCAGGTTCCTTCTCAGAAATGCAACAACAATAGGAAATGATAAAATCTTCAGCCATGATAACTACAAGTTTAGACAGCTCGCTAGACTACCAATCAACTTTTTTTTGCTGACATGACTAATTGAGTGACTTTCAGTGACTGGTATAAGTCACTGAAAGTCAGTTATGTCATTTATGCCTGGGAGATTGTGTTTTTCAGTCCAGGACCAGGCTTAAATCCAGGTCTGGAAAACCAGCCCCAAAGAGGAAATATCATAGTTAGGAAAGGCACCTCCATTTGTCTGGAAAATGACAAGCTAAAATCACGGGTTATCCTATGGCCTCTGGGGCACCTAGGGCTCTACACAAGCAATCCATCAGCCAGACAACGACTTTCAGAACCCTAGGTCGTATTCATTAGTGCACCAAATGGAAGAAAATGTTTTCTTTTGCATGTCCTAATGAACACGACCCAGTTATCCACTAATCCCCAAACCCTCTCTTTGCCCAGGGAGCCAAAACAGAGGGGAGGGTTTTGGCGCCTTGCAAACATTTCTGTTAATTATGTATTACAGCTGTCCTTCATAAAGGTAATTACAAAGTCGCCGAGAGGCAAAGCGACTCCATTTGCATTTGTACATGAAGGAAAGAGACATGGCGTATGTAAAACCGGGATTTTAATTTGCATTCTTTGATTGGGAGCCTTGCAAATCAAAGTGGCAGCTTATGAGACGCTCATCGCTCGGGCTCACGATGCATACAGACGTGGCGTGGAGCGGCGGCAGTGCCCGATGGAACGGGGATGAAGGCATAAAGCCCTTGGCACCAGGGAGGTATGCCACGCATTCATTTCAGCAGGCCGGCCCATTCTCCCCACTCTTCTTCATTTGTTGGCCACGGATAACTGTCAGTAATATCATAGCGGATCTCTCTTTTTCATTTTTTTCACTGCCTTGAGGGAGGCGGAACAACATCATTTGGTGGCTCTTTAATGATTGTGTCTCGATTATTATTGTAAAAGGATATTACAGTCGGTCATTACCTCAATCATTTATTTTATAAGTGAATTGAACTAATAAGACTTTTACTCAGACAGCCTGAGGGGAACTGAGGGGTTGGTAATATCATAGATACAAATGAATGGTTCAAATCACACATAAACTTTTCTGACTTTTGACGTGCAACACCCTTTTAGCTCTGTCACACATAGTGCCAGTCCATAAATTATATGGCCATTGAAATAGTCCAATATCAACAGTTGTGATTTCTCTGTCAAATGCAAACAAATATCAAATGCTTTTAATTGGGGTGGCAGGTAGCCTAGTGGTTAGAGTGTTGGGCCAATAACCGAAAGGTTGCTAGATCAAATCCCCGAGCTGACAAGGTAAAAAATCTGTCGTTCTGCCCCTGAACAAGGCAGTTAACCCACTGTTCCTAGGCCGTCATTGTAAATAATAATTTGTTCTTAACTGACTTGCCTTGCCTTCAGACCCCTTCCCCTTTTCAGCATTTTGTTACGTTACAGCCTTATTCTAAAATTGATTAAATAAAACATTTTCCTCTTGAATCTA
This sequence comes from Oncorhynchus clarkii lewisi, assembly GCF_045791955.1. Lineage (NCBI taxonomy): Eukaryota > Metazoa > Chordata > Actinopteri > Salmoniformes > Salmonidae > Oncorhynchus > Oncorhynchus clarkii. Next base: position 29,019,723 of record NC_092178.1, on the reverse strand, counting down.
CACACAATACCCCATAATGACAAAGCTTGAAAGGATTTGCAGAGAAAATGAGAGAAACTACCCAAATACAGGGGTGCCAAGCTTGTAGCATCATACACAAGAAGACTCGAGGCTGTAATCACTGCCAAAGGTGTTTCAACAAAGCAATGAGTCTGAATACTTATGTAAATGTGATATTGCAGGTTTTTATTTTTAATACCAAAAACGACGTTTCCTTTGTTATTATGGGGTATTGTGTGTAGAATGATGATGAGGGGAAAAAAACATTTAATCCATTTTAGAATAAGGCTGTAACATAACTAAATGTGGAAGAAGTTGAGGGGTCTGAATACTTTCCAAATGCACTGTATTATTATGTTATTTAATATCTGAACAATGACTTAAATGACAAGATGCCCTGGGTAAGGGGTTGGGTCTTGGAAAATGGCCACCATGAGACTGAAAGTAGGTGATATGATACAGGTCATTCTCTTGCAAAGGAGATTTTATCTCATTTGTTTAAGTACAGTGCATTCGGAAAGTATTCACACACTTTCCCTTTTTCCACATTTTGTTACGTTACGGCCTTACTCTAATTGTTTTCCTCATCAATCTACACACAAAACCCCATAATGACAAAGCAAAAACAGGTTTTTAGACATTTTTGCAAATGTATTAAAAATAAAAAACAGAAATACCTTATTTACATAAGTATTCAGACCCTTTGCTATGAGACTCAAAATTAAGCTCAGTTGCATCTTGTTTCCATTGATCAGCACTGAGATGTTTATAGAACTTGACTGGAGTCCACCTGAGGTAAATTCTATTGATTGGACATGATTTGGAAAGGCAAATCATGTCCAAAATAAATAAGATCCCACAGTTGACAGTGCACAGTTGACAGTGCATGAGCAAAAACCAAGCCATGCGGTCGAAGGAATTGTCCGTAGAGCTCCGAGACAGGATTGTGCCGAGGCACAGATCTGGAACCAAAAACAAAACTATTCTGCAGCATTGAAGGTCCCCAATAACACAGTGGCCTCCATCATTCTGAAATGGAAGAAGTTTGAAACTACCAAGACTCTTCCTAAAGCTGGCCGCCCGGCCAAACTGAGCTATCGGGGAGAAGGGCCTTGGTAAGGGAGGTGACCAAGAACCCGATGGTCACTGACAGAGCTCCAGAATCCTCTGTGGGGATGGGAGAAACTTCCAGAAGGACAATCATATCAGCAGCACTCCACCAATCAGGTCTTTATGGTAGAGTGGCTAGACGGAAGCCACTACTCAGTAAAAGGCACATGAAAGCCTGCTTGGAGTTTGCCAAAAGGCCCCTAAAAACAAGATTCTCTGGTCCGATGAAACCAAGATTCAACTCTTTGGCCTGAATGCCAAGTGTCACGTCTGGAGGAATCCTAGCACCATCCTTATGGAAGCATGGTGGTGGCAGCATCATGGTGTGGGGATGTTTTCAGCAGCAGGGACTGGGAGACGAGTCAGGATCAAGGGAAAGATTAACAGAGCAAAGTACAGAGAGATCCTTGATGATAACCTGCCCCAGGGCACTCAGGACCACAGACAGGGGTGAAGGTTCACCTTCCAATAGGTCAAAGACCCTAAGCATACAGCCAAGACGACACAGGAGTGGCATCGGGACAAGTCTCTTAATGTCCTTGAGTGGACTAGCCAGAGCCCGGACTTGAACACGATCAAATATCTCTAGAGAGACCTGAAAATAGCTGTGTAACGACGCTCCCCATCCGACCTGACAGAGCTTGAGAGGATCTCCAGAGAGGAATGGGAAAAACTCCCCAAATACAGGTGTGCCAAGCTTGTATCATCAAACCCAAGAAGACTCAAGGCTTCAATAGCTGCCCAAGGTGCTTCAACAAAGTAATGAGTAAAGGATCTGCTTTGTCATTATTGGGTGTTGTGTGTAGATTGATGAAGGGGAAAAAAATCATCCATTTTAAATATGGCTGTGACATAACAAAATGTGGAAAAAGTCAAGGGGTCTGAATACTTTCTAATGCACTGTAAAAGGTGTGATTTGCAGAACCAATTCTGCTAAAAATTCAGTTCAGGCTGGGGTTTAGAGATCAAGGTTTCACCTTTCTCCTGGTGTCAACACTACAGCCATGCTGAACCATAACTGAGAGTGCGGACATATAGCACACTAGAGTGGCCGAGCAAGGTGCTGCGGAGAGAGGGGTGTTTGGAGGACTCGATCTCAGGTTCTCCTGCCTCATCTGCCAGGTCTAATGATGGTGTCCACCTGCTGTTTTATGGCCACAGCTGGAGTGGTCTACTCCCATTTGTCCCAGCAGCCCAGAGCGTTCACTCTCTTTCCCTCCATCTCTCTCTCTCTCTCTCTCTCTCTCTCTCTCTCTCTCTCTCTCTCAATCACCCTCGCCCCACTCTCTCTACCCCTCCCTCTTTCTAGCTCTCCAAAAACCTCTCTTTATCTAACTCCTGTCCTCTAACATTCCATCCCTCCCAATTCCTCTCATCACATATCCCCTCTCCCATCCACCACCCTCCTTGCTACACCTCCTCCATCTCTCCTTCTTCTCTTTCTCACCATCCATCTCTTCCAGCCCCCCCCCCCCCCCCCCCCCCCCCCCGCATCTCTCTCTAAGGCTCATTGCCTTGATGCTATTTTTATGGTCAGCACCAATGAGCACCTCATCTAAAACAGTGTGGACTCGTGTCTTTGAGGAGGGGGGTGATTTAAATGGGGTGAGGAGAGTGGGGGTAGCCATGAAGGTTTAGGAGTGGATGAGGGGGTTGAAAAAGGGAAATGTCAGTGGCTCTGCGGAGCAATATGTCACACAGTTGGGCGACAACCTCGGCCCTTTTACCTCACAGCATGTCTTGCTGGGAGGGTGCAGGAGAGGTCGATCAGTGTTGGGGTTCCAATACTCCTGCATGCTCAGTGTAGTTGTAGTGTACTCTCCCTCTACTTTCCGTGTCCGCCTTTTCCTTTCCACAATCTGTAACTGTCAGTTCTAGTCAAAAGTGCTGCCCCTGCATCTGTTTGTCTTAGTAAATAATTGCCACTGAGCTATTTGTATTTCGTGGTAACTGTCCCCAAATGACCGTTTGGACACAGTTAAGAAGAGAGAAGCATTCTGTCCATCTCTGCCCTCAATAATCAGATCTTAAACTGAGTTAAGGTTGACTCAGCCAAAGTGTTATGTCGTGCTGTGATGTCCCTATGATGCCACTATGATTATGTGATATCGCTCAGGGCCTAATCAAGCAATCCCGAGTTGTTCATACTTGAGGTCGGGGATCTCAGCGGACCTTCAGAGCAGGTGTTTCTAGACAACTTTGGATTTGACGGAGGAAGATTTAAGTGTGAACAAAAAATAAGGGCAACCCATCATTTCGGAAGATAAGCTGTAATTACCCGATGGAGGAAAAATCATGATCGCTCTTCAAGCCCGTCAAAAACCCAAGAAGCCTTTTGGGAGAGGCGCTGACTTGACAACATGTCAATATCACTTTGAGCACTTCTGCGCCAAGCTCGTCAGGAAACATCACTTACTCCAACAGTTTTTCCAACAAAAACCAGACAGGTTCAATATTTGATAAGAGCGCCAAGAAATCTTAGGCAGTTGATCTCTGAGACCGCGGAAAGACAATAAAAAAAAGGTAAGACAACACCTCTTTGTTGATCACTGTCAACGCTGATACCGGACCAGACGGCTCGTCTAACTTTTCGGCAGAACCCGTCTGTCTCAGATCTAACACGAGGAGGGAGTAGAGAAATCGCTTTCCCGCAGTTTACCCCGTGGTTCAGCAGCCTCTTAAATCTGTCACTCAGGCTCTTTTCAGAAGCTGACAGGATGATTGAATACAAACTTGTATTAACAGTGACAACTTCAGCCGCAGCTTAGCAGACCTGAACAAACAGAACAATCAAGTAGGCAGTCAGTAAAAACAGTTCTACACACAGTACTGCTGCATACACTATATAAACTAGCAAGGTAAAAGAGGAACTTGAACAAAGTGTAAAAGAAAGAGGTAAAATAAAATGATTCCTGATGTAAACTGTAGTATTTGCAGATGATTCATGCTCGAGGCCTATTTTTTTGTTTACTTATTTATTTATTTCACCTTTAGACCAGTTGAGAACAAGTTCTCATTTACAACTGCGACCTGGCCAAGATAAAGCAAAGCAGTGCGACAAAAACAACAACACAGAGTTACACATGAACAAACGTACAGTCAATAAAACAATAGAAAAATCTATCTATAGTGTGTCAAATGTTGAAGAGTAGGGAGGTAATGCAAGAAATAGGCCATAGAGGCTAAATAATTACAATTTAGCAGTAACACCTGAGTGATAGATGTGCAGATGATGATGTGCAAGTACAGATACTTGTGTGCAAAAGAGCAAGAGGATAAATAACAATATGGGGATGAGGTAGTAGGGTGTGCTATTTACAGATTGGCTGTGTACAGGTATAGTCATCTGTAAACTGCTCTGACACCTGATGCTTAAAGTTAGAAAGGGAGATAAGACTCCAGCTTCAGTGATTTTTGCAATTCGTTCCAGTCATTGGCAGCAGAGAAATGGAAGGAAAGGCGGCCAAAGGAAGTGTTGGCTTTGAGGATGACCAGTGAAATTTGGGTAAATTGCTGCATGGGGTGCTGAGCTGTTGGCCTTATTGAAATGATCAATTATCGTAGATTTATCAGTGATGACAGTGTTACCTAGCCTCAGTGCAGTGGGCAACTGGGAGGAGGTTCCTAAACCAGGTGTGCAGGGAACAAGACAAAACAAATGCATACATGAAAAAATGGAGCGGCGATGGCTAAAATGCCGGTGACGTCGACCGCCGAACGCCGCTCGAACAAGGAAAGGAGCCGACTTCGGCGGAATGTCGTGACAATTATAAGTGAGATCTGTCTGTAAACAATTGTTGGAAAAATTACTTGTGTCATGCACAAAGTAGATGTCCTATCCAACTTGCCAAAACTATAGTTTGTTAACAAGAAATTTGTGGAGTGGTTGAAAAATTTGATTTAATGACTCCTACCTAAGTGTATGCAAACTTCCGACTTCAACTGTAAGCCAGGTGAGGTCACCACATGTATGAGGGTTGAACAAAAGGACTATCTAAGTCATATTGGGCAGGGCTAGGGGCTCTACAGTGAAATAAGACAGCAATAGAGAAGGCATATTGACATTTGGGAGAGGCATGTGTAGCTGAGTGATCATTGGGTCTTGTCATTATTTGTGTGTGTGTGTGTGTGTGTGTGTGTGTGTGTGTGTGTGTGTGTGTGTGTGTGTGTGTGTGTGTGTGTGTGTGCGTGCGTGCGTGCGTGCGTGCGTGCGTATCCATTCAAGTATGTTAAGATTTCCATATTGAGCTGCACACCCTGAGGTGGAGCAATCGGTCTCCAGGGGCGACAGCTCTTTTTGACTGTGATTCGTCCCCTGGACTATTACACATGCTGAATAAACACTGTGCTGACTGTCTGAGCCACACATCCTCATCACAGCAGATGAACTGAAGGAAGCTTGTTTAGGTCAGAGTTAACACTTACGCTGTCTATAATACCAAAACTAGAATGTGCTTCAAAATAGTTTTTACTTGCCACTATCCTGCTGCTTGAAGTAAAGCACTATCTGACAAATGTTGCTGTATTAAGTGGTTAAAGGTAAATACATTTGTTTGATTGAGTGATTGACACTACATTTTTCAAAAGCACTGTAGGTCAAAATATTTTCTGACCAAATCCGACACTCTCTCATTGACCTCGACACAAGAATTCCTCACTTCATGGGATTATTTTCGTGGACAGATATTGGGCTGCGTAAAATCTCTCGCTTCGCTTCCTCTTCTGGTTTGATATTCTTACCATCTTCCGATGGAAGATTGTGAATATTCAATCAATAAAGCCTCTCATTTGTACTTGAGGAAATTATTTTTTTGGTGGACACTATATCAATATTGTCGGTTATAATGTTAAAATGGAGCCTTGTGTCCGAGCAAACACTGAAGAGCAATGAAATAAGCCAAAAACACAGAGTCAAAAAGTTATTGATATTTACAAAATGGACACCTTTCATGAAATGGAAGAACTCATTTGGCTAACTCACTTGAAATGTGAGGGGAAATGCATGTATCATGTAGTGCAGGTGGTGCTTACAGGCCCAGTGCAGTCTAAATGTTATTTTCCTGAGTTTTATATACATCTCCACACTATGAGTTTGGAATAATACACAGAAAATGATGACAATGCCATTTTAGTGTAAAACCTAGAAAATTAATTCTGCCTGTTTTGGTGGGATGGAGTTTTGGGCATCCATGAGGTAAATTACAGTGCCTTGCGAAAGTATTCGGCCCCCTTGAACTTTGCGAATTTTTGCCACATTTCAGGCTTCAAACATAAAGATATAAATCTGTATTTTTTTGTGAAGAATCAACAACAAGTGGGACACAATCATGAAGTGGAACAACATTTATTGGATATTTCAAACTTTTTTAACTTCTTGCTCCTACTTGAGACGCAGATGTCTCAAGTAGACACCTGGAAATGCAAATGCACTACGCTAAATGCTAAATGTATGTACTCTCAAACCTTCATCAAAATTCACATGCAGGGTATTGAATTAAAGCTACACTCGTTGTGAACCTAGCCAACAAGTCAGATTTTTAAAATGCTTTTCGGCGAAAGCATGAGAAGCTATTATCTGATAGCATGCAACACCCCAAAATGCCTGAATGCGATGTAAACAAAGATATAGCTTAGCCGGCGCTACACAAAACGCAGAAATAAAATATAAAACATTCATTACCTTTGACGAGCTTCTTTCTTGGCACTCCTATATGCCCCATAAACATCACTATTGGGTCTTTTTTTCGTTTAAATCGGTCCATATATACCCAAAATAGCTTTCTATGGAAGCTGTGTCATTCAGAAAAAAACATTGTTTTTAAACGCTGCGTCATTTTTTAAAATTAAAAAAGTCGACGATAAACTTTCACAAAACACTTCGAAATACTTTTGTAATCCAACTTTAGGTATTAGTAAACGTTTATAATCTATCAAAATGATTACAGGGCGATGTATATTCAATAGCTCCTCGTTTTCAAATCAATGGCTGCCAATGTGCACATTCAAAACATCCTGGTGGAGACCGGAAGAAATGGAATCCAGTTAGTTGGATTTACCAAGAAAAAACTCCCAGGTCGATAATTAATTTTGTGCCCTTTTAACAACCCATGAAAGTGACGCATTGAAATAATTTTTAGCTTTCAGAGAGCAGTTTTTCTTGCGCTTTTCAATGAAACACACGATCTGTTATAGTCACAGCCGTGATTTAACCAGTTTTAGAAACTTCAGAGTGTTTTCTATCTTCACATACTAATCATATGCATATACTATATTCCTGGCATGAGTAGCAGGACGCTGAAAAGTTGCGTGATTTTTAACAGAATGTTCAAAAAAGGAGGGGGTAGACTTAAGAGTTAACAAATCAAAAACTGAAAAATTGGGCGTGCAAAATTATTCAGCCCCCTTAAGTTAATACTTTGTAGCGCCACCTTTTGCTGCGATTACAGCTGTAAGTCGCTTGGGGTATGTCTCTATCAGTTTTGCACATCGAGAGACTGACATTTTTTCCCATTCCTCCTTGCAAAACAGCTCTAGCTCAGTGAGGTTGGATGGAGAGCATTTGTGAACAGCAGTTTTCAGTTCTTTCCACAGATTCTCGATTGGATTCAGGTCTGGACTTTGACTTGGCCATTCTAACACCTGGATATGTTTATTTTTGAACCATTCCATTGTAGATTTTGCTTTATGTTTTGGATCATTGTCTTGTTGGAAGACAATTCTCTGTCCCAGTCTCAGGTCTTTTGCAGACTCCATCAGGTTTTCTTCCAGAATGGTCCTGTATTTGGCTCCATCCATCTTCCCATGAATTTTAACCATCTTCCCTGTCCCTGCTGAAGAAAAGCAGGCCCAAACCATGATGCTGCCACCACCATGTTTGTCAGTGGGGATGGTGTGTTCAGGGTGATGAGCTGTGTTGCTTTTACGCCAAACATAACGTCTTGCATTGTTGCCAAAAAGTTCAATTTTGGTTTCATCTGACCAAAGCACCTTCTTCCACATGTTTGGTGTGTCTCCCAGGTGGCTTGTGGCAAACTTTAAACGACACTTTTTATGGATATCTTTAAGAATTGGCTTTCTTCTTGCCACTCTTCCATAAAGGCCAGATTTGTGCAATATACGACTGATTGTTGTCCTATGGACAGAGTCTCCCACCTCAGCTGTAGATCTCTGCAGTTCATCCAGAGTGATCATGGGCCTCTTGGCTGCATCTCTGATCAGTCTTCTCCTTGTATGAGCTGAAAGTTTAGAGGGACGGCCAGGTCTTGGTAGATTTGCAGTGGTCTGATACTCCTTCCATTTCAATATTATCGCTTGCACAGTGATCCTTGGGATGTTTAAAGCTTGGGAAATCTTTTTGTATCCAAATCCGGCTTTAAACTTCTTCACAACAGTATCTCGGACCTGCCTGGTGTGTTCCTTGTTCTTCATGATGCTCTCTGCGCTTTTAACGAACCTCTGAGACTATCGCCGTGCAGGTGCATTTATACGGAGACTTGATTACACACAGGTGGATTGTATTTATCATCATTAGTCATTTAGGTCAACATTGGATCATTCAGAGATCCTCACTGAACTTCTGGAGAGAGTTTGCTGCACTGAAAGTAAAGGGGCTGAATAATTTTGCACGCCCAATTTTTCAGTATTTGATTTGTTAAAAAAGTTTGAAATATCCAATAAATGTCGTTCCACTTCATGATTGTGTCCCACTTGTTGTTGATTCTTCACAAAAAAATACAGTTTTATATCTTTATGTTTGAAGCCTGAAATGTGGCAAAAGGTCGCAAAGTTCAATGGGGCCGAATACTTTCGCAAGGCACTGTAGTTAATAGACCATTAAGAAAGAGAGTTCCAAATTTTCCCTTCCCCATTCAGACCACTACCAGACAGTTTTTTGTGTGGGGTAGAATTTGAATTGAAACAATCACAGTAAGGTACTTCGTTTTTACCCAGAAATTATTTGATATTGAAATAAAAACACCTGCATTGGTGCTTTAACAACCGTCTCAATCCATGAATACATTAAAATTGAGGTTCCCTTTAACAAGGTATTTTAGCAGTCAAGATAAATGTGCAAGGTTGGAAATACGTTGCTCAATCATTAATTTCTCAGGATAAATCATTATTGAGCAGATTTCCCAAGAAACCTTACCAACAACATACTACACACACTCAGCAGGGTAGGCTACAAAATATTATTTCGGATCTTGTTGCCATACCATAATTAATGCAACAAAATGTTACCATAGCACAATGCACTTCGTAGCACCAATATTAGCTACAAAGGTGCATACTGGTTTTACTACATTATGTACCACGCACACTGACAGTGTGGTGAAGGCGCAATAGCGCCTCTTCAACCTCAGGAGGTTTAAAAAATGTGGCTTGTCACCGAAAAACCTCACCAACTTTTACAGGTGCACAATTGAGAGTATCCTGTCACGCTGTATCACCGTCGGGTACGGCAACTGCACCGCCCACAACTGCAGGGCTCCCCAGAGGGTGGTGCGGTCTGCCCTCCAGGACACCTACAGCACCCGATGTCGCAGGAAGGCAAAAAAGATAATCAAGGACAATAACCGCCGGAGCCACTGCCTGTTCACCCCGCTTCCATCCAGAAGGCGAGGTCAGTACAGGTACATCAAAGCTGGGACAGAGAGATTGAAAAACAGCTTCTATCTCAAGGCCATCAGATTGTTAAACAGCCACCACTAGCACAGAGAGGCAGCTGCCTTCCTACGACTTAATATCATTGGCCACTTTAATAAATGGAACACTAGTCACTTTAATAATGCCTCTTTAAGAATGTTTACATATCTCGCATTAGTCATCTCATATGTATATACTTTACACTGTATCCTTCACTATCTATTCTTTACTTTCTATTGTATCTTAGCCGCTCTGTCACTGCTCATCCATATACAGTGGGGCAAAAAAGTATTTAGTCAGCCACCAATTGTGCAAGTTCTCCCACTTAAAAAGATGAGAGAGGCCTGTAATTTTCATCATGGGTGCACTTCAACTATGACAGACAAAATGAGGGAAAGAAAATCCAGAAAATCACATTTTAGGATTTTTAATGAATGTATTTTCAAATTATGGTGGAAAATAAGTATTTGGTCACCTACAAACAAGCAAGATTTCTGGCTCTCACAGACCTGTAACTTCTTCTTTAAGAGGCTCCTCTGTCCTCCACTCGTTACCTGCATTAATGGCACCTGTTTGAACTTGTTATCAGTATAAAAGACACCTGTCCACAACCTCAAACAGTCACACTCCAAACTCCACTATGGCCAAGACCAAAGAGCTGTCAAAGGACAACAGAAACAAAATTGTAGACCTGCACAAGGCTGGGAAGACTGAATCTGCAATAGGTAAGCAGCTTGGTTTGAAGAAATCAACTGTGGGAGCAATTATTAGGAAATGGAAGACATACAAGACCACTGATAATCTCCCTCGATCTGGGGCTCCTCGCAAGATCTCACCCCGTGGGGTCAAAATGATCACAAGAACGGTGAGCAAAAATCCCAGAACTACACGGGGGGACCTAGTGAATGACCTGCAGAGAGCTGGGACAAAAGTAACAAAGCCTACCATCAGTAACACACTACGCCGCCAGGGACTCAAATCCTGCAGTGCCAGACGTGTCCCCCTGCTTAATATCCTGTTAGGCCTAGGCAGAATACTGCCCCCTTTGGAGGAATTGCGTGCCCATGGTAAACTGAAAAAAAATCTGTCCAAAATTGCTTATATATGCATATAATAATTATTATTGGATAGAAAACACTCTAAAGCTTCTAAAACCGTTGGAATTATGTCTCTAAGTATAGCAGAACTCACAGGGCAGGCAATCTCCCAAACTAGTTTTGCGATCATGAAAGTTGGGGCAACTTTGACGCCATCGCCGCCACCCTTCCCAACCAGCTATGGATCTGGGGACACTTTCTATGTCTTCCACTAGATGTCCTCATTCAGTACAGCGTTTAATTGTTCAAATCCCGCGAGTTTTGACCCTTTGGGAGTGAATTGAGTGCGTGTCGCGAGAAATTACCTGTGCGTTAGGGCGCGAATTGGTCACATTCATTCCTTTGTTCCAGCTCGCCTGAGAAGAAGTAACAATGACCGGTTGAATTGAGAATTGTTTTGTACGTTTAGAACATCCTAAAGCTTGATTCTGCACTTAGTTTGACCTGTTTAGTCGACATATAATATGTAATTTTGAAGTTTTGATGCGCAACTTTTCGGGACCAGAGGAAATTTTGGGTGCATTTCAGCTGATACTGCTAGCAGATGCTAATACAAAGACACAAGACTTGAAACCAAACAATGTTTTGGGTAAGTATGACCCCTTCCACTACATTCTGAACGAAGACCATCAAAGGTAAGGGAATATTTATGTTGTAATTTTTTTCTCCAACATAGCGGAGAAATATTGCTTATGTCTGAGCGCCGTCTCAGATTATTGAATAGTGAGCGATTTCTGTAACGTTAAAAAGAAATGTGACAAAGCGATTGCATTAAGAAGCAGTGTATCTTTCTAACTATATGTAGAACATGTATATTTAGTCAAAGTTTATGATGTCTATTTATATTATCTTGCGGCGCTATCTATAATTTCTCCGGACATTTTTGAGTATTTTCTGAACATGAATTCAATGTAAATGGACATTTATGGATATAAATGGCATATTATTGAAAGAAAAAAAAATGTACTGTGTAACATGTCCTATTACTGTCATCTGATGAAGATTTTCGAAAGGTTAGTGAATGATTTATTTTTTAATCCTGCTTTGCTGGGTAGATGAACAAGGTGTTTATCTTTCATTTGAGGTATTGGACTTGTTAATGTGTGGAGGTTAAATATTTCTAAGAATATTTTTGCATTGCCTGCGCCACGGTTTGAGCTGAACGAGGGGGGTGGCGTTCCCCGAGAGGAACCCTTCGCTTTAACAGGTTTTAAGAACCAGTGTATCTTTAATTATATGTAAAACATGTATCTTTCGTCAAAGTTTATGATGAGTATTTCTGTTATATGACGTGGCTCTCTGTAATTACTCCGGATATTTTGGAGGCATTTCTGAACATGGCGCCAATGTAAACCGAGTTTTGTGGATATAAATATGCATATTATCGAACAAAACATACATGTATTGTGTAACATGATGTCCTATGAGTGTCATCTGATGAAGATTATCAAAGGTTAGTGATTCATTTTATCTCTAATTCTGCTTTTGTGACTATCTTTGGCTGGGAAAAATGGCTGTGTTTTTTGGATTTGGTGGTGATCTAACATAAATATATGTTGTGTTTTCGCTGTAAAACATTTTTAAAAATCGGACACGATGGTTAGATTAACAAGATGATTATCTTTCATTTGCTGTATTGGACTTGTTAATGTGTGAAAGTTAAATATTTCAAATAAATATTTTTTAATTTCCAACGCTGCCTTTTCAGCGACCAGGGTCGTTAACGGAACCTGTGTCCTAGACTGGTTAAGCCAGTACATGTCCAGGCCCGTCTGAAGTTTGCTAGAGAGCATTTGGATGATCCAGAAGAAGATTGGGAGAATGTCATATGGTCAAATGAAACCAAAATATAACTTTTTGGTCAACTCAACTCGTTGTGTTTGGAGGACAAAGAATGCTGAGATGCATCCAAAGAACACCATACCTACTGTGAAGCATGGGGGTGGAAACATCATGCTATGGGGCTGTTTTTCTGCAAAGGGACCAGGATGACTGATCAGTGTAAAGGAAAGAATGAATGGGGCCATGTATCGTGAGATTTTGAGTGAACACCTCCTTCCATCAGCAAGGGCATTGAAGATGAAACTTGGCTGGGTCTTTCAGCATGACAATGATCCCAAACACACCGCCCGTGCAACGAAGGAGTGGCTTCGTGAGAAGCATTTCAAGGTCCTGGAGTGGCCTAGCCAGTCTCCAGATCTCAACCCCATAGAAAATCTTTGGAGGGAGTTGAAAGTCCGTGTTGCCCAGCAACAGCCCCAAAACATCACTGCTCTGGAAGAGATCTGCATGGAGGAATGGGCCAAAATATGGGCCAAAACTCTAAATAAAGAGTGAGAGAGATAGTGTGTTGGTCACTAATAAAGTGAACATCCCACATGCTTCTGAGATCACACATTTTGTTGTTGCCAATTAACAGCCGATCTGAAAACAACAGTTTATTTTGCTCTTCAGCTTTCCTTGTCTCAAGCAGGTCCTATTACTGTCTGCGTTCCCAGCGAATAACCTGCCACTTTCGCAACACATTGAAACTGACTTTTTTCATTAATGTTACATTTACTTGAAACTTTAGGCTATTTTTCATCGCATTAGAACCCTTTGGGTGAAGTTAAGTTGGCATTTAGGACTGCAGTGCTTTAGGACTGCAGTGCTTTAACTACAGGCCTTTTATAGAAAAAGCCAATCCCAGGAGCTGTGGAGCTTTAGTTTTTATCCCCAAGCTCTGATTTATTTGATTTCAGAGGAAGTTTTGATATGCGGCCTTATAGCACATCACTGCTGAATGATTTAGCAGGAAGAGGGAGTCCAGTCAGTGAGAGAAAGTCAAAAGACAAATTCTTGTCTCATCTCTTAATGTTTCCTTGCCACAAGATATCTGTCATATGTTTCTTTAAAAAAGGGCTACTAAGTAAGTACATTTGATTGATTGAGTGATTGACACATTACAGTTTTCAAAAGCACTGTTGATCACTTCAAGTGGTATTCAGCATGCCACTATGCTGCTGCTGGAAGTAAAGTACTATTTGATAAATGTTTCTATAAAAAGGGCTACTAAGTAAATATATTTGATTGATGGATGGATCTCCACACTTCCTTACTTTGTAAGAGTGCAGTTACATTAAGACACAGTGCATCCTCTGTAGGAAGTAGGAAACCAAAACTTCAATAAACTGCAAAGAGTAATTGGCTACTTTATTGTTGTTTCTAGTGTTCCCCCAAAGCCCTTAAAGAACCACTTTAATCTTTATCTTTGAGCTTGCTTGTCAAGAAATCTCACATTTCCTATAGAACTTAAAATTCCAATATGCCTAAAGACAATCCTTTGTTAAAAGGAAAAAAGACCATCCTTTTCAGCTTTGGGGTACTAAATGATACTAAAAAAGAAGAACTGGTAAATTGCGATTAAGAGAGTGATATTGTACGTGGCACATATCGCGACAAATGGTCACACTAAAGTCTCATTAGCGACTAATATTTATTTATTGTGATATTAAATCGTTTGGAGTCTGACTTTTTTTCCTCCTTCACCAATTAAGGGATGAGACAAGAATTTGTCTTTTGACTTTCTCTCACTGACTGGGCTCCCTCTTCCTACTAAATCATTCAACAGTGCTGTGCTATTAGCCCGCTTAGCAAAACTTCCTCTGAAATCAAATAAATCAGAGCCTGGGATAAAAACTAAAGCTCCATAGCTCCTGGGATGGGCTTTTTCTATAAAAGGCCTGCAGTTAAGATTTAAAGCACTGCAGTCCTAAATGACAACTTAACTTCACCCAAAGGGCTCTAATACGATGAAGAATAGCCTAAAGTTTCAAGTAAACGTAAAGTCAACGAAAAAAGTCTGCTTCAATGTGTTGTGAAAGGGACTGGTCATTCGCTGGCAACGTAGATAGGAATAGGACCCACTTGAGACAAGGAAAGCTAAAGAGCAAATTAAACTGTTGTTTTCAGATGGGCTGTTATTGGCAACAACAAAATGTGTGATCTCAACACGTGGGATGTTCACTCTATAATAGTTAGCAACCAACACACACATACTAGCTCCCTCACTCTTTATTAAATAATTACTCAAATAATGTAGTAAAACCAGTATACACCTTTGTACTTAATATTGGTGCCACTAAGTACATTGCACTATGGTAACATTTGATTGCCTTAATTATGGTATGGCAACAGCAACAACAACAAGAACAAATTGTAGGCTACCCTGCTGAGTGTGTGGATGGAGTATGTTGTTGGTAAGGTTTCTTGGGAAATCTGCTCAATAATGATGCACCCTGGGAAATTAATGATTGAGCAATGTATTTCCATCTTCTCCCAAACATCTCGACCTCTACAATACCGTGTTAAAGAGAACCTACATTTTAATGCATTCATGGTTTGAGGTGGTTGTTAACGGCCCAATGCAGACGGCATTTCTGGAAGTACCTAACTGTAATAGTTTTCAATTAAAATTGTCAAAAAGAAACAAAAAAAAACTTCTTAGCAAAGGGCAATTTCTTAAGCAAGAATTTTGCTAGGACTGTCTGGTAGAGGTCTGAGTGGGGAAAGGAAATTTGTTTTGGAATTCTCTTTCTTGTTGGTCTATTAACTAATTTACCACATGGATGGCCAAAGCTCCATCCCACGAAAACAGGCAAAAATGTCAGGCAGTCTTTTCAAACCGCTTTTACACTAAAAGGGCATTGTCATAATTTTTAAAGTATTATTCCAAACTCATAGTGTGGAAATATATATAAAAGCACCTTTAATCACCACCTGCACTATGTAATACATTTATTTTCCCTCACATTTCGAGTGAGTTAGACAAATTAGTTCTTCCATTTCATTAAAGGTGTCCATTTGTAAAATCAAAGGTTAAAGCAACTATGCTACTTTTTGACTCTGTGTTTTTGGCTGATTTCATTGCTCTACAGTACCTTCAGCGTTTGCTCTGGCACAAGGTTCCATTTTAACATTATAACCGACAATATTGATATAACCCTATGAACTTCCTCCCCAATTACGAAAGAGAGCCTTTATTGATTGAATATTTACAAGCCATCGGAAGATGGTAAGAAAATCATACCAGAGAGGAAGAGGCGAGGCGAGAGGTTATACTCCGTCCAATATCTGTCCACGAAAATAATCCCATGAAGTGAGGAATTTTTGTGTGGAGATCAATGAGAGTGTCAAACTTGGTCAACAAAATGTTTGTTGCTGGACTCCACCCTCTCCTTTGACCAACACATGACACAGACGGTCAAATCCTAATTCTTCCAACTCTGCAACATTGCTAAAGTCAGATCCTCCCTCTCCTGTCCTGCCGCTGAAACCCACATACATGCATTAATCTCCTCCTGTCTTGACTACTGCAATTCACTACTCTCCAGCATCAACTCAAGCTCCCTCCATAAGCTCCAAATGGTTCAAAAATATGCAGCCCAACTCCTCAACCACACTCACCCCTGTCCTCTGTGAACTCCACTGGTTCCTTGTCTCCCAACGCATTGATTACAAGATCCTCCTTCTGAACTACAAAGCCCTTAACCACCTTGCCCCCCTTACCTCTAAGACATTCTTCTCCCCACCAACCCACACGCACATTCTGTTCCAACACAGCAGGCCACCTTGCCATCCCCAGGTCGAAGCTCCAGAGCTTCAGCGACAGGGCCTTTTCCACAGTTGCTCCTAGGCTCTGGAACTCCCTCCCTCCAGCCATCTGTGACAGCGAGTCTATCACTGTCTTTCAGTCCTTTCTAAAGCCCCACCTCTTTGACAAGGTCGACCCTTAAGCAAGTTCATATACTACAAAGACACTCCTCTCTTCACCATACTGAGCTGCACCTAACCCAAACCCTTACCCTACCACTTACCCTAAACTGGGTTTGTATCCAAATCCCAACCCTCCCCTACCCATACACTGATACATCACATTTCTCTTCTTCCAGCCCACCCTTATCTTTATTCATGTTTTTGTTTAGTCTTGATTATTTCTTGTTGACTAAATTTGGTTGTTTTACAATTGTGAAGTGACTTTGGGTCCTTGAAAAACTCTATATAAGTCCATTATTGCATCATTATTATTATTATTATAAATTTGCCATGTGAGGATTATTTTATCTAATAGAAGTTTTGCAATGGTTAGGTGGTTACAAATGCAATGACACAGTATAAGTGGACTCAAGTGGCATTTTGGCAACTTTGTTGTGCCTGTCGTCATAGAGACTCATCATGGATATGACCCCTTTTAGCATGTGCATTGCTGTTGAGGGCTTCCACCATTTTAAAGTAGATAACTGGGTGGGGATTCCTGAGTTTGGCTCAATCAGCCAATGAAGATGGCACCGCCCATGCTGTCAAAGACGCTATAATGACACAGATACAAAGATGAGTCCTATATCTATCTCTATGACCTGTTGTTCACATGCGTAAACAACAGCACACCTGATTGTACTTGGCAACTAATCATCAACCCCTTGACAAGTTGAATGAGATGTGTTTGACTGGAGCTTCAAAATAAATTGTACTGTTGGAGGTATCCGAGGACCAGAGTTGGGAATCAATGCCTAAGTTGAAGCAAATCAAAGTCCCACCTACAGTCAATCGTTTTGGAAGCCAAATACCCCGGGATCCCAGAGTTCTAATAGTAATACTCCAGGGGTTTTATTGTTTGTGATCCTCCTCTCCAAGATATGGTAGAAACAGTAAATATGCTAAATAAATCACGTTTTTTTTCTCCCCTCCTTCTTTCCCTTTAAAAAAAACATGGACCCATGGGCGGCCTCGTCTCCGAGGCCCCATGCGGTGCTGTCTTTTTGAAAGCAAACCTGAGCGGATGGGCCAACAACGCCTGTTTCATCTAGTCATCCAGGGCCTGACGAGATCTGACTGGCCCGGTCCCGAGTGAGATCTCAGAGTCAAGGCTCGCCACGGCAATCCATCGGCCTCCATAAACAAACGGAGCCAAACGTCATCAGATGTTGGCTTGCATTTAACCGGTGGACGTTCTGGAAAAAATAAAACAAAAAAATGTGTTGTTTCTTGTTCTGAGCAGCGGAAGGTGTGGTGGTAGATTTAGCTTTGATTTTGGATGTTGGATGTAAACATGTGAAGTGGAGACTAATAGAATTTTTCAGTCTTTTGGATGCTTAACGTCAGTGTGGCCATATATTCTGTCAATTTCCATAAAACACCAGTGTTGTATTATGTGGATGAGCCTCACTATTTCTCTTGAAAGACTGGCTATTGGAAGTGTCTGTCTGTGTCTGAAATCTAATGTGGCACCTACTTTTTTGGAGAGAACCCTTGAGGCGGATGGGTGTAGTAATAATCAAACCTCATCCTTCAAACCAAAGGTCTAATTCCCGACCATTTAAACCAACCTCTCAATAATACCTTATTCTCCATATCACAAACCCTCCACAGCATCCCAACTACAGACAGACGCATCAGGAACCTTTTAAAGCCACAACCCCTCAGTTCGTCTATAAAGAAATAGAACGGCCCCATTTAAGTTGCAGAGTGCTTGCCAAAAGTCTCCTTGGAGACAAATCTGTAATTTAAAATAAGCATTTGCCCATTATGGTAAGTTAAAAAAATAAATAAAGGAAGACTGCAAGGTATGCAAATGAGGGTGACGACAGAGTACTTTGAGGCGACTTTGTGATGCTGCAGCGATTCATCGCCGAGGCTGGAAATATACTCCTCTCCATCCTTAGCATATTCTAATAAAGCCCTGCTATGCAAATGAGGCTGCCCTTTTCCTTCACTTCCACCATTAAGTTCATCTTCCAAACAGGAGGAATGGGTTCATATGAAAGTTTTGTGTGAGCACAAACACAAACATGTATGCACAGACCACACATTGATACACACACACGGTACATGTGTATGTATCAATGTGTGCCTATGGTGCACATACATACATACACACACACACACACACACACACACACACACACACACACACGACAGATGGCAAGCGCGCAAAAAAATACACCCCTATGCATACATTAATAAAACAAATGCTGTGAGTCACCAATCAATAATAAAAAATACAAAAAGCAGAAAGTATTCTAATTTATACTATATTTTTCAGTCTAAAACTACATGCGTTAGCTCCCTAACTAAGTATGATACTGTACTTAAGAAGCACTGTCTTTCAACTGTCTTTATACTACCCGAGGTAGATACTGTCTTTATACTACCCGAGGTAGATACTGTCTTTATACTACCCGAGGTAGATACTGTATTTATACTACCCGAGGTAGAGACTGTCTTTATACTACCCGAGGTAGAGACTGTCTTTATACTACCCGAGGTAGAGTGAAAAAACCTATATATGAGAAATAAATAAATAGAAAATCAAACCAGGCTCAGTAAAAGAAGAAGGGAAAGTAATTGACAGAGAGCCAAACAGCCCAGGTACACATACCCTTACAATGACTTTGAACCTCTGGGGCTTGTAAAAGTGAGACATAAATATTGAAATATTGAAATGAAAGATGCTGCCTGCCACACAGCTGTGCATGGAGGGAGATGGGCATGAGGGCTGAGCCAGGTGCCAAAGCCTCAATCATGGATATCACGTACATGTAGACAAAAACACACGCACACAAGTGCACACTCACTCGCTCTCACTGCCCTATGCAAATACATGTGCCCCCCCCCCCCCCACTCACACAATTTTACCCACTCATGTGAACAAACACACTTCCTCACAGATATACACTCACCACAATACCTCACACACACAAACCAACACTCTCTCTCCCTTTCCCTTGCTTTATTCACTCCACCCCCACACACACACACACCCACCCCACCACACCACTCCACACACACACTCACTCTCTCTCTCCCTTTCCCTCACTTTACTCTTTCCTACACTCACTTACTCCCCACCCCTCACACACACATGCACCCTACTACACACGCACACACACACACGCCAGACAGTTATGGATAGGAAACATTACTAGGCAGTGGTAATTAAAACAAAAACTAATACTGGCCCTATGGATGGAGGAGTCTTCTAGCCAGACATCATTAATCAATGCCCGTGTCGCCAGGCATCAGATGAGCCTCTATACACCTACTGGTATTTAAAAATACACTGTCTGTGAATAATGGTAATATATACTATTTGTTAGGTGCCCTTTCATGCACACTTAAAATCACTTTACATACAAAAGTAGCATCATTGAAAAATGAAACCTTTCCATGACACGGATATAGTCTATGGGTTCTTTACATGTTTATGCCATCTGCTGGGGATAGTTGTACTGTATGTATTGCTGATTTCTAACCATTAGTATTTTTGGGGGATGATTCAAATGCTTTGCCAGACATTCACAAACTCTAACACACAAATAAATATGCACACAACCGCAAACAAATTCTCACACGCACACGCACACACACACACACACACACACACACACACACACATAAATTCACACACACGTGTGTGTATGTTAAAGAAAAGGGCAATTGAGTACCAGAGTTCAGCTTGTGAGAAGACAGAGCCACTCACCAAGGGTCTCACTCTGCCAACACTGAGTCACCTTCAGTTGAGACACACACGCACACACACACACACACACACACACACACACACACACACACACACACACACACACACACACACACACACACACACACACACACACACACACACACAAGCCAGTCGGTCGGTCATACACTGACACCCACTGGGACACGGCTCCATTCTTTCACATCAGAGAAAGACAGATGGAGGGTGTGTAAAAGAGGAAAAGAAAAGAAAACAATAAACAACAGGGAGGAAAAAGAGGGAGGATCATCCTGGATAGAATGGACAGAGAGAAAGAGTAGAATAAAAATGAGAAGTGAAAAGGGGGAGTTGGAGTGAATAAAGTGAGAGAAAAATATCTCTGCCTTACACAATGTTGATTCTTTTCCCCTATTTTAATTCACTCCCTGTGACTGCCTCAACGAAACAGCCGCTATTCAAACACAAAGTACACAGATTATAAGTCCTTCTGTACCATAGTTTCTTCTAAATTAATACAATAAAAGATCAATTTCAGAAAAAAAAGTGAGAGCGAAACCGATCAACACAAAGTGAAGCAGCCACCTGCCACTGGCAAAAACAAAATGGAGGCACAAACAGAGAGAAAGAGAGGAAGAGAGACAAGGACCGCCTGGAAAGACAAGCGAGAGAGAGCCTGAGCAGAGTGAGAGAGAGAGGGGCCGGTGTGAGAGACTGATCACCACTGATCTCCGACGATAAGCAGGCCTGACAAGAGGCGAGCACGCCGCAGCTCCAACACTAATTGGCCGTGAGAGGTGACCCGCTACAAGGCGGCCCTCGCTCAGCTCCTATCGGCTTTGCCGTGCCGCCGTCGACCTGATCGCTCATGACACCAGACAGCCAGCCGTCAACCCAAGCCCAGCCACAAGCCAACAGCCGGGTGCTATCGAGAGAGGATGGAGATGGGGGGATGAGAGAAAGTGTGCATGAGAATGGGTGAGACAAACAAATAGGGATAGAGGGATGAGTGAAAGAGAGAAGGGGGAGAGAGAAGGGGGAGAGAGAAAGAGAGAAGTGGGAGAGGCAGAGTGAGAGAAAAAGAGTGTGCAGGTGCTAGAAAGAGTGAGAGATAAAATACTGAGAGAAAGACAGAGTGGATGGGGGTGGTTATAGCGACAGTTATAATGGTATTCTGGCGTACACATTTCAGTGTGTACGCCAGTGTGTGTGTGTGCGTGCGTGTATGTGTGTGTGTGTGTGTGTGTCAGGGCAGCTGTCTAAGGCACTGCATCTCAGTGCAAAAGGTGTCATTACAGTCCCTGGTTCAAATCCAGGCACATCCTGTGATTGGGAGTCCCATAGGGAGGCACACAATTGGCCTAGCGATGTCCAAGGTTTGGCCGGGGGAGGCTGTCATGTTCTTAACTGGTGTGCCTAGTAAAATAAAGGATAAAAACATTTTTTAAAGTGCGTGCGTCTGTATGCAGGTGCCTAGGGGTGGCCAGAAAGAGAAAAAGGGTAGTCTGTACTGAAGGAGGGGTGGAAGGGTTAAAATCATAACAGTCTCCTGGTTTCAGGGACATCTGGGAGGAAGAGCAGCAGCCATGGTTTGGGACAGGGTGGCCTGGCAAGTCACGGGAGGATAACAAAACGTGACAACAAAAATAACGGTTAGCCTCAGTTATAGACAGGGATGAAAGTACATTTAACTTCTTACCGGTACGGGACCCAAGTGCACTCACGCATTTTTTTTATACTACAGAAATTACAGGGTAGCCCACTCTGCTGACACTGACAAACAGATCAATAAAAATGATGTTGGCTGATCCATATAATTGGCCTATGAAAAGGGGAGACACAAATACAATATGACATCCATCTAACCTGGAGGAGGAAATGATTGTCCAAAAACAAACAAAAGTGGCACTGTGTCACACCCTGATCAGTTTCACCTGTCCTCGATATTGTCTCCCCCCCCCTCCAGGTGTCGCTTATTTTCCCCAGTGTATGTATCCCTGTGTTTCCTGTCTCTCTGTGCCAGTTGGTCTTGTATGTTAATCAAGTCAACCAGCGTGTTTTTCCCGTACTCCTTTTGTTGTTCTCTTTTTGATAGTCTTCCCGGTTTTGACCCCTGCCTGACTCTGGACTACTTTCCCGCCTGCCTGATCATCCTGCCTGGCCTGACCTTGAATCGGTCTGCCCTTCGGTACCTTTTGGACTCTGAACTGGTTTTGACCTTTTGCCTGTCCACAACCATTCTCTTGCTTTACCCTATTGGATTAATACATATTGTAAGACTCCAACCATCTGCCTCCTGTGTCTGCATCTGGGTCTCGCCTTGTGTCATGATGACACACTGACCCAATGAGAAAGACATTGAATATGCACACTTACCGGGGATATGGCCGATGTTCTCAGCTGGTGCCAATAAGATACCTTCACTCAATTAAGTTAAGAATTTTTGATAACGAAAATAAACAACTAAACACAACCAATATATGATGTTTTCATCTGATTGTCTAACAATCACTTAACAAAGGCTCTCCTGTAGGCCACCTGCAAAGAGTCCTACACTCACAAAATCATTTCAGCATCCAAACCCCAAAAGTGCACTGTGCACCCGCAATTTGATCCATAGAAAAATAAATCTGTTACAAAACACCTAGGTGTATTGTAGTGACATTCTGTGATTGTCATTAGGCCTGCACTTGTAGCCTGAATTGATGCATCCACTGTTGTCAATGCAAGCCTCGGTCTCGGCCACTCATCTCCGCCTTGTCCAGGCCATACATCTCCGGCTTGAGAAAATGTTAGTGTTCTCCTCAAACCACAAGGCAATTTGGAGCTTATACCACCCGGTTTCCTGTCAATTTGTTACTTTGTCATGCAGCTGACATGCAGTAATGTTAAATAGTGGTGTAATCGCCTATCGTTTTTTGGGCAGGTTGTATTAATTGTGATAGGCTCACTTTTTACCGGTACCTTTTTACCGTAACCCCCATAGTTTTATTTTTGCTGGGACGCCGCACTGGACTGTACCACCTTACTTTCTCCCCTGGTTATAGAAAATCAATGGCGGTGAAGGAGAAGGAGTAGGGAGAAGGAGGGCAGGGAGGGGAAGAGAGGGGGCTTGTACTACGTTACAAGGAAAATAAAATGGCTGGCTAGAGTTCTACAGGAGATGACGGGTCTCCGATAAGCTGACGGCAGTACTGTAGCTCTTCCTTGCAATCAACGGATAATTTCTGCTCATGCGTAAGGAGACTCCCACACATACTCACAAACACACACACACGATTTGTGTCTCCATGGCACCACTGACTCAGTGTTTGTACTTGTACCGCGATTCACCAATCTCACATTAAAAGCCATGCTACACAAACCTGTTGTAAAACTATTCTAGGCGCCATACATTACCGCCCTCACTCCTTCAGGGTAATTTGTAGCCTAGTGGAAAACTTCATAAAGGTGTGTGTGTGTGTCCAGGTGTAGCAAGAGGCTCACTCCAGCACCCCTGCACATTAAATAAGGTACTGCCACTGTTTCTTTAACTCACACCGTAGTTCTTGTGTGTTTTTATTTTATTATTATTTATATTATTATTAGGTTTATCACTGCATTGTTGTCAAAGTGCTCTGAAAAGGTAAGAATTTCACTGTACTGTTTTACATCTGTTGTATCCTGTGCACATGGTGAATAAACTTTGAAAATGTAAACTCTCTCACACAATGACTATTCTGCTGAGTGTGTATGCATGAACGTCAGGCTGTCTGTCATGTCTAGTCACAAGACAACTAGCTTTCCTCTGCTTCCACTACTTTCCCTGATATGTCCCTTCTACCCAGTGAGCCCGGTAAACCCAGGAGGCCTCTCCACCACTCACCAACACCCTCAAGATCCCTCCGAGATGCCTGAAGCTAAACCTGAACCGCCATCAATCGCACCCTCCAATAACAGCACATTACAAGGGCTGGAAACTTATTCCAGAAATATGTCCCTATTGATTTTAGCTATGGGAGTAAAGAGATTAGGCTGGATCTTTTTACACACAGGAGCCAGACTGTCGGAGCCAGAGGGGCGGGGGACAGAGGCGGCGACCGTTCTTTGCTACAGATACGGAGATATGGGACCCGCGGCGTACATTAATAACAACTCGGGTTGTCATCTGCACAGTCATAGGCCAGACAGGTCAATAGGAGGATGGTTGTTGGTCAAATGTGTTAGGATGTAGACCAGCAAAAGATTTGGCTTGCACCCCCCTTTGGTTGTGGGTAGTATGGGTGATTCATATAAATAATATAAAGGATGATTCATATTCATATTTGCATGCTTTTGAGACTGAAATAATGTATATTATAAATACACATTATAAATACATTAGATATCGTTCATAATTTTGAGGAGAGAGAAATTCATTGTCCTGAGAGGTGAGGCGAAAAGAACATGTGAGAAATTAATATCACAGATTTGATTTGGCTGAATGCTAATATTATAATATTGAGAGAGAGAGAGGATAGTGAGATGTCCGAGCTCTCCTTACAACAACAAAAACATGTGAAAATAGCATTTTCCTAATAGCTGTTTTCACATGTTGAGTTTAAATTGTACGTTTTTTTTTGTAAGGGTTCAAACATCTCTCTCTCAATCCATAATATTTGCTTTCAGCTGAATCAAATCTGTGAAATGCAGTTTCACGTGAAAAATGTCATGTGAAAATCTCACGTTCACATGTGGAATTGCAAGTTAACATGTGAAAATCACTTGAAAGTCTTACTTACACGTATTGGATTTTCATGTAATTACATTTTCACATGTAAAAACAATCACGTCACTCTGTCCACACATTTCAGGGCTGCGTTGAAACAATGACTGGTAAATGATCCAAGACCAGCTCAGTTAATCCCTACCATTCTGACAATGAGTCGTCATAATGTGGCATCAAATGTACATGATCTTAGTTAGGGGCATTGGCAAACATTAATATAAGTAATTTAATTTCTGTACCCCTAATTGGACCGAATACATCTGTTTATCCTGCAGCTATTGTAAGCAGTAATCATGAGCCTATAAATCAGAGTTCCACTGTTAGCACTGAGGTGGTGTGCAATAGTAGGAAGACCACTTTATGCAGCTCACCCTGCACTATCAGCTCCAATGTAAATAACATGAGTAAGTCTACCTCTGATAAGCTTCCCAGTAAAGCATTAAAAACAATCAAGCAACCCAGAAAAGTGCTAAAAATAGTCCATATGAACAATAGCCTAAGAAACAAGGTCCAAGAAGTCAATAATTTGCTTGTAACAGAGGACATTCATATTCTGGCTATCTCTGAAACACACTTAGAAAGTACCTTTGATAATACAGTGGTAGCTGTATGGTTATAACATCTACCGAAAAGACTGAAATTCCAACGGAGGCGGTGTTGCGGTCTATATTCAGAACCACATTCCTGTAAAGCTTAGAGACGATCTAATGTTAAATACTGTTGAAGTAATATTGCTACAGGTTCATCTGCCTCACCTAAAGCCCATTTTGGTGGGAAGCTGCTATGGACCACTAAGTGCTAACAGTCAGTATCTGGATAATATGTGTGAAAAGCTTGATAAGGTATGTGATATCAACAGAGAAGTATTTTTATTTATCCATTATTTACCAGGTAAGTTGACTGAGAACACGTTCTCATTTGCAGCAACGACCTGGGAATAGTTACAGGGGAGGGGGATGAATGAGCCAATTGTAAACTGGGGATTATTAGGTGACCGTGATGGTTTGAGGACCAGATTGGGAATTTAGTCAGGACACCGAGGTTAACACCCCTTCTCTTACGATAAATGCCATGGGATCTTTAATGACCTCAGAGTCAGGACACCCGTTTTAACGTCCCATCCGAAAGACGGCACCCTACACAGGGCAGTGTCCCCAATCACTGCCATGGGGCATTGGAACATTTTTTTAGACCAGAGGAAAGAGTGCCTCATACCGGCCCTCCAACACCACTTCCAGCAGCATCTGGTCTCCCATCCAGGAACTGACCAGGACCAACCCTGCTTAGCTTCAGAAACAAGCCAGCAGTGGTATGCAGGGTGGTATGCTGCTGGCAAGTAAAGTTGCCCACTCAGGAAAACACTTCAAACTGTAAACAGTGCCTTCAACCTGGATCAGGTTGTCAGTCAACCTACCAGGGTAGTTACAAACAGCACAGGAATTAAATCATCAACATGTATAGATCACATCTTTACTAACGCTGCAGATATTTGCTTTAAAGCAGTATCCAAATCCATAGGATGTAGTGATTACAATATAATAGCCATATCTAGGAAAACCAAAGTTCCAAAGGCTGGGCTTAATATAGTGTATAAGAGGTCATACAATAAGTTTTGTTGTGATTCAGCAAATTTGATGTTGATGATGTAAAGAATATTTGATGGTCTGTGGTGTGTAATTTTTTAATTTTTTAATTTCACCTTTATTTAACCAGGTAGGCTAGTTGAGAACAAGTTCTAATTTACAACTGCATCCTTGCCAAGATAAAGCAAAGCAGTGCAACAAAAACAACACAGTGTTACACATGGAAAAAAACATACAGTCAATAATACAATAGAAAAAGTCTATTGTCACCCCCTGACCGTAAATTGCTTTGTATGTTTCTATTTTTTGTTTGGTCAGGGTGTGATGTGGGTGGGCATTCTATGTTTGTATGTCTAGGTTTTGTATTTCTAGGTTTTGGTCGGGTATGGTTCTCAATCAGGGACAGCTGTCTTTCGTTGTCTCTGATTGAGAAGCATACTTAGGTAGCCTGTTTTCCCACTGTTAGTTGTGTGTGGTTATTTTCTGTTTAGTGTTGGTTGCACCTTGCAGAACTGTTTCGGCTATTCTTTTGTTATTTTGTATTTAGTGTTCAGTTCAGTATATTAAAGATGAACATGTACCCCGCTGCATTTTGGTCTGACATTTTCTCTTCATCCGATGATTGCCGTGACAGAACCACCCACCACAAACGGACCAAGCAGCGGGGTAACATGGGAGCAGAGGTTGAAGGACTCATGGACATGGGAGGAGATATTGGACGGCAAGGGACCCTGGAGACAGGCTGGGGAACATCGCCACCCCAAAGAAGAACTGGAGGCAGCTAAAGCTGAGCGGCGGCGATATGAGGTAAGGCAGCGCAACAGGCACGAGAGGCAGCCCCAATTTTTTGGGAGGGGGCACAAGGGAAGATTAGCGGAGTCAGGCGAGAGACCTAAGCCAACTCCCCGTGCTTACCGGAAGCAGCGTGGTACTGGTCAGACACCGTGTTACGCGATGAAGTGCACGGTGTCGCCAGTGCCCGCTCATAGCCCGGAGGGCTATATGCCAGCTCCCCGCAAGTGCCATGCGAGAGTGGGCATCCAGTCAGGGCGGATTGTGCCAGCTCAGCGCGTTTGGTCTCCTGTGCGTCGTTTCGGTCCAGGGTATCCTGCGCCGATTCTGCGTATTGTGTCTCCGGGGCGTTGGGAGGGTGCAGTTCGCCCTATGTCTGCGCTCCGCCCGTACCGGGCAAATGTGGGCATTGAGCCTAAGGGAGAGGTGCGAGTGGTATGCACCAGATCTCCAGTGCTCCCCCACAGCCCGGTTCGACCTGTGCCTGCACTCTGGAGGGTCCGGGTAAAAGTGGTCATCCAGCCTGGAGGAGTGGTGCCAAGGCTGCGCACCAGAGCTCCAGTGCTCCCCCACAGCCCGGTCCATCCTCCACGCACCAGGCCTCCAGTAGGTCCCCCAGCCTGGTGGGCCCTGTGGCAGCCCCAAGCACCAGGATGTCTTTCCGTCTCCTCCCTCCAGGTTCTCCCTCCAGTCTGGAGCTGCCAGAGCCACCCTCCTGTCCGGAGCTGCCAGAGCCGCCCTCCTGTCCGGAGCTGCCAGAGCCGCCCTCCTGTCCGGGGCTGCCAGAGCCGCCCGTCAGTCCAGAGGCGCCAGAGCCGTCCGTCAGTGCAGAGGCGCCAGAGCCGTCTGTCAGTCCAGAGGCGCCAGAGCCGTCCGTCAGTCCAGAGGCGCAAGAGCCGTCCGTCAGTCCAGAGGCGCCAGAGCCGTCCGTCAGTCCAGAGGCGCCAGAGCCGTACGTCAGTCCAGAGGCGCCAGAGCCGTCCGTCAGTCCAGAGGCGCCAGAGCCGCCTGTCAGTCCAAAGGCGCCCGTCAGTCCAGAGGCGCCACTCACTCCAGACTCGACCATCAGTCCAGTGGCGTCCTCTAGTCCGGGGTCGGCGGAGAGGATTCCCTCACCAGAACCATCACCGTGGAGTCATGCCCACCCAGACCCTCCCCTATAGGTTCAGGTTTTGTGGCCGGAGTCCGCACCTTTGGGGGGGGGGGGGGGATACTGTCATGCCCTGACCATAGATTGCTTTGTATGTTTCTATTTTTTGTTTGGTCAGGGTGTATTTGTATGACAAGGTTTTGTATTTCTATGTTTTGGTCGGGTATGGTTCTCAATCAGGGACAGCTGTCTTTCGTCTCTGATTGAGAACCATACTTAGGTAGCCTCTTCTTCTTCCGATAAATGCTGTGACATATATACAGTGTGTGCAAATGAGGTAGGATAACAGAGGTAGTGCAATAAATAGGCCATAGTGGCGATATAATTACAATATAGCATTTAAACACTGGAGTGATAGATGTGCAGAAGATGAGTGTACAAGTAGAGATACCGGGGTGCAAAGGAACAAAATAAATAACAGTATGGGGATGAGGTAGTTTTGATGGGTTAATTACAGGTGGGCTATGTGCAGGTGCAGTGATCTCTGGCTTTACCTGGCAAGGTCTTGTAGATGAGCTGGAGCCAGTGGGTTTGGCGACGAATACGAAGCGAGGGCCAGCCAACGAGAGCATACAGGTCGCAGTGGTGGGTAGTATATGGGGCTTTGGTGACAAAACGGATGGCACTGTGATAGTGTGCATCCAATTTGCCTAGTGGAGTGTTGGAGGCTATTTTGTAAATGACATCGCCGAAGTCGAGCATCGGTAGGATAGTCAGTTTTACGAGGGTATGTTTGGCAGCATGAGTGAAGGATGCTTTGTTTGCGAAATAAGAAGCTGATTCTAGATTTAATTTTGGATTGGACATGCTTAATGTGAGTCTGGAAGTGGAGTTTACAGTCTAACCAGACACCTAGGTATTTGTAGTTGTCCACATATTCTAAGTCAGAACTGTCCAGAGTAGTAATGAGGAGAAACCAGACACTGCACTTAACGCATTTATGAAACTACTTTTTCCAGTTACTAATAAGCACGCACCCATTAACTTCTTGACCATACTTGAGACGCAGACGTCTCAAGTATGCCCCTGGAAATGCAAATGCGCTACGCTAAATGCTAAATGTACTCGTTACAACTCAATCTTTGATCAAAATTCACAAGCAGGGTATTGAATTAAAGCTACACTCGTTGTGAACCTAGCCAGCAAGTCAGATTTTTAAAATGCTTTTCGGCGAAAGCATGAGAAGCTATTATCTGATATGCCAGCACGACACGTAAACAACAGATTTTGCGGTAGCCGGCGCTACCCAAAACGCAGAAATAAAATATAAAACATTCATTACCTTTGACGAGCTTCTTTCTTGGCACTCCTATATGCCCCATAAACATCACTATTGGGTCTTTTTTTCGTTTAAATCGGTCCATATATACCCAAAATAGCTTTGTATGGAAGCTGTGTCATTCAGAAAAAAACATCGTTTTTAAACGCTGCGTAATTTTTTAAAATTAAAAAAGTCGACGATAAACTTTCACAAAACACTTCGAAATCCTTTTGTAATCCAACTTTAGGTATTAGTAAACGTTTATAATCTATCAAAATGATTACAGGGCGATGTATTTTCAATAGGTCTTCACTTGCAAAACAATGGCTGATAATGTCTTCATCAACTACATCCGGGTGAAGACTGGGAAAATGGATGCCAGATAGATGGATTTTCCAACAATTAATTCAATTGAAAATGACGACAATGGCGACATCGTGTGGAATTTGTATGAATTGCAGGCAGGTCGATATTAAATTCTGTTCTCTTTTAACAACTCGTGGAAGTGACTTATGGAAATTATTTTTAGCTTTCAGAGAGCAGTTTTTCTTGCGTTTTTCAATGAAACACACAATCTGTTATAGTCACAGCCGTGATTTAACCAGTTTTATAAACTTCAGAGTGTTTTCTATCCACACATACTAATCATATGCATATACTATATTCCTGCCATGAGTAGCAGGACGCTGAAAAGTTGCGCGATTTTTAACAGAATTTTCGAAAAAGGAGGGGGTAGAAGTAAGAGGTTTTAAGAAAATGACTGTAAAAACTGTTGAATCCCCTTGGATTGATGAGGAATTGAAAAATTGTATGGTTGAGAGGGATGAGGCAAAAGGTAAGGCAGCCCAACTGATTCGCAAACATACTGCAATTTAAGAAATCATGTGACTAAACGAAATAAAAATAAACTACACTATGAAACAAAGATAAATTATTTAAAGAATGATAGTAAAAAGCTTTGGGGCACCTTAAATGACATTTTGGGGGAAAAAGCCAACTCGGCTCCTTCATTCATTGAATCCGATGTCTCATTCATAACAAAAATCCCACTGATATTGCAAACTACTATAATGCCTTTTTCATTGGCATGTTAAGCAAATTTACGGATGACATGTCAGCAACAAACGCAGACACTACACATTCAAGTATATCAAACTAAATTATGAAAGACAAGAATGTCATAATTTGAATTCCGTAAAGTCAGTGTGGAAGAGGTGAAAAAATTATTGTCTATCAATAATGACAAGCCCCCGGGGTCTGACAATCTGGATGAAAATTACTGAGTATAATAGCAGACGATATTGCCACTCCTATTTGTCACATCTTCAATTTAAGCCTACTAGAGAGCGTGTGCCCTCAGGCCTGGAGGGAAGCTAAAGTTATTTTGCTACCCAAGAATAGTAAAGCCCCCTTTACTGGCTCAAATAGCCGATCAATCAGCCTGCTACCAACCCTTAAAAAACTTCTGGAAACTATTGTGTTTGACCAGAAACAATGCTATTTCAAAGTAAACAAATTGACAACAGAATTTCAGCATGCTTATAGTGAAGGACACTCAACAAGCACAGCACGTACACAAATGACTGATGATTGGCTAAAATAAATTGATGAGAAAATGATTGCGGGGGCTGTCTTGTTAGATTTCAGTGCAGCTTTTGACATTATCGATCACAGTCTGCTGCTGGAAAAACATATGTGTTATGGCTTTACACCCCCTGCTATAATGTGGACAAAGAGTTACTTGTCTAACAGAACACAGAGGGTGTTCTTTAATGGAAGCCTCTCAAATATAATCCAGTTAGAATAAGGAATTCCCCAAGGTAGCTGTTTAGGCCCCTTGCTTTTTTCAATTTTTACTAACGACAAGCCACTGACTTTGAGTTAAGCCAGAGTGTCTATGTATGCGGATGACTCAACACTATAAACTTCAGCTACTACAGCGACTGAAATGACTGCAACACTCAACAAAGAGCTGCAGTTAGTTTCAGAGTGGGTGGCAAGGAATAAGTTAAATATATAAATATTTCTAAAACTAAAAGCATTGTATTTGGAACATAACACTCACTAAACCCTAAACCTCAACTAAATCTTGTAATAAATAATGTGGAAATTGAGCAAGTTGAGATGACTAAACTGCTTGGAGTAACCTTAGATTGTAAACTGTCATGGTCAAAACATATTGATGCAGTAGTAGCTAAGAGGGGGAGAAGTCTGTCTATAATAAAGTGATGCTCTGCCTTCTTAATTAACAACACTATCAACAAGGCGGTCCTACAGGCCCTAGTTTTGTCGAACCTTGTCTACTGTTCAGTCGTGTGGTCAGGTGCCACAGAAAAGGACTTAGGAAAATTGCAATTGGTTCAGAATAGGGCAGCACGACTGGCCCTTGGATGTACACAGAGAGCTAATATTAATAATATGCATGTCAATCTCTCCTGGCTGAAAGTGGAGGAGAGATTGACTTCATCACTACTTTTATATATGAGAGGTATTGACATGTTGAATGCACCAAGCTGTCTGTCTAAACTACTGGCACACAGCTCGGACCCATGCATACCCCACAAGAGGTCTCTTCACAGTCCCATAAGTGCAGAACAGACAATGGGAGGCACATAATACCACATAGAGCCATGCCTACATGGAACTCTCTTCCACATCATGTAACTGACGCAAGCAGTAAAATTAGATTTAAAAACAGATAAAAAACACATTATGGAACAGCGGGGACTATGAAGCAACACAAACATTGGCACAGACACATGCATAAACACACACCCACATACGATAACATACGCACTATACATATGTGACAGGTTAAAGGAAATATTCATAGCCTGTTATACATGAAAAAGTATTAGTAAGTTCATCGTATGTGAGGATCTTAAAACATCTAAGGTTTAAAAGATCATGCATTCAGTATTAGTTGATAGAGATTGATAACATTCATATAACTGTGTTAAAGTTAAAATCCGTCAAGCGTACAAAGGGTACGAATTGTGAGAGTAATGTGTAAACGTTGTATTGATTACTTTATTTTGTGGTGCCTAAAAGTGTTAATCTGTGATCTACTAAATGCTCTTAATCTATGAGCCTGAGATCGATTGCTCTGGTCTCCACCCATATTCCCGGGGAAATCGCAGACTTTTCTCATTGCACTAAAAGTTTAATTGAGAAAACAACACCGTATCACTCTCATGATTATTTCTCCCCTTTTTCAGGTACGTTATTGATGATAAAAAAGAATAATTTAAATGTAATAACTCGCTAACATGTCAAGAGTGTTTAAGGTGTATCTTAGTAACATCTTGAGGAAGTTAGAGTTAAGTTTGCAGAGAGTAATATGAGCCCTGCTCGGTTGTAGCGAAGAATAGCATCATACTGAGAGTAGCTGCCATTTTATGTCGATTGTGAATGAACATGTGCGTTGTTAATAAGATATTTTGCTGTGTTATTTGTATAATGGTTTTTCTGTTGTTTTGTAATGTGTTACTTTTGTAAAATGATTGCACTAAAAGTTGAATTGAGAAAACAACACCGTATGACTCTCGTGATTATTTCTCCCCTTTTTCAGGGTCGTAACATTTTTGGAGGCTCCGCTGAGATTGCTGCTCAGATGTCCAGTCTCCACATCCTGGTCGCTGAATTCCGAGCCAGCTAAATCCCCACATTACAACTCAGGCAGGCTGCAGTGAGGAAAGTGTTGCTGTTCGAGGGGAGCTGGAAGTTAGTGGTTAAGTACGTGTCAACTGAGGCCATTGATCGACCATCAGAGACAGTAAAGACCATCTAATTCAGAGTCAACTCCTGCGCAGTAAAAGTTCCTCCTGTTCTGTCAACATGACAAGCGCCTTGGAAGAACTACAGGAAGAGGTAGTAGGAGAATTGCACACCCTGACTAAAGACAAGTTACTAGAGATATGTGATTTCCTTGACATATCAGGCGAACAGAGAAGAGATCTTAAAGACAAATCCCGCATATCATTGATGACTCACATTATGATGTTCCTTGAAAGAGAGGAAGTTGCAGAGTTAGAAGATGGCGGCATGTCGGAATTGTTGCTACTTAAAGACGAAATGACAGAGATGATCAGTAGCATAGATAACAAAACAGAGCAAATTGACCATGATATTGAACCAGCCGGAACACATCACAGAATAGAGGAACTGAGAACTGTAACCCCACAACAAGGGGTGGGAACTGAGCAGGTTACTGCAGCCAAAGCCAATGATTCTCTGCGTCAGCCCCAACCCCATGCCAATCTTCAGGGGAGCGTGCCGCTCTCACCCAATGCACAACCCAGCTCATACTGGCGCAAAGAGTTAGGTGAACCGATAGGTGAACCGGGCCAGAAAGAAAAACAGATTTTTTCCAACCTTGCCCATCAGATCGAGAATGGACTTAACAGAGGCTATCCTGAGGTAGAAATAGTAGATGCAGTAGCCAGGGCTATTTCTCCAGGCTCACAGCTACGCAGCTACTTGGAAGGTAAACCCCAGCTAACTCTTCCCACACTTAGATGTATTCTGCGTTCCCACTTCCAAGACAAGAGTGCAACAGAGCTTTACAAACAGCTAGCTTCAGAAGCACAGCATAGCAAGGAGATCCCTCAAAGCTTCCTGATGCGCGTCTTAGATTTGAGGCAGAAAGTAGTGTTTGCATCCCAGGAGTCAGAATCAGGGCTTAAGTATGACCCTGCTCTAGTCCAGAGCATGTGTTTACACACAGTCCTTACGGGTCTCAAAAGTGACAGTATCAGGATAGCAGGCCTCTCCTGCTAGAGAGCGAAACATCAGATGAGGTTTTGCTAGAGAAGCTTAACATTGCTTGTGCTAATGAGATAGAAAGACTAAACAAAAAGCGGTTAATGCCCCACAGCCTGCTACAACTGTAAGTGTAGTCCAGTTAGAAGATACGTCATCTGCAAAGTGTCCTGTGAAGGAAGCCAAAGCTAAGATACCCGCAGAACTGTTAACAGAGTTAGCTGAACTTAAGACAGGTGTAGCTTCTCTAAAAGGTCTCAGTGCAGAGATTGCTCAGATTAAGGAGACATTACAGCAGCCTGTTTCAGTCACCACCTTGTGCCTATGCCCCACCCCCAGTTAGGAGGCCAGCTGTTTCCCAGCAGCAGTATTACAGCAACTACAGTCGGTCCCAAGCACCTGACCCTGCGCAGCATCAATATGCTCCTAACCGGTATACCAACCGCTCTGCTCAAGCTCCAAGGAGGTGTTTTGTCTGCCAGCAGGCCAGAACAGATGCACGCTGCACACACTGCTTCCGATGTGGGAGTGGAGAACATTTTCAAGCTGGATGTAAAGTCAGGGGAGCCAGACCATCAAGGGAGGCCCCTTTAAACGGAAACGGGTTACCGCTGAGGGACGAGTGTTAACCGTAGCTACCAAAAAGTCCCAGGAATGTGCAAATTGTGCCAATAATATTCATTTGAGAACCTGAAACAATGTTCATCATGTAAAGAGGCACTGTACTGTTTCAAAGTATGTCAAAACCAACATTGGACTAAACATAAGGAAAAATGCACTCACCTGAAAATTGACTTTACCAGTGAAAGGTTTTCCTGCACAGAGGAAAATGCCCACTTCTTACCATCCCTAGCTCAAGGTTGCCACCCCCATAAGGTCACCTCGCTAGTCGGCAGACAGTGCCTTATTGAGTGTCACCTGAATCGCCACCACCTCCAAGCTCTATGGGACACAGGCTCTCAGGTATTGGTCATTGATGAACGATGGAAAGAGGAATCTCTCCCAAACGCAAGGTCTGAGAGATGTTTCAGAAATCCTGGACTCACCTGATGATCTAAGGTTGACTGCAGCAAATGGGACTGTACCTGGGATGGATTGGAACAACTTTTCGGCTAGCCTCTGAAACTGACCAAACAAAGGAACTGATCATCCCGGTGCTGGTAATGAAAGGCTGTCACCTATCTCATCCCATCATAGGTTTCAATGTTATCGAGCACATCCTGACAATGACCGAAAAGACTAAACGATACAGTACAGTAAAAACAGCTTTCCCAAGCCTCCAAAGAAACAAGGTGAGAGCTTTTATACAGGCTGTTAGCGCAGAACAGACAGATGAATACGCAGTGAAAACCAAGAAAGAGAAGGTTGCTGTACCAAAACACAGTAGCATTCAGATTGAGTGCCATGTAGCTTCCCAGCCTTTCAAAGATGACATGACAATGCTTTTCCTGCCAGACCTGAACCCGCAGTGGCCAGACGACCTTGAGTTCTTTGACACACTAGTCAGAGTCAGGAAAGGTGTTTTTCCAGTTATCCTGCTTGATGTCTCTAACCCCACTGACCACGACATTGCCCTGCTAGGACGCACAATAATCGGCACAGTACAAACCATTATGACTGTGTTACCTGCCCAAGTCTTTGAAAAAACTGTCACCCCAGCCACAGTGAAACACACCAGCGTTCGAACCCCATGTACTGCTACTGAACAGTGGGATCCACCAGTAGGTTTAACTCACCTAACCGAAGAGCAGAGAGAGGTTGTTAGGCAAATGCTTAGAGAAGAGTGTCACTCCTTCTCCAGATCAGACAATGACATTAGCTGCATTGAACGATTGAAAATGACTATTTCTCTAAAGGACTCTGAACCAGTAAAGCGCACATACATGTCAGTGCCCAGGCCACTGTATCAGGAGATGAAGGGTTACCTTTATGACCTCATAGTCCAGGGCTGGGTTAGGAAGTCAAACTCTTCATATTCTTCACCTGTCGTGTGCGTTCGTAAGAAGGACGGGACCCTCCGGTTGTGTATAGATTACAGAGACCTGAACAGAAAGACACATCCCGACCGCCAGCCCATCCCTCGGGTCCAAGTCATCATGGACAGTTTAGGTGGTAATTCCTGGTACTCCCTCTTAAATCAGGGGAACGCGTATCACCAGGGGTTTATCTCTGAAGAAAGCAGACCACTGACAGCATTTTTGACCCCGTGGGGACTCTATGACTGGATACGTATGCCATTCGGCCTCATGAACGCTCCTGCAGCTTTTCAGCGGTGTATGGAGGAGTGTTTGGAAGGGCTCCGGGATAACATCTGCATTCCTTATCTGGACAACACGCTAGTTTTCAGTAAAACATTCGACAGCCATGTGAATGATGTGCGAAAAGTTTTGCAGCGTCTCAGAGAGTATGGCATTAAACTCAAACCAAGTAAGTGTGATCTCTTTAAACCCCAGGTCCGTTATTTGGGCAGAATAGTGTCTGCAGAGGGCAGCCGAGTTGACCCAGCCGATTTTGAAGCGGTAAGAGCATTGAAAGAAATCAGACCAGAGACTGTGGGCCAGCTCAGAAAAATGCTTGGTTTACTCACTTACTACAGACAGTACATCAAATACTTTTCTAGGAGAAATTACCTGACCACCGACGGAAAACAAAAACAAAGAAAGTAAGTCATGTGGTGCCCTCAAACAAGCCAATCCTGTGGACTGACCAGCATCAACAGGCACTTGAACAGCTGATTGAGTGTTTGCTTCACACACCACTTTTATGTTTCCCTGATTTCACTCAGCCATTTGTTGTACACACTGATGCATCACACCAAGGCTTGGGAGCAGTTCTTTATCAAAAGCAAGATGGGAAGATTAGGGTCATTGCTTATGGCTCTCGAACCTTAACAGCAGCTGAGAAGAACTATCACTACCACTCGAGCAAGCTAGAATTTCTAGCTCTAAAATGGGCAATCACTGATAAGTTCCATGATTATTTGTACTATGCTCCGACCTTCACTGTATACAGGCAGTTAACCCACTGTTCCTAGGCCGTCATTGAAAATAAGAATTTGTTCTTAACTGACTTGCCTAGTAAAATAAAGGTAAAATAAATAAATAAATACAGCGATAACAACCCGCTCTGCTACATTCTGTCTACTGCAAAACTGAACGCAACCACTTCCAGGTAGGTTGCAGACTTGGCTGATTTCCACTTTACAATAAAGTACAGGCCAGGCAGAGAGAACGGTGATGCAGATGCTTTGTCAAGGATGCCACCGGATGTAGAGTCACTGATGAGAGAATGTTCTGAGGAGCTTCCCACCAGACACCATTGCCGCCACGATACAAGCAGTTGAGGTACAGAAAGAGGCTGTTGACCCCTCCTGTCTCAGCCTCCAGTATTTATGCTGCAGTAGTTTATGTGTCGGGGGCTAGGGTCAGTTTGTTATATCTGGAGTACTTCTCCTGTCCTATTTGGTGTCCTGTGTGAATCTAAGTGTGCGTTCTCTAATTCTCTCCTTCTCTCTTTCTTTCTCTCTCTCGGAGGACCTGAGCCCTAGGACCATGCCCGAGGACTACCTGACATGATGACTCCTTGCTGTCCCCAGTCCACCTGACCGTGCTGCTGCTCCAGTTTCAACTGTTCTGCCTTATTATTATTCGACCATGCTGGTCATTTATGAACATTTGAACATCTTGGCCATGTTCTGTTATAATCTCCACCCGGCACAGCCAGAAAAGGACTGGCCACCCCACATAGCCTGGTTCCTCTCTAGGTTTCTTCCTAGGTTTTGGCCTTTCTAGGGAGTTTTTAGCCACCGTGCTTCTACACCTGCATTGCCTGCTGTTTGGGGTTTTAGGCTGGGTTTCTGTACAGCACTTTGAGATATCAGCTGATGTACAAAGGGCTATATAAATACATTTGATTTGATTTGATTTGTTGTACCTTGGTCACTTTCAGCTGCATCTATGTCAGTATCAACTGAAGGTGAGACAACCACTGCAACAACCAGCTCAATCCCAAAATATGGGATAAGAGAAGCACAAGAATCTGATCCGGTCATCCGTCCTGTGCTCAATTTCAAACTGTCTGGTTCCAAACCGCCAGTTAAAGAGCAAAAGAAATCCAGTCCAAAGACAAAATGCCTATTCAGAGAATGGGACAAATTGACAATAGACAGTGATGGCATTCTGTACTGAATCACTACAGCCCGCAAGAAGTTAGTTCTACCAGAGCAGTATAAAGGTAAAGTGATGGAAGTGTTGCACAATAACATGGGACACCAAGGTACTGACCGCACTGTATCACTAGTACGTGACCGCTTCTTCTGGCCATATATGCAATCTGACATCGAGCACTATGTGACTAAAACTTGTAGCTGTGTCAAGCAGAAAAAGCCAGCCCATGAAACAAGAGCTCCTCTGACAAACATTGTGACAACACAGCCATTTGAACTGGTATGTATAGACTTCCTTCATCTCGAAAGATGCAAAGGGGGATATGAGTACATCCTTGTGATTGTTGATCATTTTACACGTTTCACTCAAGCCTATGCCACCACATCAAAGTCAGGTAAAACTGCTGCAAATCTCATCTTCAATGACTTTGCCCTGAAGTTTGGGTTCCCGTCCCGCATCCACCATGACCAAGGGGGAGAATTTGAAAATTAGTTGTTCCATCTGTTAAAGAAACTCAGTGGCATGGCGGGGTCCAGAACAACACCCTACCACCCGATGGAAACGGTCAAGTGGAACGCATGAACAGAACATTGTTGCAAATGTTAAAGACACTAACTGAGACACAAAAGTCAAATTGGAAGGAGTCTATGAACAAACTGGTTTATGCCTATAACTGCACCCGTTGCGAAGTGACTGGCTATTCACCATTTTATCTTCTGTTTGGGAGATCACCCAGGCTTCCAGTTGATATGCTCTTTGGATTGTGCCCAGAGGCAGGTTCCAGTAACCAGCGAGACTACGTGGAGAACTGGAAACGAGGGATGGAAGAAGCATACGCCATTGCAAATGAAAATGCTCAGAAAGCCGCTAAAAGAAGTAAGAAGTACTATGACACTAAAGTTAGGAGTTCAGTGCTACAGCCTGGCGAGCGAGTTCTGATTAAAAACCTGACACCAAGAGGAGGACCAGGAAAACTCCATAACTATTGGGAAGATACAATTCACACAGTGGTGAAACAAATGGGTTCAGACCTGCCGATTTATGAATTGAGACCAGAAAAGGGTAGGGGACGCTCCAGGGTCCTGCACAGAAACCTGCTCATGTCCTGTGACCACTTACCTTTTGAGACACAACTAGAAATGACCAAAGTGGGCAAAAGTCAGAAAACGAGGAGACACCAGCCTGCATCACAGCCTCTATATTCTGATGAAGACAGCGGGGATGAATATGACCTTCATCATGAGCCGCTACAGGTTCCCACATCTCCTACAGTACCTGAGGAGAGGAATGCTGAACCAGCGAGAGAGTGGGAACACAGGCCCCCAACAGTGAAACAGACAGTCGCAGTGCCAGTCCCTGATACGCTACCAGCACAGCCTCTTGTTGAAAAGCGGCTGGAGGAGACAACAACAGTTAAAGACCTGCCTGCGGAGGAGATGAACTTGCCTGCTGAAAATTTGCCTGATGATCGTCCACCAAGTGCCTTTCCTTCATTAACTGATGCTGCTGAACCTGAGTAACCAGACTACCAGCTGCCACAAAGAGAGAGACACCCTCCAAGATGTATCACCTATGATCAGCTTGGTATCCCTTCCTGCTACAGTATACAGCCACAGTTGTTCCCTGTCTACTCTGCACCAGGACTGGTTCCATGGTTGCCATCACTACAGCAATGTTACTTTCAGCCACCTTACATGTATGGGCTTCAGCAAACGTGAGGCTACAGAGGGACTGTGAATATAACTTGTTAGTTATATTTGAACTGTGACCCTTGACCTCTGCTCAAGTACTACCTTACAGAAGAGGATTTTCTAGGTCCAGTGCATACGGACTGTTGAAGAAGACACTGTTGGTAATGTTGGGACAACATTTATTTTGTCGGGGAGAGTGTGACAGGTTAAAGGAAATATTCATAGCCTGTTATACATTAAAAAGTATTAGTAAGTTCATAGTATGTGAGGATCTTAAAATATCTAATGTTTAAAAGATCATGCATTCAGTATTAGTTGATAGAGATTGATAACATTCATATAATTGTGTTAAAATCCGTCAAGCGTACAAAGGGTACGAATTGTGAGAGTAATGTGTAAACGTTATATTGATTACTTTATTTTGTGGTGCCTAAAAGTGTTAATCTGTGATCTACTAAATGCTCTTAATCTATGAGCCTGAGATCGATTGCTCTGGTCTCCACCCATATTTCCGGGTACGTTATTGATGATAAAAAATAGTAATTTAAATGTAATAACTCGCTAACATGTCAAGAGAGTTTAAGGTGTATCTTAGTAACATCTTGAGGAAGTTAGAGTTAAGTTTGCAGAGAGTAATATGAGCCCTGCTCGGTTGTAGCGAAGAATAGCATCGTACTGAGAGTAGCTGCCATTTTATGTTGATTGTGAATGAACATGTGCGTTGTTAATAAGATATTTTGCTGTGTTATTTGTATAATGGTTTTTCTGTTGTTTTGTAATGTGTTACTTTTGTAAAATGATTGCACTAAAAGTTGAATTGAGAAAACAACACCGTATAACTCTCGTGATTATTTCTCCCCTTCTTCAGGGGTGTAACACATGCACATGGATTTAGTACTGTAGATATGTGGTAATGGTGGGGTAGGGGCCTGAGGGCATACAGTGTGTTGTGAAATTTGTGAATGTGTTGTAATGTTTTTTAAATTATATAAACTGCCTTAATTTTGCTGGACCCCAGAAAGAGTAGCTGGTGCTTTGGCAGCAGCTAATGGGGGATCCATAATAAATAGAAATACATGTAAAACTCACATTTGCAATTTCACATGTAAGAAACATTCATGTGAAAATGTAACTTTCACATGGTGATGAAATAGTGTTATTCTCTCGTGAAAAGCTGGTGTTAACGTGTTGCAGTAGCAATGTTT
This sequence comes from Oncorhynchus clarkii lewisi, assembly GCF_045791955.1. Classification (NCBI taxonomy): domain Eukaryota; kingdom Metazoa; phylum Chordata; class Actinopteri; order Salmoniformes; family Salmonidae; genus Oncorhynchus; species Oncorhynchus clarkii. The sequence continues at coordinate 28,978,000 of NC_092178.1, read as the reverse complement.
CCACCTATGTCCCTCACCCCATTATTTTTCTTACATAGTAACATTTGAAATGGTATTTTTTACATTGGATAAAAGTAAAGACTCAGAGCTACAAAATAGTATATATTACACTGGATTTGAGGAACAATGGGAAAGTAATTCTGCTTGTAAAATTGATCAACTTGTAAACTCACTTTTGAGAAAATGGCCTTAGAACGTTTTGGTATCTACTGAAGAGCTCTTCTTTGTCTACACCCATTCAGCATCGTTCACACCCTCTTAAGCTTTAGCCCCACCCATCTAATTTCGCTCTCAGAACGCAAACTTGACACTCTTGCCGATGAGTGGATAACATGAAAACAGCCTAACCAGCTCTGCTGGCAACAATTTCATTATGCTTTTTTGCAGACGTTTACTGACACTGGCCATATTCAACGGGTGTTGAACACACGTCACGTAACGTTAGCAAACGAGCCAGACAGCTAATGTTAGCTAGTTAAACAACAATGAACAGTGCCAACAATGCCACAATGCTGGGAGCTAACCAACCAGCTTCAATGGTAGCTAGCTAACATTAGGATTTCATTAGCTAGCTAACAGTACACTTTCACTTAAAATAAAACCACTTTCTGTCCACAGGTGTTTAATCATCTCTTTACCTATCATACTCTAATTCCACTGATTTCAAAACTTGAATAAGTGTTGCTTTCTGGATGATCAACTCTACTACACAATACATTTTTTTAAAAGCAGTGTACGACAGGATTACCAACACAGACTGACGAGCTCAAATAGACAGAAGCCTTCTATATGGCAGACCAATCCGAACTCAGCCCTCGGTATGTCCAGCCCACTCATTATCTCAGCCAATCATGGCTAGTGCGAAGGTTGCAGCCTTTTTCTGTGGCTTAATAACCTCTTGAAGCTAGGGGGCACTATTTTTATGTTTGGAAAAATAACGTTCCCAAAGTAAACAGCCTATTTCTCAGGACCAGATACTAGAATATGCATATAATTGACCGATTAGAATAGAAAACACTCTAAAGTTTCCAAAACTGTAAGAATATTGTCTATGAGTATAACAGAACTGATATTGCAGGCGAAACCCTGACAAAAATCCAATCAGGAAGTGCCTCTTATTTTGAAACCCTTTTGTTCCTTTGCATGCCTATCCTCCATTTAAAGGGATATCAACCAGATTCCTTTTCCTCTGGCTTCCCTACGGTGTCAACAGTCTTTAGACATAGTTTCAGGCTTTTATTTTGAAAAAAGAGCGTGAAAGATCACATTGCGTAAGTGGATAGGTGGGGGCTCTCAGAGTGAGTTTTTGCGCTACAGAGTAAAGCCGCCATTGTTCCTCCCGCTGTTATTGAAAAACCTACACACTCGGTTGATATATTATCGAATATATATTTTAAAAACTACCTGAGGAATGATTATAAAACATGTTTGACATGTTTCTGTGGACATTATGAAGACTATTTGGAATTTCCATCTGCATTGTTGTGACAACTCTTTCCTGTGGATTTCTGAACATAACGTGACAAACAAATGTCGGTATTTTGGGTATAAAAATAATTTGTTGTGTGACTGGGAGTCTCGTGAGTGAAAACATCCAAAGATCATCAAAGGTAAATGGTTAATTTGATTGCTTTTCTGATTTTCGTGACCAAGCTTCCTGATGCTAAGTGTACATAATGCTATGCTAGGCTATCGATAAAAACGCTTGGATTGCTTTCGCTGTAAAGCATAATTTCAAAATCTGAGACGACAGGTGGATTAACAAAAGGCTAAGCTGTGTTTTGCAATATTGCACTTGTGATTTCATGAATATGAATATTTTTTTGTAATATTATTTGACTGTTGCGCTATGATATTCAGCGGTTGCTGACGAAAATGATCCCGTGACAGGGATGAGTAGCGTCAAGAGGTTTTAACCAACAAGGCTCGTAATTTAACTATTTTATTCGTATTTACAGATGGCATACAAGTTAGTTATTAAGACACATGAAAGTTTACATGATCGAGAAGGCATTTCTGCCAAAAAACAAATTTTGATTTAAATAATGTTTTTGGTTCAAACATTTCTCATGTGAAGTCGTGACTTGCGAAATACGCCTGGTTTCCTGAATTGGGTCACATTCAAATTCTTCTATTCCATTCTGTAAAAAAGTTACTTAGCTTACCTGAGTATAATGATTCAAGTGTGTTAAAAATACATATTTCTTATTCATGAGAAAAATGTGAAAAATCTATCTGAAACTTCACACGTCTGTTTTTCCCTCGTGACATTGTTCACATGATTTGTTCACATGTGAAAAATACATGTGAAATGTCACATGTCCGAAATCCATGTGTTCTTTTCATGTGATTTTTTTCATGTGATTTCTTTTGTAAGTGTTTTTTCCACACACCTTGTCACGAAATGGCACGGCCTATTTAAAAACAAAAATCAATCAATGTCTCTTAAATTATAAATATCTTAACATATTTCAATTTATCAATACCTAGATTATATTGTGATTATTTGACTACTAACCAAATTGAATTCACAAACTTCACAAACTTAGCAAAAAACTATGAAACACCAAAAAGTGTATGTTGAGCATAATGTGCTAAAAGACACATTAACCTAATAAACTTTTTTAAATCATTTAATTTAAGTGAAACTGGAAACTGGAAAATCACACAAAGTGTCAAAAGTCATGGTAATTAAAAATGTAAATAGAAAACCTCTCCTCAGTCGATTATCACCGCCAGACATTAAGTTAACAAAATAAAGGGGGACAAATAACAGCTGTGGGGGAGAAAAAATGACAGTTATCTGCTCAATTCTCTAAATGTGCCTTTTGTATAACAGTAATAACCATATTTCATGCTGTCTATTTCTATTTAATTGCTCACCCGGATGGTTGGCTTCCCAGCAATCGTCGGTACCCCTACTGAGCTCAGTGCGAGGGTAGAGACACACACACACCAATGGGTTCTCTCGTTTTAGGTAGCGGCACCAGGAGCTCTTGACAAGTACATTTTTCCCGCAATTATGCTGTTTTGTAGGCAAACGGAATAACAAGGCTCCATTTGACTATTTGTCATTGTATGCAATGTGATGTATGGTCAATTATACTAATGGGAAATGTACAGTAAGCAACGCATGGGGTTGGACCAACACACCACAAAGCATTAATTTGCTTGTTGCTCACAACAAAAAGGCAAAAATCAATATCACCTGGTAACAACTTAGAGTAATAACTTATGTATGTTCTCTAGAACACTGAGTATACCAACAATTTAGGAAAACATTCCTAATATTAAGTGACACCCCCTTTTGCCCTCAGAACAGTCTCAATTCATCCGGTCATCGAAAGCATTCCATAGGGATGCTGGCCCATGTTGACTCCAATGCTTCCAACAGTTGTGTCAAGTTGGCTGGATGTCCTTTGGGTGGTGGACTCTTCTTGATACATAAGGGAAACTGTTGAGCTCAAAAAACCCAGCTGCTTTGCAGTTCTTTACATAAACTGGTCCACCTGGCACCTACTAACATACTCTGTTTAAAGGCACTTAAATCTTTTGTCTTGCCCAATCACAACTTGTATTCTAAGGCAGTTCAGCAGGTAACCAACACACTGATACAGGTCAGATATTTTTTTTACCCCTTTTAGGTCTAAGCCCTTAGATCGCAATATCTACTAAGCTAACATATGGCCTTTTTTTAAGATGGTCATAAAATGTATCATTTAGCCATTTGATTTAGAATTATAGGACCCCTGTAGATATAAATATATATATATATATATATTTGATGAAACTTTGAATTTGGCCTTTACTGCTATAGCCCATTGAAATGCATTGCATAACACATGCATAAATGGCAGAACAGAAAATCAAAAAATAAATCACAAGGAACAAAGTTTTGAAGTGTCTGTCCTATATCTGAGAGGTATAAGAAAACTTAGGAAACATGCTTTTTTTTGTTGCCATGTTTGGTCACGTTATTTTTTGGCACATCAGACCCCCTATTCACTTTCTGACATTTTTACAGCCTGGTACTGGGTTACCTTCAGACAACTCCCCTTAAGTGTGTGTGCGTCTTAGAGCAGAACTGACACCTCTGTGTTCGTGAGAGTCTCCACTTTCGATCAGGACATATTAGTTTGTAGCTCCAACGGTTCAGTCTGGACAGTTGGTTTTGTGAGAAGACCTCTTCGAAATGAGGACGTCTGCGACAGAGAGTTCAGAGGACTGCAGTAAAGCTTGTGAATGTCGTAGAGCCAAACAACAAACACTGTGGTGTTGGTGAGACATACTAGTTTGTACCTCACAAGGTTCTCTCTGGATCCTCTCATTTGTAGAAAAGGCCGCTTTCACAAGTCACATGTTGTGGAATAGGCACAAAGATTATATCGGCGGAGGGGTATGAGCTGCAGCCATTTCAAGAAACGGTACATCTCTAGCAAAAACCCACAGGGAGCTAGCTATTCAATATTCAAAATGACGTCACCGGGTGACCCACGGGTGCGCCAATCGACTCTAATTCAAGTAATGGTCAAGATGATGGGGTTAGGGTGATCTGATCTAAGATCTGGTTGTAAGTACCCAAAGTCTATTGAAGCAAGTGGAAACTAACACAGCTTACAATGAATACATTTCCCCTAATACATTCACCTGAGCTGTTCTAGAATCAGTTTAGACACTACTTCCCCCTTAAGGTATATACAATTCAAGTTTCCTGGACTTTCACTTTCCACCATTCCTTTGCTATCCTACAATCAGTTCTTAGGAGTCAAATACTTTTTCTCCATGGAGGCTCCCCTGCATTAAACGCATTTTCCAGAGCCCAGTTCGAAAGCAGCAGACGCTAATACAGCTAACATTTCTCTTAAGATGCTAACGCTTCTCCCATTAACTTGGGTCCGGCGTCAGTGGCCTCTCATCTGCGCCAGCGGATTCTCTCTCCCTCAGAAATGCTCTTTTAGCGTTTTGCTGACAGGCAACGCTTGACTCTGTGCTTAATTAAAGGGAAAAACATGGCCTCCAACTGGCGTTGGTCGCTCCCAGCCTGCATAATTGGAGATAATTAACTTCCTCCATTACCGCTTCACTTCAAAGGGCCAGTTTTGAGGGAGTCTTCCATGTGCACACGCACATGCTCACACACAAGATTACATCTTTATGGTCCCTGAAACTATAGCTTGTTTTCTGTGAGTTTGGAGTGGGTTAGAAGTGTGTTGAACACTGTTACTCACAGGCACTTGCTCATACACATAACAATTAAAACATGCTAATTTAGGGGATAATGACTTCTATATTTTATTTTATAGTCACATTCGTTTTCACAATGTCCTCACTCAAACCACTGTGCCAGAAAAATTCAACGTTTTAGTTGCAGCATAACTTTTAAGGTGCGATCTAGGTTTGCTACATATATTTGTTCACTTTTGAATGAATTATAATAGCATTTAAGAGAAGCTAAAGAGAGTTCCATCCACTGCCCAGCCTGGACGAGATATCAAAGGAAGACTTCAGCAAGACGAAGCCTTGAGGACACATAATTGCAATAGGAATAACACAGGGTGAAATGTTATTACAAGGCTAGTGTTGATTTAAGACTGGGCTGTTATAGGAGAAACTCTGTGTGGGAGTCTAATAGACAGCCTTTCTCATACACACAGACATGCACACACACAAACACACACACACACACACACACACACACACACACACACACACACACACACACACACACACACACACACACACACACACACACTTATGCTAGTCAAACATATGTACGCAGACACACACAGTAGAAGGAGAAGGAAGGGAGTATTAAAGGGTAGATACACTAGTAGGAAGGGTGTGAGGTTGTCATGAGGAGGTTTAAATCGAGTGTGACAGAGCCCGGACCCAACCAAGGTGTGCGGCCTGACGCAGTGGGATCGAGCATGCCGGTGTGCATTACTATCCGCAAGGCCAATGTGTGTGTTCATGTGTGTGTGTATGTATCTGGGAACCCCTTTATTGCGATGTCGCAAGCAGCCAATCATTTCTTCCACTCTAATTATCACACATAAATCCAGAGGGCGTCCATCCAGGGGCCCAACCGTGCTGTGGTAACTGTTCACCACAGGGAAGGGGATAGTGTGTGTGTGTGTGTGTGTTGGGGGGAGGGGGGGGGAATTGTGTCGAGGAGGTGTCCACACATTGTTGGCTTTGCGATGAATCGGATTCTGCATTGGACAGGGACCCTCCCAACACACCCCCAGTAACCCCAGCCCACTCCCACTTCACCGCTAGTTGCCTTAACCCCCGCCCACTCCCTGCCACCAGCCCAACACTTCACCTTCCATCATGGCCCTCACACCAGAAAAAGGTCAGTATTCCAGGAGCCCATTGGCTGAGAGGCAGAGAACTGGGATTCAATTCCTATTCAGATTGGAGAGGATGGGGGAAGGGGAGGGGTTGTGATACACCTGATGTGACAGGCCGTTCTCTCTCCTTTTGGCATTTCTGGGAAAGGAGGATGAAGGGAGGGATGGGGGTGGGGTGGTGGACAGATAGAAAGAATAAACAGATGAATAAATAACAGGAAAAGGCAAACAGAACCCAACCATCATTCTGATTTGGCCGAGCCTCGTTGCTCGCCGCCTGCTCACAGCTGGGAGGTTCATGGTAACTTGAAGTAATGCTGTCCCCCCGGATATATCTCGCACCTTGGCGGAGCAAGCCGAGCTCATGTGGCAGATGTCAACATTCAGGAAGCTTTAGTCATGTTTGGAGCGAGTGGCGAGGAGGGGGGGCAGGAAGGAGAAACAACTGACTCAAAGTATCTGTCACGAACTAAAGCTTGACTTTACACAAAAGATATTGAAGAATGTACAGAGTATATTTCAATGAACGCAGGCAAAGGTTATAAGTTATATTGGGAATTTGAAATGAAACGGGTTAAAACAAAACATGAAACAATTGATATTGTCGATAATTTATATTGTGGAAAGAGATGGGGATGGGGGTTTACAAAAGGATGAGAAAGAAGGAGGACAAAGGAGTGTGTGTGTGCATGTGTGCGTATGTGTGTGTGCGTGTGTGTGTGTGTGTGTGTGTGTGTGTGTGTGTGTGTGTGTGTGTGTGTGTGCATCTGTGTGTGTCACAGCAACACCAGCAGCCCCCCTGCTGGAGCTCAATAAAAACCAGCAGCACATTGGGACTTGATGTGGACGGACAAGTAGGAGGAAATGGCAGAGGAAACAACCCCCAGCACAATGTCAGATCTCTCTCGCTTTCTCTGTCTCAAATGGACAAACAGGAACATTTCTCTCTCTCCCTCTATTTCTATATTTATGTCTGCTCACTTGTTCACTTGCTTTAATAAGTGCACTTACAAGGACACAGAGAGGTGGTAAAGTGAACATTGAAGTATAGACATTTGTGTTTCATGAGTCTTTGGAAGATTAACTTATGTTTCTCTCTAGTCTCTACACAGAAAATGTAAGATGATCATTTTAATTCCCACAGTGTTAAATGTAACACTTTCTTAGAAATTATGTGTGACCCACTGAAATAGTGTTAAACAAACACTTTTCAAAGTGTGGGGGGGGGGGTTTAACATTGTAGGTTGTAAAACCTCATTTGCATATTTCCCAGCATGCCCATGAGTCTGTTTGTTTGTGACAGAGACATTCAATAAATTCTAGTCCTGAAGCCTTCACCAGTTGATTGCCTAAGTGAATGTGTTTGAATTAAAAGTAAACCCTTTATGATAATATACACTGCTCAAAAAAATAAAGGGAACACTTAAACAACACAATGTAACTCCAAGTCAATCACACTTCTGTGAAATCAAACTGTCCACTGAGGAAGCAACACTGATTGACAATAAATGTCACATGCTGTTGTGCAAATGGAATAGACAACAGGTGGAAATTATAGGCAATTAGCAAGACACCCCCAAACAAGGAGTGGTTCTGCAGGTGGTGACCACAGACCACTTCTCAGTTCCTATGCTTCCTGGCTGACGTTTTGGTCACTTTTGAATGCTGGTGGTGCTTTCACTCTAGTGGTAGCATGAGTCGGAGTCTACAACCCACACAAGTGGCTCAGGTAGTGCAGCTCATCCAGGATGGGACATCAATGTGAGCTGTGGCAAGAAGGTTTGCTGTGTCTGTCAGCGTATTGTCCAGAGCATGGAGGCGCTACCAGGAGACAGGCCAGTATCAGGAGACGTGGAGGAGGCCGTAGGAGGGCAACAACCCAGCAGCTGGACCGCTATCTTCGCCTTTGTGCAAGGAGGAGCAGGAGGAGCACTGCCAGAGCCCTGCAAAATGACCTCCAGCATGCCACAAATGTGCATGTGTCTGCTCAAATGGTCAGAAACAGACTCCATGAGGGTGGTATGAGGGCCCGACGTCCACAGGTGGGGGTTGTGCTTACAGCCCAACACCGTGCAGGACGTTTGGCATTTGCCAGGGAACACCAAGATAGGCAAATTCGCCGCTGGCGCCCTGTGCTCTTCAGAGATGAAAGCAGGTTCACACTGAGCACATGTGACAGACGTGACAGAGTCTGGAGACGCCGTGGAGAACGTTCTGCTGCCTGCAACATCCTCCAGCATGACCGGTTTGGTGGTGGGTCAGTCATGGTGTGGGGTGGCATTTCTTTGGGGGGCCGCACAGCCCTCCATGTGCTCGCCAGAGGTAGCCTGACTGCCATTAGGTACCGAGATGAGATCCTCAGCCCCCTTGTGAGACCATATGCTGGTGTGGTTGGCCCTGGGTTCCTCCTAATGCAAGACAATGATAGACCTCATGTGGCTGGAGTGTGTCAGCAGTTCCTGCAAGAGGAAGGCATTGATGCTATGGGCTGGCCCGCCCATTCCCCAGACCTGAATCCAATTGAGCACATCTGGGACATCATGTCTCGCTCCATCCACCAACGCCACGTTGCACCACAGACTGTCCAGGAGTTGGCGGATGCTTTAGCCCAGGTCTGGGAGGAGATCCCTCAGGAGACCATCCGCCACCTCATCAGGAGCATGCCCAGGCGTTGTAGGGAGGTCATACAGGCACGTAGAGGCCTCACACACTACTGAGCCTCATCTTGACTTGTTTTAAGGACATTACATCAAAGTTGGATCAGCCTATAGTGTGGTTTTCCACTTTAATTTTGAGTGTGACTCCAAATCCAGACCTCCATGGGTTGATACATTTGATTTCCATTGATAATTGTTGTGTGATTTTGTTGTCAGCACATTCAACTATGTAAAGAAAAAAGTATTTAATAAGAATATTTCATTCATTCAGACCTAGGATGTGTTATTTTAGTGTTCCCTTTATTTTTTTGAGCAGTGTATTATACATTTCATAAGGCCTTTATGGCCTAGATATCATCAACATTGTGGTTTGAAATCTTAGCTCATGGGCCACATCAGACCTGCAAGTCACAATAAGCTGGTTTGTGAAGTGATTAGTAATTCTTATCGGAATCAAGGCAGATGGAGGATAACCAACAATTTGAATATTTTATCACCCACAACCTGGATACACAATTACTGTTATGGTGAAGGACTTGACAAACAAGACTAATTAAACCATCTAAACTGGAACTCCCATCTCAGTAACGGGTGCAATAAATCCAACCCCTTACAGATTGGATTAGTTTAGAAAAAAGTTGTATAGTATAATATCAATTAATCAATGAATATGCATGCAGAAACGTAAATATTAAAACAAACTATTTCAAAACTCAACCTACAACTCAACACAGTCAAGTAACACCACCAAGCACTGTGATTCAAATAATACTTCATTTATTCACCCATGTGGTGTCAATTTCAATCCCACTGGTGTTAACCCCTCTAGAATCAACACTCAGATATAACACTCACAACACTTTTTACCTTAACACTTGCAAATTTGGCAAAAAAAGGCAGTTCAGGGGGTAAGCAACCCACTGATACAGGTCAGATATTTGTTTTACCTGTGTAGGTCTAAGCCCTTAGATCGCAATATCTACTAAGCTAATATATGGCCTTTTTTTTTAAAGATGGTCATAAAATGTATCATTTAGCCATTTGGTTTAGAATTATAGGACCCCTGTAGGTATAAAATATATAGATATATTTGATGAAACTTTGAATTTGGCCTTTACTGCTATAGCCCATAGAAATGCATTGCATAACGCATTCATAAATGGCAGAAGAGAAAATCAAAAACTAAATAATAAGGAACAAAGTTTTGAAGTGTCTGTCCTATATCTGAGAGGTATAAGAAAACTTAGGAAACATACAATTTCTTTGAGCCATGTTTGGTCACGTTATTTTTGGTACATTTGAACCCCATTCACTTTTTGACATTTTTACAGCCTGGTACTGGGTTACCTTCAGACAACTCCCCTGAAGTGTGTGTAGAGCAAAACAACTTAGAGCAGAACAACTGACACTTCTGTGTTTGTGAGTCTCCCCTTTCGATCAGGACATATTAGTTTGTAGCTCCAATGGTTTGGTCTGGACAGTCGGTTTTGTGAGAAGATATTCAAATAATACTACATTTATTCACCCATGTGGTGTCAATTTCAATCCCACTGGTGTTAACCCCTAAAGAATCAACACTCACAACACTTTTTACCTTAACACCAAGATTTTAACACTTGCACATTTGCTGTGTACCTTTACAGCACATTGTTATACTGTCTAGGCAGGCCCAAACAAATCTCATTTAGGGCACCCAAAAGGCTAGCGCCAGGCCTGTGTATATACATCTCTCCAACTGTATTTCAAAGTACTATAACGGGGGAATAATTCAACTAATGATTTGCTACTTTCACATTGTGCGTCATAGATAAAGACCAGGCTTGTTTAGTTGGCACTCGAATTAGGCCAATCACACTAAGGGGGTTCTACTAAGCCAACATATGGAATTGTTTTAAGATGGTCATACCATGGATCATTAAGCTGTTTGATTTAGACCCCTGTATGTATAAAAACATATATATATAAAAAAACGATTTCATAAAATATTGAATTTGTCCTTTATTACTACAGCCCATAGAAACACATTGAATAACACATTCATGAATGTCACGCCCTGACCATAGAGGGGTTCTCTATGGTGCAGTAAGTCAGAGCGTGGCTAGGGGGTGTTCTAGTCTTGTATTTCTATGGTGGTGTGAGTCTGGTTCCCAATTGGAGGCAGCTGATGATCGTTGCCTCTAATTGGGGATCATACTTAATGTTTCCCCATCTGTGGTGTGGGATATTGTTTCATTTTGGTTTAATGCTATGTGCGCTACGAACTTCACGTTTGTTTATTCTTTGTTGTTTTTTGAAGGTTCACTTTAATAAATATGTGGAACTCTACTCACGCTGCGCCTTGGTCCGCTCATTATGTATATGACGAACGTGACAATGGATGGCAAATAAGACAGTTAAAAATGTAATAATAACGAATAAGGTTTTGAAGTGTCTGTTCTATATATATACGAACGCTCAGGAAATATTTTAGTTTTTTGGACACTTCTTTTGTTGGCACAAAACTACCTCCACACTTCATTCATTTGAATGGGTTACCTTCAGACGAGTCCTGTTACACGTGTAGGGGTTGTAGAGCAAAATGGAGAACATCCTGTTCATGAGAGTATCCCCTTTCCATAGAGGGGTCATATTAGTTTGTAGCCCAAACGGTTTGGACGGGACAGACAGAAGTTGGCACATTGGCGGTACTGTCATAATCGTCATAATAACTGGACCAAAGCGCAGCGTGATCTGGGTTCCACATCTTTATTGTTATGTGAAACTCAAAGCAAAACAAAACGTGAAGCTACAATAGTGCTCACAGGCAACTATACATAGTCAAGATCCCACAAAGCACAATGGGGAAATGGCTGCCTAAATATGATCCCCAATCAGAGACAACGATTAACAGCTGCCTCTGATTGGGAACCATACCAGGCCAACATAAATCATTAATCACCTAGATAACCCACCCTAGTCACGGTCTCGTCCCAACCAACATAGAGAATAAACAGCTCTCTATGGTCAGGGCTTGACAGGTACCGAATTCAGACGAGTCCAATGGGGCTTGTGGGGGGGTCATAGAGCAAAACAGAGAAGACCATTGTGTTTGTGAGAGTCTCATCTTTTCATAATAGTTAGTAGGACAAACCGTTTGGGCAGAAACAGCGGTGTAGCTCTGCCACATTCCACCATAGATATGGAAGGCCAATATAGGCGGATGTCGTGGATTGAAATGCATGCAGCTCAGTCAAAACAACATATCTCTAGCTTAAACCGACAGATTTTGATAGTGATTTTTTTTACCATGTTAATTATATTGACACATGGGTGATTACTTCCTGTGTGTCAACGATTTGCTCCCTTCCTATGCCTACTGATCCCAGACCTGTAAAATATCTCCCACTGTGTGAGTGTGAGTGTGTGTCACCCTTTGAACTTGATCCTTTGACCTACGTACTACTAGCCACACTAATACATTTAATCCCCATTCGACCAGTGTACATATACCACTAGTATGCTGTTCAGGGCCACCAACACACTGCAAATATTTGTCCAGATCACTTCTAATAGGCATCAGTTCATGTTTGGATGGACTGGTGGAACAACAGTCAAGGTAAACATTGATTTTGAGCACATTCTCACATACACGGACGCACACACACACATGCACACAGACACACGTCTACAGAGTCATCCTGGTGTAGTTGAAGGAGGAATAGATTTGTTTAGCAAATTGCTGCTCTGTGTGAGATGACAAGAGTAGCCTGCATCTGCACTAAATCATCTTCTATAAATCTTTTTGAACCCCCCCCCCATACACACACACACACACACACACACACACACAAAGCTTGTTACATCGAGGCAATTCAGTTCTCTATTGGATTTGCAATTGTCATCTAAACGCAACATGCCGTCGGCAATCCACAGTCCGACTGGAAATAGCGCATTGTCTCTTGCCTCTTCTCTCTAGTGAGGGATATAATAGCATACAAGTACTGAGAACAAAGGGAGAGGAGTCAAACTTGAAAGAAAACATTACAGCATAATCATAGTACTTCTAATACTCCTCTTTCAGATATATCAAAGCACGAAGAGAGAGAGAAGAAGAGGAAAAAAACTGTCATGAGTCTAGAACAATCTGTTTCAAATGGAACAGAAAATTGTTTCCAATTTTGCCCCATCCAACAATAATTTGGAGCTTTCTAGAATAACCCCTCCCCCCTAAAAAAAACCTCCTCCAATTTAGAACACATATATGAAGCCCCAATTACAAGTAATTACACCTTTATAGCTCTCAACATGGTGAAATAATTTGATTCATTCTTAGGAAGAGGTCTGGTTTGACTCAACAGAGACAACTGCTTCTGCTCTGAGTTTGTCCATTGAAGGAGTTGTGAGGATCTCTGGGAGGAAAAAAAAGAGGGAGATGGAGAGGGAAGAAAAGAAAAGAAAGAAAGAAAGAAAGAAAGAAAGGTGGAGGGAGAAGCGGATGTGTTGGCCATAAATCATAAAGGTGGTATTGAGACGAGACGACGGTGCGTGCCTCAATGGCCGTTCACCGTGACCCACATTAGGGTGATAAAATAAATAAGGCTTTGAGAGGTGTGTGTATGTGTAGCTGGCATTTCAACAAGGGAAACCATACACCAATCAAGCACTTTCACTTCATGCCAGTTCAGCCTGGACTCCAGGGTTTGAAAACCCAGCACGGAAATGAAAATCTGTCCCAAATTGATCAAACGTGTGGGCCCCACAGTTAAGCGAAAATACTTTTTGTTTGAAAATTTGCTCTTATCTGCTTCAAGATGGGGGGAATTATAAATATTTTATTGGATCCTTCCATTCCATTTTCTCCTCCTATTTATCATCTTCTCCGGTCTTGTCAATTTTTTAAATCAGTACACTCTAAACTTGATTCGGTTTTGAGAAAAATTACTGCCCTTAAGAGGTTTGCATAACCCAAACCAAATGTTTGTAAAAAAGAAATTCACATTGACCTTAAAGTCCAAGCCTCTACACCCCTTTCTCCAAAACTACCAATGAGTAGATAGTCTGACAAGGGCAACTTCTTCAAAAGATCCCTTGTGGAGAAGGGGATATCCAACTGTTTTAACGAAGGGACAACTACTTCACACAAAGAAGTAAGACCTCACCACCAAAGAAGAAGCAAGACCTCACCACCAAAGAAGAAGCAAGACCTCACCACCAAAGAAGAAGCAAGACCTCACCACCAAAGAAGAAGCAAGACCTCACCACCAAAGAAGAAGCAAGACCACACCACCAAAGAAGAAGCAAGACCTCACCACCAAAGAAGAAGCAAGACCTCACCTCCAAAGAAGAAGCAAGACCTCACCTCCAAAGAAGAAGCAAGACCTCACCACCAAAGAAGCAGCAAGACTTCACCACCAAAGAAGAAGCAAGACCTCACCACCAAAGAAGAAGCAAGACCTCACCACTAAAGGAGAAGCAAGACATCACCACCAAAGAAGAAGCAAGACCTCACCTCCAAAGAAGAAGCAAGACCTCACCACCAAAGAGGAGGAAAAATGTATTGTCAAAGTGAAAGGCACTACATAAAAACTCACAACGCAGAGAAGTGTTTAAGTTGCACTGGATAACACTAGGAGTCCCTGATCGTATAAATAGCATAATGCTAATGTAGCAACTCCTATCAACATGTAGGTACAGTACATACACAACACGACATGCAGGCATTTAAGATTTGAGCGTTCACGTTTAAATTATTTGCCAACAAATGCCTATTTTCTTTGCTTGGCTTTTTCAACAACAGCGAACATGCTGCTGTCTGCACAAAAGAAAAGGAGGTGGAGAAGGAAAAAACAAAACACAAGAAATTAAAGACATTCTGTCACATGCGAAAGAGCCATGGGATAAAAGCAACATTATTTTGAAGGTCACATGACCCCTGTCACACTCACACCGACAAAAGCCATGGGATGCCAAGGTGTTTGGAGAGCATCTATCTATCACACACACACGTGTACGTGCGCGCACGCACACACACACACACACACACACACACACACACAAACCTCCTCCCACTCAACATCGCTTCTGATTGTCAACACTAAACAAATACAGTTCCAATCCACCTGCTCTTGTTTGATGGCCCGCACTCACACATGACAACGCATTGATTTTATACCCCTCTACCAGTCTCAGCGTGTAAGAAAAAACCCATTAGGCCGACACTTCTCGTTTCCATTGACTGACAGGCATGACGGGCCGAGGCTTTTCGCCCGGGTGCTTGACTGGCAGCTCAACACTTAAACAAGCTCTCCAGTTGCTATAATAGTTTAAAACACTTTCAATTACCTGAGTCAAACAAATCCAGCAGACGAGCGCTCGGGTTGTTCTCTCTGAAGCACTCCCACCGGCCACCACACCCCCAGTGGATCCCCATTCCACACTATCAGTTAGAGTTATCCAGTCACTATACATTTCACCACCCAGGATCAATAAAGAGCCAACTTCGCTGACTGAATACTATTGATTTTGTCGACAATATAGAAAAGGGAAGCCAAGGTTCGAAAACAAGTTTTTAAGAATCATAAATAGGATTTATTAATAACAATATCCGTGATAGTAGGCTGGCAAAGTCATTGATCCTGTCACTATATCACAGCCTCAGTCCTTGCAGCAGTTCGCAGTTTCCCTTAGTTTGACTGACTTTTTCTTTAATTAATATTTCTTAGACAGTGTTATGACACTCTGTGTGTGTGTGTGTGTGTGTGTGTGTGTGTGTGTGTGTGTGTGTGTGTGTGTGAATTTCATTGTTTCATCTACCACCCACTGAAGTTTGTGTCATCAGTATAGCAAACGGTCCCTGAAAAAAACGAACCCACCATTTCCAGGCTTTAGCTATGCTTTTAAATAGTTGCTCTCTAAACGGAAAATGATTCAATATTATGGTGAAAGTATGCCCATTTATCTGCTGATTATGCTCTCCCTCCCTCACACACACACACATACACTATAAACTGCTCATTTTGCAAGCTCGCCAAAACAACCTAATGAAGAATCCCCATATATAGTGTTTTAGAGATTTCACTAATAAACAAAGTTGTAAAATATTCATAATAGTCTAAGCATCTCCCGCCCAAAATAACTGCTATTAAATCTGGTAGACATTGGGCATGTGTTGGAGTTGGGCATTTTATTATTGCCAAATCATTTTTGGGAGAACTTTGTCTTGTTTTTAATTTTGCCAACTGCTAGCATGTTAATGATGCCCTGTGACAGAATATATTAAACAGAACACTTGGTTAGCAGAATGCAGTAGTCTAGGGGGCTTTTTTTATTTGGAAATGAACAGCTTTATATGATTTTATACAACTCAAGTGACGCACCCTCTTGTTTGAATCACAAAGATCATATTCACATTGTATCTTAAATATGCCATTGACTAACTAAATGCTCACAATCGGCAGCCAAAATGTAGATGAAGAAAAACAATAGAACATTGACTTCCTTTAGGATCTTCCTCAAACTCAGTCAAGGAAATATTTAGAAAATCTATTTTGCCCAAATGAAATATATCTCTGCGCGTTATCGTCAACGGCACAGTATAAGGTAATTAGCAATTCCAAAAGACTCAAAAAAGGTCACAGAATACATTCACTGGTTTGACTACATGTCATGTCTAAGGTTACAGAGGAAGGAGGGTCCAAGATCTCTGAGCACAAACTGTCTGTGACCAAATACCCGTATTTGCGTCCTAACTAGTAGTCAGTTTGAGTATGCAAAAAAAATCTGTTTAATAGTTAGCAAATTTGTCACTCTCTTTTCGGCTTCGGCAACAGCTGATCAATTAGATATGGGATGCGCTACCAAAATCAATGAATAATGGGAAACAACGCAATAGAATACCAATGAAGCATTCTCAGTAGGCAAAAACCTATGCACATTTTAGAATTATTTAGAAAATTGAGTACGGTTTATACTACTGTAATTTCGTCTCTTTATCTAGCAGAATTCGATGCACACTTATCCACAATGCATTGGAAGAGGTGTGCTGTGAGTGATAGGCCATAGTTCTCTTCAAGTAGACAAAAAACAAAACTAGGCTACTTAATTGGGAAGATGCCGAATAACAAATCATCTGCTGTGGTGTTTAAATGTAGAGCTAAATATAATTTTTGTTCTCCTTAAAATGATCACATGTACCGCATTGTTGTCTACATCTTTGAAAACAGAAGTTTGTTCATTTGATTTTTTTTTTACCCAAAGCGGATTTCTGTTTTCTCCTTGAAAAGTGTTTTTTGTTCTCTTGACCTTCATCAGAGCATTTAAACAGAATACTAAACCATATTTTTTACTTCTGAATGTGCTGGCACCTGGGACTCAGAGTGTGACTGTGTTATTAATGTCATGATAATCAGGCCTTTTGATTTCAACGTATGGATTGTTTTAGTTTTGAAGGCTATTTCTTTATTGTATTTTTTTAATCAAGCCTTAGCAGTCATTCTGATCTCGTTCCCAATGAACGGTGCTTTCGTTTATTATGTTGCTGTCCAGTGGTTCTGAATTTGCAATGCACCTGTGTGTCCACGTTTATTCTTCTTTGAAAATATTTGGTGTGTGTTTTAGGCTATTTGTTTTAATTTATATATGTTACAGCAGTTTGGTTTAACTAATACATATGTTGAAAGGGAACCAAATGATCTGTAGCTGTTATTTTTTTTAAAGGATAGATGGGCTATATTGGCTATTTTATAGGTTGAATGTGATAGTCTGCATATCTCCATTCCTATTCTTTTCAGAGTTTATACACCATTTATTTATTTGGAAATGAGTTATTATCAAGCTGGTTAATGCGATGCATGTCTGTTGAATTTGGAGAATCCACGCACACTCGGCCCAGCCCTAGCTACAGCGTCGAGTCAGAGGCATGCTGCATACTTTTTACTAAACGGTACATTCTAAATAGTATGCGACGATGAGCACATAGTATGCAGTTTAAGTATGTACTACACTAGAATGGGTATTCGGACACTTCCATTTTTTTTTTTAATCGACTGCAACTTAGTGTCCATTAATTCCACTGGCTTTTGTATCTAACCCAATTCATAACTATAGTGAACACATTTTTTTTATCTACTTTTCAGTATTTGGAAGACATACAAAATATATCAGCTCATATACTAACACTGAACAAAAATATAAACACAATATGCAACAATTTCAAAGATGTTACTGAGTTACAGTTTATATAAGGAAATCAGTTAATTTAATTTATTTCATTAGGCCCTAATATATGGATTTCACATGACTGGGAAAAAAGATATGGATCTGTTGGTCAAAAATACCTTTAAAAAACAGTAGGAGCGTGGATCAGAAAACCAGTCAGTATCTGTTGTGACCACCGTTTGCCTCATGCAGCGCGACACATCTCCTTCTCATAGAGTTGATCATGCTATTGATTGTGGCCTGTGGAATGTTGTCCCACACCTATTCAATGGCTCTGTGAAGTTGCTAGATATTGGCGGGAACTGGAACACGCTGTCATACATGTTGATTCAGAGCATCCCAAACATGCTTAATGGGTGATATGTCTGGTGAGTATACAGGCCATGGAAGAACAGGGACATTTTCAGCTTCCAGGAATTGTGTACAGATCTTTTCCCGACATGGGGACGTGCATTATCATGCTGAAACTTGAGGGGATGGCGGTGGATGAATGGCACGACAATGGGCCTCAGGATCTCATCACGATATCGCTGTGCATTGAAATGGCCATCGAAAAAATGCAATTGCATTTGTTGTCCATAGCTTATGTTTGCACATACCATAACCCCACTGTCACCATGGGACACTCTATTTACAATGTTGACATCAGCAAACCACTTGCCCACACAACGCCACACACACAGTCTGCAATCTGCCCGGTACAGTTGAAACCGGGATTCATCAGTGAAGAGCACACTTCTCCAATGTGTCAGTGGTCATTGAAGGTGAGCATTTGCCCACTGAAGTCGGTTACGACGCAGACCTGAAGTCAGGTCAAGACCCTGGTGAGGACGACAAGCACGCAGATGAGCTTCCCTGAGACCGTTTGTGACAGTTTGTGCAGAAAATATTTGGTTCTGAAAACCCACAATTTCATCAACTGTCCAGGTAGCTGGTCTCAGATGACCCTGCAGGTGAAGAAACCGGGTGTGGAGATCCTGGACTGGCGTGGTTACACGTGGTCTGTGGTTGTGAGACCGGATGGACAAACTGCCAAAATCTGTATAATGATGTTGAGGTGGCTTATGTTAGAGAAATTAACATTACTTTCTCGCCACAGCTCTGGTGGACATTCCTGCAGTCAGCATGCCAATTGCACGCTCCCTCAAAATTTGAGACATCTGTGGCATTGTGTTGTGTGACAAAACTGCACATTTTAGAGTGGCCTTTTATTGTCCCCAGCACAAGGTGCACCTGTGTAATGATCATACTGTTAAATCAGTTTCTTCATTTGCCACACGTGTCAGATGGAAGGATTATTATGCCAAAGGAGAAATGCTCACTAACAGGGATGTAAACAAATGTGCACAGCATTTGGGAGAAATAAGCTTTTTGTGCGTATGGAACATTTCAGCTTGGGACCAACACTTTACATGGTGCGTTTATATTTTTGTATTCAGACCCCTTAACATTTGATTAGGTTACAACCTTATTCTAAAATTGCTTAAATTTATTTTTCCTCAGCAATCTACACACAGTACCCTATAATGACAAAGCAAAAACAGGTTTTTAGTCATTTTTGCTAATTTATTAAAAATAAAAACAGGAACATTTACATAAGCATTTAGACCCTTTACTCAGTACTTAGTTAAAGCACCTTTGGCAGCAATTACAGCCTCAAGTCTCCTAAGTACAACGCTACAAGCCTGGCACACCTGTATTTGGGTGTTTCTCCCATTCTTCTCTGCAGATCCTCTCAAGCTCTGTCAGGTTAGATGGAGAGAGATGCTTTACAGCTATTTTCAGGTGTCTCCAAAGATGTTAGATCGGGTTCAAATCCGGGCTCTGGCTGGGCCACTCAAGGAAATCAAGAGACTTGTCCTGAAGCCACTCCTGCGTTGACTTGGCTGTGTACTTAGGGTCGCTGTCCTGTTGGATGGTGAACCTTCGCCCCAGTCTGAGGTCCTGAGCAGGATTTCATCAAGGATCTCTCTGTACTTTGCTCCTTTCATCTTTGCCTCGATTCTGACTAGTCTCCCAGTCCCTGCCGCGGAAAAGTATCCCCACAGGATGATGCTGTCACCACCACACTGTAGGGATGGAGCCAGGCTTCCTCCAGACGCGACGCTTGGCATTTAGGCCAAAGAGTTGAATCTTGGTTTAATCAGACCAGAGCATCTTGTTCCTCAAGGTCTTAGAGTGTTTAGGTGCCCTTTGGCAAACTCCAAGCGGGCTGCCGTGTTCCTTTTACTGAGGAGTGGCTTCCGTCTGGCCACTCTACCATAAAGGCCTGATTGGTGGAATGCTGCAGAGATGGTTGTCCTTTTGGAAGGTTCTCCCATCTCCACAGAGGAACTCTGGAGCTCTGTCAGAGTGACTATTAGGTTCATGGTCATCTCCCTGACCAAGGCCCTTCTCCCCCGATAGCCCAGTTTGGCATGGCGGCCAGCTCTAGAATTGTCTTGGTGGTTCCAATCTTCTTCCATTTAAGAATTATGAAGGCCACTGTGTTTTTGGGGACCTTCAATGCTGCATAAATATTTTGGTTCCCTTCCCCAGATCTGTGCCTCGGCACAAATCTGTCTCAGATCTTTTACGGACATTTCCTCTGACTTCATGGCTTGTTTTTTACTCTGACATGTACTGTCAAATGTGGGAACTTATATAGACAGGTTGTAGCTCCCTCCAGTAACCACGAGCACAACCGTTCCTTGATTTTAACTGGCGGCTTTATTCTGTAGTTTTAGTCAGAATTATCATCTATAAAGTAAATGAAAATACAGTTAAGCACACTCTTACAACCTTCTTGTCTTACGAGTGACTTATTCGCTTGATATAACTCTGAAGTGCTTACATACATAAACAGTTTAGCCGGAGCTATAACAGTATCAGATTAAACACATGAATAAAGTAAAATTACCTCATTGGCTGCTTATTACAGAAGGGAGGAAATCAAAAACTTCACACTTGTTATTTATGGCATGAATTCACGCTTCATCCTTAATTATTATAACGTTACCATCCCAACATAACGTTACCATCAACCTTTACAAACTACACCCTAAGGTATGAAAACTTAGCTAACACAGCGCGGGATTGCCTTCACTCCAAAGGTGTGTTGCTACGATAATAATCCCCGTTACAACAGTTATTAGCCACGTAGTTCCGCTTGTCTTATCATTTCCCCTGCATAGCGAACACGTAAACAATTCAAACAAAAAAACTACGAGAAAGATTTACAGGTTAATTGTCAGTTACACAGGTGTGTGCCTTACAAATCATGTCCGATCAATTGAATTTACCACAGGTGGTCTCCAATGAAGTTGTAGAAACATCAAGGATGATCAGTGGAAACAAGATGCAAGATGAATACTTATTTAAATAATCGGTGCCATATCAGTGGGTCATGAGTCATCACAGATGACTCATGACCCACTGTAATACAATCACATTGTAATACAATCACATTATTCATGACCATATCAAGTCCCGTCATGAATCTAGTGAAAGATGACCATAACAATAAAAAATAATCACATGAAGTGTATAACAGTGTATACATACACAATAAAACGTCACATGCAGGATGAGAAATAAAAGTGATTGACTCACAATCCACAAATCCCACTCACACAGACGTATCATGTGTGAAATTCCTAGGTGAAGGAAAACACAAAGGAAGTGATACGGATAGAGAGGAAACTGCCTCTGATTGGTTCCACAAAATGGCAGCCATCATCTTCCATCTCCTGGGGTGATTGCCAGGCCCCATGGTGGTGCTCTGCCCAAGCTAAAATGATGTGTCCAGATTCAACCCTCCATTGGATACAAGCATTGCCCATCACTGACAAAACTTCACTAGCACAAACTTTGCATGGGCCAAAAGCATATATTGTATATACAGTGCCTTCAGAATGTGCCTTCAGAAAGCATTCATACCCCTGACTTTTTTCACACTTTGTTCTGTTACTAGACTGATTTCAAAATAGTTTTTTTCTCACCCATCTACGAACAATACCCCATAATGACAAAATGAAAACATGTTTTTAGAATTATTTGCAAATGTATTGAATTTAAAATACAGAAATATCTCATTTACATAAGTATTTACACCCCTTTGCTATGACACTCCAAATTGAGCTCAGGTGCATCCAATTTCCTTTCATCATGCTTGAGATGTCTTGACTTGCCAAGTTAAATAAAGGTTAAAAAATAATTAGAATAATAATCCACCTGTGTCAAATGCAATTATTTGGTGGTGATTTAGAAAGAAACACACCTGTCTATATAAAGTGCCACAGTTGACAGTGCATGTCAGAGCAGAACCTAAACCATGAAGTCCAAAGAACTGTCCACAGATCTCCGAGATAGAATTGCGATGAGGCATATATGGGAAGGGTATAAAACAATTTCTAGAGTGCTGGAAGTTTGCATGAGAACAGCGGTCTCCATCTTTGGGAAATGGAAAAAAAATATGCAACTACTCAGACTGTCTAGAGTTGGCCATCCGACCTAACTGAGGAACCGGGCAAGAAGGACCTTGGTCAGGGATGACAAGTTTCTGAATGTCCTTGAGTGTCCCAGCCAGAGCCAGGATTTAAACCTGATAGAACATCTCTGGAGAGACCTGCTTAAGTACAGTACATTGGGTGGTTAGGATGATTATGCAAGCATTCAAATCGCTACATGTGAGTATTTGTGCTTTTCCTATGTTGCTAATCCACAGGGTGAGCCAGGACCATCTGGGGTGCAGGGCCTAACAGGCAAGATGGGAGATGATGTAAGAACCGGAAGTTTACATACAGTCGGAAGTTTACATACACTAAGTTTGGAGTCAATAAAACTTGTTTTTCAACCACTCCACAAATTTCTTGTCAACAAACTATAGTTTTGGCAAGTCGGTTATGACATCTACTTTGTGCATGACACAAGTAATTTTTCCAGCAATTGTTTACAGGCAGATTATTTAACTTATAATTCACTGTATCACAATTCCAGTGGGTAAGAAGTTTACATAAACTATGTTGACTGTGCCTTTAAACAGCTCGGAAAATTCCAGAAAATTATGTCATGGCTTTAGAAGCTTCTGATAGGCTAATTGACATCATTTGAGTCAATTGGAGGTGTTTTTGTGGATGTATTTCAAGGCCTACCGTCAAACTCAGTGCCTCTTTGCTAAACATCATGAGAAAATTAAATGAAATCAGCCAAGAAAATACAAAAATACCCAAGAAGACTCAAGGCTGTAATCGCTACCAAATATGCTTCAACAAAGTACTGAGTAAAGGGTCTAAATGCTTATGTAAACATAATAATGATGTTTTTTATTTGTAATAAATTAGCAAACGTTTAAAAATATATATATGTTTTTCTTTGTCATTTTGGGATATTGTGTGTAGATTGATGAGGGGAGAAAACAATTTAATCAATTTTAGAATAAGGCTGTAACCTAACAATTTACTGCAAATAGTCTGGATAGCCATTTGACTAGATGTTCAGGAGACTTATGGCTTGGGGTAGAAGCTGTTTAGAAACCTCTTGGACCTAGACTTGGCGCTCCGGTACAATTTGCTGTGCGGTAGCAGAGAGAACAGTCTATGACTAGGGTAGCTAGAGTCGTTGACAATTTTTAGGGCCTTCCTCTGACACCGCTTGATAGGGAGGTCCTGGATGGCAGGAAGCTTGGCCCCAGTGATGTACTGGGCCGTTCGCACTACCCTCTGTAGCGCCTTGCTGTCGGAGGCCGAGCAGTTGCCATACAAGCAGTGATGCAACCAGTCAGGATGCTCTCGATGGTGCAGCTGTAGAACCTTTTGAGGATCTGAGGACCAATGCCAAATCTTTTCAGTCTCCTGAGGGGGAATAGGTTATGTCGTTCCCTCTTCACGGCTGTCTTGGTGTGCTTACCATGTTAGTTTGTTGTTGATGTGGACACCAAGGAACTTGAAGCTCTCAACCTGCTTCACTGCAGCCCCATCGATGAGAACGGGGGCGTGCTCGGCCCTCTTTATCCTGTAGTCCACAATCATCTCCTTTGTCTCGATCACGGTGAGAGAGAGAGGTTGTTGTACTGGCACCACACGGCCAGGTCGCTGACCTCCTCTCTATAGGCTGTCTCGTTGTTGTCTGCGATCAGGCCTACCACTGTTGTGTCATCGGCAAATGTAATGATGGTGTTGGAGTCGTGCTTGGCCGTGCAGTCATGAGTGAACAGGGAGTACAGGAGGGGACTGAGCACACACCACTGAGGGGCCCCTGTGTTGAGGATCAGCGTGGCGGATGTGTTGTTACCGACCCTTACCACCTGGGGGCGGCTCATCAGCAAGTCCAGGATCCAGTTGCAGAGGGAGGTGTTTAGTCCCAGGGTCCTTAGCTTATTGATAAGGTTTGAGGGCACTACGGTTGGGGTATGTACGTACGGTCACTGTGGGGACGACGTCATTGATGCACTTATTGATAAAGCCAATGACTGATGTGGTGTACTCCTCAATGCCGTCGAAGGTATCCCAGAACATATTCCAGTCTGTGCTAGCAAAACAATCCTGTATCTTAGCATCTGCTTCCTCTGACCACTTTTTTATTGATCTAGTCACTGGTGCAGGAGGATAGAATGATAGCCAGATTTGCCAAATGGAGGGCGAGGGAGAGCTTTGTATGCTTCTCTGTGTGTGGAGTATAGGTGGTCCAGAGTAGTTTTTCCTCTGGTTGCACATTTATCATGCTGATAGAAATTTGGTAAAATGGATTTAAGTTTCCCTGCATTAAAGTCCATGGCTACTAGGAGCGCCGCCTCTGGGTGAGTGTTTTCATGTTTGCTTATGGCGGAATACAGCTCATCCAATGCTGTCTTAGTGCCAGCCTCTGACTGTGGTGGTATGTAAACAGCTACAAAGAATATAGATGAAAACACTCTCAGTAGGTAGTGTGATCTACAGCTCATCATGAAATACTCAACCTCGGGCGAGCAATAGCTCGAGACTTCCTTAGATATCGCGCACCAACTGTTGTTTAAAAAAATACATAGACCGCCGCCCCTTGTCTTACTTGACATCGCTGTTCTATCCTGCCGGTGCAACGTATAACCAGCCAGCTGTATGTTGATATTGTCATTGTTCAGTCACAACTCCGTAAAGCATAAGATTTTATGTTTTTAATGTCCCATTGGTCGTTTAATCTTCCACGTAACTCGTTGATTTTATTCTCCAAAGATTGCACGTTTGCTAGCAGAATGGAGGGAAGTGGGGGTTTATTCGATCGCCTACAAATTCTCAGAAGGCAGCCCGACCTTCTGCCCTTTTTTTTCCGCCTCTTCACGCAGATCCCGGGGATCGGGGCCTGTTCCAGAGGAAGCAGTACATCCTATGCATCAGGCTCATCAAAGTCAAAAAGGATTCTGCTAGTCCGTGGTGAGTAATCACAGTCCTGATGTCTAGAAGTTATTTTCGGTCATAAAAGACGGCAGCGGCAACATTATGTACAAAATAAGTTTTAAAAAAAAGTTGCAAACAACGCAAATAAACAAACAAAAAACCACAATCGGCTGGGGGCACGTAAAACGTCTGCCTTCTTCTCTGGCGCCATCTTACAGCTTACACATATCATGTAGTAACCAAAAAAGTGTTAAAACAAATCAAAATACATGGTACAATTGAGATTCTTCAAAGTAGCCACCCTTTGCCTTAATGACAGCTTTGCACTCACTGTCATAGGATGCCAACCGACAAGTCAGTTCATCAAATTTCTGCCCTGCTAAAGCTGCCTTGGTCAACTGTAGGTGCTGTTATTGTGAAGTGGAAATGTCTAGGAGCAACATCGACTCAGCCGCGAAGTGTCAAGCTACAGAAGCTCACAGAACGGGACCGTCGAGTGCTGAAGCACCTTGCTTTTAAAAATCGTCTGTCCTCAGTTGCAACACTCATTACTGAGTCCCAAACTGCCTCTGAAAGTAAAGCCAGCACAATAACTGTTTGTCGAGAGCTTCATGATTTGGGATTCCATGTCCGAGTAGCCGCACACAAGCCTAGATCACTACGTGCTATGCCAAATGTCGGCTGCAGTGGTGTAAAGCTCATCGCCATTGGACTATGGAGCAGTGGAAACCCGTTCTCTGGAGTAAGGAATCATGCTTCACCACCTGGTAGTCCAACGCACAAATCTGGATTTAGTGGGTGCCAGGAGAACGCTACCTGCCCAAATGTATGGTGCCAACTGTAAAGTTTGGTGGAGGAGGAATAATGGTGTGGGGCTGTTTCTCATGGTTCGGGCTAGGCCCCTTAGTTCCAGTGAAGGGAAATTGTAACGCTACAGCATGCAATGACATTCTAGACGATTCTGTGCTTCCAACTTTGTGGTAACAGTTTGGGGAAGGCCCTTTCATGTTTCAGCATGACAATGCCCCCATGGACGAAGCAAGGTCCATACAGAAATGGTTTGTCGAGATCAGTGTGGAAGAACTTAACTGGCCTGTACAAAGCCCTGACCTCTACAAAGCCCTGACCTCAACCCCATCAAACACCTTTGGGATGAATTGGTCGACTGCGAGCCAGGCCTAATTGCCCAAAATCAGTCCCCACAGCAATGTTCCTCCAACATCTAGTGGAAAGCCTTCCCAGAAGACTGGAGGCTGATATAGCGGCAAAGGAGAGATCAACTCCATATTAATGCCCATGATTTTGGAATGAGATGTTAGACGAGCAGGTGTCCACATACTTTTGGTCATGTACTGTGTACACACACACACACACACACACATATTTGTGGTCTGAAATTAACACCCTTGATTAAGCTGACTGTGTAAAATAAAGAACTCAAATACTGAGCTACATTGTCTGCTCATAAAATTGGACAATTATGTAATTTTATACCAATAAATGTTTTGTCTCAAAAAGATAGTGGTCAAAATTATTGCCAACTCTGTTTTTAATACCTTTCAATTTTTTTTAAAACCTTTATTTAGCTAGGCAAATCAGTTAAGAACAAATTCTTATTTACAATGACGGCCTAGGAACAGTGGGTTAACTGCCTTGTTCAGGGGCAGAACAACAGAGTTTGACTTTGTCAGCTCATGGATTTGATCTAGCAACCTTTCGGTTACTGGCCCAAAGCTCTAACCAGTACCTCACTTTGCGAGGATAATGGCACTGAACCTTTCTCTAAAATGTTTTAAGAGATTGGAGAACACATTGAAATGGATCTTAGACCATTCCTCCAGTCAGAATATTTCCAGATCCTTCATCTGCGTGTGTGGACTGCTCTCTTCAATTCAAATCACAGGTTTTCAAGTCTAGAGACCGAGATGACCATTGCAAAATGTTGATTTTCTGGACAATTAATCAAATCAAATCAAAATCAAATGTATTTATATAGCCCTTTGTACATCAGCTGATATCTCAAAGTGCTGTACAGAAACCCAGCCTAAAACCCCAAACAGCAAGCAATGCAGGTGTAGAAGCACGGTGGCTAGGAAAAACTCCCTAGAAAGGCCAAAACCTAGGAAGAAACCTAGAGAGGAACCAGGCTATGTGGGGTGGCCAGTCCTCTTCTGGCTGTGCCGGGTGGAGATTATAACAAAACATGGTCAAGATGTTCAAATGTTCATAAATGACCAGCATGGTCGAATAATAATAAGGCAGAACAGTTGAAACTGGAGCAGCAGCACAGTCAGGTGGACTGGGGACAGCAAGGAGTCATCATTTCAGGTATTCCTGGGGCATGGTCCTAGGGCTCAGGTCCTCCGAGAGAGAGAAAGAAAGAGAGAATTAGAGAGAGCATATGTGGGATGGCCAGTCCTCTTCTGGCTGTGCCGGGTGGAGATTATAACAGAACATGGCCAAGATGTTCAAATGTTCATAAATGACCAGCATGGTCGAATAATATTAAGGCAGAACAGTTGAAACTGGAGCAGCAGCACAGCCAGGTGGACTGGGGACAGCAAGGAGTCATCATGTCAGGTAGTCCTGGGGCCATTTCTTTGTGGATTTTGATGTTTGTTTTGGGTAAGTGTTCTTACTGGAAGATCCATTTGTGGCCTAGTTTCAGCCTCCTGGCAAAGGCAACCAGGTTTTTGGCTAAAATGTCCTGGTACTGGGTAAAGTTCATGATGCTGTTAACCTCAACAAGGGCCCCAGAACCAGTTGAAACAAAATAGCCCCATAACATCAAAGATCAACTACCATATTTTACAGTAGGTATGGGGTTCTTTTCTGATTATGCATCCTCATTTAGACACAAAACCCATCACTGGTGTGTGTGGGCAAAGCGTTCCGTTTACATTTTTGGGATTTGTTTTTAGTATAAAATAATACAATTTACACAAAAAAATATTCTGCATACATTACAGCTCAGTATTTGTATTGTTTATTTGATAGTCTTTTTTGCTCATCTTTATCAAGTGTGCCAATAATGATGGACCTGACTGTATATATTTATTCCAGCATTTATTTTGTGGGCGTATCACTCCCATTCAATGTCCATTTGTGAGACGCCCCAAACATAAAAATTGTCCACAGCGCTCTGTATTAACATTTGATTAAAAAGTTGATGGTTTAGATTTTAGTAACGGACATTTTTTAGGGGGTTCTTACCAATGTTTTCAGTTTTTTCTACTCATCGTTTAACAGTCATGCCACTTGGGAATTGGAACGTGCCCGGCGTCGACGGGACTTATCCGAACTTATCTGTTTGTTTTGCGATTATCTTACATCACCAGCAGCACCTTGGGCCCCCAACTACAGCAATAATCTCCTGTCTCCTGGGAAACAGGAGACACATGCTAGCAAAACAGTGAAGTCACTTTTTTTTTGTCCTTGATGTCTCTGAAGTGAGCAAAAGGACAAAGGGAGGCAAGGGAGGTGTAATGATGGAGAGAGGTGGTTGGGGCAGAGGGGATGGAAAATAGGGGGTGTTACGGAGAATCTCATACTCTACAATGTACTGACAGGCCTCTTCCTATTTCCTTACTTATGTGTAATGTGGTATAACATCATACAGACTGTGTAATCATCCAATTATGTTGTTGCTAGCGCCATAGCATCTTATCCAAGATGAGCAGGAGGAGAGGAGTGGAGAAACTCAGCAGATACTTCCGCACGCACACGCAGCTATGTCTTACTATACTTGTGAGGACTTTTTGGGGACCATCAATTGATTCCCATTCAAAGTCCCTTAGCCTTTTCACAAGTGAGGAACAGATTTTAGGTGGTTTACTATTCTTGTGAGGACTTCTGGTTCTTCACACACACACACACACACACACACACACACACACACACACACACACACACACACACACACACACACACACACACACACACACACACACACACACACACACACACACACACACACACACACACACACACACACACACACGATAAAAGCAGTGCAATATTATTAAATCCTGGTCGATTAAAAACCAAAGAGAGGAAATGGGGCAGTCACATTAATGGAATTAGCTTTCAGAAGACAATACTTTTTACCGTTTCCTGTGTGGATCTACCTCTAAAGCCCAATATACACTGAGTGTACAAGCGCTCTTTCCATGACATAGACTGACCAGGTGAATCCAGGTGAAAGCTGTGATCCCTTGTTGATGTCACTTGTGAAATCCACTTCAATCAGTGTAGATTAAGAGGAGACGGGATTAAGAAGGGTATTTAAGCCTTTTGAGGCAGGAATTGTGTATGTGAGCCATTCAGAGGGTGAATGGGCAAGACAAAAGATGTAAGTGCCTTTGAACTGGGTATGGTAGTAGGTGCCAGGCGTACTGGTTTCAGTGTGTCAAAAACTGCAACGCTGCTGTGTTTTTCATGCTCAACAGTCTCCTGTGTGTATCAAGAATGGTCCACCACCCAAAGGACATCCTTTGGTGGACTTGACAGAAACAACCAGAAAAGTCTGAAAGGGTTGGGTGTAAAATCAAGTGCAAGAGCATGAACGTGTCGTCTTCGTCAAAAAAGGTCAAGTCAACTGTGGTTCGGAAAGTTTATGTTTGCGTTTGTCCCAATGCAAGCTATGGCAAAAACTATTCTGCATGACTCATCTATAGCAAGGTTTCATTGACCTCTTATCTACACAGCTCATGTCCGCTGCATTTCAGCACTCTATTCAAATGACACCATAAAAATGGAATTTGAATGGCACTTCTCTCTGAGGGCCTGCGAGGCAGGCAAAGAGCTAGGTGACAGATTCCGGAGCTCTTCTCTATCCAGGTCAATAGTCGCAGGCGCCACAGCACAAAAAAAGACCAGGACATGCCAAGAAAAGTGACTTCCTATGCGACCACCGATGCACCCCCTGTCTCACTTTAACAACAGCAATATATTTTTAATGATGAGGATCTGGCTGGTGTTTAACCGAACAATGTAGCCGCAGCGGTAGAACATGTCAGAGCGGTCATGTCCATCGATTAGTCCCAAACAACTTGTGTACAGATAGTATTGTACTTGCCTGCATTTGGGTAGTAGTATTTGCCTCAAAGGAGGAGATTTCAGAATTGCAATGTTTTTAAATGGAAAGTGATTCGTAAAAAAAAAAGTTGAATGTGGCTCAATGATTTGGCTTTTTGGCCTACACTTAAGAATGTGTTAATTGGACACCATGAAGTTGTATTCATTGCAAAGCAGAACTGCCCCAATAACTTGGATGAAGTAAAGGCAATGGGTACAAGAAGAGGGTATTTAATTGCAGACAAAATGAAAATATTGCACCCTATCCTATCCTGTGTGTTAGGTTCTGTATACATACAATACAGTATAATATACATGCATTAATAATACATTTACAAAGGAGAAGCATATGCTATTTAATATGAATCAATAACCTCAATTATGGTTTGCTTTGTAAGCTGTAATCACCATAAGGTCACAGTGCATTATTCAAAGTCACTCTAATTTATCACATTGCAACAAGAGAGTACAGCGGGCAAATATGATAAATTCCTTCCCTGAATCCGTCCATTTCCCCCGATTCAGGCGGAGGAAGCCGAATAATTAACGTAGACTTATTTGCATCACTTGGAGGCACTTTCTGTATTTCTAAGTATGTCATCTTCATCAACCACTTGAGTAAGATATTGTTTTAAAAAATTGTGACTGGACCGGTGTTGGGTTGATAACAACGCAAGTGGGTGTCTGTCTACTCACAATCTTCTCTTTGTCTACCCACAAAGGCTCTTTAGGCAAGGACATTGCTTTTAAATACTGCCATATGCAAATCCCTGCATGCAATTTGCATTTTTAAGTATTTCAAGCCCCCATATTTATTGGATTTTCAGGGCATGCTGATCATTGATTTATGCGCTCCTAGCAATCATATTTCCATATTTGTGCGATTTTAGGGACAGTAATAATTCAAGGATGCGCGGGCATACTCTTTGAACAAAATGCCTAATTACATCCTCAAAGCATCATCATCATTTTTTCCAGGGTGTTCAGACAAAAAAAAAAGAGTGAAGAATGTGTGTGTGTGTGTGTGTGTGTGTGTGTGTGAGGGGAAAGGAAGTGTGTTTTCTCTTCAATGCCCGAGTCTACTTTACCCCACTCTCTCTGCAATACCTTTCACTCCTGCTCTATTGTCGACTTGGCCTGAGTGGTCCACCTAGAAATAAAGAGGACTTAGCACGCTAGCCTAACACTTTATCCATCATGACACACCTTCATGACAAATTCAATCACAGGGGTTGAGGAGTTTCTATTCCCGTGATGCAAAAACTGTCCCCCACTTCTCCACACTCACGTCCCATGTTATCTCCCTCCTCCTCCCCATCCTAACAGTGAAAGTTTCCCCCTCTGCCACATCGCTTCATTCCAGTTGACACGATGTATTTGCTCTCCAATGGCAAAAATACAGCCAGAAAATATAAAAATATCCTAATAAAGAGAGGCTGACATCTACCAGTGTTTGTCGTCAACAACGTCAGGGAAATATGTCCTTTCTAGGCATGGCCTTAGAGGCCATTTCACCGATTGCCTTTGTTGTGTAAACAATAAAAAATAAGAAAGAAAGAAAAGGAAACAGTCATCCAATAATCGTCCACTGGCACGGAAATGCAAGTTATTTCTACATCAGACATATTTATCAAAAGTGACCATATAGAGTACAAATTGTAACACAAATTGTTATGGTGTGTATGTCGTTCATTTGAGTGCTTATATTTTATGAAATATCTTTCTACCATCAAATAAAGAAAATTCCAATTAATAACTATCATTAGCCACATACTGTACCACAGCAGCATAGGGAAGACAACTACACAATGAGGGCAATTAATGATCTCTCCCTCCCTCCACATCAAAAAAAAAATGTAATGATAAAAAGAAGATCAAGCGAGGTTAATATCTATGGAATATGCATAATTTATATGGTCTGGTACAAAATACTGTTCTGTTGCAGTGCTGCTGCTCATTCACTCGGTTAATTCATTGGAATAAAGCGTCCCAAAGGGTGTGCATGTAATCACCCCTAATCCCACATTGATTTGAGAGAGAAGGAGTGAAAGAGAGTAAGAGGGGGGAAAGCTTTCTGTCACACTGGGACAAGCCCTTGCTGAGGTAGGTTTATGTGATTGCCGGGAATAATTTATGAGTGTGACTCCTTCTGAGGTTTTAATTTCTGTGATTAAAGAAATGAGGCTAAAGCGTGTCTGATTTTCAAATGTGTAAAGCTTTGAAATGCTGCTGCTACTACCAGTGTTATTATTTATTTTTTAACTCAAGATAATAACAATAATGAAAACGAACAATTCATTTCATCAAAGGTGCTATAAATACCCTATTTTATTCAACTTCAGTTTTTAATTTCACTAATATTGTTAAAAAAATAGAAACAGTCCTGTGTGTGTGTGTGTGTGTGTGTGTGTTTTGATCTGGCCAGTGTCGTCAAGGCTACATCTCAGGCACAGAGAGGGAGAGAGAAAGAGAGGTCAAAGTTCCGCTGGGAGATAAATGGAACACTGTGAAAATCGAGCCAGGAATCTGTCTCACTGATCGAGACAGACAGACAGTCTGAAAGTATTTCACGTTCACATTTACCATTTATAGAAACCTTTATCCACGTCACACATAATGTATTGGTGGTTTAAGAGTTTGTGCTGCTTTCAAGTGATGCATGTGAAGAGTAGTGTTGAAAATCATTGCTCCCACTCTTTACCAATATATCAGACCATACATTTACAAGCACATTTATTAAAACATTTTTTTAAACACATATACAGGAACATTTCTGTTCAGATGCTATGCTTGTATATAATGTTCAGTATTATGAATAGAGAATGTAAATATACTGATACTCACATTATCAATGTATGTATCCAACCTTTTTTTAGGTCATGGGTCACAAAAATATGCACAAAAAACAAACATCAACACCTCAAGAAGGGTTCTGACAAATCTATTACATAGATCGCATATCAGATTGTGAGAAACAGTATATCCCTATGTTTGAGTCATCCTGTGAAATGCATACTGTCCAATGGATTTCCCTATAAGCCCATGGTCATGTGTTTCATTTATTTAATTGATTGAATGGTTAATTAATGTGAAGGGGGAGCATAGACAGTCATCTGCACTTTAACTACAGTCCAGACCTCTCAAGTCTGTTAGGTAGGGTCTAGTAAACTATACAAGCTCCCAAGTAGCGCAGCAGTCTAAGGCCACGCATCTCAGTGCTAGCGGCGTCACTACAGACCCTTGTTCGATCCCGGGCTGTATCACAACTGGACATGATCGGGAGTCCCATAGGGCGGAGCACAATTGGCTCAGCATCGTCAGGGTTTGGCCGGGGTAAGCCGTCATTGTAAAATAAGAATTTGTTCTTAACTGACTTGCCTAGTTAAATAAAGGTTAAACATGTACATACACATCATCATCCCTGCTAATTTTACCCACCTACTCTTGTTTATTAGACTAGCATTGGGGACTTCTTACGGTTTGGTCTTTGTCCTTATCGTAATTGCCCTCTCGGCATGGCTGTCCTCGTCTATGACAGCTAGTGGGCACTAGGCTACACCAGCGGAGGTCTCTAGGGGAGACCCAGACAGTGCGTGACCACCTCCACCACCCCACCAGGGACCCCGCAGCAGCTCCACCGCGGCCCAGTAAGAGTAGTGTCGGGTTGGACTCGAGACACCCTTGCTCCCGCTCTCCTGGATCTCTCTGGTTCATCAAACTACATTAGGAGATGGACTCTGGTGCAATGGTGTTAATCAGGGTGGATCTCAGTTTTAATTTATTTAAATGCATAAACCCCCAAAAAAGTGTTTTCTATGCAGAAAATTATATTCTAATCAATCAAATGAAATAAATTAGAAGAATGGGAATGACACCAAATGTCTTAAAATTATATTTATTTAAGTAATTACACTACATTACATTATTTACTTAATTAATCTTTGCTTGACTGTTTACAATTTCCACTGAAATATGTTATTCCCTTTTAGCTTATTCTTAAATTTCTATATTTTCTAATTATATAACATGTCATTTCTGCTTTACCACTCTTAAATGTGTGATGTCGATAGCTGTATAAAACTACTGTGAAAATACACGTTTCGAGCACAGAAACACAAATTGTAAAATAGACATCTAAGAATACCTGATGTATGGTGTATGTTTATTCTAAGTTTTATTTCCAATGTGTTCTATTAGAACTGTATTATCAAATCAGAATTCCCTCCAAGGGACAGACATGGACAGGTATTTGGGAAAGTAGCACATATGTTTAAATTTCCCATGCTGCTTGAAAAGTCACTGGCGCCATCTACTGAGCACATTTGTCCAAATAAAATCCAATAACATCAAGTCCACCACAACTTTCCTTAATTGGGAAATAATTGCATATCTTTCAAAGGAGATCTCATTGCCATCCCCTTAACATTTATTTCACTTTTCCTTTTCTTTGAGAGAAAAAAAAGGGCGGGGGGGGGAACTTAAATTAAGCCATGCTCTTGAAAGATGTTATTTTTCTGTGGCAAAAGAACATACATTTGTGCAAATACTGTGCCTCAATTAAGGGGAGGGAAATCAAAGCTTGACCAATTATCAGATGGAAGAGTGGGAGTCTCTTGGGTTTGGGGGAAGCGGTGCTTCTCCACTTTCCACCAAAGTGTTATGATGTGTTAACGCCTCAGCTACTGAACACATTGTAGGCCTAGGAGAGGAGCAAGGGCCAGTGGAAGTGTGAAAGGAGGCCTAGTTTATATGTGCTGGCTAGTATAGAAGCCGGTCATGCCAGGAATAAAACAGTAAAACTGTGTGCTAGAATGTTAGTCTTTGTGCTTTTCACTGCAAGTTTGAGAGCTTCTTGTGTTAACCAAATTGCTTAAAAACATAAGCTGGTCAGTCCGGAATTTATATTTAAGAATATCTTTAGATGTGAAGCAACATATCTTTTTGTTTTTTTGTAATGTTTTTTTTTTGCCCAATATTCTTTATTTTAGATTACCTCATACAATTAGAATGATTGTGAAGAACTACACAATTACAGCAGTTTTCTATTTTCAATGCACAATGTCCAATTGGCACTGGGGCTTGACGACAGAGTCTGGTCAGTCCTTTATAGCATTTAAACAGTCTTCTACATTTGTGTCTGCAAGAGGATTAAGGGTTGGGCTCCATGTTTTTAGTCCTAACTACCCATCTGAAGAGAGGACTCAATGACCTAGCCTGCAGTTCAAAAATGGTTTTAATCTATGTGGGTAAATGTAATCTCGACATATTTACAACTAAAACATCTACGGTATCAGACATAACTTTGCTTCTACATACATTTCCATCCCGATCATTTGGCTTTTGTAATAGATAAGGAATCAACCCACAACCACACACTACATTTTCTCTTCTTCACTCCAAGTGTAATTTAAAAAAATCTATTCTACTCCTAAACTGTTCAAGAGTCAGTGTGTGATGTTAGGAGGCAGTTTAGCAGAGTTAGGAGGTGTCCCCTCTCTAGTCTGCCTTGCATAACACAAAGTCATATTTTTAAGGCTGTATCTGAGCTTTATCTTAGTCTCCTCGTATCTATGCCCCAAGGGGCTTGTTTGTCCTTCGACCATACCCTTTGCCTCTGTCATATTCAGCTCCCCCATATTCTCTGGACCCTCTGATTCAAGAGGGCAGTGGTTCTGTTGTATGTGGTCTTGGACTGCAACAAAAGCCTGCACAACCAGTAGTACTCCAGGAGAAGGGTTGTCCACCCCTGATCAAGCCAATTTTATTTTTTTGTTGTTTTTATTTCACCTTTATTTAACCAGGTAGGCTAGTTGAGAACAAGTTCTCATTAACAACTGCGACCTGGCCAAGATAAAGCATAGCAGTGTGAACAGACAACAACACAGAGTTACACATGGAGTAAACAATAAACAAGTCAATAACACAGCATACATTTTTTTTTAAAGAGTCTATATACATTGTGTGCAAAAGGCATGAGGAGGTAGGCGAATAATTACAATTTAGCAGATTAACTCTGGAGTGATAAATGATCAGATGGTCATGTGCAGGTAGAGATACTGGTCTGCAAAAGAGCAGAAAAGTAAATAAATTAAAACAGTATGGGGATGAGGTAGGTAAAATGGGTGGGCTATGTACAGCTGCAGCGATCGGTTAGCTGCTCAGATAGCAGATGTTTAAAGTTGGTGAGGGAGATAAAAGTCTCCAACTTCAGCGATTCTTGAAATTCGTTCCAGTCACATGCAGCAGAGAACTGGAAGGAAAGGCGGCCAAATGAGGTGTTGGCTTTAGGGATGATCAGTGAGATACACCTGCTGGAGCGCGTGCTACGGGTGAGTGTTGCCATCGTGACCAGTGAACTGAGATAAGGCGGAGCTTTACCTAGCATGGACTTGTAGATGACCTGGAGCCAGTGGGTCTGGTGACGAATATGTAGCGAGGACCAGCCGACTAGAGCATACAGGTCGCAGTGGTAGGTGGTATAAGGTGCTTTAGTAACAAAACGGATGGCACTGTGATAAACTGCATCCAGTTTGCTGAGTAGAGTATTGGAAGCTATTTTGTAGGTGACATCGCCGAAGACGGGGATCGGTAGGATAGTCAGTTTTACTAGGGTAAGTTTGGCGGCGTGAGTGAAGGAGGCTTTGTTGCGGAATAGAAAGCCGACTCTAGATTTGATTTTAGATTGGAGATGTTTGATACGAGTCTGGAAGGAGAGTTTACAGTCTAGCCAGACACGTAGGTACTTATAGATGTCCACATATTCTAGGTCGGAACCATCCAGGGTGGTGATGCTAGTCGGGCGTGCGGGTGCAGGCAGCGAACGGTTGAAAAGCATGCATTTGGTTTTTACTAGCATTTAAGAGCAGTTGGAGGCCACAGAAGGAGTGTTGTATGGCATTGAAGCTCGTTTGGAGGTTAGATAGCACAATGTCCAAGGGCCAGAAGTATACAGAATGGTGTCGTCTGCGTAGAGGTGGATCAGGGAATCGCCCGCAGCAAGAGCAACATCATTGATATATACAGAGAAAAGAGTCGGCCCGAGAATTGAACCCTGTGGCACCCCCATAGAGACTGCCAGAGAACCGGACAACATGCCCTCCGATTTGACACACTGAACTCTGTCTGCAAAGTAGTTAGTGAACCAGGCAAGGCAGTCATTAGAAAAACCGAAGCTACTGAGTCTGCTGATAAGAATATGGTGATTGACCGAGTCGAAAGCCTTGGCCAGGTCGATGAAGACGGCTGCACAGTACTGCACAATTTAAGCACTAACACCACTGAAGTAGAGTATATAAACCAGGGGGATGATGAAAGGGCTAGCATTATCAGTGGAGGAGGAGCAAGGTCCTTGGTCAAAAAGCTTTATTTTCATGTCATCTGACTAAAGCACTATTTCCAATCCAAGTGCCAGTGGCATTTAGCAAACTCCAGGCATTTACATTTGTTGGATGACATGAAAATAGAGCTCTTTTCCCACACACACCAGTGGTGGGTTTGGCAGCAAAATTAAAATGCATAAGCAGAAAATAACCCCATAACTACTGTAAAATATGGTGGTGGAGCTTTGATGTTATGGGCCTATTTTGCTTCCAGTGGTCATGGGGCTCTTGTTAAGGTCAATGGCATCATTAACTTTACCCAGTACCAGGACATTTTAGCCAAAAACCTGGTTGACTCTGCCAGGAAGCTGAAACTAGTCTGCAAGTAGATTTTCCAGCGAGTCAATACGGAACATTTCAAGAACTTTCTTCAAGTGCAGTTGTTTCTTCAAGTGCCTAATCGACTAGGAGGGGTACGGACCACGTTCTTCAAGTTTCTTCAAGTGCAGTTGCAAAAACCATCAAGCTGTATGATGAAACTGGCTCTCATGAGCTCCGCCACAAGAATGGAAGACCCAGAGTTAGTTTGTGCAGAGGGTGAGTTCATTAGAATTAATTGCACCTCAGAAATTGCAGCCCAAATAAATCTTCACAGAGTTCAAGTAACAGACACATCTCAACATCAACTGTTCAGAGGATACTGTGTGAATCAGGCCTTCATGGTCGAATTGCTGCAAAGAAACCACTACTCAAGGACACCAATATGAAGAAGAGATTTGTTTAGGCCATGAAACGTGAGCAATGGACATTAGACAGGTGGAAATCTGTCCTTTGGTCTGATGAGTCCAAATGTGAGATTTTTGGTTCCAACCGCCGTGTCTTTGTGAAACGCAGAGTAGGTGAACGGATGATCTCTGTGTGGTTCCCACCGTGAAACATTGAGGTGGTGTGATGGTGTGGTGGTGCTTTGCTGGTGACACTGTCAGTGATTTGAATTCAAGCCACACTTAACCAGCATGGCTACCGTAGCATTCTGCAGCGATACGACATCCAATCTGGTTTGCAATTAGTACCATTTGTTTTTCAACAGGACAATGACCCAACACACCTTCAAGCTGTGTCAGGGCTATTTGACCAAGAAGGAGAGTGATGGGGTGCTTCTGCAGATTACCTGGCCTCCACAATCACCTGACCTCAACCCAATTGAGATGGTTTGGGATGAGTCTGAAGGAAAAGCAGCCAACAAGTGCTCAGTATATGTGGGAACTCCTTCAAGACTGTTGGAAAAGCATTCAAGGTGAAGCTGGTTGAGAGAATGCCAAGAGTGTGCAAAGCCGTCATCAAGGCAAAGGGTTTGTTCAACACTTGTTTGGTTACTACATGATTCCAAATGTGTTATTTCATAGTTTTGATGTCTTCGCTATTATTTTACAATGTACAAATTAAAGTAATGATGGCATGTCGTTTATCTTTGCTTATTTGAGCTGTTCTTGCCATAATATGGACTTGGTCTCTTATTAAATAGGGCTATATTCTGTATACAACCCCTACCCTATCACAACACAACTGATTGGCTCAAACGCATTAAGGAGGAAAGAAATTCCACAAATTAACTTTAACCTGTTTGGGATAGGGGGCAGCATTTTCACATTTGGATGAAAAGTGTGCCCAGACTAAACTGCCTGCTACTCAGTCCCAGTTGCTAATATATGCATATTATTAGTATATTTGGATAGAAAACATTCTAAAGTTTCTAAAACTGTTTGAATGATGTCTGTGAGTATAACAGAACTCATATGGCGGGCGAAAACCTGAGAAAAATACAACCAGGAAGTGGGAAATCTGAGGTTTGTAGTTTTTCAACTATTGGCCTATTGAATATACAGTGTCTATGGGGTCATATTTATCGAACAAATCAAACATTTATTGTGGAACTGGGATTCCTGGGAGTGCATTCTGATGAAGATCATCAAAGGTAAGTGAATATTTTTAATGCTATTTCTGACTTCTGTTGACTCCAACATGGCGGATATCTGTATGGCTTGATTTGTTGTCTGAGAGCCGTATTCAGATTATTGCATGGTTTGCTTTTTCAGTAAAGTTTTTTTGAAATCTGACACAGCGGTTGTATTAAGGAGAAGTATATCTCTAATTCTGTGAATAGCACTTGTATCTTATATTAAAGTTTATGATGACTATTTCTGTACATTGATGTGGCTCTCTGCAAAATCACCAGATGTTTTGAAAGCAAAACATTACTGAACGTAACGCGCCAATGTAAATTGAGATTTTTTTATATAAATATGCACTTTATTGAACAAAACATACATGTATTGTGTAACATGTAGTCCTATGAGTGTCATCTGATGAAGATCATCAAAGGTTAGTGATTCATTTTATCTCTATTTCTGCTTTTTTTGTCTCTTTGGCTGGAAAAAATGGCTGTGTGTGTTTTTGTGACTTGGCTCTGACCTAACATATGTTGTGCTTTCACTGTAAAGCCTTTTTGAAATCGGACACGATGGGTAGATTAACAAATGCATCTTTAATTTGGTGTATTGCACTTGTTAATGTATGAAAGTTACATATTTAAAAAAAATATTTTTGAATTTCGCACTTTTCAGCGGAATATTGTCGAGCATAAATTAACTTTTAACAAGGCACACCTGCTATTTGAAACGCATTTCAGGTGACTAACTCATGTCAGGGATCACCCGGTACTGCTGCTCATTCCGTTCACCAGCTCCGGAGGTCTACGTCACCTGCCTTCTAGGCGTCACTGAATTGGATTCATTACCACCAACCCCGGACTGTCTTGTCTCATTACGCACACCTGGTTCCCATTCCCCTTGATTAGTATGTGTATATATGTGCCCTCTGTTCCCCATTGTCCTTGCCAATTATTGTCCCATGTCCGTTGATCTTGTGAGTACCTGTGCTCTGTTGTATCGGCTTCCGTGCTGTGTGTTACTGTGCACTTATTATTACAGGTCTCACCACGTGTATTATTTAGAGGTTTACACCTCGCTGTTTTGTTTGGGTATATATATATATATATATATATATATATATATATATATATATACATACACACACACGTTTGCGTCAGGCTTTGTCCCCGTCGTTTTCATGGCATATTTTACTTTTGGGTGGAGAAAGAAAAACCCCTATTGGGTCTCCTATCATTATACAGCGTGACAGAATAATCAACCCATCTAAGTGGAGACAGCGGGAAAGGCTGAGCTGGCGACCATCGTAGAAACAGTCCAGCATCACGAGGACTGTCTCTCCAAACCCGGCAGTGCCTTGGACAGCATGCTGACAACCATCCTGCGTTTGGAGGGTAATGTGCAGTCCCTCCAGTCTCCATCACCGGTTCCGGCACCAACCCCCACACTACCACTACCTGCCTCCGTCCCATCTGAGCCAGTCCATGAAATACCTCTGTCCCTCCCCGAGGGCTTTGGCGGAGCGCAAGTGAGATGCAAGGGATTCTTTCTGAAATGTGACCTGTACCTTGTGTGGAGCCCCAGATCGAGGGAGATTATCAGTGGTCTTGTATGTCTTCCATTTCCTAATAATTGCTCCCACAGTTGATTTCTTCAAACCAAGCTGCTTACCTATTGCAGATTCAGTCTTCCCAGCCTGGTGCAGGTCTACAATTTTGTTTCTGGTGTCCTTTGACAGCTCTTTGGTCTTGGCCATAGTGGAGTTTGCAGTGTGACTGTTTCAGGTTGTAGACAGGTGTCTTTTATACTGATCACAAGTTCAAACAGGTGCCATTAATACAGGTAACGAGTGGAGGACAGAGGAGCCTCTTAAAGAAGAAGTTACAGGTCTGTGAGAGACAGAAATCTTGCTTGTTTGTAGGTGACCAAATACTTATTTTCCATCATAATTTGCAAATAAATTCATTAAAAATCCTACGTGATTTTCTGGATTTTTTTTCTAATTTTGTCTGTCATAGTTGAAGTGTACCTATGATAAATTACAGGCCTCATCTTTTGAAGTGGGAGAACTTGCACAATTGGTGGCTGACTAAATACTTTTTTGCCCCACTGTATATCTATCTATATATTGTTTTGGGCTTCGCCCCCATCGTTTTCATGGCGTACTTTATTTAAGGATGGAGAAATAAAAAAAACTTACGTATTTGTGCACCAGTCTCCTATCATTATACAGCGTGACACATGAAGCTGTTTAATAGAATGCCAAGAGTGTGCAAAACTGTCAAGGCAACAGGTGGCTACTTTGAAGAATCTCAAATATAAAATATATTTTCATTTGTTTAACACTTTTTTTTGGTTACTACATGATTCTGTGTGTGTTATTTCATAGTTTTGATGTCTTCACTTTCATTCTAAAATATAGAATAGTAAAAAATAAACTGGAATCATTAGGTGTCCAAACTTTTGACGCTTGTTGCATTTATTTTTTAGTTCAGTATAATATGAGCACTCTATGGAACGATTTGATTCTTGGGAGCATGATGTTCTCTGTTTTGCTCTACAGACCCCCACAATTGTCATGGGACTCGTCTGAAGGTTACACGGTACCGGTAAAAAAACAAATAAAGGGGTTAAATATTTGTCCAAAAAACTAATATTTCCTGAGCTTTTTTATATCTCTTAGACACTTCACACTTTTGAACAGTAAACATCAAGGATTATTACTTTATTACACTACATGCTCGCAGAAAACTGGCCACCCACTTTCCTCCATGATACCCCATGATCATCCCTGCAAAGCCACCAGAAAATCCTGTCGGGCGGCAGGAAGTCTATTAAAAACTGCCAGAAGATACTAGGCCATTCTTGACAGCTCCTTTGCCTGTATGTCTGCAACTCTGCGTGCTGGCTGCTTTCTTGGCCTCGGTGTAGTGAGCCTTTTTAAATGGCCCCTGTGAATTCTAAAGAGGTCCTCCGCACTTGCCAGGCGCTGGTATAAGATTGCCCCCCATGGCAGCTTGCTGAATGGATGCCTCTCTGTGTTAAGACAGACAGTATGGTTTCCGATTGGCTATTTGTCACCTGGATAGACACGTCATAACCTCTCTCCCCATTGTCTTTTGTCCTTATGTAAGTCTATCTGACTCTGTCTTGAGATCTTTTGTCCCTTTCTGGCACTCTGTGGAAGTCTCTCTCGATCTACATTGGAGAATTGAATGCACACATTACGTACCTTGCATTTCTCTCCCACTAAATCATTCCCTTTTTCCACTTTGGTGAGCTTTTATTCCGCCATCAAATATGCATCCCATTAACTAAGTTAAATTACTCCCTGACTGCAGAATATTCTGTGCCGATAACTGTCAACATAAAATGCATGGCTGTGAACTTCTAACGAAGCGGGGCATCTCTTAAAACGTTGAGTTACAGCCTTCAAGAGCTCCGTGTCTATGGGCGAGCGTTCACCCACACTCCCATCCCATCCTCTCAACCAAGGCCTGGAATTAAGTGGAGGTTTCTTTTTCCTGTGCTTTTTTAACAAGACTGAACAATGGGCTGACATCCGCACCTGACAGGCAAGCAGTGCAATTTTAATTACATACCTTCCCCTCATCTTATAATTGCTGTTGTTAATCAGTCATTAACTTCTTCCTCCCCCTTCGGGGTTCACTTCCTCAATCTCCCCACCACACATTTCAGCGCAATACATTTCATTGCTCTTCCCCAGCCCCACTGCATCATTTCATATATTTTTTAAAGCTGTCACCCAAACAGGGGGACTTTTGTTATTTGTTCTCTGAGGGGTTGACAGTAACAGGCTTTTAATCATAACTTGCATTTAAACGATCCATCTCGGTTCTATCAAGACGGAAATTAATTCAAGAAGGCGCGATAAGGGCGCAGGATGGGAGTCATTGTGCCCGGGTGATTGGCTAACATAAGTGCTGAATGATTCCGCACAATGGTGATAGAGCTATAGGGGTCGTCTTCTCCCCACCCCTCCCACTATTCTCTCCATAATTCCAACCTGTCCCGCACGCAAGGAAACTCGATATGAGCGAGGATGCACCCGCGACAGACAGTTTATTTGTTTCTCAAAAAATCCCCCCCACCACTACCACCCCCCCAGTTGAAAAGAAACAGATGTTCTTTGGGAGCTGTTTCCAAGCAAGGCAAAACACTATTTACATTATTCAGGGGATTCTTCACACTATATGATCAATGTGGCTGTAACGATCTAGCGTAACAGCGTATATGATTGTTCAACTGCCTCTTCTACTGGCTGAGGCCCGTGCTTTTTGTGGCAAAGGTACTACTGCCTCCAGGTAGTGCTCAAGAAAAAGGTACTGCTAGGTAACACTTTTAACAAGCGTTTCATACTTTTTACACAGATGACACTAAATTAACATGAGTTAATGCTGACATGAGTAACTCAACTCAAAAGTACACTGAGTGTACAAAACATTAGAAACACCTGCTCTTTCCATGACATAGACTGACCAGGTGAAAGCTATGATCCTTTATCGATGTCGCTTGTTAAATCCACTTTAATCCATGTAGATGAAGGGGAGGAGACAGGTTAAAGAAGGATTTTTAAGCCTTGAGACAATTGATACATGAATTGTGTATGTGTGCCATTCAGATGGTGAATGGTCAAGACAAAAGATGTCTTTGAACGGGGTATGGTAGTAGGTGCCAAGTGCACCAGTTTGAGTGTGTCAAGAACTGCAACACTGCTGGGTTTTTCACACTCAACAGTTTCCCGTGTGTATCAAGAATGGTCCACAACCCAAAGGACATCCAGCCAATTTGACACAACTGTGGGAAGCATTGGAGTCAACATGGGCCAGCAT
Source organism: Oncorhynchus clarkii lewisi (assembly GCF_045791955.1). NCBI lineage: Eukaryota > Metazoa > Chordata > Actinopteri > Salmoniformes > Salmonidae > Oncorhynchus > Oncorhynchus clarkii. The sequence goes on along the minus strand of NC_092178.1, from coordinate 28,933,249 downwards.
CTCTATGGAAAGCCTTCAACACCTTGTAGAGTCCATGCCCCGATGAATTGAGGCTGTTCTGAGGGCTTAAGGGGGGAGTGAAACTCAATATTTGGAAGGTTTTCCTAATGTTTTGTACAGTCAGTGCATATATATATATATATATATATATAACTACTCGAACATCCTGACATCCTGTTATGCAAATCACAAGTATTACTAAACAACACAGACTTAGAGAGAGAGGACATTAGTCATGGAGTGGTGGTGCTACAGATGGAGAGAGGAAACTTGAACTTCAAAGTCTACAAGAGTGAGTTGGCAAACTACAGCCAATAAACCAAAATGTTATTTTTGCTACGTTTAAAGTAAGGGTAATTTTGAAGCATGTATTAGTCTCGCCACTGTGATCCAAAAGTTACTTGAAGATAAATCAATGAAAATATCAACTTCCTTCTTGCTTTGCTTTAGTTCCACATTCTTTGAAATGCATTAACTCAGTTAAAGGATACAGATTAAAATGTTATGAAACACACAAAGATATTTAGACTTTAATTTAACCCTGCACCCAATCCCAAACGTCAAAGATTAGCTAGGAACACTAGAATAGAACTTTGTTGTCCATGTGCTATATGGACAATGTAATAACTCTTGATGGAAAAAACTTTGAGAGGAACCAGGCTCAGAGGGAAGACCCATCCTCTTCCGGCTGTACCAGGTTAAAGTTCAGAGTAACTTAGGATGTGAAATCCAGGTAACAGGAGGCAGGCAGTTGAACTATTAGTTCTGACTGAGAGTGAGTTCAATCACACTCAGAAGAGTCACTGGTGGTGTGTTAAGAGCGAAGTCATCCAGACATCTCGAAGTGGCAACACTCCATTACTTTAAATGCATTATGCATATTGTAATGGAGTGAGCAAAAAACACGGCATTGTCACAGTGCCCCATCTTTCAGAACACATGCTGTAGTGTTACAGAGAGAGGTTTGAAGCAATGTGCCATAACTTGTGGGGCCAATGTGCTTAATGTAGAAAGCTTCATAACCTATTACAATGGTTCCCAAAGTGGGGTCCATGGAGGTACTGCAGGGGGTCTGCAGCCAGATCAAACAATTTATTTATTTTTTATTTATAAAATAACATTTAAAAAATATATATATATATTAATATTGCTAGCAACCATACCCGGCCAAAACATAGAAATAAAGAAACCTAGAAAACAAAAAATAGAATGCCCACCCCACATCACATCACACTCTGACCTAACCAAATAGAGAAATAAAAAGGCTCTAAAGTCAGGGCGTGACAGAGCTGGCATAGCTATGACATTACCATTGGGACTAAATAACCCTATGAGCTAAAGTCAAACAAGTACAGAAACACATATTATTGACTTGATCTTTACTGATTAGAATTTGATTTAGACCATCATTACAGATGGTGTACCACACATTCAGGGGTTAAAGTTTGGCAAGAGTTTTCTTTCTGTCATTCCATGACTAACAAAAAATCTTTAAAATAAATTAACTTTAACTTCCCTTTTCACATCACACTCGTCACGCCCTACCACAAATGTTCAATTACAATCAGTGAGCTTAGCTGATTCGCTGAGACAACAGTAGTTAGCATGTGCCAAGTACAGTATGTGTCCCATGTGAGAGACGCTTTTGGTGATGGTGAATGGCGGCTACCTGTACTGTAAGTGCAGCAGGGGGGAAACGAAAGGTGTTCCAATTCTGAAGGAAAGTCTTCTAGGGTGCCCATGCAGGATTTCAGGAAAGGGAAAAAACAGTAGGTTTGGAAAAATGTCCCCAGCTCAGTTTAGAGTTAGATGAAAGTTTGGTAACAGAGTTAGACGATATGAGAGTGAAAATTCTCTCTCTCCAAACTAAATCTGCATTCTATTCCAAGCTTGCAACATTTGGCTCTTGAGGAATCGTACAGCGAGATACAATTAAACATTGTCTGTTAAAGACTGTAACAGAAACTGTTTTATCATTGTGTAAGTTAACCTACTTTACATGTCGTCCTAGGGGGGACACAGACAAGAGCACCAGGGGCTGTGACTTATTGGGATGTCAAACAGTTGAATATAATGGATGCAAGCAGGAAAAACCCATATGGTGAGTTATCATTGGAGCAGTTACGAGGGCATAAATTATTACGAGATACACTTTTCTCCCGTTCTCCCAAGAACTGCGATGAATACCAAAGCTACATCAAATTGTTCACACGATATAAGAGAAATGTTCAATGTACTGCTCCAGGGCATAATGCTGAATTAGGCCAAGGGAAACGTTCAGTGATTGTGAGATAATTTGAATTCTAACAAATCTTCTAGCTCAATCGTATTTCCTCCGATTGGATAATAAGAAGCTGAATAAGACAAATTGAAGGACCTATTTGTATTGCAGCCAGGAGGGGTCTTTTGTAGAGGACCTATCTTAGATAATGCATGCCACAAAGCTTATCATAATAATTACTTATTTATGCGATCTTCAATCAAATGAGTGTATGGTAAGGCATTCAAATTAGTATTTTGTTTTTATCATATAATGTTTCTCAAACATTAACAGACTTACTTACCCAAGTGTCTAACAACTCTTCACAAAATGTAACATATGACACAATATCACAAGCTGACAAAATATTTGCCCTGTCCTGAAATAACACTATGTTTGGTGCATGCAGGGGCACTTTTTCATTATCAATCGCATGTGTCTCATCTCTCTTTTTAAAAGACGAGCAAGTGTCGTCTGTTTCGGTCCTAATGAGCAAAAATGAAACGATCCCTTCCAAAGCCAAAAGTTAAAGCGTTATTAAAAACAGATGAGTAGGTTTACTAGTCAGAATGTAACCTCGTTTGTATGGATAAATTAATTATGTAAAAAAAAGGGTCTCATCTCCTTGCTGGATAAAAGTAAATATTTAATATCTCCTTTAAAATATTCTACAAAATGTAGCATTTTTAAGTATTTCCCAAGCCAAGGAAATTTGCTATTTTTAACAATTTGGTTTATGTGCTTGATTGACTTTCGATGCTGTTGGCTTTCAAGAATTCTGTGTTCGACAAAAACCTTGCTTGTTGTACTGTAACCCAGAAATAAACGGCAATAAGAGTTATTAATAATGCATTCTATTTCATGTTCATCCTTAAGCAGGATTCCAATGATACCGCTAATGCACATAATGATTAAGTGTAATTCCAATACCGAATGTGTTGTTCAAAATCTAACAGCCAATAATTTCATCTATTATATTTTGCCATTTAATTGCATGCTACCGACATCCTTTGACACACCATGAGGCCATAATTTAGAATTAAATGGGCGCCGAGGATCATGGGAATGACATTATAATCGTCTAACGGGGAGATTATAATGTAAAAATAGCCCGAAAGAAAAAATAGTTTCTGCTGTACTTTTAACTAGATTTCATTTGAGGATTATAAAATGGTACAGTGGAAGGTCCAAACAATATAGGCTGAGTTAAGTGGCGACTGCTCTGGGAGAAGAAGCTAGTGAGATGTGGCCCTTTGCTGTCAGGACTACGCTTCTCACACAGACACACATTACAGACAATGCAGAATTGACGGTTTAATCTGAACAGGGCAAAGAAGAAGGGAGATATCAAATGCAGGCTTGAGTTGAGATGTACATCCTTTAGGCTTTAAAGATGCAGGGATATCACAATACATTTGAGATTAAGAGAGAAAAAAAAGACTATAAATTCAAACGGATGAATTTATAGTCTTTTTTTTCTCTCTTCATTTCAAATGTATTGTGAAGAAAGTTTAAGAGTTGCATGAGGTCGTTAAGGCGCCCACTACATCCAACAACTCCCATGTTAGAGGGAGGGAGAGGGAGAGGGAGAGGGAGAGAGGGAGAGGGAGAGAGTAGAAGAAGCCAAATGCAAATGAGAACTTCAATGACTCTACGAGGATGTTTACGTGTGGTGTGTCCATATTAAACCAATGTTTCACAGAATTTTAAGACCTGATACATAATTTAACAAGTGCAGAGAAACACAGCGAGTGGGGAGGATCATTTGGGCTGCTGAGTACTCATGATGGAAGAGAAAAGAAATGTTCTCATTAAGTGGCTTTGGTCCAGTGTGAGTGGCCGTGCACCGTTGGAAGAGCCGTGCAAAAATCCTCATGCAGCCAAGTGTTTTCCCCCATTAAAGATGAAGGATAGGTTTAATATTTGCCTGCTGGCAGTTTGCTGCAGGTCGTCCCGCCAACTGTTTCTGCTACTTCTGCAGGTCATGTTGTTTTGAGCAACTTTATGGGCCTTTGATCAGACTCATATTTTGGAGAGATTTAATGAAAGGGAGAGTCATTAAATTCAGTGACACAAAATTCACTGGTCGACTTAGCCGTGGCAACCACAGCTAACACTGTTACTGTATTAACTGTCCTGGCATAGCTGTGCCTGGCTTCGATCTGTGCTGGTTTGATTCAAGCTACCTGGGGCGGCAGGTAGCCTAGTGGTTAGAGTGTTGGGCCAATGTTGCTAGATCGAATCCCAGAGCTGACAAGGTAAAAATCTGTTGTTCTGATCCTGAACAAGGCAGTTAACCCACTGTTCCTTGGCCGTCATTGTAAATACGAATTTGTTCTTACAACTGAATTGTCTAGTTAAATAAAGGTAAAATAAAAAATAAATTTACTGCATTGGTGTCAGAAGTGGGATATACAGTACCGGTCAAAAGTTTCAGGACATCTACTCATTCAAGGGTTTTTCTTTATTTTTACTATTTTCTACATTGTAGAATAATAGTGAAGATATCAAAACTATGAAATAACACATATGGAATCATGTAGTAACCAAAAGTGTTTTTTTATAAATATATTTGATATTCTTCAAATAACCACCCTTTGCCTTGATGACAGCTTTCCACACGCTTGGCATTCTCTCAATCAGCTTCATGAGGTTGCATTTCAGTTAACAGGTGTGCCTTGTGAAAAGTTAATTTGTGGAATTTCTTTCCTTCTTAATGCATTTGAGCCAATCAGTTGTGTTGTGACAAGGTAGGGGGTATACAGAAGATAGCCCTATTTGATAAAATACCAAGTCCATATTACAGCAAGAACAGCTCAAATAAGCAAAGAGAAATGACAGTACATCATTACTTTAAGACATGAAGGTCAGTTAATAGAGAGAATTTTGAGAAGTTTCTTCAAGCGCAGTCGCAAAAACCATCAAGCCTATGATGAAACTGGCTCTCATGAGGACCGCCACAGGAATGGAAGACCCAGAGTTACCTCTGCTGCAGAGGATAAGTCCATTAGAGTTACCAGCCTCATGAATTTCAGCCCAAATAAATGCTTCACAGAGTTCAAGAACAGAAACATTTCAACATCAACTGTTCAGAGGAAACTGTGTGAATCAGGCCTTCATGGTTGAATTTCTGCAAAGAAACCACTACTAAATGACCCCAATAAAAAGAAGAGACCTGCTTGGGCCAAGAAACACGAGCAATGGACATTAGACTCAAGGGCGGTTAGAGCGGTTAGTGGTTAGAGCGTTGGGCCAGTAACCGAAAGATTGCTAGATCGCATCCCTGAGCTAACAAGGTAAAAATCTGTCATTCTGCCCCTTAACAAGGCAGCTAGCCCACTGTTCCTAGGCCGTCATTGTAAATAAGAATTTGTTATTAACTGACTTGCCCAGTTAAAAAATAAAACAAAAATTGAAATTTGTCATTTGGTCTGGAGTCCAAATTTGCAATTTTTGGTTCTAACCACTGTGTCTTTGTGAGACGTGGTGTGGGTAAACGGATGATCTCCGCGTGTATTTCCCACCGTAAAGCATGGAGGAGGAGGAGTGATGTGGGGGTGCTTTTTTGGGGACACTGTCTGTGATGCATTCTGCAGAGATGCACCATTCCATCTGGTTTGGCCTTAGTGAGACTATCATTTGTTTTTCAACAGAACAATAACCAAAACCACACCTCCAGGCTGTGTAAGGGCTATTTGACCAAGAAGGAGAGTGATGGAGTGCTGCATCAGATGACCTGGCCTCCACAATCCCCCGAACTCAACCCAATTGAGATGGTTTGGGATGAGTCGGACCACAGAGTGAAGGAAAAGCAGCCACCAGGTGCTCAGCATAAGTGCTCAGACTGTTGGAAAAGCATTCCAGGTGAAGCTGGTTGAGAGAATGCCAAGAGTGTGCAAAGCTGTCATCAATGCAAAGGGGGAAGAATCTCAAATGTAAATATATTTTGATTTGTTTAACACTTTTTTGGTTACTACATGATTCCATGTGTGTCATTTCATAGTTTTGATGTCTTCACTATTATTCTACAATGTAGAAAATAGTACAAATAAAATTCTTGAATGAGTAGGTGTCCTAAAACTTTTGACCGGTTGTGTATTTAGCCTATTTCCTGCATTATTGTTAGAATTTGAATACCAGAGATGTTTCTATAGTATGTTCATGTCAGACGTGGGACAGTAAAAACTTTGCAACATTGGTGATAGAAATGGTATACTAACGTGGGATCAGAAGCATGCCTAAGAGGTTACTTGTGATAGGCTACATCAGATGAGGAAATGAAAATGTAAAAGAGTGAAGGGATATGAACAGGCATATTTGATTGAAACACTTGTCACGTTTTTGAATCGCCACACCACATGGGGAATGATTGCACCACTCTTGATTTTCTGCCACAGAAAACAAGAAGCTCAGACGCTGACAAAAAAAAAATCAAACATGAATTGGGTATATTTGAGTGGATATTAAATGTTATAACCAGGGGGAAAATCTCATGTTTGTAGGAAATACATCAGTTTCATTTGAGCCAAAGTATTTGTCTACATTGACCTAATTTTACACTAGCACAACATCACTGTTTTCGTATTTCAGGTTCTAAACTGTGAGAAATCTGTCATATTCTCTTGATAACCCACACCAGTTACATTTTTGGCTGTTGTCAAATCCAACCACCATAGATTGTGTTGTGATTAGGGAACAGCTTTATCCCACAGATGGAGTACACTGATAAAGTCAGTACTAGTATAATCTGAAGTACATCAGCACCATACAATGGCCACCCATAGTCCTCCTTACTTTGATCTCCATTTTCTGTAGTTCATTAGTTGCCAGCTTTTCCAACTCAAGCCTGACCCAAATAAAGACTCCGACCTTTTGTCTTCTTCGCAGTTAGTCAGTCACTGGATGCTGCCTTTTATGAGAAGGGGGAGCATATGCCCAGTTATTGCACAAGTGATATGGTTCTACCAAGCTTCTGTTTTATTGAAACTGGTGGCATTGCTTTGTCTTTTCTAACTTGTAAACATTGTGATTGACTTGTAGAATTTAATTGCGTCTCTTCACCTACTGACATTGTATCTCAACTTAAGTTGTTGTTCAGCTCGTCCTCAATTCGATTCCTAATTATTTGAGTTGGGAGATCTGTCAGCTGCTTTTCAAATCTGATTTACCATGAATTAAATCTGCACTGCAATAAGAAAGTGAGCACCCTAACACTGATTTGGTAAATAGCTGAAGGATGGGGCTGGAGAAATGTAATGACTCTCAAATGCATAGACAGAGCTGTTGATGCAAGGATAGACCATCCCATGAGATCAAAATTATAGTTTTTAACCATGTTTTGAGACTATATAGTGTATGTTACAAGTATATTGTTTACAATCAAAGGAGTAAAACAAGCCTATATTTTCACTTCTGATGGGGTAAGATGATTGAACTAGGCTCACTATTGCATTCATTTCTAAGTTCTATTCTCCAAGAATCAATGGCTATATCAACCTGTCAAACTACGTTATACAGTACTAATGAAGCAAAAGTAAATATCACACATATTCTGCAGAGTTGAGTGATGTAGGAGGAAGGGACTTACAATAACCTCTCAGTTTAAAACTGAAGATAGTGACAATGAACACCCCTTACTCGTAGCGGACGTCTTCAGTGTTCTCCTCCTCTTCCTCGCATCCTCCACCTCTTCTCCGCCTCGCTCTCTAACTCTGCAAAGGCAGAATGCAAAAGGTCAGGATGGTGAGCATTAATCAGGTTTCCCACACCACTCCCCTCCGTAATTAAGACACTAATCACTCTGGTTTGGTTGTAGAGGTTTACGCCTAATTATTGTCATTAATAAATCAGATAGCCGGCGGCCTGTCAGGATGAGAGGGAGTGCGTCCGAGCATGCCATCCATCACCAGGGGCAAAGAGACTCATTATCAGGCCACTGTCAGCTATCTGCTACTGGGTTAGCATGGCTAAGGATAAACCACAGGCCTAAGAGTGTCATGGCTGCCGAATGGTCTAGCCTAGCTCCTTGCTATTTGGGTAGTATGGCTAAAGATCAACCACAGGCCTGAGGGTGTCATTGCTGCTAACTAGCCTGTAGCCCAGCTACTTGTTATTGGTGGTAGCATGGCTAAGGATGAACCACAGGGCTGAGGGTGTCATTGCTGCTAACTAGCCTGTAGCCCAGCTACTTGTTATTGGGGGTAGCATGGCTAAGGATGAACCACAGGGATGAGAGGGTCATTGCTGCTTACTAGCAGCAAATCCTCAGACTGTACTAGCTTGGCATGACTAGACTCAGCTCTTGTCATTAGACTACAGAACCTAATAGGGCTAGGCGGAACTGACAATGTTAGCAAAGCCAGACTAGTCAAGCATTAGAGGGCTATATGGCAAAGCATGATTGGGGCCTGCATAATACCAGTTTAGTTAAGGTGCTACATGAAAAGCAAAAAGGTTTTAACAACTATGCAGACAATGCTAGGAGACATGCTGGAAGACATAAACTCTTTCTGAGGAGAGCTGCGGGCATAGTGGACTGCTAATACTTTTATGTACTGCGAGTACTTACTGCAAGTATGGAATGTGACAAATCAGATCCTGAAGCTCTAACCGAGAATGAATGGCAACTGTTGCTAGGACAATCACCTCTCCCTCAGTGTGAGCAAGACAAAGGAGCTGATCGTGGACTACAGGAAAAGGAGGGCCGAACAGGCCTCCATTAACATTTACAGGGCTGTCGAGAGTTTCAAGTTCCTTGGTGTCCACATCACCAACAAACTATCATGGTGCAAACACACCAAGACAGTCGTGAAGAGGGCACGACAACAACTTTTCCCCCTCAGGAGACTGAAAAGATTTTGAGGATCTGAGGACCCATGCTAAAAGTCCTATAGCTGCACCATCAAGAGCATCCTGAATGGCTGCATCACCGCCTGGTATGGCAACTGCTCGACATCCGACCGTAAGGCTCTACAAAGAGTAGTCCGTACAGCCCAGTATATCACCGGGGCCAAGCTTCCTGCCACCTAGGACCTATATAATACACTGTGTCAGAGGAAGGCTCTAGTCATCCAAGTCATAGACTGTTTTCTCTGCTTCCGCATGGCAGGCAGTACCGGAGCACCAAGTCTAGGACCAAAAGGCTCCTTAACAGCTTCTACCCCTAAGCCATAAGACTGCTGAACAATGAATCAAATGACCATTTGATTCATTTTTATCTACATTGAACCCCCCCCCTCCCACCCCCCCCTTTTTTTATTACTACTGCTACTCGCTGTTTATTATCTATACATAGTCACTTTACCCCTACCTACATGTACAAATGACCTCGACTAACCTGTACCCCCCCGCACATTGACTCGGTATCGGCACCCCCTGGATATAGCCTCGTTATTGTTATTTTATTGTGTTACTTTTAATTGTATTTTTTTTACTTTATTTAGTAAATATTTTCTTAACTCTATTTCGTCAACTGCATTGTTGGTTAAGGGCTTGTAAGTAAGCATTTCCCGGTAAGATCTACACCTGTCGTATTCGGCACGTGACAAATCAAATTTGATTTGAAGGGTCTAGAAAACCGGGTGTGTGTTTCACAGTTGAGTGGTGGGATCTGGAATACTGATCTATCTTCATTGTCAGATACTCTGACACACACATGCACACACACACACAGTGGGTCTAGCCCCCAGCATACGTCCCATGCTGGGACGCCTGCTTTCATTACACACGCCAAAGGGAGAGAGAGGAAAAGAAAGAGAGTAGAGAGAGACATTACAGCTCAGCCATCACATCTCATCAAATTAAGGGACTCCAATCCACTTAAATGAGTTCCGTGAAACTGAGATTGACCATTAATGCAGTGTCATGTTAAATTAATACTGTCATCTAAATTGGTGGTATGAATCTTTTAGGTTTGAAATTAGACCAAGAATGACTTATTCATTGCCTCGATTCCCCTCGGATGTAATCTCCATTAAATAGAAGTCCCTGCGTGCCATCTCGCCTACACAGATTGATACTAAGAGTGTTTAGAAGCAGCCAGTTCAAGATATCTGGTGGTTACACACTGAAAGCCAAAACAGTAGATTATGTGAAATAAAAGATCTTTGTGACCCCTAAAAGAAAAAAAATAAAGAAATGGGGCATCCAAAAAAACAACCAAATAGGTACACCTTTATTTAACCAGGTAGGCTAGTTGAGAACAAGTTCTCATTTACAACTGCGACCTGGCCAAGATAAAGCATAGCAGTGTGAACAGACAACACCACACTGCATGTGCACATACCAACTGTGACATAAAAATACAGTCTGAGACACAAGCGCATGCGCTTTGAGTTTGGCAGACCAGGTGGCCTTAGCACACAATCTGCAGCTGGATGCTTCTCATTGTTTGTGGTTGTTTAGGGGTGCCCGTTTGTGGTTGTTTAGGGGTGCCCGTTTGTGGCTGGTTAGGGGTGCCCGTTTGTGGCTGGTTAGGGGTGCCCGTTTGTGGTTGGTTAGGGATGCCAGTTTGTGGTTGGTTAGGGGTGCCCGTTTTGTGGTTGGTTAGGGGTGCCCGTTTGTGGTTGGTTAGGGGTGCCCGTTTGTGGTTGGTTAGGGGTGCCCGTTTTGTGGTGGTTTAGGGGTGCCCGTTTGTGATACCAGTTTGTGGCTGTTTTTGGTTGGTTGTGTTTGTTTGGGGTACCTGTTTGGGGTTGTTTGTGGGTGTTTGGGGTACCTGTTTGGGGTTGTTTGTGGGTGTTTGGGGTACCTGTTTGGGGTTGTTTGTGGGTGCTTGGGGTACCTGTTTGGGGTTGTTTGTGGGTGTTTGGGGTTGTTTGTGGTCGATTGTTTGGGGATACTAGTAGGACCCATACATTGCAAACGTTTGTTAGCCTAAAACTAAGAATTGTGGTTTAATGTGGAAAGTAATCAAATCACGTTATGACATACAGTATGTGTACATAAAATATACAGTCAACCCTCAAGCCAAAAATGCATGTAAATAATTCAGCACCTAAATTTCAGTTAGCATTTTTTTATTTTTTTTTATTTAAAAGCATTTTGGCAACAGTCTGCTAGCCAATGCTCCCTCTCAAATGAGGCTTAAGAGGTAACCTTTCCTATATCAGAGGAAGAATAATGGTGTATGAACACTTAACCTGTCCAAGTGTCTTGAATAGCATCTCTAATTGGCGCAGAGCTATTTTGTTTTAGATCCAACTGAATATATATTTAATGGAAAGCACGCACACACACACACACACACACACACACACACACACACACACACACACACACACACAAATTAACTGTACTCAGCTTTCTGCATTGATTATTTAGAATTATTAGACTCTCTTTTGGGGATTTGGTATGCTTTTAGTGAGCTTTAACCCATTTACATGACTTATTGACTATAATTACAGCGAATTCTTAACGTAATGGACACATCAATTACACGTTGAACGTCTTGAGTAGACATTACTTAGGGAATCCTAAATCCCTGACCATTAGTTTGGAAGCATTAATCTAGTTAATTTATTTTCTTTAACCTTCATAACAAAACACTTTTACTTAAAAAATATATACAAATATCTAAATTCTTATCAACAAAGGATATTTTAAACATATCAAGTAAGAATTACATTTTGTAACAAACCTGGTGTTGACAAAACAGACAAAACAGATTACCACTACCCCGCACTTTCATTTTTCACATTATTGGGTCAGGCTGCCTTTGTTAAAGGGTGACCATTGTCATTAAAGGAGGGTGATGATGGTACTGTGGGGTTTCTAAACATATTTTAGGAGTTCTCACATGAATTGTAAACATTTTCATGGGTATGGGGGGGCAACTAACTGTAAATATTGGCTACAGATTAGTTCAATGTTAAAATAAAATGTAGGCAACTTACATCACAGGACTATGAATAAAATAGAAACCTTCACAAACAGCTGGCTGATTTAAGGGAAGCAATCTGAAAACTTTGGGCAATCCTGCATGACTGATTTGAAATGATGTTAGAAATTCCACAAATTAAATAGCATTGTACCACCAAGTACATTTTGCTTTACCCAGAGTACCCTTGAAGTACCCCCTCAAGTGCATTTTACCAGTATGCCTATATTCTCATGAGTTTTTAAGTACTCCCTGTGGATAGGCCAAGAACCCCCAGGGTTCCTAGTACCCCTGGTTGGGAAACACTGACCTAGACAAGATTGCCTAGACTGGTAGACCAATTGTTTTGAACACCAATTGGTGTAGCAATACCAATTCAAAACTCGTACCAGCGGCCTACTCAAAACATATTCCTGGAGTTTATAGTTAAGCTACTGATTGGGCCACAACACAACCCCTGGTAAACTCAAGGAAAATACACGGTTGTACACGGTTGCACCCTCTGGTGCCCATAATGCAACAAGGTTATCATTCCACAGGGTGAGTAGCTGGGCTGTTTTTGCTACATCTTCCAAATGCATATCCACGATAGTACCATAATTAGCCTACATGGGTCATTTGCAACCAGCGTTGGCCAGTGTACTAACACAAAGTCATCTCTCATTAAACCATCAATTGCAACCAATACAATCTCGCCCTCTGGTGGTTATCGGTTTAAAGTAAACCTTTTTTTAGCAGACAAACAGTAGATTTAAAGAGTTACTGCCTTTAAAAAGCAACTCATCCCTTTTATTTAATGGCCTGTGGCAACGATGTAAGTCAGAAACAGTTATTCTAGAGTCAAAATTGACTACAAGGTGTAAATGGGATCATTTTGGTCATGAAGTCCGTCTCGTCTAAAAGGGAGTTTGGAACATCTGTGCGCCACATTGGGTAAATTAAGGCTGGGTTATGATTTGATGATGTCCATTTGCCCAGTAACATAGAGCGCAATCACCACAGTTCTTCACCCTATCTAATAGCATAGACAGTGAGACTGACTGTTTAGTGCAGTAGACAAATACTGCACCAAACATATTAGTTAGATGTAAAATTGTGCAAGTAAAACATACTAGGCCAAAACGTTCAAATTAATGACAAATTCTTAGATTCATTCTGGGGATTTTGAGGATGTGAATTATGCTACAGTGTCCCATGGGGGACAAACATAATTAACCAAATGTGCCTCTTGACTTTTTCCACATTTTGGTGTATTACAGCCTGACTATTGACACTGGTCTACACACAATACACCATAATATCAAAGTGGAATTGTGTTTTTAGACATTTTTACCGTGTTTAACATGGTTTTTGAATTACTACCTCACCTCTGTACCCCACACATACAATTATCTATAAACTCCCTCAGTTGAGCAGTGAATTTCAAACACAGATTAATCCACAAAGAACAAGAAGGTTTTCCAATGCCTCAAAGAACAACACCTATTGGTAGATGAGTAAATATAGAAAAAAAGCAGACATTGAATATCCCTTTGAGAATGGTGAAGTTATTAACTACACTTTGGATGGTGTACAGTATCAATACACCCAATCAATAAAGAGATACAGGCGTCCTTCCTCTCACCATGAGGCCAATGGTGAGTTTAAAACAGTCACAGAGTGTAATGGCTGTGATAGGAGAAAACTAAGGTTGAATCAACAACATTGCAGTTACTGCACAATACTAACCTAACTGACAGAGTGACAAAAAGCCTGTACAGAATATTCCAAAACATACATCCTGTTTGCCATAATGCACTAAAGTAAAACTGCAAGAAATGTGGCAAATAAATTAACTTTATGTCCTGAAAACAAAGCGCTATGTTTGAGGAAAATCCAACAACACATCACTGAGTACCACTCTTCATATTTTCAAGCATGGTGGTGGCTGCATCATTTTAAGGGTATACTCGCCATCAGCAAGAACTAGGGAGTTTAGGACAAAAATAATCCAAATAGAGCTAAGCACAGGCTACATCCTGGAGGAAAACCTGGTTCAGTCTGCTTTCCAACACACTGGGGGACAAATTCACTTTTCAGCAGGACAAATGCTTACGAAGACAACATTGAATTGTCCTGAGTGGCCTAGTTAGTTTTGACTTAAAATTAGCTTCAAAATATTTGCCAGGACTTGAAAATGGCTGTCTAGCAATGATCAACAACTAACTTGACAGTGCTTGAAGAATTTTAAAATAATAAATGTGCCAATATTGTACAATACAGGTTCGCAAAGCCCTTAAAGACTTACCCAGAAAGACTCACAGCTGTAATTGCTGCCAAATGTGATTCTAATGTATTGACTCTTATGCAAATTTCATATTTCTGTATTACATTTTCAACAAATATGCAAAAATGTCTAAAACATGTTTTCATTTTGTGAAACTGACTTGCCTAGTTAAATAAAAGTTAAATAAAAAAAAAGTAAAATGAAAGAAAGTGTGTAGATGAGCAAGAAAATAATATATTTAATCAATTTCGAAATCATGCTGTAACAACAAAATGTGAAATACGTCAACTGGGTATGAATGCTTTCTGAAGGCGCTGCATTTTATTAATGGAAAACTCATGTTTGTGTAGCCAAATCTAATTACAGCTGGCCTAGAAAACATGGGGGGATATCCCTGCACTGATCATATTTGAAATGTGTAACTAAATTTGCCTGAAGTATAGGCCTATTACTCATATTCTTATGCTGCATACATCTACTAGTATTTTACATTCATCCGTTTTGGATGTTCCTGGTAGGTTGTTATTTCATTGGGGGCGGGAATAAACCTAGATAAAGAAAATTCCAGCGGTCTAGTATCAACATGAAATCAGCTAAATCACTGGTTAAGTCTTCTGGGTTTTACATTGCAATCAACTAATTTAGCACAACATTCATGTTCTCTCCCATTAGTAGCGTTTTAAGAAAACCAGTGCAAGCAAACATATCTGAATAGTAATGTCTATGGTAATGCCACAAACGCAGGACGCCTTGGGGAAGTGAGGACCTTGGTTATCTTAGTTATACAAATATCATGACAGGTACTTCATTTTTCCTCCTTCTAAAACACTAGTTGGTAGAAATTGCCCCAAACCACTGGTCCAAGATCAGATTTTTCTCTACCTCCTAGTGGTCAAGGATGGGATTTGGGACTGGTCAATCTGATCCTAGATTTTCAGTGGCAACTTCTATTTTAAGCAAAAAAAACTCACTGACAGAGATATGAGTCATGCTCATTAGGGCACACGCTAGCAAAATGTTTGGTAAATAACTGTTGTTATTGGACAAATGCAGACTGTACCTCGGCATTTCAGTTGTTTTTCCATTGGGAAGATCTGTTTTATGTTGATATTGTCAAGTGCTAGCCCGTCCCCAGATCCAACCTTACAGCTGGGTCGTTTTCATTAGGCACCAAACTCCTCTTGCAGTATGGTTTCTGCACCTCTGGGGTGTGGAGGATCCTACTGGGCAAAAACTGGTTGAGTCAACATTGTTTCCACAATTTCAACAACACACAAAAAAAATGTGTGTTATGTTGCGTCAACTTGGATAACTGATTGGATTAACCTAAGTTTTTTTTTTCTTCACCCAACTTTTTAACTTAATTGCAATGATTTCACGTTATTCGACAACTCTCAACCAAATGCAAATCAAAACAAAGACCTTAAAATGACATCTATGCCCAGTGGGATGCATCTGACCACCTGTCTACAACAGGACAACCCCACTGGTTACATGTCATTCCACTGGTCAGACACACACAGTGGTGTAAAGTACTTAAGTAAAAATACTTGAAAAAGTACTACTTAAGTCGTTTTTGTGGGTATCTGTACTTTACTGTTATTATTTTTGCAAACTTTACTTTACTACATTCTTAATTTTTGCAATCCCATTAACGGGATGGTATGATACCAGCCAGTGAAAGTGAAGGGCTCCAAATTCAAAACATAAATCTCATAATTACAATTCCTCAAACATACATGTATCTTTTACTGTTTTAAAGGTAATCTTGTTGTTAATCCCAACACAGTGTCCGATTTCAAATATGCTTTTCAGTGAAAGCACCACAAACGATTATGTTAGGTAACCACCAAGCCAGAGAAAAAAAAAACAGCAATTTTTCCAACCAAAGATAGGAGTCACAAAAAGCAGAGATAAAATGAATCCCTAACCTTTGATGATCTTCATCAGATGACACTCATAGGACTTCATGTTACACAATACATGTGTTGTTTGATAAAGTTCATATTTATATAAAAAAAATCTGAGTTTACATTGGCGCATGACGTTCACTAGTTCCAAAAACATCCAGTGATTTTGCATAGCCACATCGATTCAACAGAAATACTCATCATAAATGTAGATGATAATACAAGTTATACACATGGAATTATAGAAATACCTCTCCTTAATGCAACCGCTGTGTCAGATTTCAAAAAAACTTTACGGAAAAAGCAAACCATGCAATAATCTGAGACGGCGCTCAGAACAATAGTCAAATTAGCCGCCATGTTGGAGTCAACAGAAACCAGAAATGACATGATAAATATTCCCTTACCTTTGATTATCTTCATCAGAATGCACTCCCAGGAATCCCAGGTCCACAATAGATGCTTGATTTGTTCGATAATGTCCATTATTTATGTCCAATTAGCTACTTTTGTTAGCGCGTTTGATATCTTCGGACAAAAATGTCAAAAAGTTATATTACAGGTCAAAGAAACACTTCAAACTAAGTACAGAATCAATCATTAGGATGTTTTTATCAAAAATCTTCAATAAAGTTCCAACCGGAGAATTCCTTTGTGTCTTGAGGAGGAACGGAACGCAGGAAGATATCATGTGGTATGTGCATGACCGGGAAATGGTTCTCTGCCAGTAGTCTGACTCATTTCCCTCTTATTCAGTCCCATAACACAGTAGAAGCCTCATTCAAATGTCTATAGATGGTTGACATCTAGTGGAAGCCCTAGGACGTGAATCTTCATTCATATCCCAATGGGATTTCAATAGGGAATGGGTTGAAAATATACCAACCTCAGATTTCTCACTTCCTGTTTGGATTTCTTCTCAGGTTTTTGCCTGCCATATGAGTTCTGTTATACTCACCGACATCATTCAAACAGTTTTGGAAACTTCAGTGTTTTCTATGAAATACTACTAATAATATGCATATATTAGCAACTGAGACTGAGGAGCAGGCCGTTTACTCTGGACACCTTTCATACAAGCTACTCAATAGTGCCCCTGCAGCCATAAGAAGTTAAAGACAATAATGTACTTTTGTATTCCATACATCCCTGACACCCAAAAATACTCGTTACATTTTGGCAGGAAAAGGGTCCAATTCACACACTTATCAAGAGAACATCCCTGGTCATCCCGACTGCATCTGATCTGGAGGACTCACTAAACACAAATGCTTCGTTTGTAAATTATGTCTGAGTGTTGGAGTGTACCCCTGGCTATCCGTCAACAAAAAAAACTGTGATGTTTGCATAATATAAGGAATTGGAAATGGTTCATACTTTAACTTTTGATACTTAAATACATTTGAGCAATTCAGTATACTTTTGATACTTAAGTATAATTAAAACCAAATACTTTTAGACTTTCACTCGTATTTTACTGGGTGGCTCACTTTTACTTGGTTAATTTGCTATTAACGTATCTTTAATTTTACTCAAGTATGATAATTGAGTACTTTTTCCACCCCTGCACGCACGCACACACAAAATCAACAAAGGGCACATCCTGTAGCTTGGGTAGGAACATCAACTCCATTGTCACTCCTAGGTTCAATCCTTAACCGATCCCTCCACTGTCCTTAGGCCCCTGTTGACCCCATCATTATGACTGTCAAATAAAGGGCCAAAAGGAGGAGTGATCGGTTTGGGATTGAGCCTCAGCCCACTGGACAGACATTTCATTGATATGACGTGGAAACGTTGATTTAAAAAAAAAGAATCACTCTCCCTGAAGCTTGGCTAGTGCGCAAAACCTGCAAATTCAAACAAAAAGGTGTAATGGGTTCACACTCAAAAAACAATGTTGATTCAACCAGTGTGCCAAGTGGGAAGGGTCGTTGTCACATTACACTTGTAAAACCGTAGAAAATAAAGGCGAAATCACATTTGAAATGTATTGATTCTGTTTTCTTTGGCATGATGGCATGACGTGGGAATTCAAGATATTGAAGCATGATAAAAGACAGACTCATGTTATGATTTATTGAATATATTGGCTTGTGACAAGGGAGAAAATAGATGCATACAAGTCAAGTCAAGCTCCAGTTAAGAGAACCCTGAATGGATAAATCAAGCGATTTTGTATACTGTAATATTCAACGCTATGCAAAAGTATTGAGTTATTGTCATCACTTCAAACACTTCCAAATGCATCCAATATCTGCAGATGTCTATGGCTATGTCCTATGTGTGTATTTCTCTGTTCTACTCATGTTGAGACATGCAGTGTTCTGCTTCATAAATGATTACCCATAATATTTAAAACAGGAATAAAATAGGAGTTGAAGATGGTATGCTTATTTCCATTACAGTTTGGAGGTTTCCCAAACAAGCTAACATCTTAAGATAGAAAAGAGTCAGGTATAAAATCATCTCCAAGTCCCCCAAATGGAGGAAATGAGTGTGTATTCTGTAGGTGTACTGTTGTCTGTTAGCACATTCATAAATACACCACAACATGGAAGTGTAATGGGGTATACTGTTCACGCTTCCTTCGAGTTTGGTTTAGATCTTGTCTAGAACACTCCGATTCAGTAGATGATACAATGGCGCATCTACAGTACAATAATCAATACTTTTATATTATTTTCCTCTACTTATCTTCTTGATGGAAGACAAAATGACAAATGACTAAGGAAGATCTTAAAGGCTCCATTTTGCTGTACAGCAGCAGCAGTTCATGGAAAACATTATGCAACTTGCATTGGATAGAAAACTAAACAGTTCGGTCCACAGTTCTGGAGGTAGAAGGACACATCTCACTCAGGTCTGGCTAGTTCATTTACTCCAACAGGGAGACCTCGTGGAAGTATGCGCCGAGCATCTTGATGCCCTGGATGTAGTTTGTCCTGAAAGTAAACCATAGACATATATTCATATACATTTACATAGATGTGTACATCACTGAATTAAACAACAAGACATACCATAGATCCAGTGTTTCCCACAACCACATGGACTAGCCAGCCAAATTGAAAATGTATTAAAAAGCTGTGTAATATAATTTATCAATGCAAGTCATTACTCTATTCTTTAGAATTGCATTGTATTAATTGCATACATTTTTGTTTCTAAAGTATGTCATTGAGAAGACTTGAAAAAAGGACACTGCCCCTTCAAAACAAACATTCCAAACGAGACATCGAAATGGCTACAATAGGCTAGCCAAGAGGAACGGCAGCTTTCTTTTTGTAGACTATCAACAGTGGCCAGCATATTGCTAGTATGTCCACTATTGAAGGTTTATTTTTGTAAATCACTTTCCTTGAAATAAATAAGTTCAGCGAGAATGTAGATAGGCGCTTCTTTTGGCTCTGGACAGCTTGTGTGTGCTATGTGAATGCATCAACTCATGTACTGCTCCAGAAGTTGTGACTTGCGGCAGCGTGGTGGTGCTTGAATGATCGGCCTATCATATTGCTCAAATACAAATAGCATGACATTTACTCATGTAGTCTTCTAATGGTAGACTGCGACAGAGCAGGAAAATGTTGAACTGGAATGCAAAAATGTTACTGATGAGATCTACTGGCCGAACATGGTTTTGACTGGCCCCAAGCCAGAGTTAAAATGTTGAGCCCTGCACGCGATAGAAAATAAGTAAATGTGCCAGAAAACAATAGACTAAGTGGATTTTGACTCATCGTTACCACATTATACAGACCTTTCAAATTCATGCCCGTATAAAAAAATGTGACTGCAACCACAGTGTACACAACATACACACCCAGGTACCAAGAGGCGGGACAGACAGCAGACTCAAACCAGCAGTGTTGCCCTGTCATTCTTCACTTTGACAAGCACCGGTCTGATCAATAGATCACAAGAAGATACATATCTTTCATTGTAGAGGGAGAAGGCTCGGCAGACTTTTTTGATTAGCGAATTAAAAAAGTAGCCTAGTTAATTTAAGTGGAAAATGTATCTGGCAGAAAATGAGTCTGTAAATCATCTGAATAGCCGACGGTAGTGGAAAACACTGTAGATTACATGGAGATGCTAATAACAACAATAATATTTAGGTGGGTGCTTATATTTCACACATGTACAAGTGCGTATTTTAATGGGAAACGTGTTTTTGCATATTCCAACTCCCCCTGAGGCACCCTCAGAAAGTAGGGTCATGGCCAGGAGAAATGTAGGTTAAGTGCCTTGCTCAAGGGCACATCGGCAGATGTTTTACCTTGTTGGCTCTGGGATTTGAACTAGCAACCTTTCGGTTACTGGCTCAATGCTATATATCAAATCAAAGTTTATTTGTCACGTGCACCGAATACAACAGGTGAAGGTAGACCTTACAGTGAAATGCTTACTTACAGGCTCTAACCAAAAGTGTGGAAAAAGTGTGTGTGTGTGTGTGTGTGTGTGTGTGTGTATTTGAAAATAACAGTAGCATGGCTATATGCAGACACCGGTTAGTCAGGCTTATTGAGGTAGTATGTACATGTAGGTATGGTTAAAGTGACTATGCATATATGATGAACAGAGAGTAGCAGTAGCGTAAAAAGAGGGGTTGGCGGGTGGTGGGGACAATGCAAATAGTCCGGGTAACCATTTGGTTATCTGTTCAGGAGTCTTATGGCTTGGGGGTAAAAACTGTTGAGAAGCCTTTTTTGTCCTATTCTTGGCACTCCGGTACCGCTTGCCATGCAGTAGTAGAGAAAACAGTCAATGACTGGGGTTGCTGGGGTCTTTGGCAATTTTTAGGGCTTTCCTCTGACACCGCCTGGGGTAGAGGTCCTGGATGGCAGGCAGCTTTGCCCCAGTGATGTACCTCTGAAGTGCCTTGCGGTCGGAGCCCGAGCAATTGCCGTAACAGGCAGTGATACAACCGGTCAGGATGGCTAGGCTACCTACTGCTTATAGTTCGGATACGTTGTTGAGGTTTATAGAAATGTGTTGCCAATAGAGCAGTGTTCTTAAATACAGTTCCTGGGGGAATCACCAGGTGAGCAAGTTTGTGTTGCAGCCCAGCAGTGACACACCTGATTTAACTGAGTTAAGTGTTAGTTATGGCTCAGAGTCAAGTCCAGGACCTCAGCGTGTGGTGTATGTGTCAAATCTTGCACGTTGTCCCATGGTAAACATTCCAGACATAGAATAAAATACATTTGTGACAGCCTACCTGTTGAATTTCTCGTTCTGGGAGTGTGCTCCGTCGTCAGACGAGCCCATGGGCAGTAGCATGACGTTGCGGCCGATGGCTTCCTGGAAGGTCAGGGTGGCTGGGATGCTGCAGCCTTCCCGCGTCAGGTCAGGCTCCACACCGAACACTGTGGAAAAGAGGGAAAGACAGACATTATTGCTCAACATGTTATTATAAATATTTAAGTAAGACCAGTGTGTGTGTGTGTGAGAGTTTGCCTGTGTGTCCACACATCGGTCTTCATGGCCTTTCTACCAGCCATGTAATGGGGATGGTTAAAGTCGGACACCCAGGCTTTGGCCCCGTGGCCCGTGTACACCTTGAGCTTGTTGGGACTCTCTAGTTCAGCAAACTTCTTCTCCAGGTGGCCAGTAACCTTGATGGGAGAGGATTATATATATTTTTAAACATGTTTTGACCTTCATATTAAAGTCTCATTGAGATAAAATATTATATAAACAGTAATGAAAAGAAAATACACAGTCAGATTGGGGCGGCAGGTAGCCTAGTGGATAGAGTGTTGGGCCAGTAACCAAAAGTTTGACTACCTTTAAACAGCTTGGAAAATTCCAGAAAATTATGTCATGGCTTTAGAAGCTTCTGATCGGCTAACTGACAATTTGTGTCAATTGGAGGTGTACCTGTGGATGTATTTCAAGGCCACCTTCAAACTCAGTGCCTCTTTGCTTGACATGGGAAAATCAAAAGAAATCAGCCAAGACTTTAGAATTTTTGTTGTTGTTGACCTCCACAAGTCTGGGAGCAATTTCCAAACGCCTGAAGGTACCACATTCATTTGTACAAACAATAGTATGCAAGTATAAACACCATGGGATCATGCAGCCGTCATACAGATCAGGTAGGAGATGCGTTCGGTCTTCTAGAGATGAACGTACTTTGGTGCGAAAAGTACAAATCAATCCCAGAACAACAGCAAAGGACCTTGTGAAGATGCTGGAGGAAACAGTTACAGAAATATCTATCCCACAGTAAAACGAGTCCTATATCGACATAACCTGAAAGGCCACTAAGCAAGGAAGAAGCCACTGCTCCAAAACTGCCATAAAAAAAGCACAGTTTGCAACTCCACATGGGTACCATTTGGAGAAATGGCCTTTGGTCTGATGAAAAAAAAAAATAGAACTGTTTGGCCATAATGACCATGGGCCAAAATATCAGCAACAGTGTGTGAAAACCTTGAAGACTTACAGAAAACGTTTGACCTCTGTCATTGCCAACAAAGGGTATATAACAAAGTATTGAGATAAACTTTTGTTATTGACCAAATACTTATTTTCCACCATAATTTGCAAATAAATTCATAAAAAAATCCTACAATGTGATTTTCTGGATTTTTTTTCCTCATTTCGTCTGTCATAGTTGAAGTGTACCTATGATGAAAATTACAGGCCTCTCATCTTTTTAAGTGGGAGAACTTGCACAATTGGTGGCTGACTAAATACTTTTTTTGCCCCACTGTGTGTGTGTGTGTATTATATATATATATATGTGAATGCGTAAACTGCATTTGTTTTATTTGAAGACTCATTCCAAGTAATCATCTCAATAGAGCTGCTGGCTATGCTGTCTGACAAAATAACTATTTTAGTAGCTCATCAAAGACAAGAAGGCATACTTTTAGGACTGCTGAATACCAATTATCAATCACATAGATAATGTATTGTCAGGGACAGATGCCTTGCGAAGCAACTGTGTTCTATTCCTCTCGATCGCACATTCTTCTGTCTCTTTTATGTACCAGGCATAAAACAAAACACAGACCAGACAAGCAAGAGCACAATGGATTATGACCATTGTAGTTATTTACCAAGTTTTCTGTGGAAATTATGTAGAATATTGGCCTGTTGGAAACTAAACTCAGCAAAAAAAATAAATGTCCTCTGTCAACTGCATTTATTTTCAGCAAACTTAACGTGTAAATATTTGTATGAACATAAGATTCAACAACTGAGACATAAACTGAACAAGTTCCACAGACACGTGACTAACAGAAATTGAACAATGTGCCCTTGAACAAAGGGGGGAGGTCAAAATCAAAAGTAACAGTCAGTATCTGGTGTGGCCACCAGCTACATTAAGTACTGCAGTGAATCTCCTCCTCATTGACTGCACCAGATTTTCCAGTTCTTGCTCTGAGATGTTACCCCACTCTTCCATCAAGGCACCTGCAAGTTCCCCGACATTACTGGGGGGAATTGCCCTAGCCCTCAACCTCCGATCCAACAGGTCCCAGACGTGCTCAATGGGATTGAGATCCGGGCTCGTCGCTGGCCATGGCAGAACACTGACATTCCTGTCTTGCAGGAAATCACACACAGAACGAGCAGTATGGCTGGTGGCCTTGTCATGCTGGAGGGTCATGTCAGGATGAGCCTGCAGGAAGGGTACCACATAAGGGAGGAGGTCTTCCCTGTAACGCACAGCGTTGAGATTGCCTGCAATGACAACAAGCTCAGTCCGATGATGCTGTGACATACCGCCCCAGACCATGACGGAGCCTCCACCTCCAAATCGATTTCGCTCCAGAGTACAGGCCTCGGTGTAATGCTCATTCTTTCGACGATAAACGCAAATCCGACCATCACCCCTGGTGAGACAGTAAAGAGCACTTTTTGCCAGTCCTGTCTGGTCCAGCGACGGTGGGTTTGTGCCCATAGGAGGCGTTGTTGCCTGTGAAGTCTGGTGAGGACCTGCCTTACAACAGGCCTACAAGCCCTCAGTCCAGCCTCCCTCAGCCGATTGCGGACAGTCTGAGCACTGGAGGGATTGCGCGTTCCTGGTGTAACTTAGGCAGTTGTTGTTGCCATCCTGTACCTGTCCCACAGGTGTGATGTTCGGATGTACCGATCTTGTGCATGTGTTGTTACACGTGGTCTGCCACTGCAAGGACAATCAGCTGTCCATCCTGCCTCCCTGTAGCGCTGTCTTAGGCGTCTCACAGTACAGACATTGCAATTTATTGCCCTGGCCACATCTGCAGCATGTCCAAGATGAGCAGGGACCCTGGGCATCTTTATTTTGGGGGTTTTCAGAGTCAGTAGAAAGGCCTCTTTAGTGTCCTAAGTTTTCATAAGTGCGACCTACTGTCTGTAAGCTGTTAGTGTCTTAGTGACCGTTCCACAGGTGCATGTTCATTAATTGTTTACGGTTCATTGAACAAGCATGGGAAACAGTGTTTAAACCATTTACAATGAAGATTACTTTAGCAGTGATAAATTCATGATCTTCGAGGAAAAGATCATGATTATTAGAAAGCAAATTAGACTCCTCTTTAAATCTGCGTATTCCTTCAAAGCTCAGTTGTCCTGAGTCTGCACAACTCTGCCAGGACCTAGGATCAAGAGAGACACTCAAGTGTTTTAGTACTATATCTCTTGACACAATAATGAAAATAATCATGGCCTCTAAACCTTCAAGCTGCATACTGGACCCTATTCCAACTAAACTACTGAAAGAGCTGCTTCCTGTGCTTGGCCCTCCTATGTTGAACATAATAAACGGCTCTCTAGCCACCGGATGTGTACCAAACTCACTAAAAGTGGCAGTAATAAAGCCTCTCTTGAAAAAGCCAAACCTTGACCCAGAAAATATAAAAACTATTGGCCTATATCGAATCTTCCATTCCTCTCAAAGATTTTAGAAAAGGCTGTTGCGCAGCAACTCACTGCCTTCCTGAAGACAAACAATGTATACGAAATGGTTCAGTCTGGTTTTAGACCCCATCATAGCATTGAGACTGCACTTGTGAAGGTGGGAAATTACCTTTTAATGGCATCAGACCGAGGCTCTGCATCTGTCCTCGTGCTCCTAGACCTTAGTGCTGCTTTTGATACCATCGATCACCACATTCTTTTGGAGAGATTGGAAACCCAAATTGGTCTACACAAGTTCTGGCCTGGTTTAGATCTTATCTGTCGGAAAGATATCAGTTTGTCTCTGTGAATGGTTTGTCCTCTGACAAATCAACTGTAAATTTCGGTGTTCCTCAAGGTTCCGTTTTAGGACCACTATTGTTTTCACTATATATTTTACCTCTTTGGGATGTCATTCGAAAACATAACGTTAACTTTCACTGCTATGTGGATGACACACAGCTGTACATTTCAATGAAACATGGTGAAGCCCCAAAATTGCCCTCGCTAGAAGCATGTGTTTCAGACATAAGGAAGTGGATGGCTGCAAACTTTCTACTTTTAAACTCGGACAAAACAGAGATGCTTGTTCTAGGTCCCAAGAAACAACGAGATCTTCTGTTGAATCTGACAATTAATCTTGATGTTTGTACAGTCATCTTAAATAAAACTGAAGGACCTCGGCATTACTCTGGACCCTGATCTCTCTTTTGAAGAACATATCAAGAGCATTTCAAGGAAAGCTTTTTTCCATCTACGTAACATTGCAAAAATGTTCTGTCCAAAAATGATGCAGAAAAATGTATCCATGCTTTTGTCACTTCTAGGTTAGACTACCGCAATGCTCTACTTTCCGGCTACCCGGATAAAGCACTAAATAAACTTCAGTTAGTGCTAAATACGGCTGCTAGAATACTGACTAGAACCCAAAAATGTG
Organism: Oncorhynchus clarkii lewisi; assembly: GCF_045791955.1. Taxonomy (NCBI): domain Eukaryota; kingdom Metazoa; phylum Chordata; class Actinopteri; order Salmoniformes; family Salmonidae; genus Oncorhynchus; species Oncorhynchus clarkii. The sequence goes on along the minus strand of NC_092178.1, from coordinate 28,907,104 downwards.
ATCATATTACTCCAGTGCTAGCCTTCTTACACTGGCTTCCTGTCAAAGCAAGGGCTGATTTCAAGGTTTTAATGCTAACCTACAAAGCATTACATGGGCTTGCTCCTACCTATCTCTCTGATTTGGTCCTGCCGTACATACCTACACGCACGCTACGGTCACAAGACGCAGGCCTCCTAATTGTCCCTAGAATTTCCCCTCTTTCCACTGGGATTCTCTGCCTCTAACCCTATTACAGGGGCTGAGTCACTGGCTTACTGGGGCTCTCTCATACCATCCCTGGGAGGGGTGCGTCACCTGAGTGGGTTGAGTCACTGATGTGATCATCCTGTCTGGGTTGGCGCCCCCCCCTTGGGTTGTGCCGTGGTGGAGATCTTTGTGGGCTATACTCAGCCTTGTCTCAGGATGGTCAGTTGGTGGTTGAAGATATCCCTCTAGTGGTGAGGGGGCTGTGCTTTGGCAAAGTGGGTGGGGTTATATCCTTCCTGTTTGGCCCTGTCCGGGGGTGTCCTCGGATGGGGCCACAGTGGCTCCTGACCCCTCCTGTCTCAGCCTCCAGTATTTATGCTGCAGTAGTTTGTGTCGGGGGGCTAGGGTCAGTTTGTTGTATCTGGAGTACTTCTCCTGTCCTATTCGGTGTCCTGTGTGAATTTAAGTGTGCTCTCTCTAATTCTCTCTTTCTTTCTCTCTCTTGGAGGACCTGAGGCCTAGGACCATGCCTCAGGACTACCCGACGACTCCTTGCTGTCCCCAGTCCACCTGGCCATGATGCTGCTGCTCCAGTTTCAACTGTTCTGCCTTATTATTATTGGACCATGCTGGTCATTTATGAACATTTGAACATCTTGGCCATGTTCTGTTATAATCTCCACCCGGCACAGCCAGAAGAGGACTGGCCACCCCACATTGCCTGGTTCCTCTCTAGGTTTCTTCCTAGGTTTTGGCCTTTCTAGGGAGTTTTTCCTAGCCACCGTGCTTCTACACCTGCATTGCTTGATGTTTGGGGTTTTAGGCTGGGTTTCTGTACAGCACTTTGAGATATCAGCTGGTGTACGAAGGGCTATAAAAATAAATTTGATTTGGTTTGTGAAGTTTAGAATTTTGACAAATTATCTTTGAAAGACAGGGTTCTGAAAAAGGGACGTTTCTTTTTTTGCCGACTCCCTACTACATTGCATAGTTCGGTCAATTGATCTGACTGGGTCAATTGGTTGTTTAAAAAATTAATGTCAGCACTACAGGCTAATAGACCAGTGGATCCAAACCAGGGGTACTAGGACCTCTGGGGGTACTTGGCCTATCCACAGGAGGTACTTGAGAAGACTCATGAGACCATAGGCCTACTGGTAAAATGCACGAGAGGGTACACATTTATTGTTGGTATAGTAACCAAAAAAAGGTTATCCCACCCCGTATGCACCAGGTGGCTTTCTGTCTGACTCCCACCTGCTACCGCAAGAACTGTTCCCAAACCCAACAATCCTGCAATGTTATTTTAGGCGTATGTGACACAGCTCACTTGCCAGCCATAGTCCCAGCAATTCCGTGCCCTATAAGCAACATCAAATGCGCAAAAATAACTTAAGAAATAGGTTAAATTACCAGAGATTATTACATGACCAATTATATTAGGTTATCTGTATTACTGGGCTATATCAGCCAAAACGCTAGATCCGGTTTGAAGAGAGTAGAGTTGGAGCGACTTGCACTTTCTCTCTACCTTTTAGGATTGGGGAGATTCTCAGATGGAGAAATATGGGTGATCAATATTTATTTCTCAGCAATGTAGTAACCTATAGCCTAATCATATTTAGGAAGTCACATGTATGAGATCAGGTGTTGAAGCAACAAGAATGATGAAAGCGACTGTTGCTACTTTTGCATATAGGACATAGCCTACAGTAACTTTTTAGGGGGGCTGATTTGCAGGCAGAGGCAAATAGATGCGTAATCAATACTTACTGAAAATGAAAAGGAATTTTCCTTTACAATGATCAAATTTGTTGATTGCACCTCGACTCACGTTGGTTGAGCGCCCTCCAATTCTTTCCATTATCAAGATTTATTTTCTAAAATGGGTAATCAAATAAATGGGTAATACTTATTGGAAATAAAAGTGCATTTCCCTTTATAATTAAATGGGTTGATTGCACCTCGACTCACATTGGTTGAGTTAAGTTAATTTAATATTTAAGTTAACTGCCACATGACTTCCGCCCATGTAGGCAAGCCCACCTAGGAGAAGAGAGGTAGGCTACTGAAGTAAATAAGTGAATTCTAAGTGTGTGAATAATGTGAAAAATGCATTTTAATAGAATCGTTAGGCTAACGCATACAAATAATCTTCGGGACAACAAAGATATGTTCATCCCAAAATCGTCTGTCTGACCGCAGCATGAAAAATGACGGGAATGCAGCCCTCTATTTGGAACCACTAATAGATGGATATAATGCTTGAGAATTAATTGAAATGTAAGGAACTGACCACTGGGGTAAGATGTTTCTCCACTATCATTTCATCCAACAGTCGAGAACATGTAATGTGCTTATTCTTTAAAAGACGAGTAAGCAGGAAAGTATCTAAAAACCTGATCATAGAGTTGAGTTCTACCTAAATTCTAGGAGGTTTCTACCTGTTTCTCCACCACTTTGGGGTCCATGTCAGGGACCAGGCGGATGGAGAACTTGCCAATGACCTTGCGGGGAATGACGGTCTTGGCACCCACGTCGGAGAAGGCCCCCTCGATGCCATGCAGAGAGAGGGAGGGGTACCTCCAGCGGTGCATCAGGATAGCCTCCTGCAGACAAGGGTCAGAGGAAAGTTCAAAGGACATTATGAACCAGATAATGTTGGGAATTAATCACTTACAAATGACTGAGAATCAACCAGCATTGCTTTTAAATCTAGTTATTTGTCATTTCAGACATTGGCCCTGTTGGAATTCTTCAGAAATGTATACGTAAGCACATTGGATAAGTCAGAGCATGGTTAGCACCCTATTACTTCACCCAAACCAACCAATTAAGGTCAGTGATTGATTCAAGGGAGGTAGAAAATAAAGAGGAATTTTTCATTTCTGAAGTATTTGAACAGGGACATGCTCTCCATACCTTGGTGTCATGTAGGAGCTTCCCAGCTCCGATGTCCTTGGCATACTCCACCATGTCAAAGTCGATCTTCTCATACAGTTTCTTCTCCTCGTCAGTGACATTGGCCACTTCCTCGTACATCCCCGGGACCAGGATCTTCCCCTTCGTGTCCACTAGGGAGCCTGAAGGGGGACACACCACAGTGTTCGGATTTCATTTTGCAGCGAGAAAAGAAAACTAATCCCACCCAGTTTCAGTCTTTTCTTTTGTTTGGTGCATTATGAACCCCGGAAAGATATCTTATGCCCTGTCCGGAAACAAACCCCAGTCCCTATAGAACCTCCTAGGCACTTTGTAGATTTCATTCAAGCATTTTATTTGATTCTATCAAAGGGCTTCAAACCTTGTTATTGTTATACCTATCAAATCATTTCATACCTACATATCTCTGATAATTCTATTCCAGCACACCTGATTCAACTCACCCAACAGTGCAATGAGGTCGGTCATGGCTTCATGGACCGAGCCTCCAAACACCCCAGAATGGAGGTCCTTGTCACAGCACTCCATCTGACAAAACAAGGTTATTTCGTATTTACATTTAAAGCAGGACTAGGCCCTCCCTCGCCCTCCATTTGGCAAATCTGACCACGACTCCATTTTGCTCCTCCCTTCCGATAGGCAGAAACTCAAACATGAAGTACCCGTGCTAAGGACTATTCAACGCTGGTCTGACAAAATTGGAATCAACGCTTGTTTTGATCACATGTTCTGGGTAGCCTCCGAGAATAATATTGATGAATATACTGATACGGTGACAGTTTCAGGAAATGCTGTTGTACCCACTGTGACTATTAAAACCTACCCTGACCAGTAACTGTGGATAGATGGCAGCATTCCCGCAAAACGTAAAGCGCGAACCACCGCATTTAACCATGGAAAGGTGACTGGGAATATGGAAGAATAAACACAGTGTAGTTATTCCATCCGCAAGGCAATCAAACAGGCAAAATGTCAGTATAGAAACAAAGTTGAGTCGCAATTCAACAGCTCAGACATGAGACGTATGTGGCAGGGTCTACAGACAACCACAGACTACAAAGGGAAAACCAGACATGTCCAGGACACCAACGTCTTGCTTCCGGACAAGCTAAATTCCTTCTTCGCCTGCTTTGAGGATAACACAGTGCCACGCAGCCCGCTACCAAGGACTGTGGGTTCTCCTTCTCCGTGGCCGACGTGAGTAAGACGTTTAAGCGTGTTAACCCTTGCAAGGCTGCCAGCCCAGACGGCATCCCTAGCTGCGTCCTCAGAGCATGCGCAGGCCAGCTGGCTGGAGTGTTTACGGACATATTCAATCTCTCCCTATCCCAGTCTGCTGTCCCCACATGCTTCAAGATGGCCACCATTGTTCCTGTACCCAAGAAAGCAAAGGTATGCAAGCAGCATACCACCCTACAGACCACTGCTGGCTTGCTTCTGAAGCTAAGCAGGTTTGGTACTGGTCAGTTCCTGGATGGGAGACCAGATGCTGCTGGAAGTGGTTTTGGAGGGCCAGTAGGAGGCACTCTTTCCTCTGGTCTAAAAAAATGTCCCAATTCCCCATGGCAGTGATTGGGGACACTGCCCTGTGAAGGGTGCTGTCTTTCGGATGGGACGTTAAAACGGGTGTCCTGACTCTCTGAAGTCACTAAAGATCCCATGGCACTTATTGTAAGAGCAGGGGTGTTGACCCCGGTGTCCTGGCTAAATTCCCAATCTGGCCCTCAAACCATCACGGTCACCTAATAATCCCCAGTTTACAATTGGCTAATTCGTCCCCCTCTCCCCTGTAACTATTCCCCAGGTCGTTGCTGCAAATGAGAACGTTTTCTCAGTCAAGTTACCTGGTATAATAAAGGATAAATAAAATAAAAACTGAACTAAATGACTATCGCCCGTAGTACTCGCTTCTGTCATCATGAAGTGCTTTGAGAGACTAGTCAAAAGGGTCATGTCACCCTAGACCCACTTCAACTTGCTTACCGCCCCAATAGATCCACAGACGATACAATGCACAATACCCTATCCCATCTGGACAAGAGGAATACCTATGTAAGAATGCTGTTCATTGACTATAGCTCAGCATTCAACACCATAGTACCCTCCAAGCTCATCATTAAGCTCGAGGACCTTGGTCTGAACCCCATCCTGTGCAACTGGGTCCTGGACTTCCTGACGGGCCGCCCTCAGGTGGTGAAGGTAGAAAACACCTCCTCCACACTGGGGCCCCACAAGGGTGCATGCTCAGCCCCCTCCTGTACTCCCTGTTCACCCATGACTGCATGGCCAAGCACGCCTCCAACTCAATCATCAAGTTAGCATATGACACAACAGTAGTAGGCTTGATTACAAACATTAACGAGACAGCCTATAAGGAGGAGGTGAGGTCTCTGGAAGTGTGGTACCAGGAAAATAACCTCTCACTCAATGTCTACAAAACAAAGGAGATGATCGTGGACTTCAGTAAAGAGCAGAGGGAGCACTCCCCTATCCACATCAACGAGACCGCAGTGGAGAAGGTGGAAAGCATCAAGTTCCTCGGCGTACACATCACTGACAAATGGAAATGGTCCACCCACACAGAGTAGAACACTAGTCACTTTAATAATGTTCACATATCTTGCATTACTCATCTCATATGTACAGTGGGGAGAACAAGTATTTGATACACTGCCGATTTTGCAGGTTTTCCTACTTACAAAGCATGTAGAGGTCTGTAATTTGTATCATAGGTACACTTCAACTGTGAGAGACGGAATCTAAAACAAAAATCCTGAAAATCACATTATGATTTTTAAGTAATTAATTTGCATTTTATTGCATGACATAAATATTTGATACATCAGAAAAGCAGAACTTAATATTTGGTACAGAAACCTGTGTTTGCAATTACAGAGATCATACGATTCCTGTAGTTCTTGACCAGGTTTGCACACACTGCAGCAGGGATTTTGGCCCACTCCTCCATACAGACCTTCTCCAGATCCTTCAGGTTTCGGGGCTGTCGCTGGGCAATACGGACATTCAGCTCTCTCCAAAGATTTTCTATTGGGTTCAGGTCTGGAGACTGGCTAGGCCACTCCAGGACCTTGAGATGCTTCTTACGGAGCCACTCCTTAGTTTCCCTGGCTGTGTTTTTCAGGTCGTTGTCATGCTGGAAGACCCAGCCATGCCATCTTCAATGCTCTTACTGAGGGAAGGAGGTTGTTGGCCAAGATCTCGCGATACATGGCCCCATCCATCCTCCCCTCAATACGGTGCAGTCGTCCTGTCCCCTTTGCAGAAAAGCATCCCCAAAGAATGATGTTTCCACCTCCATGCTTCACGGCTGGGATGGTGTTCTTGACATCCTATTGTAACTTGTGTGTTCTGTGGACATCATATATTAACTCGTGTGTTCTGTGGACATCATATTGTAACTCGTGTGTTCTGTGGACATCATATTGTAACTCGTGTGTTCTGTGGACATCATATTGTAACTCGTGTGTTCTGTGGACATCATATTGTAACTCGTGTGTTCTGTGGACATCATATTGTAACTCGTGTGTTCTGTGGACATCATATTGTAACTCGTGTGTTCTGTGGACATCATATTGTAACTCGTGTGTTCTGTGGACATCATATTGTAACTCGTGTGTTCTGTGGACATCATATTGTAACTCGTGTGTTCTGTGGACATCATATTGTAACTCGTGTGTTCTGTGGACATCATATTGTAACTCGTGTGTTCTGTGGACATCGTATTGTAACTCGTGTGTTCTGTGGACATCATATTGTAACTCGTGTGTTCTAGGAACATATTTTAACTCCATGCTTCACGATTGGGATGGTGTTGTACTCATCCTTCTTCCTCCAAACACGGCGAGTGGCGTTTAGGCCAAAAAGCTCTATTTTTGTGTCATCAGACCACATGACCTTCTCCCATTCCTCCTCTGGATCATCCAGATGCTCATTGGCAAACTTCAGACGGGCCTGGACATGTGCTGGCTTGAGCAGGGGGACCTTCATGATCATTGATGCCCCACGAGGTGAGATCTTGCATGGAGCCCCAGACCGAGGGTGATTGACCGTCATCTTGAACTTCTTCCATTTTCGAATAATTGCACCAACAGTTGTTGCCTTCTCACCAAGCTGCTTGCCTATTGTCCTGTAGCCCATCCCAGCCTTGTTTAGGTCTACAATTTTATCCCTGATGTCCTTACACAGCTCTATTGTCTTGGCCATTGTGGAGAGGTTGGAGTCTGTTTGATTGAGTGTGTGGACAGGTGTCTTTTATACAGGTTCAAACAGGTGCAATTAATACAGGTAATGAGGGGAGAACAGGAGGGCTTCTTAAAGAAAAACTAACAGGTCTGTGAGAGCCGGAATTCTTACTGGTTGTTAGGTGATCAAATACTTATGTCATGCAATAAAATGCAAATGAATTACTTAAAAATCATACAATGTGATTTTCTGGATTTTTGTTTTAGATTTCTCACAGTTGAAGTGTACCTATGATAAAAAATTACAGACCTCTACATGCTTTGTATGTAGGAAAACCTGCAAAATCGGCAGTGTATCAAATACTTGTTATCCCCACTGTATATACTATTGTTAAGGGAATTTTTATCTATAATGACTAATTAAGTATACATTTCAATCAGGATGTACTAATCAGAATACTATTATGTTACTGTATATGTACTAATCAGAATACTATTATGTTACTGTATATGTACTAATCAGAATACTATTATGTTACTGTATATGTATGAATTTTCTTTCTTGATCCCAGAACTGAATATAATGTGTGTGAATGTGGTCAAGAGTTAGAACAATGACTGTCTGTTCCTTGGTACAAATGAATGAACGATATCTTCAGACTGGCTAGAATGCTTATCTACACGAGAACCTTGGCTCGTAAATTATATTAAATTGGTAGGGAGACGGATGTGGGAAGGCTTGAGATACAGCCTTTGTACTGGAACGGAGATGGCACGGCTTGGTGTTGAAACTAATGACGTCATTTTCAGTTTATAACCTGTGGTAAACTGTATCATATTCAGTACTCTCGTGAATAAAGGCTGCTATTTGACTTTAAGACCGGGCTCTGTCTATTTCTATAAAATAAGGGTCTTACAAATTCTTATGAATTGACAGTGTTTAATTTTAATTGGGTATTAGAACAGAGGAATGAAATTCCTGTAACAACTATATTCTACACTATCCTACTGTATCTCAGTCTATGTCGCTCTGACGTTGCTCGTCCATATATTTATATATTCTTAATTCCATTACTTTACTTAGGATGTGTGTATTAGGTATATGTTGTGAAATTGTTAGATACTACTGCACGGTTGGAGCTAGAAACATAAGCATTTCGCTACAGCTGCAATAACCTCTGCTAAACACATGTACAGTGCCTTGCGAAAGTATTCGGCCCCCTTGAACTTTGCGACATTTCGCCACATTTCAGGCTTCAAACATAAAGACATAAAACTGTATTTTTTTGTGAAGAATCAACAACAAGTGGGACACAATCATGAAGTGGAATGACATTAATTGGATATTTCAAACTTTTTTAACAAATCAAAAACTGAAAAATTGGGCGTGCAAAATTATTCAGCCCCTTTACTTTCAGTGCAGCAAACTCTCTCCAGAAGTTCAGTGAGGATCTCTGAATGATCCAATGTTGACCTAAATGACTAATGATGATAAATACAATCCACCTGTGTGTAATCAAGTCTCCGTATAAATGCACCTGCACTGTGATAGTCTCAGAGGTCCGTTAAAAGCGCAGAGAGCATCATGAAGAACAAGGAACACACCAGGCAGGTCCAAGATACTGTTGTGAAGAAGTTTAAAGCCGGATTTGGATACAAAAAGATTTCCCAAGCTTTAAACATCCCAAGGAGCACTGTGCAAGCGATAATATTGAAATGGAAGGAGTATCAGACCATTGCAAATCTACCAAGACCTGGCCGTCCGTCTAAACTTTCAGCTCATACAAGGAGAAGACTGATCAGAGATGCAGCCAAGAGGCCCATGATCACTCTGGATGAACTGCAGAGATCTACAGCTGAGGTGGGAGACTCTGTCCATAGGACAACAATCAGTCGTATATTGCACAAATCTGGCCTTTGGAAGAGTGGCAAGAAGAAAGCCATTTCTTAAAGATATCCATAAAAAGTGTTGTTTAAAGTTTGCCACAAGCCACCTGGGAGACACACCAAACATGTGGAAGAAGGTGCTCTGGTCAGATGAAACCAAAATTGAACTTTTTGGCAACAATGCAAAACGTTATGTTTGGCGTAAAAGCAACACAGCTCATCACCCTGAACACACCATGCCCACTGTCAAACATAGTGGTGGCAGCATCATGGTTTGGGCCTGCTTTTCTTCAGCAGGGACAGGGAAGATGGTTAAAATTGATGGGAAGATGGATGGAGCCAAATACAGGACCATTCTGGAAGAAAACCTGATGGAGTCTGCAAAAGACCTGAGACTGGGACAGAGAATTGTCTTCCAACAAGACAATGATCCAAAACATAAAGCAAAATCTACAATGGAATGGTTCAAAAATAAACATATCCAGGTGTTAGAATGGCCAAGTCAAAGTCCAGACCTGAATCCAATCGAGAATCTGTGGAAAGAACTGAAAACTGCTGTTCACAAATGCTCTCCATCCAACCTCACTGAGCTCGAGCTGTTTTGCAAGGAGGAATGGGAAAAAATATCAGTCTCTCGATGTGCAAAACTAGATAGATAGAGACATACCCCAAGCGACTTACAGCTGTAATCGCAGCAAAAGGTGGCGCTACAAAGTATTAACTTAAGGGGGATGAATAATTTTGCACGCCCAATTTTTCAGTTTTGGATTTGTTAAAAAAGTTTGAAATATCCAATAAATGTCGTTCCACATCATGATTGTGTCCCACTTGTTGTTGATTCTTCACAAAAAAATATATCTTTATGTTTGAAGCCTGAAATGTGGAAAAAGGTCGCAAAGTTAAAGGGGGCCGAATACTTTCGCAAGGCACTGTATGTGACCAATAAAATTTGATTTTATGACCCATGCAATCACTGTTTATTTTGATAATTGCACCCTCTAGATTTTTCTAACGCTATGGCCTCACCTCAATGAAGAAGTAGCAGATCCCCCTCAGTCCATAGGTAATGCAGGGTTTGGTATTGCCCAGCCAGTAGTTGTCTGAGATGCATACGTAATCCACGTCCTTCAGGAAGGTGTCTTTGCGGGCGAACACCAGCTTGTCCAGGCCCTCCGATTCCGATTCCTCCATGCCCTCGAAGCAGAACTTGATGTTTATCGGAAGCTCCTGTTTTCATGAGAGGCATGGATGAGTATCTCATCGGGCAAAATATGGCACTATTTTCTGGTTGTAAAATGCTTTGTTGATGTCGTTGAGAAAATATCACCAGATTACAACCAACTGGTCTCTGTTACATCCAGGTAGAGATGTCATTTTCATTTGTTTTCTATTAACCACAAACTATTATGCCTCGAACTGAATGTCACTGTTGGGGCTGACAAAAGACTACTTCAACTTCTTCAGTCAGGTGCTTAAATTTGATGACAAATAGAGATCATTAAATCATTCAAATAAAATGTATATAGCCCTAGCTTTCAAGTATCATTGTCACAAAGTGCCTACACCCCAAAAAAAGATCTAGAGGAGGAATAAGACTCGGAGGGGAGGCCCATCCTCCTCTGGCTGTACCTCAAATGGTTACTATGTCAGGGAGCTAGTATAAAACGTAGGTCAGCTCAATCATTAAACGCCGATGACAGGGGATAAAAATGACTTGAGGACTTAACGGCCATGATGCTCATAACACTGATGTGATCAACTGTAATCATCAAGACGAAAAGTCTTGATTCAAGCCAAGAGGCTTTTTACCATGGAGCTGACATCTCAAAAACAAGTCCTTTTAACCTTGCTTGTCGGTTATAGGCTTGTTATTAGGGGCCTAACCAAGAAAAGAGCACATGTACTAAAACTGTTTTGAAAACACAATACCATGGGTTTTTCTTTGTCCTGGGCTAGCTTGAGTGAGTGGTACTTATCAAGTCGTGGTGCTGCGTCTTACCTGTTGGATCTTTTGGTAGCCCTCAATGCAGTTGAACCAGGCCAACACTGGGCCCTTGTCGTCTGTCGAGCCTCGGCCATAGAGCTTCCCTGCAGCGGATTAAGATGCTGATTATGTTTTTTTATGATGAGAATTTACACAATCTGCAAGCCGTAGGTGGCTTAGTAAAAAAAGTACTTAAATCTAAACGTTAATGACTAAAACCATTAAAAGATCTATAGTAATGATAATGATCTTGTTACGAATCCCTTTTGGCCCGACAGTCTAGTGGAGATGGTGACGAGACCCGTAACATAACTCATGCAATTTATAATAGTGACAAAGTGAAAGTGAGAACGAAATAACCACGACAACTGAAATCTACTGTCAAACTCAGGGTTTATTAGTAAACACACGGTAATGGGGGTAGCAGGAAAAGGGGCTGAGCTGGACCCAAGGAAAGAAACAATAAGCATCCAAAAACACCCCTAAGCTAGACTAGCCTACTTTAACAACAGCTAACTAACCAAAAATACAGTGGGTGGTCCGCCCAGTTCTAACTAGGGTATTTAACAAAGTTTACCTACGGGTAGTGTATGCCCATGGGCGACTTGTCTTAGTTCCCCCTTTCCCCACCAGCAAACAAACACAAACACCATCACCAAAAACAATACTCACAGGTGAGGACAAAGTGATATGGAGGTGCTCAAACAAAAGAGAGCTCAATACATAAAGAGAGATAGAGATCCATAGTAGGAGAGGGTGAAACAGAGCGATCTACAGACATATAATTTAGAGAGATTGAGCTCCAGAGCAAACAACTGACAGGGTTTTTAAACCAAGGGAAAGGAACTGTGATTGGGTCGGAAACAGGAGGAGGTGTGATTGATGATTGATTGGGGAGTGATGATTTTCACCTGTGAGGGGAGAAGGAGAGAAAAGAACACACACACACACACACACAGGATACCTGTATCCGAAACAGATCTACTATATTATCTTTGAAAACTATTTCAGCCTTTAGTCATTTAAAAGATATCATTATCGACCAAAAAAAAAAAAAAAAGTGGAAAATGCTACTAAAAGGAGAAAAAAAAATCATTTCTAGCTTCCCTGTGAAACGCATCAAGAGCCAAAAGAAGGAAATGAGGATTTAGCAACTGTCACAAGACATCAACAGGGTTTTGTTGGCATAGAAAAGTCTTCAGCGGTAAAAAAAAAACTGTCTTGAGTCAGTCACCTGACGGGGGGGGGGGGTAATATCTGGTAAAACCAGATAATGTATGTAGAAAATATAATGGTCAAACTATATATATATTGTTTCTATAAGATCACCTTTGAGAATTAACAATCACCAAAATAAAAACTAGACAGTCAGGGAATCTAACATTTTTGTCATGGCATGGGGCCCCCATTGATAATGTTTGAGTCACTAAGATAACATATGCCATGGCAAAATCTGAAATCTGTAGATTTGCAGGAAATGTGCTTTAAAATAGCTACATTTTGTCACTGTGGATAGCAGAAGGGAGACCACAGCATTGGCCTCGCCCCCACCACCTAAGTCCCATTTTGATCCAGAAAAGTGTGTCAGGATGAAAGGAAAGTGCTGCTTACACATCTCTGCATTTGACATACTCACATGTATACAGCAACATAGCTGTTACGGATACAGGTATCCTGTGTCTGTGTGTATCCTGTGTCTGTGTGTATCCTGTGTGTGTTTCTTTTCTCTCCTTCTCCCCTCACAGGTGAAAATCATTACTCCCCAATCAGTCAACAATCAACCCATCAATCAGAAGACACACCTCCTCCTGTTTCCTACCCTATCACAGTTCCTTCCCCATGGTTTAAAAACCCCATCATTTGTTTGTTCAAGAGAGCTCAATCTTTGTAATGCCATGTTGGTAGATAGCTGTTCTTGATAGATTTCAGTAGCACAATCTCTTTGTAAATGCCATGTATGTAGATCTCTCTCTTTGTGTATTAATTAACCTCTTCTTTTGTTTGAGCACCTCCAAAGCACTTTGTCATCTCCTGTGAGTATTGTTTTTGCTTATGGTGTTTGCTGGTGGGAAAAGGGGGAAACCAAGACAAGTCGCCCATGGGCATACACTACCCGTAGGTGAACTTTTGTTAAATACACTAGTTAGAACTGGGCGGACCACCCACTGTATTTTGGTTAGTTAGTTAGCTGTTGTTGAAATAGGCTAGTCTAGCTTAGGGGTGTTTTTGCATATTTGTTTCTTTCCTTGGGTCCAGCTCAGCCCCTTTTTCCTGCTCCCCCCATTACCGTGTGTTTAGAAATAAACCCTGAGTTTGACGGTATTATTTCGGTTGTCGTGGTTATTTCGTTCACTTTTACTTTGTCACTGTTATAATTTACATGAGTTATGTTACGGGTCTCACTACCATCCCCCCCTAGACTGTCGGGCCAAAAGGGATTCGTAACATAAGTGGGGGCTCATCCGGGATCTGTCTTTACTGACACCCATGCCGCTCATGTAGATTGTTGTAGTGGTATAGTTCAGTGTTGAGCGTCATAGCTGAAGTAGCATTAGTGTTTGCTATTTTCGTTGGCTCTTGTGAAGTAGTGTAAGATGGCTACTTTTGATTTGAAGTCCTTTTTGGATAATCCTTCGTGGGAGGTTTTTGATAAATGTCGTAGAGTTGATTTAATGACCTTGGCTGACCATTACTCAATATCGATTCCGCAGAGTGTAGTTAAGGCGGAGGTTAAACAGCTAGTGTTAAATGTATTGTTGGAAGAGCAGGTGCTTGTGTTACCGCTGCCTGAGCATACTACCACTGTAGGGGATGTTACTGCTCCGGTAAGCCCATTGGTGTCTGATAATGAGGGCGAGGCTAAAACACCAGCCACATTGTCCCATTTTGATCCACGCTCCCCACTGTCAAACGGTGATGCCAGAAGGGATGTCCGTTTAGCACAGTTACAACTAGAGGTGGAAGAGAGAGCCCAAATTAGGCGAGAGACTCTCCAGTTGGAGATGTGTAAAATTGAGGCAGAAAGAGAACAACGGCAGATGATGTGTAAAATTGAGGCAGAAAGAGAACAGCGGCATTTAGATTTGGAGATGGGTAAAATTGAGGCAGAAAAAGAACAGCGGCATTTAGATTTGGAGATGGGTAAAATGGAGGCAGAAAAAGAACGAGAACAGAGGCAGATGACGTTTAAAATGCGCCAGATGGAACTGGAGGCAGAGACAGCGAGGCTAGCCTTCGTTCCTACTGTTCCTGTTAGTGAGTCGTTCTCACCTGCTGTGTCCTCAAACACGTTTGACATTAGTAGGCAGATAGCCTTAGTACCTTTGTTCAGAGAGTCGGAGGTTGACTCCTATTTTTGTGTATTTGAGCGTATAGCCGTAGCATTGAAGTGGCCTGAAGAGGTATGGTGCCTATTACTTCAGTGTAAATTAACTGGTAAAGCCCAAGAGGTTTTGTCAGCGCTACCTCTGGAGGACAGTTTGAATTATGAAGTGGTCAAAGCTACTGTTCTTCGTGCCTATGAGCTTGTGCCTGAGGCATACCGACAGAGATTTAGGTCTCATAGAAAGTCTTCTAGTAAGACTTATGTGGAATTTGCTAGAGACAAGGGAAATCTGTTTGATAAATGGCATGCTGCTAGTAAGGTAACTGATTTCAACTCTCTCCGGGAGTTAATCTTGTTGGAAGAGTTTAAAAATTGCTTACCCGAACGCATTGTAGTTTACCTAAACGAACAGAAAGTATCCTCCCTGGCAGAAGCGTCTGTGTTGGCAGACGAGTTTGTGTTGACGCACAAGAGTGTGTTTTCGGCTCAAACTGAGAGTAGATCCACTGAGTTTCCTACCTTTAGCCCTAGTCGGCCCGCAGTAGTATATCAAGCACGCCAGAAGAATGAGCGTTCCTGTTTCTATTGTCATAAAGTGGGACATATGATTAATGATTGCTTCCTGCTTAAACGCAAACAAGGGATGCCTCTTCGTGCCAAGCCGCCAACAGGTGTTGGTCTAATTCGTACGGTTGTGAGGTCTGCAACAAAACAGGTGCCTCAGGGTAACTGTAGTTTGAAAGACTCAGTCCCCGACCGCAGTTATGAACCATTCATTTTCGAGGGGTTTGTGTCCCTAACGAATGACGAAGCGTCTCAGCGTCCGGTTAAAATCCTTAGAGATACTGGTGCGGCGCAGTCGTTTATATTGTCTGATGTGTTGCCCTTATCTGACGATACATACTGTGGTTCCAGTGTGTTAGTGCAGGGTATTGAAATGGGTTTTGTCCCAGTGCCGTTGCACTTTGTGAAAGTACACTCTGAGTTAATCAGTGGAATATTCAGAGTGGGGGTACGTCCTAAGTTGCCAGTGAAAGGTGTGACCTTTATAATGGGTAACGATATTGCCGGAGGAAAGGTAGTACCCGTATTGGAAGTATTGGATAAAAGTGACCACTCTCTCTCGAATGAGTTGGCACAGAGTTATCCACATGTGTTCCCCGCTTGTGCTGTCACTCGTGCTCAGGCACTACAAGAGGGTGACGTGATAGATTTGTCGAACACTGTTCTGTTCAAAGAGGATGATCAAGAGGATGGATTGTGTGATACCTCTGAGAAGCTGATCACCTCTGACCAACAGCCCAGGAAAGAATTAAAGAACGTTGAACTTATTGCTGATGCAATACAGTTACCAGTCACTCGTGAGCAGCTGATTGCTAACCAAAAGGTTGACAACAAGCTTGCTAAATGTTTTTCTAGTGTTGTCTCGTTAGAAGAGGTGAAGAAGAAGAATGTGGCTTACTTCATTGATGGTAATCTCCTCATGCGTAAATGGAAATCCCATGTTGATGCAGGTGGAGATTGGAATGCTGTTTACCAAATAGTGATTCCTACAGCCTTTCGACAGAATGTGTTATCCCTTGCTCATGATCACCAGTGGTCTGGTCATTTAGGAATTACAAAGACGTATGATCGGATCCTTCGACATTTTTTTTGGCCGGGTTTAAAACAAGATGTGGCTCAGTTCTGTCGGACATGCCACACCTGTCAGATAACAGGAAAACCAAATCAGGTTATTCCTCCCGCTCCTCTGTGTCCTATACCTGTCATAGGTGAACCATTTGAGCATGTGGTGGTTGATTGTGTCGGACCGTTACCGAAGACAAAATCGGGTAACCAGTTTTTGTTAACGATAATGTGTATGGCTACAAGATACCCCGAGGCTATTCCTCTGAGAAGGATTACAGCTCCGATAGTGAGTAAAGCCTTAATAAAATTCTTCACGACATTCGGGTTACCGAAGGTGGTACAAAGCGATCAAGGTACCAATTTCCTATCCAAGCTCTTCAAGCAGGTGTCGAAATCCTTATCAATTACGCACCGTGTATCAAGCGCCTATCACCCAGAGTCTCAGGGTGCGCTTGAAAGATGGCATCAGACACTGAAGTCTATGCTACGTAAATATTGTTTGGAATCTGAGAAAGATTGGGATGAGGGAGTTCCTCTAGTTTTGTTTGCTGCTCGTGAAACTGTGCAGGAGTCCCTAGGTTTCAGCCCGGCTGAACTAGTGTTTGGTCACACAGTAAGAGGACCAATGAAAGTCCTTAAAGAACAGTTCTTGTCCCAAGAGTTGTGTACCAGAGATGAGAATGTGTTGGACTATGTTAGTCGCTTTCGTGAGCGCCTACACCAAGCTTGTGCTCTTGCAAAGGAAGCTCTGTCTTCCTCACAGAGGAGCATGAAAAGACACTATGATAAAGAGGCTGTTTCTCGTCCACTACAGCCAGGTGACCAAGTACTGGTGTTATTACCTGTTCCAGGATCTTCACTGTCAGCTCGTTTCTCTGGTCCTTATTTAATTGAAAAGAAAATAAGTGAAACTGACTATGTGCTTCAAACTCCTGATAGACAACGCCAATCTCGTGTGTGTCACATTAACATGTTGAAAGCATACCACACCCGACCCATCACACAGTTAGATAGTTCAAAAACAGAGGAAGGTACTGCTGTCTCCTCTGCTACTACTGCGATGATAGTGGACTGTCATATTGATGATGATGGCTTGGAGTTGCGCAATACTCAGCAGCAGTGTGTTAGATTGCCCAACTCAGAAATGCTGCTGTCTATCCAGTCAGGTCTGGTTCATTTAACGGATGGACAGGCTAATGATATTGTGAGGCTACTACACAGTTTTCCATGTCTCTTTAATGACGTTCCTACTCGCACAAATGTGTTGGAACATGACATTAATGTTGGAAATACTACCGTAGCTTCTGTAAAAATTTCTCTGCGGTAGTTGCTCCATTGACTGATTTGCTCAGTCCGGCAAGACCATTTGTGTTGTCCCCTGATTGTAAGAGAGCTTTTGAATCAGCGAAAGCACTCTTATGTAGTACCCCTGTACTTGCTGCTCTGGATTTTGAACAACCGTTCAAGCTAGAGGTAGATGCTAGTGCCAGAGGTGCTGGTGCTGTTCTACTGCAGCAGGACAAGAGTGGAGTAGATCATCCCGTTTGTTATTTTTCACGTAAATTTAATAAATGTCAAACAAACTATGCGACAATAGAACAAGAAGCTCTTGCTTTGTTGTTGGCTCTGCAATACTTCGAAGTATACATTGGTTCCAGTGCCCTACCAGTGATTGTGTATACTGACCATAACCCCTTAGTTTTTCTCCACCGAATGTACAACCAGAACCAGCGCCTTATGCGTTGGGCGCTGATTGTACAAAATTATAATTTGGAGATCCGCCACAAAAAGGGTTCAGATAATGTGTTGGCAGATGCTTTGTCTCGTGTGTGAAGATGATTTCTGTATGTTTTGCAAGGTTGTTGATTTGTTGTGAGTGTTCATTTAAATACTGTAGTCGCAATCCCCCCTAGGGTTGCTCTTTTAAGGGTGGGAGTGTTACGGATACAGGTATCCTGTGTCTGTGTGTATCCTGTGTCTGTGTGTATCCTGTGTCTGTGTGTGTTTCTTTTCTCTCCTTCTCCCCTCACAGGTGAAAATCATTACTCCCCAATCAGTCAACAATCAACCCATCAATCAGAAGACACACCTCCTCCTGTTTCCTACCCTATCACAGTTCCTTCCCCATGGTTTAAAAACCCCATCATTTGTTTGTTCAAGAGAGCTCAATCTTTGTAATGCCATGTTGGTAGATAGCTGTTCTTGATAGATTTCAGTAGCACAATCTCTTTGTAAATGCCATGTATGTAGATCTCTCTCTTTGTGTATTAATTAACCTCTTCTTTTGTTTGAGCACCTCCAAAGCACTTTGTCATCTCCTGTGAGTATTGTTTTTGCTTATGGTGTTTGCTGGTGGGAAAAGGGGGAAACCAAGACAAGTCGCCCATGGGCATACACTACCCGTAGGTGAACTTTTGTTAAATACACTAGTTAGAACTGGGCGGACCACCCACTGTATTTTGGTTAGTTAGTTAGCTGTTGTTGAAATAGGCTAGTCTAGCTTAGGGGTGTTTTTGCATATTTGTTTCTTTCCTTGGGTCCAGCTCAGCCCCTTTTTCCTGCTCCCCCCATTACCGTGTGTTTAGAAATAAACCCTGAGTTTGACGGTATTATTTCGGTTGTCGTGGTTATTTCGTTCACTTTTACTTTGTCACTGTTATAATTTACATGAGTTATGTTACGGGTCTCACTACCATCCCCCCCTAGACTGTCGGGCCAAAAGGGATTCGTAACAATAGCTCTGACTGACACATGTCCTTCCAATGATATGCTAATAAAGTGTAAAAATAAAATAAAAAAAATCTGTATCCACACAAATGGCAGTTTTCACAATTAAATTCTAACTCAAATGTCACCAAATAGCCTAACACGGTCAGGATGTTGTGCAACCACAGGCAACGACATCAAAACAGAATGATTTGTGTCTCACTTGGCCAGAACAACACTAGGTTCCCAGTAAGGAATATACACTGCTCAAAAAAATAAAAGGAACACTTAAACAACACAATGTAACTCCAAGTCAATCACACTTGTGTGAAATCGAACTGTCCACTTAGGAAGCAACACTGATTGACAATAAATGTCACATGCTGTTGTGCAAATGGAATAGACAACCGGTGGAAATTATAGGCAATTAGCAAGACACCCCCAATAAAGGAGTGGTTCTGCAGGTGGGACCACAAACCACTTCTCAGTTCCTATGCTTCCTGGCTGATGTTTTGGTCACTTTTGAATGCTGGCGGTGCTTTCACTCTAGTGGTAGCATGAGACGGAGTCTACAACCCACACAAGTGGCTCAGGTAGTGCAGCTCATCCAGGATGGAACATCAATGCGAGCTGTGGCAAGAAGGTTTGCTGTGTCTGTCAGCCTAGTGTCCAGAGCATGGAGGCGCTACCAGGAGACAGGCCAGTACATCAGGAGACGTGGAGGACAACAACCCAGCAGCAGGACCGCTACCTCCGCCTTTGTGCAAGGAGGAGCACTGCCAGAGCCCTGCAAAATGACCTCCAGCAGGCCACAAATGTGCATGTGTCTGCTCAAACGGTCAGAAACAGACTCCATGAGGGTGGTATGAGGGCCCAACGTCCACAGGTGGGGGTTGTGCTTACAGCCCAACACCGTGCAGGACGTTTGGCATTTGCCAGAGAACACCAAGATTGGCAAATTCGCCACTGGTGCCCTGTGCTCTTCACAGATGAAAGCAGGTTCACACTGAGCATGTGACAGACGTGACAGAGTCTGGAGACGCCGTGGAGAACGTTCTGCTGCCTGCAACATCCTCCAGCATGACCGGTTTGGCGGTGTGTCGGTCATGGTGTGGGGTGGCATTTCTTTGGGGGGGCCGCACAGCCCTCCATGTGCTCGCCAGAGGTAGCCTGACTGCAATTAGGTACCGAGATGAGATCCTCAGACCCCTTGTGAGACCATATGCTGGTGCAGTTGGCCCTGGGTTCCTCCTAATGCAAGACAATGCTAGACCTCATGTGGCTGGAGTGTGTCAGCAGTTCCTGCAAGAGGAATGCATTGATGCTATGGACTGGCCCGCCTGTTCCCCAGACCTGAATCCAATTGAGCACATCTGGGACATCATGTCTCGCTCCATCCACCAACAGACTGTACAGGAGTTGGCGGATGCTTTAGTCCAGGTCTGGGAGGAGATCCCTCAGGAGACCATCCGCCACCTCATCAGGAGCATGCCCAGGCGTTGTAGGGAGGTCATACAGGCACGGAGGCCACACACACTACTGAGCCTCATTTTGACTTGTTTTAAGGACATTACATCAAAGTTGGAAAAGCCTGTAGTGAGGTTTTCCACTTTAATTTTGAGTGTGACTCCAAATCCAGACCTCCTACATTTGATTTCCATTAAATTTGTGTGTGATTTTGTTGTCAGCACATTCAACTATGTAATGAAAAAAGTATTCAATAAGAGTATTTCATTCATTCAGATCTAGGATGTGTTATTTTTGTGTTCCCTTTATTTTTTTGAGCAGTGTTTATTTATATTTTTTTAATCTTACCTTTATAGGCAAGTCAGTTAAGAACAAATTCATATTTTCAATGACAGCCTAGGAACAGTGGGTTAACTGCCTTGTTCAGGGGCAGATTGACAGATTTGTACCTTGTCAGCTCGGTGATTTGAACTTGCAACCTTTCGGCTGCTAGTCCAACGCTCGAACCACTAGGCTACCCTGCCGCCCCATTTTACAGACAGGTGACTGATTGCTGGACCATTGAGGAAAGCTCCTTATCAAACACTAATTTCATGCAATTATTATAGACCCATTTGAATGAGAGTGACACTGACCACAGCCTAGACTGCCACCCATGTAACCTGTAGTTTAGAGTCTTTAGGTAAATTGTTGCAGACTTTTGGAAAACATGCAGATAATAGCCAATAGTCCAGGGCATGTCTAAAGGGCTTAAGAACAACATACCACATAGTCAATTATGGGCAAGCCATGCCTTCATAGCTCTTTTACACCTTGCATACAGTGTGTCCTGTAGCTTTCATAGACAAGCGGAATTATTAAAAGGTGTGCCACACACAACTGCAGTCTGTTAGCAGATTTGATTTTTGATTCAGTAATCATACAGCATGATGTCATGTAGGAATGGTTTTTGATAAAAAAAATTAGAAAACAATGCGATAAGCCTATATTTCACAAGTCAAGAACCAACAGAAATCATGACACCTATAAGCTGATGCAAGGAGAAATGCTAATCAGAAACATACTTCCCCAAAATAAGAGAACACTGAAACATCAAGTCCAAATCTCAAAGTTGGCATGGATTTTGATGTTTCAGCACTGTTCTCTTTTAGGTGCTTTGAAATAGCTGCTCTCACCATCTTTCTCCACAAGCGTGAAGGGCTCTGTGTCCCAACCGTCGCCGATTGCGGCTGGCTGGACGTCCAGGTGGCCGTAGATGCACACCGTCTTCTTGCCCGGGTCAGAGCCCAAGCAGCCAAGGACAATGGGGGGCAAGGGGATCTCCTCTCCAGAGGGAAGCTGAAGGGGACAAATATAAAAAAGGGTTTCATTCTCAAAGGTGTAAAAAACCATTTTTTCATCTTCTCCTTCATTGCACCGACATGAAAGAAATGACCAGGTAAAAGAAGGGAAGGAGACAGATTTTCAAGAACCAGTGATACAGCAAAGCAGTCAGGGTTGAAGAAGATGAAGGGGGTCTGAGTCCAGTCAGAGGATCGGCAGCAGTGTTCTTCCCTGGAAGACTCTCATGCTCCACAGGGGTGAAGAGGACTAAGTGAGTTAAGACCCTAGGATAAATGATTTACATCAATGAAAGTCAAGGGAGCAGTTGCATTTCATTTGATGGGCTGCAGTTTAATTCAAAATGTTAGTGCTGTGTATTTGCCCCTTTATTCATTCTCTACTTTTGAATATTTTTGATAATGAATGTTAGATCTTCAACCAAAACCTAATATTGGATAAAGGGAACCTGAGTGAACAAATAACAATTACATACTTATTTCATAAACACAGTTATGCAACACCCAACACCCCTGTGTGAAAAAGTAATTGCCCCATTACACTCAATACCCGGTTGTGCCCCACCTTCAGTTGGAATGACTCCAACAAAACTCTTCCTGTAGTTGTTGATCAATCTCTCGTCGTTGTGGAGGAATTTTGTCCCACTCTTCCATGTAGAACTGCTTTAACTCAGCGACCTTTGTAGGTTTTCAAGCATGAACTGCTCGTTTCAAGTCCTGCCACTACATCTCAATTGAGATTAGGTCTGGACATTGACTAGGCCATTCCAAAACCTTAAATGTGTTACTTTTTAGCCATTTTAGCCATTTTCATGTATTTTTTTCATTGATTGTTTTGTCTTGCTGCATGACACAGCTGAACTTCAGCTCACAGACAGATTGCCTGATATACTCCTGTAGAATTATCTGATACAGAGAATAATTCATGGTTCCTTCTATTAAGGCAAGTTGTTCAGGTCCTGAGGCAGCACAGCATCCCCAAACCATCACCAGCATGCTTGACCGTTGGTATAAGGTTCTTATTTTGGAATGCAGTGTTTGGTTATCGCCAGGCATAATGGGACCCATGTTGGTGGTTGAAACTATCTATGAAGACAATGTAGCTGGGAAACAAGTACTGATTGATAAAAATGTTAAACGCCACATATTTAAAATACAAGAAAGACCAAGTAGCACTAAGGTGCAAAACTAATCCATAACAAATATCTATACAAAAACAAATCTCTTCATGCTTTCTGCTCATGTTTAATGTTGCTGAAAGCGTATCTATTCAAAGCTGTGCTTGTAGTCATGTGTCAAGATGCAGTCAGTGGTAGTGGCTGTTTTCCCACACAGAATGTTGACTGTGGCACACAATTCATACCTCGACCATAACATATAATCTACCCCTTCCTGATTTAAGAACCAAGAAGAAGAATTCTTAAAAGGCCCACTGCAGTCAACAACTTTATTTTCCTTTGATTTTTATGTTTACACACTGAGGTTGGAATAATACTGTGAAATTGTGAAAATCACGATATTGCCCTTTTCGTGTAAGAGCGGTTTGAAAAGACCGCCTGAAATTTCAGCCCGTTCTGGTGGGATGGAGATTTGACCTGCCAGGTGACATCACCACTACTTAATAGACCAATAAGAATGAGAGGGTTCCAAACCGCTCTGCCAATAACTTGTTTCCAGGTTTCTCCTCCCCAATCAGACCACTTCCAGACAGTTTTAGCAAAATTCTTGCTTGAGAAATTGCTCTTTACTAAATATTCTATTTGTGTTTATTTTTGACCATTTTAATTGAAAACCATTACAGAAAGGTACTTAATTGTTACCCAGAAATGATTTGATATGGAGATAAAAAACAGATGCATTGGACCTTGGGTTGGCTAAGTGCTTTGCTCAAGGTCAGGAGATAAGGCTACAGATATCAGTAGCAAGCCCGCGCCTCTTATTTCCAGGCTTCTCGCTGCCTAGTGGTTAGAGCATTGGGCAAGTAACCAAAAGGTTGCTGGATCGAATCCCTGAGCTGACAAGGTAAAAATCTGTCATTCTGCCCCTGAGCAAGGCAGTTAACCCACTGTTCCCACAGGCGCCATGGATGTTGATTAAGGCAGCCCTCCGCACAACTGATTGATTTAAATGCAGAAGACACATTTCAGTTGAAGGCATTCAGTTGTACAACTGACTAGGTATCCCACTTTCCCTAACTCCATTACAACATATGCACTGCCTCCAGAAAGTATTCACACCTCTTGACTTTTTACACATTTCTTTGTGTTACAGCCTGAAGTTATTACAATTTAGAATGTGGGTCACTGGCATACACACAATACCCCATAATGTCAAAGTGGAATTATGTATTTTTTTCTCTTTCAAATACATTAAATGAAAAGCTGAAATGTCTTGTCTAAGTATTCAACCCCTTTATTATGGCAAGCCTAAATAAGTTCACGAGTACAAATTTGCTTAACAAGTCACATAAGTTGGATGGACTCTCAGTGTGCAATAAGTACTTAACATGATTGTTGAATGACTACCTCATCGCTGTACCCAACAGTTGAGCAGGAAATTTTAAACACAGATTCAACCACAGGGAGGTTTCCCAATGCCTCGCAAAGGGCACATATTGGTAGATGTGTATTTTTTTTGTTTATTAAAGCAGGCATTGAGTATCCCTTTGAGCATGGTGAAGTTATTAATTACACTTTGGATGGTGTATCAACACACCAGAAAACTGAGGATGGATCAACATTGTAGTTACTCCACAATACTAACCTAAATGACAGGTGAAAAGGAAGCATGTACAGAATAACAATATTTAAAACATGCATCCTGTTTGCGATAAGGCACTAAAGTAAAACAAAGTTAGCAAAGAAATTAACTTTGTCTTGAATTCAAAGCGTTATGTTTGGAGCAAATCCAACACAACACACCACCGAGTACCACTTCATATTTTCAAGCATGGTGGTGGCATTATCATGGGTATGCTTGTCAACAGTAAGGACTAGGGAGGACTTTTTTGGGGGGGATAAAAATAAATGAACTGGAGTGAAGCACAGGTCAAATCCCATAGGAAAGCCTGGCTCAGTGTGCTTTAAAACAGACACTGGGAGACAAATTCACCTTTCAGCAGGACAATAACCTAAAACACAAGGCCAAATATACACTGGAGTTGCTTAGCAAGACGGCATTCAATGTCCCTGAGTGGCCTAGTTACAGTTGACTTAAATCCGCTTGAAAATCTCTGGCAAGACTTGAAAATGGTTGTCTAGCGATGATCAACAACATGACAAAGCTTGAAGAAGTTTAAAAATAATAATGCAAAAATGGTCAAATCCAGGTGTGCAGAGCTCTTAGAGATGTACAGTGGGGCAAAAAAGTATTTAGTGAGCCACCAATTGTGCAAGTTCTCCCACTTAAAAAGATGAGAGAGGCCTGTAATTTTCATCATAGGTACACTGACAGACAAAATTAGAAGAAAAAAAATCCAGAAAATCACATTGTAGGATTTTTAATTAATTTATTTGCAAATTATGGTGGAAAATAAGTATTTGGTCACCTACAAAGAAGCAAGATTTCTGACTCACAGACCTGTAACTTCTTCTTTAAGAGGATCCTCTGTCCTCCACTCGTTACCTGTATTAATGGCACCTGTTTGAACTTGTTATCAGTATAAAAGACACCTGTCCACAACCCCAAACAGTCACACTCCAAACTCCACAATGGCCAAAACCAAAGAGCTGTCAAAGGACACCAGAAACAAAATGGTAGACCTGCACCAGGCTGGGAAGACTGAATCTGCAATAGGTAAGCAGCTTGGTTTGAAGAAATCAACTGTGGAAGCAAATATTAGGAAATGGAAGACATATAAGACCACTGATAATCTCCCTCGATCTGGGGCTCCACGCAAGATCTCACCCCGTGGGGTCAAAATGATCACAAGAACGGTGAGCAAAAATCCCAGAACCACACGGGGGGACCTAGTGAATGACCCGCAGAGAGCTGGGACCAAAGTAACAAAGCCTACCGTCAGTAACACACTACGCCGCCAGGGACTCAAATCCTGCAGTGCCAGACGTGTCCCCCTGCTTAAGCCAGTACATGTCCAGGCCCATCTGAAGTTTGCTAGAGAGCATTTGGATGATCCAGAAGAAGATTGGGAGAATGTCATATGGTCAGATGAAACCAAAATATTACTTTTTGGTAAAAACTCAACTCGTCATGTTTGGAGGACAAAGAATGCTGAGTTGCATCCAAAGAACACAATACCTACTGTGAAGCATGGGGGTGGAAACATCATGCTTTGGGGCTGTTTTTCTGCAAAGGGACCAGGATGACTGATCCGTGTAAAGGAAAGAATGAATGGGGCCATGTATCGTGAGATTTTGAGTGAAAACCTCCTTCCATCAGCAAGGGCATTGAAGATGAAACGTCGCTGGGTCTTTCAGCATGACAATGATCCCAAACACACCTCCCGGGCAACGAAGGAGTGGCTTCGTAAGAAGCATTTCAAGGTCCTGGAGTGGCCTAGCCAGTCTCCAGATCTCAACCCCATAGAAAATCTTTGGAGGGAGTTGAAAGTCCCTGTTGCCCAGCAACGGCCCCGAAACATCACTGCTCTAGAGATCTGCATGGAGCAATGGGCCAAAATACCAGCAACAGTGTGTGAAAACCTTGTGAAGACTTACAGAAAACATTTGACCTCTGTCATTGCCAAAAAAGGGTATATAACAAAGTATTGAGAAACTTTTGTTATTAACCAAATACTTATTTTCCACCATAATTTGCAAATAAATTCATTAAAAGTCCTACAATGTGATTTTCTGGATTTTTTTTCTCATTTTGTCTGACATAGTTGAAGTGTACCTATGATGAAAATTACAGGCCTCTCTCATATTTTTAAGTGGGAGAACTTGCACAATTGGTGGCTGACAATACTTTTTTGCCCCACTGTAATTGCTGCCAAATGTGATTATAACATGTATGGACTCTGGGGTGTGAATACTTATATAAATTAGATATTTCTGTATTTTATTTTCAATACATTTGCAAACATTTCTAAAAACATGTCTTCACTTTGTCATTATGGGGTATTGAATTCAGGCTGTAACAAAATGTGGAATAAGTCAAGGGGTATGAATGCTTTCTGAAGGCACTGTATCAAGGCACATAGTGCAAAGGCCTACCTTTTGTTTGCCAATGTCTACCATTTCCACAGTGCCCCCCAGCTTCTCAATGTCCTTGGCTGCCATCTCCATCATCTTCTTGATCTCCCCTCGCTTCTCCGGCCAGGCGGACACACTCTGCACAGCCACCCATTGGGCAAGACGCTAAAGGCAGAGAGGATAGAGAGAGATGAACATTAGACCCAATTCTGATTATTGTTTTTTAATTGTAGGCTATGATGAATTGTTCAACATTGTTGCTTACGCAACACACATTTTTGTCATGCCAATATAAATACATTTTCAATTGACAGAGGCTTTGAAGCCAATTTCATAACTTCATACGCACTCAGTTCATTTTAGTGGCAATAATCAAGGAACATTTTGTGAGAGAAAAAAATACATATTTACCTGATGTATTTGATATTAATAGTTAACAATTAATACTTTGCAAATAGTAAGACATTTCTGTTCTATTAATGCTGTGAAGGGATGGCTTCCACTCCCTGCAGCTAATCTGGGTGTATGATTCACTAGAGATGGCTTGAGCTGACAAATGAGTTAAAGACTGCATTCCATAGACAAGATGTGGTGGGTGTAACCGAGATAGATAGCCTGGAAGAGTTTAGAACAATCCTTCATAGTCTCTAAATCATCCTGGCATCTGGGAAACTAAGACAACAACCCCCGTGCAGA
This sequence comes from Oncorhynchus clarkii lewisi, assembly GCF_045791955.1. Lineage (NCBI taxonomy): Eukaryota > Metazoa > Chordata > Actinopteri > Salmoniformes > Salmonidae > Oncorhynchus > Oncorhynchus clarkii. The sequence goes on along the minus strand of NC_092178.1, from coordinate 28,879,583 downwards.
GGGTTTATGATGCCCCAATCTGCATGGGCGTGGTGGAACCTGCCATGACTATAGACCAGATGAAGCATAGAAAACGTAAATCGGGGACACCCAAATTAATATATGTTACGTTTGGTATGGTTAAATTAAAGACGAAAGTAGGGTGGTTGGTCGGGGAGGATGTATAACGCAAACGTCTAGCAACCCAAAGGTTGCAAATTCAAATCTCATCACAGACAACTTTAGCATTTTATCTAATTAGAAACTTTTAAACTACTTACTACTTTTTAGCTACTTTGCAACTACTTGGCCTGTTAGCTAACCCTTCCCCTTACCTCAACCCTTTAACCTAACTCTGAAATTGAACCCTAACCCATAGCCTAGCTAACATTAGCCAGCTGCCTAGAATTCGTAAAATATCAAACGTTTAGCAAACTCGTAAAATATACATTTAGCAAATGTATAACATATATGAATTGGAATTTGTAACATATACGAAATGGGTGATGGACATCCACAAACTAATACATACCATACAAAACGTAACATATCATACTATATGAAGTCTCGGATTTATGCACAGAATAATATGAAATGCTCTGAGACTAGGTTGTGTTACCATGTCAGTTCTTGCTACTCGTGACCTAAAGGGGTTGGAGAAGTGAAAGCAATAGCCTAGGCATGTCAGGCTAGGATTTTATCAAGTCCTTCGGAATCTGAAGTTTAAGAATTTAGTTAAAGAATGTTAATATAATGAGATTCACCTGGAAAGTAATGTTTTGGCTAAAATAGTACTATGGCTAGCAAATGCATTACTAAACTCAGTCAAATCAGAGATAGTAATAACGTTACATGACTAAATGCATTATAATTCAAGTAGTGAGTAAACCCTACCTCAATGTATAGCTCCTGGTGTTCGTCCACATATTTAAAAAGTGCTTGGAGATGAGCCATCTTTGCTGGTAGTGTTTACTGGAATCTAAGAGCTGTTGGGACAGAGATTATTTGAACTACGAATTAACAGAGCAATGCACATGCCTCAATCTCTTTAACGTTTTATCGACCATTAGCTCCTCCCAAAATGCTGACTGACACTAAAAGTAGTTGTGATGGCATGATAGTATCTCAGAAACCCCCAACGTTGCAAATAACAATGTGGAATCTTCATACTCTAGCCAAGTGAGTTTCTTGTTGGCAAGAATCTGTTTCTGAAACCTTTTGAGTTAGCTGCCCCGTTCAAACCCACCGCTCAAAACAAAAATGACGTCAATAAAAGGTTCCCCCGAGGGAATCTGGTCTTGTCTTCATAATGTCCGAGTCATTTCTAGAACAGCGAGATGTGCGAGACCTGCCTTCCCTTTCTTGTCCAGAAGGAAGGCAGGTCAGGGCTTCGTGAGGCTGAATGATACCATGTTGCCATCTTAGTTCACGACAAGAGATACAACACTAAATCGAGATGTGTGTTTTGACCTATATATCCCTACAGGAGGCCTTTTGGTAGACCGTCATTGTAAATAATAATTTGTTCTTAACTGACTTACCTAGTTAAATAAAAATACATAAAAAATTATACACTATGGACGGCTCAGGTGCAGTGGCGACCTGTCAATCAGGGCAGGTGGAGCAGAGCCACACCTGTTTTGAGCCCCACATTTTTTGTTTGCCTGTTATTTGCCTGTTTTTGTTTGCCTGTTATAACGTGTCACATCAGTTTGCAAACAATGTAAAATATGTTTATCATTGAGTTAATAAAGCCGCATACCAACATGGTCTCTTTGTTTTCTTGAGTAAGGCAGCTCCAAAATGCAGGTGTTTCAGCTTAGCTCAGTGCTTTCTGTGGTGGTGGGTAAGCCAGCAGGAATTACAGAGCGTTGCGCTGTGATTGGCTCAGTGTTCTGTCACTCATGGGGACACTACGTCACCGCCAAGTCTAAGGGGAGAGCAAAAGAATTCTAGCCCCTTGGGTGCTGCCATAGAGTTACGTTAGATGTGCCGACCCAAGAAGGCTCAAGGTCATTGGTCACAGAAAAAATGACGTCAAGTCACGTTATATGTACAGTAGCTTTGATTGGACTGATCATGTCAATATCTTAGCTAGCAGTCTATCATGAATCAAGTTGACAATCTACTGGCAAATCCTTTTTAATCCTTGTCATATGAAGAGAAATTATAGATAAAACATGTGCCCATCAGCCATTGGACATAAACATTAAATAAGTTAGAAATTGCAAATTCAACAATGAGTGGTTTGGAAGGAATTAGTGAGTGGCTTACGTTAACTGTAAGCATTGCAAAGCAATCACTAGCCTGCTATTCAGTAGAGTGGCTGTGGGGTCCCCAAATCTGGGATTAAGGGGCTAAACATTCAACATCGGTCATGCTGTAAATTAAGCATGATTTGTGCTGTGCTTAAAACATCAACTCAGAACTCGACTTCGGTGAGTTCAAGACAACTGGGAAGTCGTGAATAAATTATATCCGACTGGGAAACACATTTTGAACAGATTTTTATAATTTATTGCAATGGTTATCAACTGTACTGCAGAGATGGAACAAAAGTCGCAGAAAATTGAGGTTGTGGTGACAGCTACATTTGGGTGTGGGAGAAGAGTTACAGGGTGTGTTAAGTGGTGATGTCCCATCCTTTCAGGTTGTTGGCATGAGGTAGGACTAAATAGTGGAGTAGGGTGGTGTTATTTTTAGTTTGTGAGTGTAGTGTTATGGTAGGGTATTTGTTTATTTATTCTTTCAAGCATAGTATAAGGGAGTTGTTCTCCAGTCTAGTAGGTGGCTGTAATGCAACATATTGGATGCCAACCACTGTTAAACCTCATCGAAGAACAATTCTTTGGGCAAACCTGAAAGAACTGGCCAGACAATGGTTTCAAGTGGTTTCTCTCATCAACACAAATTCGATGATGGAGCATCTATTATCTACATGGTGACATTCAACCATACGTGTCAACCGGAATATAGCGAAGAGGATTCAAAACAAAGAGATGGATTTAACGAACGTTAGACGCTCAGCTCCAGCCAATGACAGCATCAGGAGTAAACTGGACACATGACATTTAACGCTTTTTTCCTGATATAAACTAGTTCATTGCATCTGCCGTGGAGCCCAGTTTCATAATATTACCATCTGTTGGCCGTAATTTAAGTTATCGTGAAAAAACAGGTCTTATTTTAGTGCATTTTTCACCCTGCCAGCTCCTTTTGGTTCATTTGAGCACCAACTCACCTTCTGAACAACGTTCTATTCCCAGCCCACTGTTCTGTCACAATGCCCACTTCGCTATTGTTGGTAATAAGATATGCCCACGTTAGACTCTTTTGCTTAACTCAAGTAACGTATTATTAACAAAGTAACAGCTAGTTGGTGAGCACGCTCACTGTTCGCCTAGGTACACATTGTTATGACCAATAGTGCTAATGATGGCTGGCTCATGGCCATTAAAACGTTAAACATTTTCTGGTCATGGTTAACCATATTTACTTTCAGAAAAGGTGTAAACCTAAACAAACGTATGTCCCTGTCCTTGTTCAAGATGTAGCCAATTTAAACTGCCAGGAGATGTTTGTTTTTTTGGACAATGATGTTTCTAAATAGCTGCTGGTTAATTTGATGTGGGTCAAACCCTACAATAGGTATAACCTATTTTGGCCTTAACCCTAATTCTTGGGTAGGGTAGCCTAGAACATTTGTTGTAATAATGTTAGTAAATACCATTATAGTACAACAGCATTTTGATGGGGGGTTAATAAAAAATTATTGCAAAGGTTAACATGTTTAGTTATTTTATGTATTATTGCAAGGCAGAACACCTGATAAACAAGCTTCATTTACATTTTTTAAATGTGGTTTGAACTGGGTGTGACCAATTAACCTATGTGAAAGTCCAGCAATTGGCTTGGATAGGTGGGGCAGGTTTGAGACGGATCTCAGGAGTTAATAAGAAAATTAGTTTCTCAGCTGCTTCACTGTCTTTATGTGAACTAACTTAATTGCTAAATATTTCCAATAGATGGCAGCATAAGACCACGATGCATCAGTTATAGGCTTTGCAGCAATATGATTGACATAAAATAGCATGCAACCAAAGACTATGTCCCATGATTTTCTAAAATGGTCACTCACTACTTTACAGGTAACCATCTCTTATTAGGCCCGTGTTGCTTTTGGGAGAGAGAAGAGGGAGAAAAACCCAGCCAAGTAATTAGACAGGTGGGCTAACAACCCTAGTAGACATGCATTATAAACAAACTTGCCTCTAACAATAAAACTGGCCTTCTTTAGAGTAGTTGAGGATCTGGAGCATCAGCATTTGTGGGTTCGATTACAGGCTCAAAATGTCCAGAGACAAAGAGCTTTTCTGAAACTCGTCCGTCTATTCTTGTTCTGAGAAATTGCCAAGAAACTGAAGAGCTCATACAACGCTGTGTACTACTCCCTTCATAGAACAGCAAACTGTCTAACCAGAATAGAAAGAGTGGGAGGCCCCGGTCAACAAGTACATTAGTGTGTCTAGTTTGAGAAAGAGACAAAGTCAACTGGCAGCTTCATTAAATATTACCTGCAAAAGTCTCAACGCCCACAGTGAGGCGACTCCGGGGTGCTGGCCTTCAAGAGCTTTTGTGCAGTGTCTGTGTTCTTTCGCCCATCTTAATCTTTTTATTGGCCAGTTTGAGATATGGCTCTCTTTGCAACTCTGCCTAAAAGGCCAGCATCCCGGAGTCGCCGCTTCACCGACCTTGAGCCTGGTGTTTTGCAGGTATAATTTAATGAAGCTGTCAGTTGAGGATATGTGAGGCTTCTTTTTTTGGCATTAATACATATCATATTAATTCATGTCACATATCAGTTTGCAAATGTAAAACATTGACTTTAAAGCCACATACAAACACGATCTCTTAAGGCAGTAGCCTTCATTTCTCAGAACAAGAAAAGTGACGAGTTTCAGAAGGTCTTTGTTTGCCATTTTGAGCCTGTAATCAAACCCACAAATGCTGACGCTCAACTAGTCTAAAGGCCAGTTTTAGTGCTTCTTTAAAATCAGAACAGTTTGCAATTGTTAGCACAGCTGAAAGGGTTTAATTATCAAGTAGCTGATTAAAGTTCAGCATTTTACAACGCTAACGTGCCATGGGCCTCTAGATATTCCTTAAATTTAAGCCTTTTCCAGCAGTCATTTACAACATCTACACTGTGTTTCAATGGACAAGTGCTTTGCTTTAAAAAAAAAATGTGGAGAATTAAGTGACCCCAAACTTGAGAATGGTAGTATACATTTAAAATATGTTGGTAGTTGAGGGGTTATAGTTACGAGGAAAGACTAGATTGTAAACTGATTCAAATACGACACCCTGGCATCTTTTGCGTCGATACGATTTGGAAATGTGAAGCTGAAACAAATCAATTTCGACAGGCATAATGGGCTATTTCATAAAAATGTGCTTTGGTCTTCATTTAAGGCTAGCAGTGTGGTTAAATCAAGTCGCTTGAAGAAACGGGCAGGGTTTGACTGAGGTAACCTAAATCACCCCATTTGCAGGTTCACAAGCACCTCTGCCATATGCACAAATGTCCCAATGCTGAGGGAGTGAAAGTAATTACTTATTGTGCTGCCATCCTGTTAGACGGTAACAGATTATTTTATTACAATGGTTAAAATTGGATTTTCATTGTGTTCAATGGTGTTATTTGCCCCTAGTGGAGCTTTCTGGACTACGCAAACAGGAAGTAGAGAAATTGTTCTGCACGCATAGAAGCAGCTACAAACAACGCTACAGGTCTTTCAATGTAGTTATTTCTTGTCACGCTTCAGCCTTGGAAAATATTTTTTTGTAATTTCGATTCAAGCATTTAGCTAATGATGATAGAGTTGCTTACATAATGTTGGTTGCATTTACTCACAAATTGCAATGCCTTTAATGTCGTTAGCTGTATTACTTTGCTCGTGCGTCATGCAAACGAATTGTAAAATATATAATACTGTAGTTACTGTTTCTAGTGTAATATGCTTTGTTATTCTACATAGATGGTGGTACATTAGAGTAATGAAAGGAGCCAGTTACCATATGAGTAACAATTAGCTATATGGTTTGGCATCATGCCAGATGCATGGTACCATAACGCGTGCTTTGTATTTATGCAACTTCAAATGTTTTACGTACAGCTACAGTATGTCGGTGTGAATTGGATACTAAAGTATATTATTTTCTGTATTTTGCAGTTTCACAACAAACGTTTAATTCAAGAAAAGTCACGCCTTGGGAGTTTTATTGAAGACTTAGTTGTTATCTGTCTAGTTTTGCATGGGAACGCAACTCAAGGGCAGAATACTTATGTAGGGGGCTAGACACAATGACCAAGCAAGGCTGCAGGCTCAAGCAAAGCGCTAGCCCAATACTCATCCCAATATGTTTGGAGTTTCAATTATTTTGTTTGAATATTGGCAAAGGTGTGCATAATTACAACACATGCGTGTCTGAGACTTCACACAAAACAAATGCTCCCAATTTGAGATGTTTTCCAAGCTATAAACAAGTTACAAATTGGGGTGCATGAATTGCATCATTGAAGCCAGTATATTCCCAAATTCATCACCGCGCCACTGAAAAGCAACTTCAGAATTGTCAGCAACACATGACAACGGCAATTTAGTAGGGTCTGGTTTGGGATTCGTGAGCTTCTTGGTCCATTTGAAGTATTGTTTGTGTGCAGGTGTGATGCAATGTCAGCAGGGGTAACTTCCTTTAGACAAATAACATCCCAAAACAAGTATTTACTCAAACTGAAAAAGTTTAAATCAGTATTGTCGATTGGACAAAGTCAGGTTAGCCCCTCCTAGTGAATACATCCTTGAATGTCCAATAGATGGTTAATTGCTAATGTTATACATTGAGTAAATGGTTTGTTGCTAAACATTTCACAACTGTTTGCTAAGGTCTTTGTATAATGACTAAACCCCAATCCAGCAAGGGCAACAAAACCTTTTCACGGCTGTCAAAAGCTACTGAAGTTAAAAGAACATGAGCTGAAGGGAGGCACTGCCTTGCACAGGTCCTTGTTTCCCCAAAACATCTTAAGGCTAAATGTATTAGTATCCTATGGTTAATGTGAATTTAGTCTTAAGCTGCTTCTGGGAAACCATATCCAGCACAGAAAACCCCGACCGGGAATGATTAGCATTGTTGACAGTGCCTTGGTATGTCCTTGAAACAGACAAATCCCTCTAGGCTGCGTCAAAATGCACACAGAAGTCTGTCACCAAACAGCCAAGTCACCACAAGACATCAATTTGTGATGACACCTGCCATATGCACAATTTTACCAACGCTGACAATTACAAGGGTGTAGAGGCTACAGTAATTAGTTACGTCGCCCAAGTCAGGTACGCTGCAGAGCAAACCAGTATACCAGAAACTGTTAGTGTACAATTTCACAAAAGAGGTTAAAAAGCAGACCAAAGTCTCAGTACAATAAATACAACTCAGTTAAATAGGCAAGATAAAATGTTTATTTAATATGCATTAGTCAAATTACCACATTTCTTTAGCATGTTCAAGCATCAGATTTGTCACCCTGTAGATTGTCAGACCTGGAAAACAAAATAGGTGTGAAAGCTAGAAGTGCTCCTATTGAAGCAAGTTACTTTCAAATCTGGGAACAAAAGATATGTAAGACTCACTTTTCATTTAAAGCAGCACTCTTCTCAGTTATTTTATCTAGAGCACATGTAGTAGATCTGGTGGGGAGAAATGAAGTGAGATTAAATACTAACTAAACAATTAATGGGACAAAATGTAAAGAAATGTAGGCCAACTACAGTTCACTTGTCTTTTTTGGTGCATCAGTCACCATGTGACAATACACCAATCCAGGGAATCAAGATGCAAGTCCCCAGTCTTCCTCACCTCCTAATTCCATCAAAACAGCGCTCTTCACAAGTTTTTTCTGTGGGCATACACACTTCAGTAGAGCACATGAAGTAGATCTGTTGAGGGGGAATGAAGTGAGATTCAATACCAACTAAACTAAAGTTGCACACAATAGAATGAGCTTTTTGAAAGCCTCATTCGCCATGTAACAATACACCAATCAAGGTGTGAATCCCAGTCCATATTCTGCTTCCTCACCTCCTCATCCAGATACTTGTTGGTCTGTTGATCCATGAACTGGAATGCTTGGACCATGAAGCGACGCTGGTGGCGGTTCTGGGGCAGGTTGCTGAATTTAAGGATGGAGACATTGGGGTCCAGAGGGTTGGCACACCTAGAAGTGAGAAATTGATAGAGAACTTAATGACAACTTCCTCTTGGCAGCGCAAGGCCCTCAAACTAGAAGGCTCTGGAACTCATAGGGTAAGAGTTGAATACCCTTGGTATAAGGAGTTCTGTCACAAAATGGCTGTCATGCTTTGGCTACGGAAAGGGCAAAGTTTAGACATAATAAAGGGATCCTTCAGGATTTTGGCAATGAGGCCCTTTATCTACTTATGATAGAGATGAACTTAGATACCATTGTCTGCCCCTATGGCCAATATGAAGGAAGTGATTGGTAGTGTCATTAGCCAAAGCTAGCAGATACCTATAGTCTTCATTGTGCCAACGCTAGTTAGAAAATTCCTTCAACTGCATACAGACAAACGGAGCCACAAGTTGACCTGACTCTGGGTAAGTACATAAAGGGACTCATTGCCAAAATTAAGAGAACATCGGAGTCCATCCCAACCAGAGTTCCAGACTCTAATAAAAGCCAATGGCTGGTCAAGAGCAAGGTGGCCCACCAATATGCAATCTACAGTACGTTAGGCAAATCAGTCACACCAAGTCATTGCAGTGCTTACCCTTCGTGAATGAGCACCAGAACATTCTTGGCAGAGCGGGGGTAAGCCAGACAGTAGTTGACCAAAAGTGTCGCCTCTGGATTTGGAGAAGTCAAACGAACTTCTAGATACACAAGTTTACCCAGGAAGAGACGCAGGGGCTGATGGTGCCGTTTGAGGTACTTGGTATAGGTTTTATCTAGTGGGGGAGGTAAAAGAGCAATTTAAGCATTGGGCTTGTCAGCAATGCAAAGTATCCGCAACAATGGGACAGTAACCATTATGTTCTAGCCATTGCGTGTTTACATGTCAGCCAGATACCTTCAGCAATCCTGAGTTCGACACCAAACAGTCCCTTGGATGTCACCTTTGAAGGGAATGTTACACTGGGGCTTTTCACCATGTAGCCCACACTCGCCACTGTTGGCAGGGTACCCAGCGCTTTACGGTAGCGGCACTCAACCATGACTCTAGAGATGAACATAGGGGGGGGTTACTAGTCAATCTCAGCAGGTGCAGTTAATGATTCCTCAATTAGTGAGATTAAATTACATCCTGAAAGTGCCAAATATTCGTGGCATTTGCAACAGCAATAGTTGAAGTTATATACTTTGAGCTACTTAACTGGTGAATCAGCTCAATATATAGGAACACTAGGACAGAGGCATATAGCAAAGACAGAAATCTAGAAGGTGTAGACATTGAGATGTTCATTAAACATCAAACTGAAGAAACTGGCCAATAAGCAATGCCCATTTTGTTTGTTGCAAAATGTGACATCTGGATTACCTGCGGGGGTTGTCTCTGGATATTATGCCATACTTCAGGTTGAGGGTTCGGACGGCCGTCTGTACCTCTGCTGTGTAGATCACGGTATCGCCAATTTCCTAATTAAGATCAAAACAATAAAGTAATTGTGTGGATCAACAAGAACCGCACCAGGAGGATTCTAGAGGGCGTAATATTCTTGTCCACTTACATATGAGCGAGTTCCACATTCAGTGACTGAGAACTTGAAGACCACAAACTTATCAGTGACAATGACTGGGCCACAGCTAGACTTCCCAGCAACCACAAGTTTGGTGGGAGTCACAGGGAAAGTGGTGAAGTTATGGTGAACGGCAAAGATAAACTGATGGTCTGCAGTGCACTCTGGGGAGGGAGAGCGGTACACATCAGTCCTCACTATTCAAAGCCAAACATCTTGCCCTGTGAAAGAGTATTTACCATCCATTGGGTAGAAGCAGGCGGAAGTTGCCGAATCCACACAGCAACCCATCACCAAACACTGGGAGGACGAGATTCCAGTGAAACCACAAGCCAAGTGCTGGTTCTGGGGAATACTGCAGCCTGAAATACAAAAAACATTGGAAGTAGAAGTGAGGATCAGTAGCCAATTTATTATACTTCAGAAGAAAAAAAAAAAAAAAAAAAAAGTTACATGTAGTGTCAGTCCCATGTTTCATGAGCTGAAAGCACACACACACAATTGTTCCATTTGTAAAGAAAGCCAATTCTGTGCACAATTGTGTTTACATCCCTGTTAGTCATTATTTATCCTTTGCCAAGATATTTCATCCACCTGAGGCACAGCAAGAAGCTTATTGGGTTGGCGCCCCCCCTTGGGTTGTGCCGTGGCAGAGATCTTTGTGGCCTATACTCGGCCTTGTCTCAGGATGGTAAGTTGGTGGTTGAAGATATCCCTCTAGTGGTGAGGGTGCTGTGCTTTGGCAAAGTGGGTAGGGTTATATCCTTCCAGTTTGGCCCTGTCCGGGGGTGTCATCGGATGGGGCCACAGTGTCTCCTGACCCCTCCTGTCTCAGCCTCCAGTATTTATGCTGCAGTAGTTTGTGTCGGGGGGCTAGGGTCAGTTTGCTATATCTGGAGTACTTCTCCTGTCCTATCAGGTGTCCTGTGTGAATTTAAGTATGCTCTCTTTCTCAGGACCTGAGTCCTAGGACCATGCCTCAGGACTACCTGACATGATGACTCCTTGCTGTCCCCAGTCCACCTGGCCGTGCTGCTGCTCCAGTTGCAACTGTTCTGCCTGTGATTATTATTTGACCATGCTGGTCATTTATGACCATCTTGGCCATGTTCTGTTATAGTCTCCACCCGGCACAGCCAGAAGAGGACTGGCCACCCCACAGCCTGGTTCCTCTAGGTTTTGGCCTTTCTAGGGAGTTTCCTAGCCACTGTGCTGCTACACCTGCATTGCTTGCTGTTTGGGGTTTTAGGCTGGGTTTCTGAACAGCACTTTGAGATATCAGCTGATGTACAAAGGGCTATATAAATACATTTGATTTATTAAATAGCATGAGCAATACACAGGTGCACCTTGTGCTGGGTACAATAAATGTGCAGTTCTGTCACAACACAATGTCACAGATGTCTCAAGTTCAGGGAGCATGCAATTGGCATGCAGACTGCAGAAATGTTCATTACTCTACCATAAGCCACCCCCATTTTAAAGAATTAGGCAGTGTGCAAACCAGCCTCACAACCGCAGACCAGGTTTAACCATGCCAGCCCAGGACCTCCACATCCGGCTTCTTTACCTGTGGGATCATATGAGACCATCCACCCAGACAGCTGATGAAACTAAAGAGTATTTGTAAGAAAGCCCTGGTGGGGAAAAACCTTCCTCAGATTCACTGGAGACCCAGGCCCAGCCAGTGGGCCTATACCCTCCCATGGCTGTGCCCCTGCCCAGTCACGTGCAAGCCATAGACTACGACCTAAATTAAATTAATTTCAATTGACTGATTTCCATATGAACTGTAACTCAGTAAAGTCGGTGCATTTATAGTTTGTTCACTAATAGCTGCAAACTCAATGACCAGTGGATAGAAGTCCATCTGAGCACTGGAGTAAATACCAGTTTCAATAGCACCTCTGAACTGGTCAAAATGACCAGGTCTCCAAAAAGCATATCAAGACCAAGTTAATCGTTAGAACGTTCTTAGGAGCATTGTTAAAAATTTCACAAAATGCTCCTTTAGGGACTGCCTCAGACCACAATAAAAGCAAATATTGATGCTCATCCAAAGAAATAGAATAAACATTTCATGAGACTCACCAGGATATTTGGTGGGATTTTGAGCGCTGGGATTGCGAGGGGAGGGATTAAAACACTTTGAAGGAGGCCCACCATGGGCATTGCGAAGATCATTAGAGAGGGGCAGGTGGACGGTCGAGGACAACGAGGATTTGGGGCTAGCCGCACAGGACACTGTAGAAACATCCATTATGCCAGCTTCATTGACATACAACACCATCAAGGTATACCGCCCAGCCTGCAGAGTCAGTGTGGCAATAAATGTACAATCATTCCAATGACACATTTACACCATTAAATATATAATTTAAAATTGGAAAGGCAAAAACCCTACCTGACGACTAATGAGGCAGCCTGAAAAGCGGACAGTTAAGGCGTTCTGATAGTGTCCTCGATTTAAGGAGTATCCACAGGATTCCGGTGCGTCAAGAACAGAGAGCATACTGTTGGGTCCTGTAGGGAAAGTTAAAAATGAGCAAAGTAGCCAAATTGCATTTTATGATCTTAACCTATAAATAACTTACCCAAAATCTTGACTTCACTCATTGGACCAGCTGGCAGTGTTACTTTAAACTCATCCTCACCGCACAGAACCGCTAAACTGACTGGGGCAGCTTCCGTAACGGATACCCACTTTTTTGCATCTGATACCTCCTCGAATTGCACCTGGAATCCACGGTCGGCGTTAAGATCGACATTGGCGGGGTCTCCAAGTTGCACTACAGCCTTGTCTTTGGTATAATTCTCCTCTGTGTCAAGGTTGTGGTGGGCAAAGGTTGCCTCTTCGGAAACGCGCTCCCATCCCGCTGCAAGCAATGCAAAGCAAAGCCAAACCGGGAAAAAAAGCAGTGCGCTCCTTTGCCAAGTCATGGTTTCATACAATGCCTCACCGAATGCTGAAAACGGTATGACAGCTGATGTCTCTCCTAGGTATATATAGGAAGTATTTGCAATTGGCTGCACCTTTCTACCAATTGGAACAACGTTACTCTCCATCAAAATATACGTTCTCACAAGGTAAACGGTAACATCTGGAGTTAATAATCTATTACCCGCCACTATGTTTGCGTTTACACAGGCAGCTCAATTCTGATAATTTTTCCACTGATCACATTAGATATTTTCAAATCAAAATATTTTTCAGAGCTGATCTGATTGGTCAAAAGATCAATTAGTAAAAAAAAGATCAGAATTTGGCTGCCCAGGGCCCAGTTCGAATATTAGGTTTGAGTGCATTCTTTCTTCCTCCCTCTGAAAAGTAATAATAAACAAGGATCCTAACGTGATTAGACAGGTGAATGCAAGGGATAGCGCCATCCCAAAGCTTTCACTGTCCAGTATTGTCTGTACAGTGCCATGCATATTTTTGATATTGAATGTTATCAGATCTTCAACCAAAACCTAATATTAGATAAAGGGAACCCGATGGAAAAAATAACACAACAATTACATACTTATTTAATTTATTTCATAAACAAAGTTATACAACACCCAACGCCCCTGTGTAAAAATGTAATTGACCCCTTACACTCAATAACTGGTTGTGCCCCACCTTCAGCTGGAATGACTCCAACAAAACGCTTCCTGTAGTTGTTGATCAGTCTCTCACGTCGCTTTAGAGGGATTTTGCTGCTGCAGCTCAGTGACATTTGAAGGTTTTCAAGAATGAACTGCTCATTTCAAGAACTGGCACAATATTTCAATTGGGATAAGGTCTGGACTTTTACTCGGCCATTCCAATATTCAAATTTGTTGCTTTTTAGCCATTTCCATGTAGATTTGGTTGTGTGTTTTGGAGAATGGCCTTGCTTGCATGACCCAGCTGCACTTCACCCTCATTGTTATTGTATTCTTTCAAACTCAAAGTGCTAGAGTACAGAACCAAAATAACAAAAAACATGGTCACTGTCCAATTAATTATGGTGCTCACTGTAGTTGAGGCAGTATTTGTTGTGAGCTGAGTTACTTCTGCTGTTGTACTTCCAGATGTTGACCTAGTTGTTACTTTTGCATGAAAATATGTTGCAGACATTTTCAGAGTTGTGGAAGGAATTGTCCCTCTCGGTGTAGCTGTTGTGGAAACTAACTGTTAATGTTGGATTTGCTGAAGCTGTAGAGGAGGTTGGGGTGGTATGGTCATTCGCTGTTGTAAGTTTTAGATAAACTCTCAGATGTTTGTTGTAGTTGTTTGAGAGAAGGTTGTTGGAGGGTAAGAGAGAGTATTAGATTTCTCAATTTGCCTTATAGTTGCCAGTATAGATTTTGCATTGGAGGAAGTTGTTGAGACAGTTTTTGTGAAGACTTGAGGAGCATTTGATGTCAATGTCAACACTTCAGTTGTGGTGCCGATAGTAGCTGTATTGTGTGTGGCTGTGGAACTGTGGTTGTCGCTGTAGGAGCTGCAGCTGTTATTGTCGTGTTGGCGGATGTAATTACTGTTGTTGTAGGAGCTGCACTTGTGACTTTCGTAGTAGGAACTGCAGTTGTGGTCGCCGTAATAGAAGATGCAGTTGTCCCCGTCCTAGAAGAGGCTGCAGTTATAATTACCATAGTAGGTGCTGCAGTTGAGGGGGTACTTGTGGTAGTCCATGTAGGAGCTGAAGTCGTTGTTTGAATAGGAGCTGCAGTTGGGGTTGTTGTAGTAGGAACTGCAGTTGTCATAGTAGAGGCTGGAGTAGTTGTTGCCATTATAGGAGCTGCTGTCATTGTTATTGTAGAAAGAGTTATGCTTGTCGCAGTTAGAGCAGTTTTTGTCGTCGTACCAGGACCTGCCATCACTTCACCTCCTACTATGGTGTTGTTAGGACTTTCAGTTCTCTTTGCAGGACCTGCAAAAGTTGTGGTCATAGTACGAGCTGAGGTTGTTGTGGTCATAGTAGCAACTGCAGTAGTTGTAACTGTTAATTGTCAGAGAAGGAGCTACGATTGTATTGGAGTTATTGTAGTTGGAGCTGCAGTTGCGTTCTGGTTGCTGCAGTTGAAGCTGTAGTTCTGGTTATTGTTGAAGTTGCAGTTGTCTTTGTAAGAGCTCCATTCATTTATAGGAGCTGGAGTTTTGGTTTTTGTAGTCGGAGATATAGGTGTTGTCAATGGTAGGAGCTGGAGTTGTGGTCATTGTAGTTGGAGCTGCAGTAGTTGGAACTGTGTTAGTTGTCATAGTAGGAGCTACGGTTGTGGTTTTTGTAGTAGGTACCGGAGTTGTGGTTATTGTAGTTGGATATGCATTTGTGGTTGTTGTGGTTGAAGCTGCAGTTGTGATTGTCGTAGTAGGAGCTGTGGTTGTCCTGGCAAAAGCTGCAGTCATTGTTGTGGTAGTAGGAGCTGCAATTGTTGTCATTCTGCAGTAGTAGTCGTAATAGGAGATACCGTAGTTGTTGTGGTAGTTTGAGCTGCCGTTTTGTCATTCTGCAGTAGTTGTCGTAATAGGAGATGCCGTAGTTGTTGTGGTAGTATGAGCTGCCGTTGGGATCATCGTAATAGGAGCTGCAGTAGTTGTGGTAGGGAAGGCTGCAGTTGTAGTTGGCGTAGTAGGTGTTGTGGTTGTTGTGGTAAGAGCTGCAGGGGTTCTCGTTGTGGAAGGAGCAGCAGTTCTGGCCATAATAGTAGGAGTTGTCATAGTAAAGACCACAATTGTGGTTGATGTAGCAGTCTCTACCAATACTGCACTTCCTGATATGGTATTCTTAGGAGTTTTCGCTGTTTGTCCTAGTTAGAACTGCATTTGTTGTTGTCATGGTAGGAGCTGCAGTAGTTGTGGTGGTAGTAGGAGCTGCAGCTTTCGTTGTCGCAGTAGGAACTGCATTAGTTGTTGTAGTAGTAAGAACAGTGGTAGTTGTTTTCTTATTAGGAACTATGATTATGTTTGCAGTAGCAGGTAGGAGGAGTTGTGATTTTTTTTTGTTGGTGCTGCAGTTGTGGTCGTCGTAGTTGGAACTGCAGTTGTTGGGGATGTTGTAAGAGTTGCAGTTGGGGTGTTCATTGTAAGAACTGCAGTCATGGTCAAAGCTGCAGTTGTGGTCATTGTAGTAGGAGCTGCTGACACTACACCTCCTACAATTGTTTTGTTAGGAGATTCAGTTCTGGTTGTCGTAGGAACTCCAGCAGTTGTAGGAACTGTGTTAGTGTTATCATATGAGGAGCTATGGTTGTGTTTTTTCTAGTAGGTAGTGGAGTTATGGTTATTGTAGTTGAAGCTGCTGTTGTGATTGTTGTAGGAACGGCCATTGTGGGGGTAGTTGTAGGAGTTGCATTCATTGTTGTAATATGAATTGCAGTTGTGGTTGTCGTAGTATGAGCTGTAGTAGGTGTTGATGTTGCAGGCTCTACCAACACTTCGCCTTCTATTGGGGTGTTTTTAGGAGATTCAGATGTGTTTGTTATATTTTGAGCTGCAGCTATTTTGGTCGCAATGAGAGCTGTCGTTTTGGTTGTCGTAGTAGGAGGTACAGGTGGTCATTTTGGTAGAAACTGCAGTTATGGTCATCATAGTGGGAGCTGCAGTTGTCGTAGTTGTTGTCATAATAGGAGCTGCAGTACTTGTTGTAGCAGAAGCTGCCATAACTGCACCTCCAGCAACAGCACCACCTACTACTGTGTTTAGGAGCTGCAGCTGTGTTTGTTGTAGTTACATTTGCAGTTGTTGCCGAGGTAGGAGCTAAAGTACTGGTCGTCATAATATGAGCTGCAGTTGTCGTAGTAGAGGCTGCAGTTGTAGCTGGCGTAGTAGAAGCTACAGTTGTGGTTGTCCTTGTAGATGCTGCAATCATTGTTGTGGTACTAGGATCTGCAGTTGTGGTTGTCATAATAGGTGCAGCAGGTATTGTTGTGGTAGTAGGAGCTACAGTTGTTGTTGCCGATGTAGGAGTTGCAGTCATTGTAGTGGTAGTAGTCACTGCAGTTGTTGTCGTACTAGGATCTGCAGTAGTGGTTGTGGTAGTAGGAGCTGCAGTTGTTGTCGTACTAGGATCTGCAGTAGTGGTTGTGGTAGTAGTCACTGCAGTTGTTGTCGTACTAGGATCTGCAGTAGTGGTTGTGGTAGTAGGAGCTGCAGTAGTGGTTGTGGTAGTAGGATCTGCAGTAGTGGTTGTGGTAGTAGGAGCTGCAGTTGTATTTTTTGTTGTATGAGCAGCAGTTGTCGTAGAAAGGATGCAGTGTGGTTGTCGTAGTAGGAGGACCTGCATTTGTAGTTATTGTTATAGGAGCGGAAGTAGAAGTTACATTAGTAGGAGCTGCAGTTGTCATTGTAGGAGTTGTAGTTGTTGTTTCTGTAGTAGAAACTGTGGTAGAGGTTGTTGTAGTGGGAGCTGCAGTCATTGTTGTGGTGGGAGCTGCCGTCATTGTTGTGGTAGTGGAAGCTGCAGTTGTGATATACCAGCAGGTATATCTCACTGGTCACCCAAAAGCCAATTCTTCCTTTGGCCGCCTCTCCTTCCAATTCTATGCTGCCAATGACTGGAACGAACGGAAAAAGAAAAAAAAAATCACTAAAGCTGGAGACTCTTATCTCCCTCACAAGAACCAGCTGTCAGAGCAGCTCACAGATCACTGCACCTGTACATAGCCCATCTGTAAATAGTCTATCTAACTACCCCATCCCCATACTGTATTTATCATGCTCCTTTGCACCCCAGTATCTCTACTTGCACATTCATCTTCTGCACATTCCACCATATACCATATACTTTAAGTACTTAGCCACCATGGCCTATTTATTGCCTTATCTCCCTCATCCTACCTCATTTGCACATGCTGTATATATACTTTTTTCTACTGTATTATTGACTGTATGTTTGTTTACTCCATGTGTAACTCTGTATTGTTGTATTGTGTCGAACTGCTTTGCTTTATCTTGGCCAGGTCACAGTTGCAAATGAGAACTTGTTCAGCTGCAGTTGTTGTAGGAGTTGTTGTCATTGTTTTGGTAGTAGGAGCAGCATTTGTCATTGCAGGAGCTGCAGACATTGTTGTGATAGTAAAGGCTGCAGTTGTCGTAGTAGGAGCTTATGCAAATGCAGCTATTTTGCTGTTATTCTGGCTGTTATTTTTGACATGACTGTAGGTTAGCCATAGTTGGCTAGTTTGCAAGCAAGGGATAAGAACGTTGCCAGACAGTTTGGCAATGGAACATTTAGAATGAACGACTAGGTAAAGCCCATAGATACAGTACAAAAAGAATGAATAACGGTTGCGTCCATAGATACAGAACAAAAAGAATGAACAACGGTTGCGTCCATAGATACAGAACAAAAACACTGAATGGCTGGGTTGCGTCTCTAGCAACCCTATATTTGTGTCGGGATGTTAATTAAATGACGAGACAGAGGCACTGATGCGAGTAACCAGTCTTGTTCAGTACATTGCAATACATCCGGGTGTCTCAAGCACACTGGTAAAAACACTGGAGTTGCAGTAATTAACATTTACCAACAGATGGAATCACTGTGCCATCTTACACCCATAACATCTTCCCTTTTATAAAATTGGACAGAAGCTGTCAATTCACTAACAAAACAGACCTAGTAATAATTTCCAACATGAACAGTTTAGGTATTTTTTTTCTTCTCTTCAAGTAACAACTTTATCAAAATGTGTTGTCTCTTCACTTTATCACTGTCTGTCAACAATCCCTAATGGGATACTTACAAATTAATTATTTTTGATGGCTGGGACAGATGCCCGCAGCATGAAAAGACAGGGGGCTTGTCTGCGAGGACTGCGGATTCTCGCACAGGCGTGTCACCTGACTGTCTAAGGGGAGTATTGATGGGCGAGGGAGCGGCCGACCTGTGATCCCCTGGCTCTTCGCCCACTGCCTCATGCCCCATGTGACTTGCTGGGGTTTCGTCTTTTGCAATGCGACCCCTATGACCATCAGAGTTCTGAGTAGGTGCTGGCTCAGCAATCTGAAGGTCAACCCTGTTACGTCGGTACAGTGATCCATTCACTTTGACCAAGTAGGACCGTGGTGCCACTTTCTGTACGGAGGATTCGAGTCTCTAGAGGCTCGTCCGGTCCCCTAGTAGTGGCTTCGCACTGTTTCACACACCCTCAGGTAACTATTTTGCTGTTTTGTCGTAGATGAACTTGGAGACATGTCTTCTGTGACGTAGCTTCACCAGCAAGTCTGTCACTACACATGGTTCCAGGAGAGTACTGCCTTCTGGCAGAGCTGCTTTTAAGCGCTGTGCCATGAGGCGCTGGGCCAGGCTGCTATCTATGCCTTCTCTCAGGGTATTCCGCCACTGCAGGATTGCTTTCCAGGCATCTTTGCCCTCTCGCAGAGCTTTTTTGCAGAGGTTCTTTGCGATTTTGACTGCCAACTCCACCTTCCCATTAGCTTTTGGGTGTCATGGTGATGAGGTGATGTGCTAGAATTCCCGTTCTGCAGCAAATTTTCAGAACTCAAATCCGGAGAATTAGTTCCATTATCTGAAAATACCCTATCTGGCTGGCCGTAGCGGGCAAACTGAGCCTTGCAGCGTTTGATCGTTGTCTCTGCTCAGAGGTCGGGGAGGAGATCAATCTCCTAGAAGTCTGAGTAATGATTGACTACCAGCAGAAAGTCTTTGCCACTATGCTGGAACATATCTAGACATATTATCTGCCAGGGGCGCATCGGTAGCTCATGGGACATCATCGTCTATCTCTGTTGCTCAATGGCATATTCATTGCAGATTGTGCATTTATTGACAGTCTTTGATTTCACTCTGCATTCCTGGCCAATACAGTGTGTCACATGCTTGTCTGTAACAGGCCTCACCTCTTATGTGACTTGAGTGCACGAGCGCCAACATCTCAGGGCGCAAAGACCGGGGAATAACTACTCTGACCCTTGAATATTACTCCGTTTTGAACACTGAGCTCCTCTTTGACTGGCCAATATTCTATGACGGCTAAAGCAGTTTCTTCCTTGCAGTCGGGCCAGCCCATCAGAATCACTGTCACGAGAATTTTCAATCACAATGATGATAACTAAACACTTATTTAAGCTTTGACCAATCCCCAAGGATTGTAAGACCCTGGGTTTAATAATAATTAGGCAAAGACTCAGCTTCTGCAAAAGGTTCGTAAGGTTTATTCAGAGAACGTTCTAAAGTCCACCAATATGTGAGCAGTCTTTATAACCCCCACATATACACATACACACACAGTTTATCACTTTTCTACCCGCCTGGCAGTTTCTCGCTGTTCCTTTCCTCCCCAGATAAGAGGGACCTTGGAAAGACTCTCATTCCTGTTGTCCTTTGTTCTCTCAACTCTCACACCACTACACAGCAATGCAATGGTCTAGTGATAAGGGAATTTATATGCTTAATTTCTTTGGGACAGGGGGCAGCATTTTCACTTTTGGATGAATAGCGTGCCCAAACTAAACTGCCTCCTACTCTGTCTCAAATGCTAATATATGCATATTACTATTCACATTGGATAGAAAACACTCTGAAGTTTCTAAAACTGTTTGAATGATGTCTGTGAGTATAACAAAACTCATATGGCAGACAAAAACCTGAGAAGAAATCCAAACAGGAAGTGAGAAATCCATATTCAAAACAGTGCCTATTCAAATCCCTGATAGTTATGGATGTGCTTGAAAGGAGGGGCTCATAGGAGCTATTTTAGTGAGTGGTCTGGCAGAGAGCCTCAGTCTCATGATGCGCGCTCCCGACAGAGTATGCTCTCGTTCCAATGCTTTTCTTCAGACAATGAAATTATCCGGTTGGAACCTTATTGACGATTTAAGAAGAGGGGAACTCCACCCCCCTTTCAGCTGAAAAGGTGGCGCAGGGAATTCAAAAATATTCTTTAGAAATATTTAACTTTCACACATTAACAAGTCCATTACAGCAAATGAAAGATAAACATATTGTTCATCTACCCATCATGTCCAATTTTTAAAATGTTTTACATTTTAACACAACATATATTTATGTTAGACCACCACCAAATCAACAAAAAAAACACAGCCATTTTCCCAGTCAAAGATAGAGTCACAAAAGCAGGATTAGAGATAATATGAATCACTAACCTTTTGAAAATCTTCATCAGATGACACTCATATGACATGTTACACAATACATTTATGTTTTGTTTGATAATATGTATATTTATATCCACAAATCTCGGTTTACATTGACGCCATGTTCAGAAATGCCTCCAAAATATCCGGAGGAATTATAGAAAGCTACGCCAGAATACAGAAATACTCATCATAAACTTTGACTAAAGATACATGTTCTACATATAATTAAAGATACACTGGTTCTTAATGCAACCGCTGTGTCAGATTTTTTAAAAACGTTACGAATAAAGCCTACCATGCTATAATCTGAGACTGCGCTAAGACGTATATATATTTCTAGTTGGAGTCAACAGAAATACGAAATTACATCATAAATATTCCCTTACCTTTGATGATCTTCCATCAGAATGCAGTGCAAGGAGTCCTAGTTCCACAATAAATCGTTGTTTTGTTCAATAATGTCCAATACTAGTGTCCAATTAGCTGCATTTGCTAGCACTTTCAGCTCACGTGCCCAAAAGCTGACGCTGGTCCAGGACAACTCGGACGAAAACTTCAAAAATATATATTCCAGGTCGAATAAACTGGTCAAACTGAGTAGAGAATACATCTTCAGGATGTTATTTTCATATATATCCAATAACGTTCCAACCGGATCATACGTTTTCATCTGCAGCCAAATGGAATGACGGTGACACCCACAGAGAAATGCGCCACAGGGAAATTGCATTCTGCAAAGGCCGTGACTATTTCCCCTCCCATTCGGTCAAAGTTCACACCAGAAGCTCCATTCCACGTTCTACTGAATGAGGACATCTAGTGGAAGGCGTAGGAAGTGCGTAGGCGTAGGAAGATCCATATCTTATTTGCAAGTGGTAGGCGATGACTTGAAATTAGATATGTATTCAGAATTTCACTTCCTGTTTGGAAGATTGCTTGCCCTATGAGTTCTGTTATATTCACAGACATAATTCAAACAGTTTTAGAAACTTCAGAGTGTTTTCTATCCAATAATAATAATAATATGCATATATTAGCAATCTAGGACAGAGTAGGATGCAGTTCACTATGGGCACGCAATTAATCCAAAGTGAAAATACTGCCCTCTATCCCCAACAAGTTAAAAACATCCTAAAGATTGATTGCAAAAATCATTTGACTTGTT
Organism: Oncorhynchus clarkii lewisi; assembly: GCF_045791955.1. Classification (NCBI taxonomy): domain Eukaryota; kingdom Metazoa; phylum Chordata; class Actinopteri; order Salmoniformes; family Salmonidae; genus Oncorhynchus; species Oncorhynchus clarkii. Next base: position 28,857,534 of record NC_092178.1, on the reverse strand, counting down.
TCTACGACCTGTAACGGAACCTTTTGAGTTTTTGTCTGGAGGAAGTGCTCGCTCCTCATGAAGATGGATTACTGGGCTGGACACGCTAACAACAAGTGGCTAAATGATGGGCTTTATGGAACTTTACGGAACAAATTAGTCATTTATTGTCGAACTGGGATTCCTGGGAGTGCCTTCTGATGAAGATCATCAAAGGTAAGTGAATATTTATAGTGTTTTTTCTAACTAATGTTGACGCCAAAATGGCGGCTATTTCATTGGCTGAATTGGGTACTAAGCGCCATTCTCAGATTATGCTTTTTCCATTAAAAAAATTAAAATCTGACACAGCGGTTGCATAGAGGATAAGTCTATCTTTAATTCTGTGAATAACTTGCATCTTTTATCAATGTTTATTATGAGTATTTCTGCAAAATCACTGGATGTTTTCGAATCAAAACAATACTGCACATAACGCGCCAATGTAAACTGAGATTTTTGGATATAAATATGCACATTGTCGAACAAAACACATGTATTGTGTAACATGATGTCCTATGAGTGTCATCTGATGAAGATCATCAAAGGTTAGTGATTCATTTTATTTATATTTCTGCTTTTTGTGACTCCTCTCTTTGGCTGGAAAATGGCTGTGTGTGTTTTTGTGTCTTGACTCTGACCTAGCATAATCATATGTTGTGATTTCGCTGAAAAGCATTTTTGAAGTCAGACACCATGGATAGATTAACAAGATGTTTATCTTTCATTTAATGTATTGGACTTGTTAATGTGTGAAAGTTACATATTTAAAAAAAATATTTTGGAATTTCGCGCACTGCCTTTTCAGCTAAATGTTGTTGTGGGGTTCCGCTAGCGGAACACTTTTCCTAGACAGGTTAATTAAGAGACTAGGGGGCAGTATTTTCATTTTTGGAAAAATAACGTTCCCAAAGTAAACAAGCTATTTCTCAGGACAAGATGCTAGAATATGCATATAATTGACAGCTTAGGATATAAAACACTCTAAAGTTTCCAAAAACTGTAAAAATATTGTCTGTGAGTATAACAGAACTGATATTGCAGGCGAAAGCCTGAGAAAAATCAAATCAGGAAGTGACTCTTGTTTTGAAACCTCTGCGTTCCTATGCCTCCCTATTGAGCATTGAAAGGGATATCAACCAGATTCCTTTTTCTATTGCTTCCCTAATGTGTCTACAGTCACAAGGCATAGTTTCAGGCTTTTATTTTGAAAAATGAGCGTGAACGACAACATTGCGTCAGTGGTCAGCTGGTGGCTCTCAGAGTGATTTGTGCGTAATAGACAAAGGCGGCCAATGCTCCTCTCGCTCCTACTAAGAAGCCAATTGTCCCGGTTGATATATTATCGAATAGATATTTGAAAAACACCTTGAGGATTGATTATAAAAAACGTTTGCCATGTTTCTGTCGATATTATGGATCTAATTTGGAATATTTTTCACCGTTGTCGTGACCGCAATTTCCTGTGGATTTCTCAACAAAACGTGAAGAACAAACTGAGGTATTTCGGCTATAAAAATAATCTTTATGGAACAAAAGGAACATTTGCTGTCTAACTGGGAGTCTTGTGAGTGAAAACATCCGAAGCTCATCAAAGGTAAATTATTTAATTTGATTGCTTTTCTGATTTTTGTGACCAAGCTGCCTGCTGCTAGCTGGACATAATGCTATGCTAGGCTATCGATAAACTTACATAAATGCTTGTCTTGCTTTGGCTGTACAGCATAATTTCAAACTCTTGAGATGACAGGGTGATTAACAAAAGGCTAAGCTGTGTTTCACTATATTTCACTTGTGATTTCATGAATATTAATATTTTCTAGTAAGTTTTTTTGTCCGTTGCGTTATGCTAATTAGTGTAGTTGATGACAATTCTCCCGGATCCGGGATGGGTAGTTCTAAGTTAATCTACACCGATTCAGAAACCCAAACGTTGACTACAAACAAAACCTAATAATAATGATAATTCCATTGTACTCCCTCCAATCATTAGTTATTAATTAACTTCCTCAATGGTTATATGTACTTAATTGAACATGTGTTACCCTTGGATACAATACTGTACTTCAAATCTATGAAACTCCCCTACTTAAACAACGTTCTGCCTTACCTCTATCGTAAGATAACAAGCACATTTTTCAACTTTCTCTTCTCTTTCGGCTTCACACTTATGAAATGTCCAAGACTTAAAAGTAACATGTAAATTGCCAAATTTATAACATACATCAGTCAACCCTTTAGAATAAAAACATTTTGGTGGGCACAATTATATATTGGAATTCATTAGATATAGGTAACTGTCTCACCTTTGATTCAGTTATTTAAATACGACTCCAATTCTCAATATGTTATTCCAGCAGACCATTTAGGCAACAGACAACGTATTACATCAAAATCAATTTAACCTAAACAAGCTATTAAAATGTTCAGTTTATATCTTAAACACTAACGACCGTATCTTTCCAGGCAAAACATACCAATAGTTGAATTACAATCAGACACCCAGAAAGTTTTAGGCAATTGATGCATATGCTGGGAAACGAACCTGAGTCTCCCACATGCTAGGCAAGAATTGTACCACTGAACCACCAACACTATTGAAATGAGGGAGACTCCTAGCAAATAATCCTGTTTATAATTGTCTGTAGTCATAAAATCAGGCACGTACTACCGAGACAATTCCCAGAAAATAGCCCTAATTTAAAGGTCCAAGCATTACTCCGGCGATGATTCTCATTACTCTTGCGCTCGTTGTCTCTGTCTCTCTTTTTCTGTATGTTCCCTTATCTTCTCTCCTGCCTTTCCCTTTGGTCTTACAGTTTTTGGGAAATGTGCCCTGATTAATGACAGCTGGAACATGGTGCCTTGCCAGTATCTAGCAAAATTAAATTGAAATACTTTCTATCGTCTGATCCTGTCCATTTCTCCCTTCTCTCTTTGGTCTCTTCCCCTTAAAGCCTCCTTTATGCTTATCTACAATTACCCCAATAGTTACTATGAGATACTGATCTCCTTTCTGTTCTTTCTTTTTCTAACTTCTGTCACTCTCTCTATGTCCTTCTCAGAATTTAGAAATAATTACTATTGTGACTTTTGATAAGTTATTGGGTCTCACACGCACATAATTCTTCCCCTGCTGATATGCTTCTTGAAACTTTCTCGCTCTCTTTTTCTACACTTGCCTTCTTGCCTTCTTTTCTACATCTAAACGTCCATCAAATTCGTACTTCTTTCTCCATTTCGGGCCAAAATAAATGTTCCTTCTACATATCTCTCATCTACGGTTAATTCCGGAACCTCCTTTGAGGATTTATTCCCCATTATTAGTTAACCCTTCTCGTTGTTACCCTCCTAGGAATTCAGAATAATTATTTTTATGACTTTTGATAGAATATAAGGTCTTACCTCTCTGACCTACTCAAATAATTAACCATTAATTCCTCCCTCTCGGAATAGTCAGACCTATGTGTGCACCTCCGGTGGATGTCAACTATCCCCCCTTAAACGTATTTTGACAGGCGATCTATATTCATACAAATTATGTCTCCGACTTAATTTATTGAAACTTATCTATAGAGGTGATTTTTGATCGATTATTAGGTATTACACGTGAGAGAATTATCGTTTTTGTGACTCGACTGATTAATATATCTATCTCTACTTTTAAACAATAAACTATTACTCACACATATGAGTTAACGCTTATTATGACTTTTGACTCGGTTAATATCTCATATCTCACACGCTCTATTTTAAGTTTCTGTTAGTTGAGAATTATCTGTTAATTGAATGATTAGAATATTCCGCCCTGAAACATATAATTGTATGGAATTGATTAGAATGTATGAAATCATAATCAATAAATGTGTAGTCCTAGTCAGAATTAGGGTAAAACAATATGTCTTTATGGTATTTTAAAACACAGACTGTCTGAGCTCAGTGCTGACCTGACTAGAGATTTGGGAGAGAACGGGGAGTACGTCTCAAGGACAAGGTCACTAATCACTGTTGGCTGGGTAGAGGGACAGACAGTGTGTGCGTAGCAGGACATTGTGTGCGTCTGTTTGTGTGTATGTGTGTGCGTATGGTTGTGTGTATGTGTGGGTGTGAGAAGTCAGTATGAAATGAATTGCCTTGTACTGTGCACGCCAGAACATTCCCGTGAATAAACCTTTTTGACTATTTTAGCTGGGCCTCCGTCTGTTTCATTCGACCAGGATCTTACAAATTCTGTTTTGCAGACTTGAGAGTAATATAATTCAATTGGGTTATGTACCTGGAGAACATAATTCTCTTATCAGTTTCCCTCCTATACTTTTGACTATCTATGTGTGTGCTCTTACTTTCTTACTGTTATTATACTTAATCTTGCTTACTTTTGACTATCTATGTGTGTGTTTTCACTTTTACTATACTTACTGCCATTAGTAATAGACTAACGTAACTTACTTTCTTATCTATATTTATATAATTATATTTCGCCTTCTATATTCCATTTTCTGGCTAATGTATATCAACCAGTTTTACTTTTAGGTCTCAACATTAGGTAGTTTACATTGGTAGTGGCCACAGATACCTTGGGTCATTACAGACCCAAACTTACTTACTTCGACATTTCTTACTGAGAGATCTGTGACCCAGTGCCGCCAACACTAACATAGATACTTTTGTCTTAAACTTTCTCTACATTAGATTATATGGATGGTATACCCGATACAAATCTTACTTACTTACTTACTGTTAGTTTTACAGTTAAAATCCTCCCTCACATTTATCTTGACCAATGCTTTATAGGAATTTAATTAAGTCCATTCTAAGTCAATTTTTTGTATGTTTAGAATTTAACCCCAAACAAATTAATAAAGATTACTGACATTATCTTGCAGCTGAGATTCAAATTTTGGTTGGATCTCGTCACCGTTTGTGTCGTGTACCAGTTCGCCACCGGCCTGTAAAGAACCCTCAGAATGGGGCCAGAATGGGGCCAGGTCTTTAATCTACGGATCTCCGATCCGCCCGTGCACGGTTTTCGGAGCTCCCATGGGATGACAGAAACAGGTATTGAGATCCGGCTCGAAGGACCAAGTTGTCACGAGAATTTTCAATCCCAATTATGATAACTAAACAATTATTTAAGCTTAAAAATCCAACAGGTGGCGAGTGCGCTCCACCGTGTTTTTTCATATTGCAAATGTAACACAAGTCAACATCCAAAAGAAACATTTCCGGACCGTTATTAGAAATTCTTTAGATTTTTTTTGTCAATTACACATGTGTAAGAACTGTATGAATATACTTTTGTCCAATTTTATTATCATTATTTTTTTATTGTTTTTAACTTGTGCATAAGTTGTGCTTTCTAGACCGTTTTTTCGAAATTCTTTCAAATTTTGTGTCAATTACACATGTGTAAGAACTGTATCAACATACTTTAGTCATATTTTATTATCATCATTTTTTATTTTTTTTTACTTGTGCGTAAGGCATATGTTTTCTCCATTTGCAATATGATTTCATAGGAAGTCAAAAGTCGAAAATGTAAACTTTTTTTCAAAAACTTATCACCCCCTTAAAAAAGTGGACCGTTTTTCGAAATTCTTTCGATTTTTTTGTCAATTAATCATGTGTAAGAACTGTAGAATATACTTTTGTCAACTTTTATTATCATAGTTATTTTTTATTTTTTTTACTTGTGCATAAAGCATGTGTTTTGTCCATTTGCAATATGATTTCATAGGAAGTCAAAAGTCACTTTTTTTGGCCAAATGCCGTAAGAAATGTCCAAATGCAATATGAAAGATTTGAAAATGCCAAATCATGATGTTATGTCCATTTGCCATGTACCATCACGAATTTGTCATGCTCAAAAATCCTGCAGAAATACTAAATTGACTGACCAGATGAACACAGGATGGCCGGGCAGTGATAGTTGTTCATTTCCATCACTCGTTGTGTTGATTTCATCATGTCCATTTGGTGATGTTTTTTCACTATTGAATCATTTTGCAAATGAAAGTGCATTTGCAATATGTTTCAATGGGCATTTACCATCACAAATTTGGCAAAATTGACTGGCCCGATGAACTCGGGATGGCTGGGCAGTAATTCTGGTTCCTCTCCATCGCTCGTTAGGGTTGATTTCAGAATGTCACTTTGGTGATGGTACCTCACTGTTTAAACATATTGCAAATGGACAAAAGTCACCAGCAAGTCACTGTCCATCAGTCAATTAGATATCATTCTGACACCAAACTGATACAAACTGACACCAAACCCACTTTTTCCAACTTGTTTAGTAGCCAACTATCACATACTACAGAGCTGGCCCAAAATTCACAATGCCTTCTGTTCAAACCATAATAAAAACGTAAAACACGTAGTTACGTTCCAGCTGTGGGTCCAGTCCTGATGTTATGTGATGGCCTAGCTGAGGCGACCCCGAATGCCAAGTTTCGGCTCGATAGGTCATTTGGTGCCCGAGCAAGACCCTAATTGGTGCTGAAAATCCACTTTTTCCATGCCTTGCTACGGGGTCCTTGAATGAGCTATCGGACAGAAACGTTGGGGTCCGTCTATATGGGTCGAGATTTCTAAATGTCGTCATTTTCGTGATGCAAAAATGAATTGAAGTCATTGCAAATGTACGAGGCTATTTCTCGGTCCGAGAACCTTCTAGAGCCACGTAACTCACCACGCACTATCGACCTGAGGTCTAGAACAGGTTTCTAAAGTTTCAGAACTCTAGGTCTGACGGTTCTTTAATAGTTCGAACAAGGTTAACTAATGCTGGCAGTGTATGTCTCTATGCACCCCAATGTGTCCCTCCTTCCAAGCTGTGTGTGTGTGTGATTTAGTTTTTCTTTGACATTTTATGGGAGAAATGACTGATTTACAGTTCATGGGGGTTGCCTAATCACACATACGAAGTTTTGGAAAGATCTGACTTTTTAACCCTTCGAAACAGCCCCTGTGACACCAATTATGGCACTTCCGGTTGGCACAGGAAGCTATACGTAAACACATATCCTCATTGGGGTATGCCTTTACTGAATCCTGAGTTTTAAGTCTTTACGTTAAGAACTGACTGATTTACACAGGGTTGAATGCACTATTTATCACAAACTGCTGGTTGTGTATGGAAAAACATGTTTAGGGTGATTTTAACCACTTCCGGTTGCTTCAGGAAGCTTAGAATCGACACAGGTAGACCTCATAGTGTCCTGATGGACTGTCATTGAAGACAGGTTCATAAGGCACTCATAACCCACATAGGCTTCAGGTTGACTTTAGAGGAGCAGGCAATGTATTCCTATGGGGAGAGATGTCATTGTAATCTGTGAGATCAAAAAACCAGCTACACATAGGCACTATTACAAGAGTAGCTGTTCTGTTACCTTGCTAAGCTGCTGTTAGGTTCAGGTTGTGTTTGTATGCGTGTCTGCATTCAGTTCCCATTATAGTCCTTAAAGTGGCAGCCACTACCTCAATTTCCTTTTCCAGAAGTTCCGTGGCTAGTGCATAGTCCTCCCATTCACCTCTAAACGTATCACAGTTCGTGCTTCAATCTCTGCTGAGTTTCATAACGGCGGGAGGGGGAATGTTCGCTGCCATGTCTAACCGGTGCTAACAACACTGAAGCTAACTACTAACTAGCAAACTCATTCTAGCTAAGGTCAATTCCGACTAAATTTGACTGAAATTAGCATTTTTTTGTTAACCAGAACAGGTGACTCTTAATTTGCGGAAATCATGGTTAGTTATCCCACTTCTGACACCATTTTTGAATGTTAAATGATGAGACAGCGGCATTGATGCGAGAAACCAGTCTTGTTCAGTACTGTACATTGCAATACATCCAGGTATCTCAAGCACACCGGTAAAAACACTGGAGTTGCAGTAATTAACATTTACCAACAGATGGCATCACTGTGCCATTTTACACCCATAACAAATGCAGCTACTTTGCTGTTATTCTGGCTGTTATTTTTGACATGACTGTAGGTAAGCCATAGTTGGCTAGCTAGCAAGCAAGGGATAAGAACGTTGCCAGCCAGTGTGGCAATGGAACATTTAGAACGAACAACTGGGTCACGTCCATAGATACAGAACAAAGTTGTTAATTATTTTTGTTCTGTATCTATGGACGCAACCCAAAACACGGAATGACTGGGTTGTAATCTCTAGCAACCCTAGATTTGTGTCGGGACTATATCTTGAGGATGGAAGAAATTGTATGAATAAATTAATTAAAAATAACGTTTTAATAAAAATATGTCAATATTTATTTGAATATGTTGGTACCCCGTTGTATAAATGTGATAACAACACCCGTACCCGATCAGCCTAGTTTGGATCTCTTTATTCTTTAAGAGTCGTTTAAAGAATTTGCCTGCCATTTACTTTGACACAAATGCGTTTTTGCATAATGTCTCACTATTACATTGTCCAAAATGTTATGATATGTTTTCAATTACACTACAAAAATAGTCCTTAATTACTCTTTTTATTGTAAAAACAAACAGAACATACCCAAGATGAAAATTTGCTCTCAAAGTCTGTGTGTTCATTTTGACAGCTGATGTGGGTGTTCTCTGGATAGAAAGAAAACATAGGTTTGATAGACAGGTTTATAAGGAATTTAGTCAACTTTGGGCTGTTGCGTTCTAAGGAAATAATCAGCGACGCAGGGCTGAGATGCCGACCTGACACAACACCATTATACCTCCATACAGTTGATTATTACTGTAGAATTTCACAGGCCAGAGTTGATTATCCTGTTTATGACACAGCTACTTCAAATTATTTCTGAACACACATTTGTGTCTGTCTCCCATGAACATTCTCAGTAACTCTTGATGGGTTCTACCATTTATGTTTTACCAATCTACTAGAATAATAAGACTAACCAATACCAAAACAGTAGGGTTCCTGCACCGTTGTGCTTGGAAGCATAATTAATCCACAATTAAAAGTGGATTTCTAAAACATTTCAGATTATTGACTTCTAGACTGTGGAGCCCCTGACTAATTAGATGAGCTATGTGCAGGTGGTTATGGCCTGAGGTTGCTTCAGGGAAAGCCAGAAATCTCCATTTGCACTGACACCGTGCATTAATCTGAAGTTAAACATACCTAGGCCACGATCTGAAGTTAAACCTACCTAGGTCTAGATCTGAAGTTAAACATACCTAGGTCTAGATCTGAAGTTAAACATACCTAGGTCTAGATCTGAAGTTAAACTCTCTGAACCACCCATCCTGGATCCGGTATAATTGTCAACAGCAACACTGAATAGCATAGTGCCACAGTCAAATAATATTACTAGAAAATATTCATATTCATGAAATCACAAGTGCAATTTAGGAAAACACAGTTTAGCCTTTTGAACCTCTTACTTCTACCCCCTCCCTTTTCGAAAATTCTGTTAAAAATCGCGCAACTTTTCAGCGTCCTGCTACTCATGCCAGGAATATAGTATATGCATATGATTAGTATGTGTGAATAGAAAACACTCTGAAGTTTATAAAACTGGTTAAATCACGGCTGTGACTATAACAGATCGTGTGTTTCATTGAAAAACGCAAGAAAAACTGCTCTCTGAAAGCTAAAAATAATTTCCATAAGTCACTTCCACGAGTTGTTAAAAGAGAACAGAATTTAATATCGACCTGCCTGCAATTCATACAAATTCCACACGATGTCGCCATTGTCGTCATTTTCAATTGAATTAATTGTTGGAAAATCCATCTATCTGGCATCCATTTTCCCAGTCTTCACCCGGATGTAGTTGATGAAGACATTAGCAGCCATTGATTTGCAAGCGAAGACCTATTGAAAATACATCGCCCTGTAATCATTTTGATAGATTATAAACGTTTACTAATACCTAAAGTTGGATTACAAAAGGATTTCGAAGTGTTTTGTGAAAGTTTATCGTCGACTTTTTTAATTTTAAAAAATTACGCAGCGTTTAAAAACGATGTTTTTTTCTGAATGACACAGCTTCCATACAAAGCTATTTTGGGTATATATGGACCGATTTAAACGAAAAAAATACCCAATAGTGATGTTTATGGGGCATATAGGAGTGCCAAGAAAGAAGCTCGTCAAAGGTAATGAATGTTTTATATTTTATTTCTGCGTTTTGGGTAGCGCCGGCTACCGCAAAATCTGTTGTTTACGTGTCGTGCTGGCATTTTGGGGGGTGCATGCTATCAGATAATAGCTTCTCATGCTTTCGCCGAAAAGCATTTTAAAAATCTGACTTGCTGGCTAGGTTCACAACGAGTGTAGCTTTAATTCAATACCCTGCTTGTGAATTTTGATCAAAGATTGAGTTGTAACGAGTACATTTAGCATTTAGCGTAGCGCATTTGCATTTCCAGGGGCATACTTGAGACGTCTGCGTCTCAAGTATGGTCAAGAAGTTAACCTCTTGAAATTAGGGGGCACTATTTTTAATTTTGGAAAAATAACGTCCCAAAGTAAACCGCCTATTTCTCAGGATCAGATGCTAGAAATGCATATAATTGACAGATTAGGATAGAAAACACTCTAAAGTTTCCAAAACTGTAAAAATATTGTCTGTGGGTATAACAGAACTGATATTGCAGGTGGAATCCTGAGAAAAATCCAATCAGGAAGTGACTCTTATTTTGAAACCCCTGTCTTTCTATGCATCCCTATTGCCCATTGAAAGGGATATCAACCAGATTCCTTTTTCTGTGGCTTCGCTAAGGTGTCTACAGCCTTTAGACGTAGTTTCAGGCCTTTATTTTGAAGAATGATCGTAAACGACTACATTGCGTCAGTGGCCAGCTGAGGGCTCTCAGAGTGATTCTTGCGTAAAAGACAGAGGCAGTCATTTTTCCTCTCGCTCCTACTGAAAAGCCAATTGTCCCGGGTTGATATATTATCGAATAGATATTTGAAAAACACCTTGAGGATTGATTACAAAAAACGTTTGCCATGTTTCTGTCGATATTATGGACATAATTTGGATTTTTTTTCGCCGTTGTCGTGACCGCAATTTCCGGTGGATTTCTCAACACAATGTGACCAACAAAAGGAGGTATTTTGGGTATAAAAATAATCTTTATGGAACAAAAGGAACAGTTGCTGTCTAACTGGGAGTCTTGTGAGTGAAAACATCCAAAGATCATCAAAGGTAAAGGTTAATTTGATTGCTTTTCTGATTTTCGTGACCAAGCTTCCTGCTGCTAGCTGGACATAATGCTATGCTAGGCTATTGATAAACTTACACAAATGCTTGTCTTGCTTTGGCTGTAAAGCATAATTTCATAATCTGAGATGAAAGAGTGATTAACAAAAGGCTAAACAGTGTTTCACTATATTTCACTTGTGATTTCATGAATATGAATATTTTCTAGTAATATTTTTTCACCGTTGCGCTATGCTAATTAGTGTAGTTGATGACAATTCTCCCGGATCCGGGATGGGTAGTTCTAAGAGGTAATCAACCTGTCGTCTCAGATTTTGAAATTATGCTTTACTGCGAAAGCAATGTAAGCGTTTGTGTGAGTTTATCAATCGCACGACAAAACAATAAGTACACTTAGCATCAGGTAACTTGGTCACGGAAATCAGAAAAGCAATCAAATTAATCGTTTACCTTTGATGATCTTCGGAAGTTTTCACTCACAAGACTCCCAGTTAGACAACAAATGTTCCTTTTGTTCCATAAAGATATTTTTTACATCCAAATACCAGATTGCTGCTCCCCATCTAACTCAACAGAGCAAAGAAGAATGGGAGAAAATCCCCAAATACAGATGTGCAAAGCTGATACAGACACACCCAAGGCGACTCAAAGCGATAATCAATGCAAAAGGTGCTTCTTCAAAGTATTGACTCGGATGTGAATACGTACATTGTACTCAAAGTGTTCAGACCACTAGATTTTTTCCACATTTTGTTACGTCAAATGTATTAAATCGTTTTTTCCTCATCAACCTACACAGAATACCCCAAGCAAAAACAGGTGTATAGAATATTTTGCATGTATTGTATTGTATTAGAAATAAAAAACTAATATCACATTTACATAAGTATTCAGACCCTTTACTCAGTACTTTGTTGAAGCACCTTTGGCAGCGATAACAGCTTGGGTATGAAGCTACATGCTTGGCACACATCTGGAGCAAGTTTTCATCAATGATCCCTCTGTACTTTTCTCCATTCCTCTTTCCCTTGATCCTGACTAGTCCCCCATTCCCAGCTCCTGAAAAACATCCCCACAGCATGATGCTGCCACCAGCATGATGCTGCCACCAGCATGCTTCACCGTAGGGATGGTGCCAGGTTTCCTCCAGATGTGACACTTGGCATTCAGGCCAAAGAGTTCAATCTTGGTTTAATCAGACCAGATAATCTTGTTTCTCATGGCCTGAGAGTCTTTAAGTGCCTTTTGGCAAACTCCAAGTGGGCTGTCATGTGCCTTTTACTGAGGAGTGGCATCCGTCTGACCACTCTACCATAAATGGAATTGATGGTTGGGCTGATTGATGGAGTGCTGTAGAGATGCTTGTGCTCCTGGAAGGTTCTCACATCTCCACAGAGGAACTCTGGAGCTCTGTCAGAGTGACCTTCAGGATCTTGGCCATCTCCCTGACCAAGGCCCTTCTCCCCAATTGCTCAGTTTGGCCAGGCGGCCAGGTCTAGGAAGAGTATTGGTGCTTCCAAACTTCTTCCATTTAAGAATGATGGAGGCCACTGTGTTCTTGGGGACCTTCAATGCTGCAGACATTTTTTGATACCTTTCCCTAAATCTGTGCCAAGACACAATCATGTCTTGGAGCTCAACAGACAATTGCTTCAACCTCATGGCTTGATTTTTGCTCTGACATGCACTGTCAGCTGTGGGACCTTATATGGACAGGTGTGTACCTTTCCAAATCATGCCCAATCAATTTAAATAATCACAGGTGGACTCCAGTCAAGTTGTAGAAACATCTCAACGATGATCAATGGAAACAGGATGCACCTGATCTCAATTTCGAGTCTCATAGCAAAGGGTCTGAATACTTATATACATTTTTAATAAATGTGCAAAAATGTCTAAAAACCTGTTTTCACTTTGTCATTATATGGGGTATTGTGTGTAAATTGATAAAGAAAAACATTATTTAATCAGATTTAGAATAAAGCTGTAACATATGTAACAATATGTGGAAAAGGACAAGGGGTTTGAATACTTTCCAAAAGCAATGTATAGGTAGGGGTTGTGGCGACCTGTCATTCAGGGCAAAAAAAAAATCTAATCTTGTCAGTTTTGCATGTTATTTTGGCATCAATACGTGGCACATATCAGTTTGCAAACAATGTAAATATATATATATCATTTAGTTAATAAAGCCACATACAAGCATGGTCTCTTTTTTGTTTTCTTGAGTAAGGCAGCTCCAAAATGCAGGTGTTTCAGACTAGCTCAGTGCTTTCTGTGGTGGTGGGGCAAGCCAGCAGAAAATATGGAGCAATGCGCCGCGATTGGTTCAGTGCTCTGTCACTCATGGGGACACTATGTCACCACCAAGTTTAAGGGTAGAGCTAGAAAATTCTATCCCCCTGGGTGCTGCCATAGAGTTAATTACCTTAGAAGTGCCCATCCAAGAAGGCTCAAGGTCATTGGCCACAGAAAAAATTACATCAAATCATGTTAAATGTACAGTAGCTTTGATTGGACTGATCATGTCAACATCATGCTTTCAAAATCTTACCTACAGTCATGATCATGAATCAAGTCGACAATCTACTGGAAAATCCTTTTTAATCCTTGTCATGTGAAGAAAAATAATGAAGAGAAATTATAGATAAAACGTATTGGTGCTCACTGGCCACAAACACAAGTTGGAAATTGCAAGTTCAACAATGAGTGGTTTGGAAGGAATCAGTGTAATGGAGTGCGTAACTGGATGCAGGGAAGTCAGGCACAGGAGAGCAGAAATTAGTGGCAAACGGAGCCCTTTATTGAGGCGAACAAGACACAGCACTCAGAAAACTAAACACACAGGGGTTACAATAACCCGGCACAAACCAACCTGGAGTACACATACATTTACATATAACAATTCCACACACAGACATGCAGGAAAACAGAGGGTTATATGCAAGATGAGTAATGAGGGAATGCAAGCCAGGTGTGCGGGAAAACAAGACAAAACAAATGGAAAATGCTGGGGCGTACCCGAGGCCGACACCGGCCTCTGGGACGCCCCGGGGGGTGAGGCGCAGGGCGATCTGGCCGGAAACGGTGGAACTCCCACAGCATTGAAGGGTCCAACACGTCCTCCACTGGCACCCAGCACCTCTGCTCCGGACCATACCCCTCCCACTCCACGACGTACTGAAGGCCCCTCACCCGCATCCCCTCGATGTCCAGAGGGGGCGGAGGAACCTCCCGCACCTCAGACTTCTGGAGCGGGCCAGCCACCACCCGCCTGAGGAGAGACACATGGAACGAGGGGTAAATACGGTAATTAGGGGGGAGGCTGTAACCTGTAACTAACCTTGTTCAGTCTCCTTAGGACTTTAAATGGCCCCACAAACTGCGGGCAGGGAAGCAGAGACCGACTCTGACAGAGCCAGTCCCGACAATAAGACTGCATATACCTACCCACATCCTGGTTCACTCTCTCCGCCTGCCCATTAATCTTGGGGTGAATCCCTGAAGTAAGGCTGTAGGGCCGTAGGGAGACCGGGCAGAGGGAGGAGACGGCAGGACTTAGAGAAATGGTCTACAACGACCAGGATCGTGGTGTTACCCTGTGATGGGGGGAGATTGGTAAGAACATTTATAAAAAGGTGCGACCAAGGCCATTGTGGAATAGGTAAGGGGTGTAGCTTACCTCTGGGCAGGTGCCTAGGGGCCTGACACTGGGCGCACACCTCTAGCAGGAGGAAACATAAACCCTCACGTCCTTAGCCAAGATGGACCACCAGTACTTCCCACTCAAACAGCGCACTGTCCGACCGATCCCTGGATGACCAGAGGAGGGTGACGTGTGAGCCCAATAGATCAGCTGGTCACGGACAGCAGACGGAACGTACAGATACCTAGCGGGACACTGGAGGGGAGCGGGCTCTGCACGTAACGCCTGCTCAATGTCCGCGTCCAGCTCCCACACTACTGGCGCCACCAGGCCGGGAGTATGGAGGTAGGATCCATGGACGCTCCTCTGTGTCATACAGCCGAGACAGTGCGTCTGCCTTCACATTCTGGGAACCTGGTCTGTAAGAAATGGTGAAAACAAAACGGCTGAAAAACATGGCCCACCTTGCCTGACAAAGATTCAGTCTCCTCGCTGTCCGGATGTACTCCAGGTTGAATGGTCAGTCCAGAAGAGAAAAGGGTGTTTAGCCCCCTCAAGCCAATGTCTCCACGTCTTCAGCACTTTGACGACAGTCAACAGCTCCCAGTCCCCCAAATCATAGTTTTGCGCCGCAGGGCTGAGCTTCTTTGAGAAGAAGGCACACGAGCGGAGCTTCGGCGGCGTGCCCGAGCGCTGAGAGAGCACGGCTCCTATCCCAGCCTTGGACGCATCAACCTCCCCCGTGAACCCCAAAGAGGGATCCGGATTGGCCAGCACGGGTGCCTTAGGAAAACAGAACCCTTAGGTGACCAAAAGCCATATCCGCCTCAGCCGACCACTGCAACCAAACCGGTCCTCCCTTTGCAGTGAAGTAATGGGAGCCGCTATCTGACCAAAACCCTGGATAAACCTACTGTAGTAATTGGCAAACCCTAGAAACCGCTGCAGCTCCTTTACCGTGGTGGTAGTCGGCCAATTACGCGGTTACTCTCCATCTCCACCCCTGAGGTGGAAATGCGGTATCCCAGGAAGGAGATGGACTGCTGGAAGAACAGGCATTTCTCAGCCTTGACATACAGGTCATACTCCAACAGTCGACCAAGCACCTTGCGCAACAAGGACACATGCTCGGCGCGTGTAGCGGACGGAGTATATCAGAATGTCATCGATATACACCACTACACCCTGCCCATGCTGGTCCACAAACACCCTGCCCGTGAAAAATCTCATCCACAAGGGCTTGGAAGACTGATGGAGCATTCATCAACCCATACGGCATGACGAGGTACTCATAATGCCCTGAGGTGGTACTGAACGCTGTCTTCCACTCGTCTCCCTCCCGGATACCCACCAGGTTGTAAGCGCTCCTGAGATCTAGTTTTGTGATGAAGCGCGCCCTGTGCATTGACTCAATCGCTGTGGCTATGATAGGCAGAGGGTAACTGTACTTCACAGTGATCTGGTTTAGGGCTCGATAGTCAATACACGGGCGCTGACCTCCCTCCTTCTCCACAAAAAGAAACTTGAGGAGGCGGGTGAAGTGAAGGACCGAATGTACCCCTGACGCAGAGATTCGGAGACATGTCTCCGTAGCCGCCGTCTTTGCCTGTGACAGCGGATACACTTGACTACTAGGAAGTGCGGCATCTACCTGGAGGTTTATCGCACAATCCCCCCAACGATGGGGTGGTAATTGAGTCGCCTTCCTCTTGGAGAAGGCGAGAGCCAAATCGGAATATTCGGGGGGAATGCACGGTGGAGATCTGGTCTGGACATTCCACCATAGTAGCACCAACGGAAACTCCTAAGCACCTCCCCGAGCACTCTCGCGACCACCCCATGAGAGCCATCCGTTGCCATGAAACAGTGGGGTCATGACAAGCTACCCAGGGTAGGCCTAGCACTGCGGGAAACGCAGAAGAGTCAATGAGGAAGAGACTGAATGTCTCGTTGTGACCCCCCTGCTTCACCATGCCCAGGAGAGGTGGCCTCCCTAATTAGCCCTGACCCTATTGGTCGACTGTCTAAGGCGTAAACTGGGAAGGGCATAGCCACTGGAACAATGGAGATCCCTAAACTATGGGCGAATGATCTGTCTATGAAATTCCCAGCCGCGCCTGAATCGACAAACGCCTTATGCTGGGAAAAGTAACATGCAAAAACAGGTGTGCAACAGAGGGCTCTGGATGAGAATGCTGCCGGCTCACTTTGGGTGATGCCAGAGTGCCCTGCCTGCTGCCTCAACCCCCAGAGGAACCTCCCCGACACCGACTGGCAGTGTGACCTCTGCTGCCACAGATGGTGCACGTGAAGGAACCTCCTCCGGTCTCCCTGAGCACAGCACCTCCCAGCTCCATGGATATTGGAGCAGTGGTGCTGGGGGATGGAACCGACAGATCTCTATCTGGATGTCCGCGGATAGCCAGCGGGTTATCCAGCCGAATGGACAGGTCCACCAGCTGGTCAAAGGTGAGGGTGGTGTCCCTGAAGGCCAACTCCTGAAGGATGTCCTCGCGCAAACTGCAGCGATAGTGGTCGATCAGACGATGGACCTGTCGTTCCATCCCGGCGGCCAGGGTCTGACAGTCCATTGCGAACACCTGGGTGCTCCCTGTCCCCTGCCTCAGGTGGAAGAGACATTCACCGCTCTACCGTCGGTCGCATGGTCGAAGACGGCCCGGAAGCGGCGGGTGAAATCCTTGAAGTGGTCCAGCGCCGTATTTCCTCTCTACACAGCGTTGGCCCACTCCAGAGTTTCCCCGAGAGGCACGAGACGAGGGCGCACACCCTCTCACTGCCCGAGAGAGCCGGATGAACGGTCGCCAGGTATACAGTAAATCCAGCTGCAGCAGGAAACCCTGGCAGCGTGCGGCCGTCCCATCGTACTCCCTGGGAAGTGCGAGACAAATCCCACTGGAACTGGGTGCTGAAGGAGGGAGTAGTGGAGACCCCTGTTGTGCTGGTGGGGGCGCTGGAGGGACTCTGTCTCTCCCAGCGGTCCATCGTCTGGACGACGTGATCCATGGTGGCGCCGAGATGGTGCCCCACAACATTAAGTAAATATTAAACTTTCAAGAAAACATATTTTCCCACTTCCAGGCATCAAATCCCTTTTATTATTGTCCATTTTTGTCTGATATGGACAACATTTATCTTCAACCCCGTCACAGGCGATATGGAAGTTCTCTGAACATGATTATAAAAGATAATGCTTCCTAATGCTCATGTGTCCCCCAAACCAATTTTATTATTATAAATATAAAATAATGCTATATTAAACCCTGAAATAGACACATTATGTGTCAGCGGGCTCATTTAAATAAAAAAATGCTTTCAATTCAGAATTTTAACAAATATAATCTTCTTGGGATTGTCCTTAACAATTCACACTGAGCTCAGAAAACATTAAATTCATATTTTTTCATCTTTGCTATTTTATTTAAAAAATATTGTCATGTGACGGGGTTGAGACTAGGGTGACAGGGTTGAATACTGTAACGGGGTTGAAGAGACACATCACTTTACATATAAACTAGTTTAGTTTGCTATCAAAATCCATCCAAGATTTATTAACCAAACTGCAGTAAATATGGAAACAAATCAGGCATTAGGGGAATTAAAAACATTAAACAGGTTTCATCAGAAAAGTTCAATGTGTCATCAAACTGTAGGAACATTTTCCAAGGGCATTTAGAATGCTAGAACAGCACTAGTGTCAGCATGACTATCCTTCATCTCAGGAGCACCATATTCGTTCATTCATGGTTTTCTTGCTGAGAGTCTGGCCCACACATCTCTCTCAAACTCTATGTGGCGGGATATCAAACGCTGTGGGGGTGGAATCATCTCAAGGACTTAATCAAACTGATACCTGTGGATGTCGTCTCGAGAAGGCCAGAAAAATATGTTTGGTCCTTCATGATGCATACATTTCACTTGTACACTAATTGTTATCCGTGCTGAGGATGATGCTTGGATAAAGGTAATCCTCGTATTCCACTACACACTGCCCAAGAAAACATGGATTCTGTCCACAGGTTGTGGATTTTCCTCATTGGCTGGCTGTTCTGTAGCAGCCAGGACCTTCTGCCTGAAACTGAAGTGCTGTGTGTTAAAGCATGTACAGTTTAGGTCCTTCTTTGTTGAACAAAGGCAGCTGACATCACGAGACATCAGCTCACCAGGAGCCAGGGTGAGCTGATCTTGACTTTGTGGAGGAGTGATCAAGTTCCTCAGTGCTCCTTTCATCTCCTTGCTTCTTTTGTATACTGTTCTCCACTGTTTACGCTTCTGACGCTGGTCTCTCTTACTTAAATCCCTGATGTTTTTCTTTTTCCCTGCCTCAACATTTCATCTCTGACGCTCTCTCTCAAGGTATTGTTCTCTTTTTTCTGGTTCAGCATTTCGACATGCTTGACACTGTCTTTGTTTTTCTGCTGCTGATGTGGGTGCCATCATTTCCTAGATGTTTCAATGGATAACGTTAAATTAAATATTCTTAGAATATATTAAAGTATACACTATTGAGTAATTTAGGATCTAGAGTGACTTAAAGGAACAACTGAAGTTAAGAACCACTAGGCTACCTGCCTTAAAATATATGTTTTGCTCACATGGAACACTTACAGCATGTTTCATAAGTGAATATAAACAATATACAATGTATAATATATTGAATAATTAATTTGTTTAGATTCAATATTCATAAATTAAGTAAATAACTCAACCCTGTCATAGGTTTACAACCCCGTTACAATGAAATGTGATGGGGTTGAGTGTGACGGGGTTGAGTTTTTTGGCTCAAAATGGGCTTTGCTCCTCATGTGGTGAAGGACAGGAGACCACACGGTGTGCATGAAATTAAAAGATTGTATATTTTTATGGGTTAACTTCTTGACCCTACCAATCACTGTAGCGGGATCATTTCTGTCTGCAACCATTGAATAGCATAGCGCAACAGTCAAATAATATTACTAGAAAATATTCATATTCATGAAATCACAAGTGCAATACTTTGAAACACAGCTTAGCCTTTTGTTAATCACCCTGTCATCTCAGATTTTGAAATTATGCTTTACAGTGAAAGCAATCCAAGCGTTTGTGTAAGTTTATCGATAGCCTAGCATAGCGTTATGTACACTTAGCATTAGGAAGCTTGGTCACGAAAATCAGAAAAGCAATCAAATTAACCGTTTACCTTTGATGATCTTCGGATGTTTTCACTCACGAGACTTCCAGTTACACAGCAAATAATCCTTTTGTTCCATAAAGATTATTTTTATACCCAAAATACTGAGAAGATCTTAGGAAAGGCGTGTATAGGAAATTCTCGTGATTGGGCCATAATTTATTTTTTTACATTTTTTTAATTCCTAGTCCATTAGCAATTTTTGAGTAATTTACATAAATTACATTACTATGAAACGGCAGCCCTAGATATGGACAGTGCATGGGTGCTGATAGTAGGCTAATTCAAGAAGGCCTCATACATTTAATCAGTCTTCATTTTAATTTGACCTTAGGCCCCTTTAACAACAAGACGACTTTGTGTTGGAGCCCATTTCTTCCTATTCTAGAAATAAGAGGTAGGCCTACCTGTTTCAGGGCCTCAGATTGAAGGGGTATGTGAGGACATTGTGGCTTTTGTTAAACTAAATGGCTAAAAGAATAGGCCTACCCCTTGTTCGCATAAGATCTTATTTGTATTTTTATTAAATTGCCCTGATCTATAATGAAGTGTTAGTCTGCAATGCTTTATGCTAGAAACAATGCAAAATACTGGGAAAAGACGTGACTCAGGTGCATATGGGACATATTTGGTTTGTCTCTATGACATGCAGAAGCTGCGCTACAACTTTCTATAGCTATGGAGACAAAACATTTGTTATTCTGTCAATATCAACTGACTTGAACATTTCAACAGGCTATTAAACAACATACAGTTCCTTCAGAAAGTTCACACCCCTTTACTTGATCCACATTTTGTTGTGTTGTACCCTGGATTAAAAATGTATACATTTGTTTTTTGTGTCACTGGCCTACACACCACACCCCATAATGTCAAAGTGGAATTATGATTTAGAAAATGTTAAAAATTCATTTGAAATGAAAAGCTGAAATCTCTTGAGTCAATAAGTATTCAACCCCTTCGTTATGGCAAGCCAAAATAAGTTCAGGGGTACAAATGTTCAGGGGTACAAATCACATAATAAGTTGCATGGACTCACTTTGTGTGCAATGACTACCTCATCTCTGTACCCCACACACAATTATCTGAAAGGTTCCTCAGTCGAGCAATGAATTCCAAACACTGATTCAACGACAAAAAACAGGGGGGTTTTCCAATGCCTCACAAAGAAAGGCACCTATTGGTAAATGGGTAAAAACATATATATTAATTTGAGCACAGGCACCACAAAGATACAGGCATCATTCCTAACTCAGTTGTCAGAGAAGAAGGAAATCTCTCAGGAATTTCACCATGAGGTCAATGGTGATTTTAAAATAGTTACCGAGTTTAATGGGTGTGATGATAGGAGAAAATCCCTAACAATACTAACCTAAATGACTGAGTTTAAATGAGGAAGCCTGTGCAAATTGAGCTCAGGTGCATCCTGTTTCCATTGATAATCTTTGACATGTTTTGGCATGAGTCCACCTGTGGTAAATTCAATTGATTGGACATGATTTGGAAAGGCACACACCTGTCTAAGTAAGATCGAGGCACAGATATGGGGAAGGGTACCAAAAATGTCTGCAGATTTGAATGTCCCCAAGAACACAGTGGCCTGCATCATTCTTAAATGGAAGAAGTTTGGAACCACCAAGACTCTTCCTTGAGCTGGCCGCCAGGCCAAAATGAGCAATCGGGAGAGAGGGGCCTTGGTCAGGGAGGTGACCAAGAACCCAATGGTTACTCTGACAGAGCTCCAGAGTTCCTTATTCATACAGGTTTTTCTCATTGAGATAAAATCTATTTTTCAAGAGAGACCTGGTCCAACAGCAGCAGGGGGAACAACGTTTCAGATAAAACAACTTACATACACTGACACAACATTGAACAAAACTATAGACTCATACAGTACAACAATTACATATTACTTAAAGAAAACACGAATGTCATAACTAAAAAACAGCTGAACTAAAGACAATTACACTCTTCCATGATATTTACATTAACCAGCTGTTTAAACTCCACCAACGTGACCAAATCATCACATTTTTAAATGTTCAGGAGAGAATTCCAGGACCACAGAGCTGAGTAACTAAAACTATTCCTACCATGACCTGTTCTAATTCTTGGTACTGTTAAAAGCAAATGAGAATGAGAACGTAATTTATATTTATTCACTGACCAGATTAAAAAAGAACAGTGTAAATCAGTGTATTCCAGTGTTTAAGCCTACGCTAGGTCAATGACAACAAGCCAATGGCACTGTAGAGATCACAATGATGTGTTAGATGTTTTTGATAGGTTCATTACCGGAGGGCCGCATGATATACTGAATCAAGTGCTCTCAGGGTAGTGGTTGAGGCCTGCATATACATAACATCACTAAAATCTAAAACCGCCAGTAATGTACATCGTACCAGCTCCTTCCTGGCCTCCAGAGAAAAATAAGCCTTATGTCGGTAATAAAAACCTATTCTCAGCTTGAGCTTCCTTATCAAGTTCTCCATATGAACAGTGAAGCTCGGCTTGTCATCCAACCACACCCCCAAATATTTGTACACTTGAGAAGATCTGCAGAGAAGAATGGGAGAAACTCCCCAAATACAGGTGTGCCAAGCTTGTAGTATCATAACCAAGACGACTCAAGGCTGTAATCGATGCCAAAGGTGCTTCAGCAAAGTACTGAGTAAAGGTTCTGAATACTTATGTAAAGGGGATATTTCAGTACATTTTATTGGATTTTTTGCAACATTTTTGAAAAACTTGTTTTTGCTTTGTCGTTAAGGGGTATTGTGTGTAGATTGATGAGGGGGGGAAAACGATTTAATCAATTTCAGAATAAGTCTGTAACGTAACAAAATGTGGAAAGAAGTCAAGGGGTCTGAATGCAACTATCACGTTCGTTGAGATCTGGAGACTGGCTAGGCCACTCCAGGACCTTGAAATGCTTCTTACGAAGCCACTCCTTCCTTGCCCGGGTGGTGTGTTTGGGATCATTGTCATGCTGAAAGACCCAGCCATGTTTCATCTTCAATGCCCTTGCTGATGGAAGGAGGTTTTCACTCAAAATCTCACGATACATGGCCCCATTCATTCTTTCCTTTACACGGATCAGTCGTCCTGGTCCCTTTGCAGAAAAACAGCCCCAAAGCATGATGTTTCCACCCCCATGCTTCACAGTAGGTAGTGTGTTCTTTGGATGCAACTCAGCATTCTTTGTCCTCCAAACACGACAAGTTAAGTTTTTACCAAAAAGTTATATTTTGGTTTCATCTGACCATATGACATTCTCCCAATCTTCTTCTGGATCATCCAAATGCTCTCTAGCAAACTTCAGACGGGCCTGGACATGTACTGGATAAAGCAGGGGGCACTGCAGGATTTGAGTCCCTGTCGGCGTAGTGTGTTACTGATGGTAGGCTTTGCTACTTTGATCCCAGCTCTCTGCAGGTCATTCACTAGGTCCCCCCGTGTGGTTCTTGTGATAATTTTGACCCCATGGGGTGAGATCTTGCGTGGAGCCCCAGATCGAGTGAGATTATCAGTGGTCTTGTATGTCTTCCATTTCCTAATAATTGCTCCTACAGTTGATTTCTTCAAACCAAGCTGCTTACCTATTGCAGATTCAGTCTTCCCAGCCTGGTGCAGGTCTACAATTTTGTTCTGGTGTCCTTTGACAGCTCTTTGGTCTTGGCCATAGTGGAGTTTGGAGTGTGACTGTTTGAGGTTGTGGACAGGTGTCTTTTATACTGATAACAAGTTCAAACAGGTGCCATTAATACAGGTAACGAGTGGAGGACAGAGGATCCTCTTAAAGAAGTTATAGGTCTGTGAGAGACAGAAATCTTGCTTGTTTGTAGGTGACCAAATACTTATTTTCCACCATAATTTGCAAATAAATTAATTAAAAATCCTACAATGTGATTTTCTGGATTGTTTTTTCTAATTTTGTCTGTCATAGTTGAAGTGTACCTATGATGAAAATTACAGGCCTCTCTCATCTTTTTAAGAGGGAGAACTTGCACAATTGGTGCCTGACTAAATACTTTTTTTGCCCCACTGTATATGATAAGTGCAGACACATGCAACTAACACATAGACAATGACCCACAAAATAACCCAAGGAATATGGCTGCCTAAATATGGTTCCAAATCAGAGACAACAATAAACAGGTGCCTTTAATTGAGAAACAATCTAGGCAACCATAGACATATAAATACCTAGACTAGTAAAACCATAGACTTACAAAAACCCCTAGACAATACTAAAACACATATATGACCCTTGTCACATCCTGACCTAACCAAAATAATAAAGAAAACAAAGTAAACTAAGGTCAGGGCGTGACAGCAACGATACTTTTGGGGCGTTCACATGCAATTGGAATTATCGGAAGTTCGTAGTTCCGCCTGGGAAGTTTCACTTGATCGACACTCCAATTTGTAATTACAAGTGGAAACCGGGAATGTTCGTTTTCACCACTGAACTGTTACCTTTTAAACCAAAAGATGACAACAAATCAATATTTGACCATTACTAACTTCAATCAATATGGATAGTGTAGCTAGTTTGACCATGTTGTCAATGTTAAGCAAGCTAGCTAACTTCATTATTAGTTAGCTTATCAAGCAATCTAAAATCTTATTTGTTGAAGATTTGTTCCAACCTTAAAAGCACTTGAACACAATCATGTCGGCTTTACAACATCCCACTACCCAGTTTCCCACTTCCCACGAGCATGTGAATGCCCCATAAATCCTCCCATCTCCAGAATTTTTATCTAGCTTTCGATATCTTCAATGTCGAGCATAAATCTATGTTTGGATATTGTCTCCGTTAAATGAGTATAGATAAGTGATAAGGAAAATGTATTAAATTGATTAAACCCATAAGCATTCATGTGATGTAAAAAACTGTGAGGTAAAAACTCTGTAGCCCTTACAGGGAAACAATCTGAAGACATTCCGCTCTGAAGAGAAACACAACAATGTCACTTGACAATGTCATTATCATGTGTGAAAAAATATATTAAAGTCTTGGATTGAAAGTTTGATCGAGATTAAATCTTTGTTTACACAGTTTGTGCATACTGTATCTAATTAAATGTTATTT
This sequence comes from Oncorhynchus clarkii lewisi, assembly GCF_045791955.1. NCBI lineage: Eukaryota > Metazoa > Chordata > Actinopteri > Salmoniformes > Salmonidae > Oncorhynchus > Oncorhynchus clarkii. The sequence goes on along the minus strand of NC_092178.1, from coordinate 28,832,402 downwards.
TAAATGTCAGTATGTCGCTGAGAATGTTGACCTAAGTTCTTTCTCACGGGTTTATAAAGCATGTAAGGCCTTATTATCCAGTAGAGCTATCACTTTAATAGGACAAACCTTTTCACATTTCTGTAACGACCTACCTCGGAAAGAAAACACCCAAACTGGAATCTCTTGCTCTCCTTTAAGCATTGAGGGGGAGATATTGTTAATCCATCTTTGATTTATATCTGTAATAGAGAAGCAAGCTGTAAAAATGTCCTATTCATAGTGACACTTAAAGAGCCCTTAGACATGGAAGTACTTAGCTTTATATAAAATACCAGTCAGAAGTTTGGAAACACCTACTCATTCAAGGGTTTTTCTTTTTTTATACTATTTTCTGCATTGTATAATACTAGTGAAGACATCCAAACTATGAAATAAAACATGTGGAATCATGTAGTAACCAAAACAGTGTTAAACAAATCAACATATATTTTAGATTCTTCAAAGTAGCCACCCTTTGCCTTGATGACAGCTTTGCACACTCTTGGTATTCTCTCAAACAGCTTCACCTGGAATGCTTTGACAGTCCTGAAGGAGTTCCCACATATGCTGAGAATTTGTTGGCTCATTTTCCTTCACTCTGCGGTCCAATTCATCCCAAACCATCTCAATTGGGTTGAGTTCGGGTGATTGTGGAGGCCAGGTCATCTGATGCAGCACTCCATCACTCTCCTTCTTGGTCAAATAGCCCTTACACAGCCTGGAGTTGTGTTGGGCATTTTCCTGTAAAATAAAGGTTACATTACATTAGCAGAGAGGTTTGGAACTCTATTTCTTATTGGTCTATTAACTAATTTATCACTTGGTGATGTTACCAGGCAGGCCAAAACTCCATCCCGCGAGTGAGCCACCAAAAAATATATATAATTTCACCAAATATTTAGGAAGAGGCCATCATTTCATGGAGTCTGTGAAGGAAGAAACCACATGGAAAAAGTTGTCCAAAAAAGGTCAAAAAAACAGATTTTCACAAAGTCAAATGAATTTATTGTGTTTGAGGTTTCATGATGCTTATTTCTAAACCAAAGTAAATAATTTAAAGATTTTTTGGGACAACAGTTGTGGTCTCTATAAGCTTCAATATGGGGTTCTAAACCTAGCGTGAAAGTGCATCCTTGTATCTGTGTGCTAACATAGTCAAAATGTTGGGGTAAGTTGAGCCAATGATTGAGCCAATGGCAAGTTGAGGAAATTGAAGTGTTTACTTCCTAGGCATAATGCAAGGCATTATAGCTGGAATATAAGGTAACAACAGGGCCTGGCCGTTGTTAAAAGCATTTTTCTTAAGTACAAAGTGTTTTTTAGTTGTTAAGACTGAGTTAAAAGAGTGATTGTGTTGAATTGTGTTTTGGAAATAAAAATAGACATGGTTTTAAAAGGGTAGTGGTAATATTTCATTCAGTACACACATTTGCAGACGGCTTAACTTACCCTCTCCCGTGGTTCAATACCACTTTTTTTGGACAAGCTATGTTTTCAAAATGTTTACAGAAATGCAGATTATTTCCAGGGATACATAACATCCTGAAATACAGTATATGTAGATATCTTTATTAGAAAGAATATGATATTTCCCTTGACGGAGTGATGCTGAATGTAAAATAAAATGACAAACAAGGTTGAGGTTCTCATAGTAGAGTACCAGTCTAAAGTTTGGACAAAGCTACTCTTTCAATGGTCTTTCTTTATTTGTACTATTTTCTACATTGTAAGATAATAGTGAAGACATAAAAATATGAAATAACACATATGGAATCATGTGGTAAAAACAAAAGTGTTAAACAAATCAAAATATATTTAATATTTGAGATTCTTCTGCACAGTCTTGGCATTCTCTCAACCAGCTTCATGAGGTAGTCACCTGGAATGCATTTCAATTAACATGTGTGCCTTGTTAAAAGTTAATTTGTGGTATTTCTTTTTTTAAATATTTTTTGTATATGTATTTAATTTGATTGAATATCCAAAACATACAGTATACTTGCAGTGAAGCCGCTCAACAATTACACCATACCAGTCATCCAACAGACTCCCATTCAGAGCGACACACAGAAGCATCAAGGGTCAATGCCTTGCTCAAGGTTACATCAACAGATCAACAGAACATTTTAATCAGGAGAATCTCCTCGTTGTAATTATATAAGTCTGGGCAGGGAGCTCGTTTGTCATCAATCACTAGACCAGAAATAGTCAGAAGTTTTTATTTTTTCCCTACGTTTTGATCACGCAGACATAAGCACAGTTGACACCATCGAGGTGCGGATGTTTACTTTCTACACAAGTTGTTTTTTTCCAGTTTCGTCCGACGATCAGATTGTAGTGGTAAAATAAAAAGGGATCATTTTTTTTTCTAACCATAACTCCAGTCAAAACAGGCTCTGCGAACGTTCGATTCCATTACTTTGCCATGGGCTCGCGCTAGCGTTCCAGTTTAGCCAACGTTCTTAAGCCGTTTTTTCAACCTTGGGTGAATTTTGACTCGTTCTATTGTCGTAAGGACAGCGTAGCTAACAAATTGTCAGCCAACATAACTTGTAAGGTAACTTATTTGAAAAGTCATTACTTTCTTACATTGAGTAGGAAGCTACCCCTTGGTCGTTAGGGCAAATCTGGTCTACGATAGGAGGGTTTTTTCCCACACTTAGCTCAGCTATTAGACTATTCTTTAGTAAAGGTTGAATAGTCTATTGTTCAGCTATTAGCCCCCCTCCCCAACCTGCAACAAATTGTTGTTCCAATCTCATTCCTTTCCCTCTTCCACCGAGTGGCTTGCCTTTGGGGACGTGCTGGCAGGATATGGCGGCATATTCGGTGTGCGTCACGAATTCTGCATACAGTAGCACGTTTGTATGAAGGTGTGGTTATTCACAGGCAAATTGTTATATGCTATGGAGGTACATTTGTGTCTTTTTGTCGAGAGCAAAACCTTTTTTATTTTTCATCAAAAATAATTGTTCTGAAATAAACTTTTTCTGACACAAAGAAAGTCAAAGCGGACACCTACGAAGATGGCATCTCAGGTAAGCAGCACTGGGCTGTATTGAAGTATCCTAAAAATGACATCTGCTACTTTAGATTGAACGGTTATATCTCAGTTATTGTTTCATATCTATAAAAAAATAAGCTGTTTTCTTTACTTTCAGAGACCGAACAGATCAAGGGGTCGAAAATGTAGATATTGCCAGATGTTCACTGTCAGAGGAAAAGGCCGTAGAAGCTTTATTGCTGGAAAAAGTGTCCATAACCAGAGGTAATTAAACTTTTCTGTGTTATTTTTCTTCATCTCGGCCTGTCTTGTTGTATATGGAACCTGTCTCACATGCATTAATTTAAAAAAAACTTAAGATGTCAGCTGCTAATTTTCACATTTTCACCCCATTAACACAGCCATTTTCACTGGACTATATGTTACTATCTTTTGCTGCCAAGTCATGATTTCCCTGGTGGTGTGGTGGTGTGGTGGTGAGACACATAGCCCTCTATATTTACATGTTTCAGGTACACTCCATTAGTCTGTGTCACATACAGTATCTTCTATTGACATTATCTTCTATTGACATTATCTTCTATTGTTTGTCCTCATGTGTCTGTTTTTCAGCATAAAGTACTCTGTAGCCACTAAGTGCGGACACCAGGTGAGACCACACACACACAATAACAGTCTCTCTTCTTCACTTCATCCCTCTCCCCCTTCTCCCTAAATCCTCTAGGTTATATCAGCTGTTTTGGTGAACCCCTCCCGCATCTGAACTGGCTGACACAGAGGGCACAGCATGATCATAGGTGAGATGTCACTTGGTTGGGTCAACAGGAAGTATTATTAAAGAGATGCTTTACATTGAAATAATAATAAATTATAAAAATAATCATGCTTAACCATGCTCTCTCTATTCATCTGTCCCTCGTCTGCAGGTATGTTTTCATGTGAGAGAGGAAGCCAGTCCCGTCATCGATCCCTCACCCGCTCTTAAGATAACCCTCAGGTCAACTGGGGGCCCGAAGCTGGTTAGGAGACACCGCAATTATGGTGAACTGAGAGAATATTAGGGTAGCACTGTAATTCATGAATCATATGCTGTCGGCCACTGTTCTTACCTCTTTCCCTTTTTGTCTTCTACACCTCTCTCCCCACCTTGTCTTTCTTCCTCGTTTTATAATGCACACCATATGTGCATTGAAGTACAGTTTGAACTTGTATTCATAATATAATATTACAATTATCGTAATTATAATGCATTTATGTATTTATAACACCTGGATAATGAACTTCTTTCATTAAAGCATTTCACATTCTCCACTGGTTGAAATTAAGTATTTTATTGAAATACTATCCTCTGTCCTCAGATTAATGCAGATGAAGGGAGTTAGATATATATAGTTTTTTTTCTGTATATATGAATTACATATCAATCATGTTTCTAGTCTATTGCATAGTTACAATGTGTACTTATTGATGTCCCAGGAGCAGTAGTGGTAAACACTGTTGAAGTGTATAATTGTAATACATACATGCAGACACAGCATCATTCAAATAATGGAGTTTGATATGACTGATATTGGATATGACTGAAAAATGTCTCAGAGATTCATACCTGAACCACACCTTTATTTGCCAAGGAAGAGTACATGATCAGTGAATATATTCAATGTACAAGCTACAATGTGGGAATCTCATGCGTGGTAATAACTACAGTACATGTGTATATAGGACTTGCATCCTTGACACAATAAAGTTATTATATTCTACTGTGTAAACATTTTGCTTCCGTCCCTCTCCTGGCCTCGAACCAGGGACCCTCTGCACACATCGACAACAGCCACCCTCGAAGCATCGTTACAACTACCTCAAGGTCTCAGAGCGAGTGACGTCACCAATTGAAACGCTATTAGCTCACACCCCTCTAACTAGCTAGCCATTTCACACCGGTTACACATAGGCTTCATTTAACGCCATTCAGACTTGAAGTTGATACAACAACTATGATAGCTGAGGTTCATAGCTAGGTTCTGAACTAATATTCATACCAAACGTTTCAGGGTCCATACACAACAGTTATTTTTATTCTCCACTACACAATAAGCAAGTAAATAGTTAGCTATGTTACTTCAGCTGCATTGCAAGGCAAGCTTACATAATTGTACATTCAATTTGCAGTAAATGCTTTAGCTAGCTAGATTCTTTACATCCACTGTTTCACAAGACGACAGCCTGATTGGCTGGTTTTCTCAGGAGTCCCTAAAACATTAAACAACACTAATTACAAATTCATTCTCCTAACACTAGCTAGCTGGCTAATGTTAGCTAGTCAGATAACTAGCTAAATAGCGATTTTCGTAAATTAACTTGATGACAAAAAAAATATGCACAAACATTTGTCTCTACATTAACTAAAATATTCCTCTCAATTGTAATTTTTTTGCTTGACTCGTTATGACATTAAAACAACTTACATTTGGTTCCTCCGTAATGTCTTGTCAGCCATCTTTGTTGAAGAACGCCACCAGGCACGAGTGGCTCACGTCAAAATTCGTCATTGGCACTCGATATGATTGGTCATATAAAATCCTTGGGACCAAATGCATAATGATTGCTCTAACTTCCCCTTGTGGTGGTCTGGAGCAATGAAGCCGTGACGCTGGGTACCTCTAAATCCCGCGGTGCAAGCTCGCAACTTTTAAAGGAGGAATCATTGCACATAGGCGTACAGAGGCCCATTATCAGCAACCATCACTCCTGTGTTCCAATGGCGCGTTGTGTTAGCTAATCCAAGTTTATCATTTTAAAAGGCTAATTGATTATTAGAAAACCCTTTTCAATTATGTTAGCACAGCTGAAAACTGTTGTTTTGATTAATGAAGCAATAAAACTGGCCTCCTGAAACTCGTCAGTCCATACTTGTATTGAAAAATAAAGGCTATTCCATGTGAGAAATTGCCAAGAAACTGAAGATCTCGTACAACACTGTGTACTACTCCCTACACAGAACAGCGCAAACTGGCTTTAACCAGAATAGAAATCGCAGTGGGAGGCCCCGGTGCACAACTGAGCAAGAGGACAAGTACATTAGAGTGTCTAGTTTGAGAAACAGACGCCTCACAAGTCCTCAACTGGCAGCTTCATTAAATAGTACCCGCAAAACACCAGTCTCAATGTCAACAGTGAAGAGGTGACCCCCGGCATGCTGGCCTTATAGGCAGAGTTGCAAAGAAAAAGCCATATTTCAGACTGGCCAATGAAAAGAAAAGATTAATATGGGCCAAAGAACACAGACACTGGACAGAAATATGGCTTTTTCTTTGCAACTCTGCCTAGAAGGCCAACATCCTGGAGTGACCCCAAACTTTTGAACGGTAGGGTATATCATTCAAATATGCAGTGATGTTTAACCCACAGTTTCAATCTATCTAATCAAATAGAATCCACAGATTGCGAGTTGAAGATAAATACTTTTACTAAGAGTATTAGTGTATTAGTAATTGACTGACCCGGTCTCTCCAGATCTCCCGTCAGTACTATTTCTAGGGTCAATTTTATGCATTTTCAGACATTCCTGAACCTGAGACCAGAAACGGGCTACCTGAGGGCAATAACAAAACAAATGGTTTATTGAGTCTGTATCCTCACAACCAAATCTGCAGAGCTTCGATAATTTTATGCCCCAAATATTCAACATTTTGTTGGTTTCAATAATTCTATATAATAATTTTATCTGAAAGCACGAATTCTTGAATCCTGCGTCGTTTTATATATCAATTCTTAAACCCTACCATGGAATCGGTACATCAAAAATCTCTTCCAAACTATTTTTCAATCTGTATGGCACAGTTGTCAACATCCTGGTCCTCAAATTAAAATGGTATACTTCCCTATTTATGCTATTTTTATTCCTCAGCCAGTTTTGATCCTTTATATTGGACAGACAGACCAGTTCCCAATCTCATCCTGCTGCCTCCTGCTTCCTCCATGTTTGGGGTAATGGTGTAATCAATTGGTTGTACTCTTGGATTGAGCAGACCTTCCCATACAATTCTGATAACTCCATGAAATATGTAACTCTACCATTCCAATTTACAATATCATTTAAGAACAAAATACCCTTTTCAAACATCTTTCCCATAAATACAGGTATTTTATCAACCAGCACATTTGAGTTCAGCCATAATATTTGTTGTAATAATAGTTATATCTTTTCAGGGAAATTAAATTTAAATTGTAGTCAGCTCTGCAATGCTTGTTTGAAAGAGAGATACTTTGAGAAAAGCATCATTTTCAATTCAGCGAAAATCAGACATGGCAATCTTCACAAAGGTAAAAAGGCAATTTTTAGACAATGAATGCGCTTTTCTTAGTAATCTACCTGAGAACCATTTAGGGTTCAAGTAAAACTTTGGAATAAGTGAAGCTTTTAGGGTGAGGTTTAGTGCTTTTATATTTAATAATCTCAACCCACCCAATTCATATTCATTGTATACAGTTGAAGTCGGAAGTTTAGATACACTTAGGTTGGAGTCATTAAAACGTGTTTTTCAACCACTCCACAAATGTCTTGTTAACAAACTATAGTTTTGGCAAGTCGGTTAGTACATCTACATGCATGACACAAGTCAGTTTTCCAACAATTGTTTACAGACAGATTATTTCACTTATAATTCAACGTATCACAATTCCAGTGGATCAGAAGTTTACATACACTAAGTTGACTGTGCCTTTAAACAGCTTGGACATTTTCTGAAAATGATGTCCTGGCTTTAGAAGCTTCTGATAGGCTAATTGACATCATTTGAGTCAATTGGAGGTGTACCTGTGGATGATTTCAAGGCCTACCTTCAAACTCATTGCCTCTTATCTTGACATCACAGGAAAATCTAAAGAAATCAGCCAAGACCTCAGAAATAAATTGTAGACCCCCAGAAGTCTGGTTCATCCTTGGGAGCAGTTTCCAAAAAGCCTGAAGGTACCATGTTCATCTGTACAAACAATAGTACGCAAGTATAAACACCATGGGACCACGCAGCCGTCACACCACTCAGGAAGGAGACGCATTCTGTCTCCTAGAGATAAACGTACTTTGGTGCGAAAAGAGCAAATCAATCCCAGAACAACAGCAAAGGATCTTGTGAAGATGCTGAAGGTACAAAATTATCTATATCCACAGTAAAACGAGTCCTATATCGACATAACCTGAAAGGCTGCTCAGCAAGGAAGATGCCACTGCTCCAAAACTGCCATAAAAACGGCAGACTACGGTTTGCAACTGCACATGGGGACAAAGATCATACTTTTTGGAGAAATGTCCTCTTGTCTGATGAAACAAAAATAGAGCTGTTTGGCCATAATGACCATCGTTATGTTTGGAGGAAAAAGGGTGAGGCTTGCAAGCCGAAGAATAGCATCCCAACCGTGAAGCACAGGGGTGGCAGCATCATGTTGTGGGTGTGCTTTGCTGCAGGAGGGACTGGTGCACTTCACAAAATAGATGGTATCATGAGGGGAAAAAATTATGTGGATATATTGAAGCAACATCAGACATCATTCAGGAAGTTAAACCTTGGTCGCAAATGGGTCTTCCAAATGAACAATGACCCCAAGCATACTTCCAAAGTTGTGGCAAAATGGATTAAGGACAACAAAGTCAAGGTATTGGAGTGGCCATCACAAAGCCCTGACCTCAAACCTATTGAACATTTGTGGGCAGAACTGAAAAAGCGTGACTTCAACTGTACGTGGTTTCCGGATACTCCCGTAAAGCCCAGCTCATTGCTTGTTTGACAAAGATACAGTCGTTCAAGTAATGGCCGCCCACGTCATCGGCGTGCCATGAAGGCGTTGCTCTCAAACCAAATATGGTGTCCTATAGGATATACTACACCCTTAATGATATAGTGAAGTCTTGTTACCTTCTAGGATCTCTGAGGAATACATACGAATGTGATTTGACTCTTTGAAACAACGGGTGAGATTTTCACAGATTCCTTTCTTTGCAAAGGAATCTCTTTGCTTTCCTTTCTTGGATTTTATCTAACAAAACGACGCTTCATGTTATCTCTGGGACGCTTTGGATGATAAATCAGAGCAAGATTTCCGAACGTAAGTACGCAATTTGCCTTCAGAGGTGAATTTATCAAACCTATCCCGGTGAAAAAAGTGTTTTGTTGTTAGGAGCTCTCCCCAAACAATAGCATGACATTTTGTTCGCAGAAATAGCTCCTGTCAATTGGACAGTGCAGTTATATTAACAGGAATTTAAGCTATGACCAAAGAGTTAATCAGGGCAATTTTTTCATAAATAGACATATATTTTTACATGTCCATTGTTGCAGGATCTAGTTTTCTATTGAAATTCATTGTGGAGAGCCCATTTATATATTTTGTGATATGAATACCAAGAATGTCTACTAATGTAATGTAATGTAAAAGTTGTATTTTTTAAAGATCCAATACGCAATATTGTACACTTATAATTTGGTTTTAGTCTAGCATGCGGACTTATTTAAAACTTGAGTCATCGGCATACATGGACACCTTTGTTTTTAAGCCTTGGATTTCTAATCCTCTGATGTTAATGGTTCTGATATTAATAGCTAGCATTTCAATGGCCATAATAAATAGATATGGTGACAACGGACAACCTTGTTTAACTGCTCTTGACAATTCAAAACTCTCTGAGAAGTAGCCGCTATTTACTATTTTACATCTGGGGTAGCTGTATATTAGTTTTAGCCATTTTATAAGAGAATCACCGAAATTGAAAAAAATCTGGGCATTTATAAATAAAATCCAGTCTTACTTTATCAAAGAACTTTTCAAAATCTGCTATAAATATCAGGCCTGGCTTCTTAGATGTTTTATGATGTTCTATTATTTCTAGTAGTTGTCATATATTAGCACCTGTGTATCGTCCATGTAAAAAAACCTGTCTGATCAGGATGAACAATAGCTGGTAAAACCTTTTTAATTCTAAGTGCTTTGCATTTCGATAGTATTTTAGCATCACCAGATTAAAGTGAAAGGGGCCTCCAGTTTTCTAGATAGACTGGATCTTTATATATGCCACCTGGGTCTTGTTTTAATAATAGTGACATCAGACCTTCCTTCTGAGTACCTGACAGACTACCATTTCTATAGGAATAGTTAAAACAATCTAACAATGGCGCGAATAGTATTTCAAAAAAAGCTTGATACAGTGCCTTGCAGAAGTATTCATCCCCCTTGGCATTTTTTCTATTTTCTTGCATTACAACCTGTAATTTAAATGGATTTTATTTGGATGTAGTGTAATTGACATACACAAAAGAGTCCAAATTGGTGGAGTGAAATAAATAAAAATTATTTGTTTCATAAAATTCAAAAAAAAAAAAACGGAAAATTGGTGGGTGCATATTTATTCACCTCTTTGCTATGAAGCCCCTAAATAAGATCTGGTGCAAACAATGACCTTTAGAAGTCACATATTTAGTTCAATAAAGTCACCTATGTGCAACCTAATTGTCACATGATCTGTCACATGATCTCAGTATATGTACACCTGTTCTGAAAGACCCCAGAGTCTGCAACACCACTAAGCAAGGGGCACCACCAAGCAAGCGGCACCACCAAGCAAGCGGCACCACCAAGCAAGTGACACCATGAATAACAAGGAGCTCTCCAAACAGGTCAGGGACAAAGTTGTGGAGAAGTACAGATCAGATCAGGGTTGGGTTATAAAAAAATATCAGAAACTTTGAACATCCCATGTTAAAGAATATGGCACAACAACAAATCTGCCAAGAGAGGGCCGCCCACCAAAACTCACGGACCAGGTAAGAAGGGCATGAATCAGAGAGGCAACAAAAATACCAAGGATAACCCCGAAGGAGCTGCAAAGCTCCCTGAGATTGGAGAATCTGTCCATAGGACCACTTTAAGCTGTACACTCCACAGAGCTGGGCTTAACCGAAGAGTGGCCAGAAAAAAGCCATTGTTTAATTAAAGAAAAAGTCAAAAAACGTTTGGTTTTCGCCAAAGGTCATGTGGGAGACTCCCCAAATATATATAATCTGCTAAACCAATTATAACTGGCTATACTTATTTCACCCCTTACCATAACTAGATACTATTCTCAGTATAAATTGACCATAATTAGTGCTTGTAAAGTTACTAACATAAGAGGTAGTATGATGGTCAAAATTAGAGCTTTCAAATGTTTGATATTTAGAATTCAATAAATAGATTCTAGCAATATTTGTTTTATTCCCTTGTCTGTTTGCCTGTGAGCCAATGCCACAGATGTTAGACAATTGAGACAATATATTATTTGTGTAGTAAATCTGAGTAGGTTGATATATATGATATTGGATGTGATTTAGTGAGTGTGTACGATGTCTGTTTAAGAGTAAGACTATAATGTGTGATGTCCAAATAAATAATATCCCCGCCAATTTGCATGGTTGAGTGTCTATGTGTGTAACATGTAGTGCGTGTAGCCTAAAATTTTGAGGATGATAATTGTAATCCATATCGTATCAATTCAATTCAATTCAAGAGGCTTTATTGGCATGGGAAACATGTGTTAACATTGCCAAAGCAAGTTAGGTAGATAATATACAAAAGTGAAATAAACAATAAAAATGAACAGTAAACATTACACATACAGAAGTTTCAAAACAATAAAGACATTACAAATGTCATATTATATATATATATATATATATATATATATAGTTTTGTAACAAGGTACAAATGGTTAAAGTACACAAGGGAAAATAAATAAGCATGCATATGGGTTGTATTTACAATGGTGTTTGTTCTACACTGGTTGCCCTTTTCTTGTGGCAACAGGTCACACATCTTGCTGCTGTGATTGCACACTGTGGAATTTTACATAGTAGATATGGGAGTTTATCAAAATGTGATTTGTTTTTGAATTCTTTGTGGATCTGTGTAATCTGAGGGAAATATGTCTCTCTAATATGGTCATACATTGGGCAGGAGGTTAGGAAGTGCAGCTCAGTTTCCACCTCATTTTGTGGGCAGTGAGCACATAGCCTGTCTTCTCTTGAGAGCCATGTCTGCCTACGGCGGACTTTCTCAATAGCAAGGCTATGCTCACTGAGTCTATACATAGTCAAAGCTTTCCTTAAGTTTGGGTCAGTCACAGTGGTCAGGTATTCTGTCATTGTGTACTCTGTTTAGGGCCAAATAGCATTCTAGTTTGCTCTGTTTTTTTTGTTAATTCTTTCCAATGTGTCAAGTAGTTATCTTTTTGTTTTCTCATGATTTGGTTGGGTCTAATTGTGCTGCTGTCCTGGGGCTCTGTGGGGTGTGTTTGTGTTTGTGAACAGAGCCCCAGGACCAGCTTGCTTAGGGGACTCTTCTCCAGGTTCATCTCTCTGCAGGTGATGGCTTTGTTGTGGAAGGTTTGGGAATCGCTTCCTTTTAGGTGGTTGTAGAATTTAACATCTCTTTTCTGGATTTTGATAATTAGTGGGTATCGGCCTAATTCTTCTCTGCATGCATTATTTGGTGTTCTATGTTGTATACGGAGGATATTTTTGCAGAATTCTGCATGCAGAGTCTCAATTTGGTGTTTGTCCCATTTTGTGAAGTATTGGTTGGTGAGCAGACCCCAGACCTCACAACCATATAGGGCAATGGGCTCTATGACTGAGTCGAGTATTTTAAGCCAGATCCTAATTGGTATGTTGAAATTTATGTTCCTTTTGATGGCATAGAATGCCCTTCTTGCCTTGTCTCTCAGATCATTCACAGCTTCGTGGAAGTTACCTGTGGCGCTGATGTTTAGGCCAAGGTATGTATAGTTTTTTGTGTGCTCTAGGGCAACAGTGTCTAGATGGAATTTGTATTTGTGGTCCTGGCGGCTGAACCTTTTTTGGAACACCATTATTTTGGTCTTACTGAGATTTACTGTCAGGGCCCAGGTCTGTACAGAATCTGTTCAGAAGATCTAGGTGCTGCTGTAGGCCCTCCTTGGTTGGTGACAGAAGCACCAGATCATCAGCAAACATTAGACATTTGACTTCGGATTCTAGTAGGGTGAGGCCGGGTGCTGCAGACTTTTCTAGTGCCCGCGCCAATTCGTTGATATATATGTTGAAGAGGGTGGGGCTTAAGCTTGCATCCCTGTCTCACCCCACAACCCTGTGTGAAGAAATGTGTTTTTTACCTATTTTAACAGCACACTTGTTTGTGTACATGGATTTTATAATGTCGTATGTTTTTCTGTATTGTTTTAGTGATTCACCATAGTGAAGGCGTAGACTCAGGTTTTTCGGGTCTCTATGTTTTTGGTTGCACAGGTTTCTCAATTTCTTTTAGATTTTTGCATTCTTCATCAAACAATTTGTCATTGTTGTTCATTTTCTTCGCTTTTATCTGAATTTTTTTTTATTTGATAGGGAAGCTGAGAGGTCAAATATACTGTTAATATTTTCTACTGACAAGTTTACACCTTCACTATTACAGTGGACCGTTTTACCCAGGAAATTGTCTAAAAGGGATTGAATTTGTTGTTGCCTAATTGTTTTTTGGTAGGTTTCCAAAATGCATTCCGTCCATCTATAGCATTTCTTAATGTTACTCAGGTCCTTTGCCTTTGATGCCTCATGATTGAGTATTGCTCTGTTCAAGTAGACTGTGATTTTGCTGTGGTCTGATAGGGGTGTCAGTAGGCTGACTGAACGCTCCGAGAGACTCTGGGTTGAGGTCAGTGATAAAGTAGTCTACAGAACTACTGCCAAGAGATAAGCTATAGGTGTACCTACAATAGGAGTCCCCTCGAAGCCTACCATTGACTATGTACATACCCAGCGTGCGACAGAGCTGCAGGAGTTGTGACACGTTTTTGTTGGTTATGTTGTCATAGTTGTGCCTAGGGGGACATATGTGGGAGGGAATGCTGTCACCTGCAGGCAGGTGTTTGTCCCCCTGTGTGCTGAGGGTGTCAGGTTCTTGTCCGGTTCTGGCATTTAGGTCGCCACAGACTAGTATATGTCACTGGGCCTGGAAATGATTGATTTCCCCCTCCAGGATGGAGAAGCTGTCTTCATTAAAGTATGGGGATTCTAGTGGGGGGGATATAGGTAGCACACAGGAGGACATTTCTCTGTTAATAAGATAATTTCCTTTTGAATTTCTAGCCAAATGTAAAATGTTCCTGTTTTGATTAATTCAATGGAGTGAGTTAGGTCTGCTCTATACCAAATTAGCATACCCCATGAGTCCCTTCCCTGTGTCACACTTGGTAGTTTGGTGGATGGAACTACCAGCTCTCTGTAACCTAGAGGGCAACCAGTGGGTCCGTCTCCTCTATACCAGGTTTCTTGCAGGATGACAATGTCTGTATTACCGATTTCTTTTGTGAAGTCCGGGTTCCTGCTCTTTAGGCCAAAGGCAGATGACCTCAGGCCTTGGATATTCCAGGATGATATAGTGAAGGCTTTTTGTTCCATAATGTGTCTGTTACGAATCCCTTTTGGCCCGACAGTCTAGGGGGGGGGATGGTAATGAGACCCGTAACAACTCATGCAAATTATAATAGTGACAAAGTAAAAGTGTGAACGAAATAACCAGGACAACTGAAATCTACCGTCAAACTCAAGGTTTATTTGCAAACACACGGTAATGGGGGGAGCAGGAAAAGGGGCTGAGCTGGACCCAAGGAAAGAAACAATAAGTATACAAAAACACCCCTAAGCTAGACTAGCCTACTTTAACAACAGCTAACTAACTAACCAAAAATACAGTGGGTGGTCCGCCCAGTTCTAACTAGTGTATTTAACAAAGTCTACCTACGGGTAGTGTATGCCCATGGGCGACTTGTCTTGGTTTCCCCTTTTCCCACCAGCAAACAAAGAAACACCATAACCAAAACAATACTCACAGGTGATGACAAAGTGCTATGGAGGTGCTCAAACAAGAGAGGTTAATACACAAAGAGAGCGTGAAACACAGAGACCTACAAACATGGCATTTACAGAGAGATTGAGCTCTAGAGCAAACAACTGATGGGGTTTTTAAACCAAGGGAAAGGAACTGTGATTGGGTAGGAAACAGGAGGAGGTGTGTCTTCTGATTGATGATTGATTGTTGACTGATTGGGGAGTGATGATTTTCACCTGTGAGGGGAGAAGGAGAGAAGACACAGGATACATACACACACACAGACACAGGATACCTGTATCCGTAACAGTGTCCAATGTTGTTGGTCGTGGTTTAGCCTCAGGCCAGTAAGTGTGAGCAGAGCCTGCTGAGCATCTGGTACCTGCCATTGGCTTGGGCGAGTGTAAGAGTGGGTTTGGGCCTGTTTGCCCGCTCACTACCTGGGCGTATGTGTGACTTCCATGTTGAGGCCCTCTTTGCGGGGGTGGGGTGCATGGGGTGGGAGGAGTAGCATAGGTCTGATCTGAGGGGGCCTAAATGGGGTGTTGGCATGGTTGACGTGGGGGAGTGTTGATTGGTTGGGGTGGGGGTGTGGATGTGTCTGGGGGTGCTGTGGTCTGTATGTAAGGCCTCTTGGCATGGGTCCTCTATGTGTAGGTTCAGGGTGGGGGGTCCTGCAGGTCTTGAAGGGTGTCTTGCTGGTCTGGGTGGAGTGTCTATTGATCTGTTGCTCCTGTGTGAATTGTTGAGGATACGTATCACCATCATAGTTGCATCGTAATTACCTTTAACATCATTGAAAAACACATCCCAGCATTTCCATAGCAACTGACGTTTCACATGATCATGAAAGAGGTCTTGCATTACTATAGAGATGGCTTCACTACAGTACAAATGTATACATATATAAACATGTAGACAAAGACACAGAAAAGATAGACAAACAAGAAACATGTTAAATTATAGAACAGTTCTCGACTTTTTTTTTTTTAACCAGGCAAGTCAGGTAAGAACAAATTCTTATTTTCAATGACGGCCTGGGAACAGTGGGTTAACTGCCTGTTCAGGGGCAGAACGACAGATTTGTACCTTGTCAGCTCGGGGGTTTGAACTCACAACCTTCCGGTTACTAGTCCAACGCTCTAACCGCTAGGCTACCCTGCCGCCCCGACATTAGTGAGAGGGTAGAGAAGAGAGCGAGAGCGAGAAGACTGCATGAATCAGGCCTTCATGGTCGAATTGCTGAAAAGAAAGTAAACTAACTAAAGGATACCAATAATAAGAAGAGACTTGGAAGAGGTGTGATGGTGTGAGGGTGCTTTGCTGGTGACATTGTCTGTGATTTATTTAGAATTCAAGGCACATTTAACCAGCATGGCACCCACAGCATTCTGCAGCGATACGCCATCCCATCTGGTTTGCGCTTAGTGTGACTATCATTTGTTTTCCAACAGGGCAATGACCCGACATTCCTCCAGGTTGTGTAAGGGCTATTTGACCAAGAAGAAGAGTGATGGAGAGCTAAATCAGATGACCTAACCTCCACAATCACCCGACCTCAACCCAATAGAGATGGTTAGGATGAGTTGGACTGCAGATTGAAGGAAAAGCAGCTCAGCATATGTGGGAACTACTTCAAGACTGTTGGAAAACCATTCCACGTGAAGCTGGTTGAGAGAATGCCAAGCATGTGCAAAGCTGCCATCAAGGCATATGGTGGCTACTTTGAAGAATTTAAAATCTAAAATATATTTTTATTTGTTGAACACTTTTTTGGTTAGTACATGATTCCATATGTGTTATTTCACAGTTTTGATATCTTCACTATTATTCTACAATGTAGAAAATACTAAAAAGAACGAAAAACCCTTGAATGAGTACTGTAGAAATTAAATTGTGTTAGATATTTCTGAGCGTAAGGTGCCAGGTGGGACAATCTTGACTTCCTTTGATGTTTAGATGTGCTGTCTGTAATCCCCCTCATGAGTCAAACCAATTCATAAAATGTTTTCTTAATACTGGTTTGCAAAGTCTTTATTACATTTGTCAAACGGTGTGTTGAAGAAACAAGTACTGTATTGCAGTTGAAAATAAGTTAGTTAATAGTTAATCAAGAGAGGAAATAACAAAACTCAAATTAAATTTTTTATCTACCTTATTATACATTCAATAAATAACTGAAAACCGTTTTAGTCAGTGGACAGCACAGCTTGAAACCACATAAATTACATAGCTAACAAATACATAAACATACATGCTGTTCAGCTCAGCTGTAACTTTGATTAACAACCAGACGTATAACATAAAAAATTGTACAATGCGCAAAACACCTGTGGATTATTAAGCCCATTATGAATTTTATTTTTGTGTTAAAAAAATAGATGCAAGCACCCAATGAAGTCTCCTGATTAGCAGATATAGATAGATAATTGGCTGTTCTTGTGATGACAGTTGCCTACTGATGTTAGTGTTGTCACCTCAGAAGAGTCCGTTTCTGGTGGTGTATTGTACATTGTAAGATCTGCGTCTGTGCCAGCGTCTCCTTACAGCTGCACAGCAGCCACATAGCATACACTGCAAAAGAAAGATGGGGAAGCTTGATTCACATGCAACATTGCAGAAATTAAATAACTTAAATACTTTGTAAACTATTTTCACAATACACAAGCCTATACGTACACATAGCAGGATCCACAGGGGTACCAGAATGATAGCGATGCCACAAGGAATGATAATGGCCAAAGCCCAGCCAGGAAAACCTCCAACACTTGTGGCATGGAAAGGAGTGGTCAGTAAAAGGGTAGGAAGTGGTGTGGTGCTGGTAGTTGTTGTTGGGGCAACAGTGGTGGTCAGGAGACCTAGAATGGAAATTAAAATAAATTTTAGAGGGATTATATACTTGTAATATGTCATATAACATTGATATATAAGTGTTTTCGAGATTGAGTATTATACACGTTACATGGTGTTTGATAACTCACTGTCATAAAAAAAACATAGAAATGACAACTGTATGGTAACAAAAGCAGCATACCTGAGACTTTTAAGACTTCCTGTAGAAAACCACTAGGGTGGTTGACATCTTCCTCTTTGTATACATACGTCACGTTTGCCGTGATCTCAGTGCCATCAGCACTGTGGACGTAAAAATGGGTTTTGTGTGAGAGTTAAACATGTTCCCTTCATCCTGTTTAGCTGTACAAGCAGCAGCTAAATGAAATCTGCAGAAATTCTAAAGAGTGCAGTTGAGAAAGACGGGTTGGTTCAAGGTTGTGACGTTGTACTTACATGAAGTTGGCGTTGGGAAATATAAACTGTTTGCCATCTGGTTCACTGAGAACCTTATGGAGCTAAAAGGGGACAAAACATCAAGTTGTCAATTACTATCATGACCTGAACATGACCATGGATGTATCTTATGTGTAGAAGTACAGTATCTTACTAGACTGTTAATTGAATCCTGTATCTTGATGTAGGTCTCGTTGGTGAATGTGAGTCTATGACTTAGAGACTCCAGGGTTACATTGGTTATTTTGAAACCAAGGTTGATGGCAAATGAAGTATCTGTAAGTTCTGTGAGCACACAAAGAAATGGTCACTATAGCAACAGATCAAATGAACTGCTACAATTTAGGAGTTTCAACAACATTAAAAAACATTCAAAAAGTATTTAGATAGCAGGAGCAGTTGAATGTTTACTTATTAAGAGATTATTTTATAGAGTGGAAAAACATTTCTTCATGAAGCCTAATTGGTTGAACTCACTAATATAAGTTGCATTCTGGAAGGTGGTTTGAGTGGTCCTGAATTGACGAGACAATTGCTTCTTGATGGCACCAAGGACATCAGCCTCAGTGGGGACTGGTGTTTTGAGCTTGAATATCAGTTTAACAAAAACCACCACTGTGCCGAATCTAAGAGAAAATAATAATACATGGAAAATTACATTTCCGAAAGAAAATGTGTTTGCTTGCAACCTAGTCTAAAAGTTATTTATGTTTGTAAAAATAAGTTATAGTAGAGGCAGTCACTCTAGAAGTATAGTAGAGGCAGTCACTCTAGAAGTAATGGTAGTGACAAGTTATAATTGGAAAAAGAAAGTCGATGGAACGATTGATTGATGGATAGGATAGGAATGGATAGCCTGAACATATGAAAGTTGGTTCAGTCTCTCTTGCTTGAACGGTTCAAGAGTTAATATTATTTTTGGTGGGTTATTATATGCTAATTTATACTCTTTTAAATTGTTATAGTTTATACAGTTTTGAACATGTTAAAGCTGTTTTAAATGTTAGCAGCTGAAATGGTTAAGGTGCAGCAATATTATAAATATTTACTACTGAGTTCTCAGGTTTGGCATTGACTCCATGAAGTGTAATGCCAATTTATGCAAATCGAATTGTTACAGTCTATAAAAGTTTTAGAGAATTTGAAGCTTTTGACAAGCAATCTAAGATGGCCCAATCTGAACACATAAACGTTGGTTTGGTGTTGATAGCTTAAACGGTTTAGGAGAAGAAGCGTGGCCAAATTTTCTCCATCTAAGTCTTCATACCTTTTATATTACCATTGAAATGCATTGGGAGCTGATTAGAAATATTATTTGATTTGATTTAATAGGATCCCCATTAGCCGACGACAATTGTGACAGCTAGTCTTAATGGGTTCCGACATATACAGGAAAAGACATTTCAGACAAAATACTTTACAATTTACATACATTAAAAACATTAACATGTAGTATGTGTGTGCCTGTGTGCCTGTGTTACTTTATTTGTTTTTTGATGTGGTACAAAAACAATAAATGCTATCTAAAATATATTCTCAAGCAATTTAAGTAATGGATGTCTAGATAGAAGAAAGTTAGCTCCGTGTTTATAGGTTAAAGCGTTTAAGTGCTAGAGAGGGCTAAATAAATCAAATAATTAGAAAAAGTATGTAAGAAATCTAGTGGTCTTGCCTTCAGCAAGCACATTAATTATAATGGATTGGATTTATATTAAGCCTTTTGACCGATTGATGCACTCAAAGAGCTTTTCTAAAGAAAGGTTAACATTTTGGATGCTTTTAATTAAAACATCAGTAGTTAACGACACAAGCATGGATATGCATGGTTCATTGTTGCAAAGGTTCCTTGATTGACAAAGTGTTAATTGAATAGTATGAAAACATTATAATAAATGATCTTGCTTACCTAGTTGTTGATGTCACTGAAGTCAAAAGGGTAGGAAGTGGTGTGGTGTTGGTAGTTGTTGTTGTTGTTGGGGCAACAGTGGGGGTCAGGAGACCTAGAATAGAAATGGAAAGACATTTTAGAGGGATTATAAACTTGTAATATGTCATATAACATTGATATATAAGTGTTTTCGAGATTGAGTATTATACACGTTACATGGTGTTTGATAACTCACTGTCATAAATAAACATAGAAATGACAACCGTATGGTAACAGAAGCAGCATACCTGAGACTTTTAAGACTTCCTGTAGAAAACCACTAGGGTGGTTGACATCTTCCTCTTTGTATACATACGTCACGTTTGCCGTGATCTCAGTGCCATCAGCACTGTGGACGTAAAAATGGGTTTTGTGTGAGAGTTAAACATGTTCCCTTCATCCTGTTTAGCTGTACAAGCAGCAGCTAAATGAAATCTGCAGAAATTCTAAAGAGTGCAGTTGAGAAAGACGGGTTGGTTCAAGGTTGTGACGTTGTACTTACATGAAGTTGGCGTTGGGAAATATAAACTGTTTGCCATCTGGTTCACTGAGAACCTTATTGAGCTAAAAGCGGACAAAACATCAAGTTGTCAATTACTATCATGACCTGAACATGACCATGGATGTATCTTATGTGTAGAAGTACAGTATCTTACTAGACTGTTAATTGAATCCTGTATCTTGATGTAGGTCTCGTTGGTGAATGTGAGTCTATGACTTAGAGACTCCAGGGTTACATTGGTTATTTTGAAACCAAGGTTGATGGCAAATGAAGTATCTGTAAGTTCTGTGAGCACACAAAGAAATGGTCACTATAGCAACAGATCAAATGAACTGCTACAGTTTAGGAGTTTCAACAACATTAAAAAACACTCAAGAAGTATTTAGATAGCAGGAGCAGTTGAATGTTTACTTATTAAGAGATTATTTTATAGAGTGGAAAAAAATGTCTTCATGAAGCCTAATTGGTTGAACTCACTAATATAAGTTGCATTCTGGAAGGTGGTTTGAGTGGTCCTGAATTGACGAGACAATTGCTTCTTGATGGCACCAAGGACATCATCCTCAGTGGGGACTGGTGTTTTGAGCTTGAATATCAGTTTAACAAAAACCACCACTGTGCCGAATCTAAGAGAAAATAATAATACATGGAAAATTACATTTCCGAAAGAAAATGTGTTTGCTTGCAACCTAGTCTAAAAGTTATTTATGTTTGTAAAAATAAGTTATAGTAGAGGCAGTCACTCTAGAAGTATAGTAGAGGCAGTCACTCTAGAAGTAATGGTAGTGACAAGTTATAATTGGAAAAAGAAAGTCGATGGAACGATTGATTGATGGATAGGATAGGAATGGATAGCCTGAACATATGAAAGTTGGTTCAGTCTCTCTAGCTTGAACGGTTCAAGAGTTAATATTATTTTTGGTGGGTTATTATATGCTAATTTATACTCTTTTAAATTGTTATAGTTTATACAGTTTTGAACATGTTAAAGCTGTTTTAAATGTTAGCAGCTGAAATGGTTAAGGTGCAGCAATATTATAAATATTTACTACTGAGTTCTCAGGTTTGGCATTGACTCCATGAAGTGTAATGCCAATTTATGCAAATCGAATTGTTACAGTCTATAAAAGTTTTAGAGAATTTGAAGCTTTTGACAAGCAATCTAAGATGGCCCAATCTGAACACATAAACGTTGGTTTGGTGTTGATAGCTTAAACGGTTTAGGAGAAGAAGCGTGGCCAAATTTTCTCCATCTAAGTCTTCATACCTTTTATATTACCATTGAAATGCATTGGGAGCTGATTAGAAATATTATTTGATTTGATTTAATAGGATCCCCATTAGCCGACGACAATTGTGACAGCTAGTCTTAATGGGTTCCGACATATACAGGAAAAGACATTTCAGACAAAATACTTTACAATTTACATACATTAAAAACATTAACATGTAGTACGTGTGTGCCTGTGTGCCTGTGTTACTTTATTTGTTTTTTGATGTGGTACAAAAACAATAAATGCTATCTAAAATATATTCTCAAGCAATTTAAGTAATGGATGTCTAGATAGAAGAAAGTTAGCTCCGTGTTTACAGGTTAAAGCGTTTAAGTGCTAGAGAGGGCTAAATAAATCAAATAATTAGAAAAAGTATGTAAGAAATCTAGTGGTCTTGCCTTCAGCAAGCACATTAATTATAATGGATTGGATTTATATTAAGCCTTTTGACCGATTGATGCACTCAAAGAGCTTTTCTAAAGAAAGGTTAACATTTTGGATGCTTTTAATTAAAACATCAGTAGTTAACGACACAAGCATGGATATACATGGTTCATTGTTGCAAAGGTTCCTTGATTGACAAAGTGTTAATTGAATAGTATGAAAACATTATAATAAATGATCTTGCTTACCTAGTTGTTGATGTCACTGAAGTCAAAAGGGTAGGAAGTGGTGTGGTGTTGGTAGTTGTTGTTGTTGTTGGGGCAACAGTGGGGGTCAGGAGACCTAGAATAGAAATGGAAAGACATTTTAGAGGGATTATAAACTTGTAATATGTCATATAACATTGATATATAAGTGTTTTCGAGATTGAGTATTATACACGTTACATGGTGTTTGATAACTCACTGTCATAAATAAACATAGAAATGACAACCGTATGGTAACAGAAGCAGCATACCTGAGACTTTTAAGACTTCCTGTAGAAAACCACTAGGGTGGTTGACATCTTCCTCTTTGTATATATACGTTACGTTTGCCGTGATTTCAGTGCCATCAGCACTGTGGATGGAAAAATGGGTTTTGCGTGAGAGTTAAACATGTTCCCTTCATCCTGTTTAGCTGTACAAGCAGCAGCTAAATGAAATCTGCAGAAATTCTTAAGAGTGCAGTTGAGAAAGACGGGTTGGTTCAAGGTTATGACGTTGTACTTACATGATTTTGGCGTTGGGAAATTGAAACTGTTTGCCGACTGGTACACTGAGAACCTTATGGAGCTAAAAGGGGACAAAACATCAAGTTGTCAATTACTATCATGACCTGAACATGACCATGGATGTATCTTATGTGTAGAAGTACAGTATCTTACTAGTCTGTTAATTGAATCCTGTATCTGGGTTTCGGTCTCATTGGTGAGTGTGAGTCTATTACTTTGAGACTCCTGGGTTACATTGGTTATTTTGAAACCAAGGTAGATGGCAAATGAAGTATCTGTAAGTTCTGTGAGCACACAAGAAAATGGTCACTATAGCAACAGATCAAATGAACTGCTACAATTTCGGAGTTTCAACAACATTAAAAAACTATCAAGAAGTATTTAGATAGCAGGAGCAGTTGAATGTATACTTATTAAGAAATTATTTTATAGAGTGGAAAAAAATGTCTTCATGAAGCCTAATTCGATGAACTCACTGATATAAGTTGCATTCTGGAAGGTGGTTTGAGTGGTCGTGAATTGAGGAGACAGTTGCTTCTTGACGGCACCAAGGACATCATCCTCAGTGGGGACTGGTGTTTTGACCTTGAATATCAGTTTAACAAAAACTCCCACTGTGCCGAATCTAAGAGAAAATTATAATACATAGAAAATGACATTTCCTAAAGAAAATGTGTGTACTTGCTAGCTTGTCTTAAAGAATTCATGGTTCTAAAATAAGTTATAATAGTGGCAGTCACTGCAGTAGTAATAGTAGTGACTGGTTATAATTGGAAAAAGTAAGTAGATGGAAAGATTGATTGATGGATAGGATAGGATAGGAATGGACAGCCTGAACATATGAAAGTTGGTTCAGTCTCTCTAGCTTGAACGGTTCAAGAGTTAATATTATTTTTGGTGTGTTATTATATGCTAAGTTATACTTATTTAAATTGTTGTAGTTTATCATGTTTTGAAAATGTTTAAATAATTAGAAAAATAATGTAAGAAATCTAGTGGTCTTGCCTTCATCAAGCACATTAATAATAATGGATTGGATTTATATTGCACCTTTTCACTGATTGATGTACTCATAGAGTTTTTCAAAAGAAAGGCTGACTTTTTGGATGCTTTTATTAAAACATCAGTAGTTAACGCCACAATCATGGATATACATGGTTCATTGTTGCAAAGGGTCCTTGATTGACAAAGTGTTAATTGAATTGTGGAATAATTATAATAAATTATCTTGCTTACCTAGTTGTTGATGTCACTGAAGTCAACAGGGTAGGAAGTGGTGTGGTGCTGGTAGTTGTTGTTGGGGCAACAGTGGTGGTCAGGAGACCTAGAATAGAAATGGAAATACTATTTAGAGGGATTATAAACTTGTAATATCTCATATAACATAAAAATAAGTGTTTTTGAGATTGAGTATTATACACGTTACATGGTGTTTGATAACTCACTGTCATAAAAAAACATAGAAACGACAACCATATGGTTGGTTACAACAGCAGCATACCTGAGACTTTTAAGACTTCCTGTAGAAAACCACTAGGGTGGTTGACATCTTCCTCTTTGTAAACATACGTCACGTTTGCCGTGATCTCAGTGCCATCAGCACTGTGGACGTAAAAATGGGTTTTGTCTGAGAGTTAAACATGTTCCCTTCATCCTGTTTAGCTGTACAAGCGGCAGCTAAATGAAATCTGCAGAAATTCTAAAGAGTGCAGTTGAGAAAGATGGGTTGGTTCAAGGTTATGACGTTGTACTTACATGATTTTGGCGTTGGGAAATTGAAACTGTTTGCCGACTGGTACACTGAGAACCTTATGGAGCTAAAAGGGGACAAAACATCAAGTTGTCAATTACTATCATGACCTGAACATGACCATGGATGTATCTTATGTGTAGAAGTACAGTATCTTACTAGTCTGTTAATTGAATCCTGTATCTGGGTTTCGGTCTCATTGGTGAGTGTGAGTCTATTACTTTGAGACTCCTGGGTTACATTGGTTATTTTGAAACCAAGGTAGATGGCAAATGAAGTATCTGTAAGTTCTGTGAGCACACAAGAAAATGGTCACTATAGCAACAGATCAAATGAACTGCTACAATTTCGGAGTTTCAACAACATTAAAAAACTATCAAGAAGTATTTAGATAGCAGGAGCAGTTGAATGTATACTTATTAAGAAATTATTTTATAGAGTGGAAAAAAATGTCTTCATGAAGCCTAATTCGATGAACTCACTGATATAAGTTGCATTCTGGAAGGTGGTTTGAGTGGTCGTGAATTGAGGAGACAGTTGCTTCTTGACGGCACCAAGGACATCATCCTCAGTGGGGACTGGTGTTTTGACCTTGAATATCAGTTTA
Source organism: Oncorhynchus clarkii lewisi (assembly GCF_045791955.1). Lineage (NCBI taxonomy): Eukaryota > Metazoa > Chordata > Actinopteri > Salmoniformes > Salmonidae > Oncorhynchus > Oncorhynchus clarkii. Next base: position 28,806,981 of record NC_092178.1, on the reverse strand, counting down.
ACAAAAACTCCCACTGTGCCGAATCTAAGAGAAAATTATAATACATAGAAAATGACATTTCCTAAAGAAAATGTGTGTACTTGCTAGCTTGTCTTAAAGAATTCATGGTTCTAAAATAAGTTATAATAGTGGCAGTCACTGCAGTAGTAATAGTAGTGACTGGTTATAATTGGAAAAAGTAAGTAGATGGAAAGATTGATTGATGGATAGGATAGGATAGGAATGGACAGCCTGAACATATGAAAGTTGGTTCAGTCTCTCTAGCTTGAACGGTTCAAGAGTTAATATTATTTTTGGTGTGTTATTATATGCTAAGTTATACTTATTTAAATTGTTGTAGTTTATCATGTTTTGAAAATGTTTAAATAATTAGAAAAATAATGTAAGAAATCTAGTGGTCTTGCCTTCATCAAGCACATTAATAATAATGGATTGGATTTATATTGCACCTTTTCACTGATTGATGTACTCATAGAGTTTTTCAAAAGAAAGGCTGACTTTTTGGATGCTTTTATTAAAACATCAGTAGTTAACGCCACAATCATGGATATACATGGTTCATTGTTGCAAAGGGTCCTTGATTGACAAAGTGTTAATTGAATTGTGGAATAATTATAATAAATGATCTTGCTTACCTAGTTGTTGATGTCACTGAAGTCAACAGGGTAGGAAGTGGTGTGGTGCTGGTAGTTGTTGTTGGGGCAACAGTGGTGGTCAGGAGACCTAGAATAGAAATGGAAATACTATTTAGAGGGATTATAAACTTGTAATATCTCATATAACATAAAAATAAGTGTTTTTGAGATTGAGTATTATACACGTTACATGGTGTTTGATAACTCACTGTCATAAAAAAACATAGAAACGACAACCATATGGTTGGTTACAACAGCAGCATACCTGAGACTTTTAAGACTTCCTGTAGAAAACCACTAGGGTGGTTGACATCTTCCTCTTTGTAAACATACGTCACGTTTGCCGTGATCTCAGTGCCATCAGCACTGTGGACGTAAAAATGGGTTTTGTCTGAGAGTTAAACATGTTCCCTTCATCCTGTTTAGCTGTACAAGCGGCAGCTAAATGAAATCTGCAGAAATTCTAAAGAGTGCAGTTGAGAAAGATGGGTTGGTTCAAGGTTATGACGTTGTACTTACATGAATTTGGCGTTGGGAAATTGAAACTGTTTGCCGTCTGGTTCACTGAGAACCTTATGGAGCTAAAAGGGGACAAAACATCAAGTTGTCAATTACTATCATGACCTGAACATGCCCATGGATGTATCTTATGTGTAGAAGTACAGTATCTTACTAGTCTGTTAATTGAATCCTGTATCTGGGTTTGGGTCTCATTGGTGAGTGTGAGTCTATTACTTAGAGACTCCTGGGTTACATTGGTTATTTTGAAACCAAGGTAGATGGCAAATGAAGTATCTGTAAGTTCTGTGAGCACACAAGAAAATGGTCACTATAGCAACAGATCAAATTAACTGCTACAATTTAGGAGTTTCAACAACATTAAAAAACACTTAAGAAGTATTTAGATAGCAGAAGCAGTTGAATGTATACTTATTAAGAAATTATTTTATAGAGTGGAAATAAGTGTCTTCATGAAGCCTAATTCGATGAACTCACTGATATAAGTTGCATTCTGGAAGGTGGTTTGAGTGGTCGTGAATTGAGGAGACAATTGCTTCTTGACGGCACCAAGGACATCATCCTCAGTGGGGACTGGTGTTTTGACCTTGAATATCAGTTGAACAAAAATTCCCACTGTGCCGAATCTAAGAGAAAATAATAATACATGGAAAATTACATTTCCTAAAGAAAATGTGTGTACTTGCTCTTAAAGAATTCATGGTTGTAAAATAAGTTACAATAGTGGCAGTCACTGCAAGAGTAATAGTAGTGACTGGTTATAATTGGAAAAAGAAAGTAGATGGAAAGATTGATTGATGGAAAGGATAGGAAAGGATAGCCTGAACATTTGAAAGTTGGTTCGGTCTCTCTAGCTTGAACGATTCAAGAGTTACTATTATTTTTAGTGGGTTATTATATGTTAATGTATACTTATTTAAATTGTTATAGTTTATCAAGTTTTGAAAATGTTTAAATAATTAGAAGAAGAATGTAAGAAATCTAGTTGTCTTGCCTTCATCAAGCACATTAATAATAATGGAATCGATTTATATAGCACCTTTCCACTTACTGATGTACTCAAAGAGCTTTTCTAAGGAAAGGTTGACATTTTGGATGCTTTTATTAAAACCTCAGTAGTTAACGCCACAAGCATGGATATACATGGTTCATTGTTGCAAAGGGTCCTTGATTGACAAAGTGTTAATTGAATTGTATGAAATATTTATACAAAATTATCTTGCTTACCTAGTTGTTGATGTCACTGAAGTTGAGTTATAAGTTGCAGTTCTGGTTGTCGAGGTAGGAAGTACAATTGCAGTTGCAGTTGTCATAGAAGCAGCATTTGCTGTAGGAACTGCAGGTGTTGTACTAGCTGATGTAATTGTGGTTGTTGTTGTAGCTTCAGATGTAGATGTTAAAATAGGTTCTACAGTTGTGGTGGTCAAAGGACCAACAGCTGTTGTTGTATGAGTTACAGTTGTTTTCGTAAGAGCTGCAGTGGTTGTCAAAGGAGCTGCAGTGGTTGTCAAAGGGGCAGCTGCTGTGGTTGACAGAGAAGCTACAGTTGTTGTAGCAGGAGCTGTAGTTATAATTGTTATAGTAGGTACAGCAGGTGTTGTGGTCGTAGGAGCTACAGTTGTAGGAACTGCAGGTGTTGTAGTAGGTGGTGTTGTTGTGGTTGTTGTTTGCAATGACGTTGTAGTTGTTGTAGTAGCAGCTGCAGTTGTTGATCTGGAAATATCTGCAGTTATAGGAGTCATATGAGTGGGTTCTGTGGTTGTAGAATCTGGAGTTGTAGTAATCGTAGTAGCAGCACTTGTTGTAGTTAGAACTGAAGTGGTTGTCGTAGAGGCAGCTGCTGTGGTTGACGTAGAAGCTACAGTTGACTTAGCAAGAGCTGTAGTTGTGATTGTTGTAGTAAGTAGAGCAGGTGTAGAGGTCGTGGGGGCTAAAGTTGTAGGAACTGCAGGTGTTGTAGTAGGTGCTGTTGTTGTGGTTGTCATAAGAGTAGGAGTTGTAGTAGTTGTAGAAGGTGCTGCAGGCGTTGTGGTCGTAAGAACAGCAGATGTTGTAGTTGGAGCTGCAGTGGCTGTCGTGGTAGGTTCTGCAGTCGTAGCAGTAGTAGAAGTAGGTTCTGTCACAGATGCAGTGGTTGTCTTAATAGGTTCTAGAGTTGTAGTGGTCGTAGGTTCTGTCGGAGTAGATTCTGGAGATGTAGTGGTTGTTGGGGCAGGAGTTGTTTTAGTTAGAGATGCAGTGGTTATTGTAGACGCAGCTGCTGTGGTTGACATAGAAGCTACAGTTGTTGTAGCAGGAGCTCCAGTTGTGATTGTTGTAGTAAGTACAGCAGTTGTAGTGGTTGTAGGAGCTACAGTTGTAGAAACTGCAGGTTTTGTAGTAGGTGCTGTTGTTGTGGTTGTAGTAGGAGCTGATGTTGTAGTTGTTGTAGAAGGTGCTGCAGTCGTTGAGGTCGAAAGAACAGAAGATGTTGTAGTAGGAGCTGCAGTGGATGTCGTGGTAGGTTCTGCAGTCGTAGCAGTAGTAGAAGTAGGTTCTCCTATAATAGGTTCTGGAGTTGAAGGGGTTGTACGAGCAGCAGTTGCAGGAACTGCAGGTGATGTAGTAGGTGCTGTTGACGTGGTTGTTATAGGAGCTAAAGTTGTAGTTGTTGAAGATGGTGCTACAGTCGTGTTGGTCGTAAGAATAGCAGCTGGTGTAGTAGGAGCTGCACCGGTTGTTATAACAGGTTCAGAAGTTGTAGTGGTCGTTGGAGCAGCTGATGATTTAGTTAGAGCTGCAGTGGTTATCGTAGAGGCAGCTGCTGTGGTTGACATAGAAGCTACAGTTGTTGTAGCGGGAGATGTAGTTATAATTATTATAGTAGGTACAGCAGGTGTTGTGGTCGTAGGAGCTACAGTTGTAGGAACTGCAGGTGTTGTAGTAGGTGGTGTTGTTGTGGTTGTTGTTTGCAATGACGTTGTAGTTGTTGTAGTAGCAGCTGCAGTTGTTGTTCTGGAAATATCTGCAGTTATAGGAGTCATATGAGTGGGTTCTGTGGTTGTAGAATCTGGAGTTGTAGTAATCGTAGTAGCAGCACTTGTTGTAGTTAGAACTGAAGTGGTTGTCGTAGAGGCAGCTGCTGTGGTTGACGTAGAAGCTACAGTTGACTTAGCAAGAGCTGTAGTTGTGATTGTTGTAGTAAGTAGAGCAGGTGTAGAGGTCGTGGGGGCTAAAGTTGTAGGAACTGCAGGTGTTGTAGTAGGTGCTGTTGTTGTGGTTGTCATAAGAGTTGGAGTTGTAGTAGTTGTAGAAGGTGCTGCAGGCGTTGTGGTCGTAAGAACAGCAGATGTTGTAGTTGGAGCTGCAGTGGCTGTCGTGGTAGGTTCTGCAGTCGTAGCAGTAGTAGAAGTAGGTTCTGTCACAGATGCAGTGGTTGTCTTAATAGGTTCTAGAGTTGTAGTGGTCGTAGGTTCTGTCGGAGTAGGTTCTGGAGATGTAGTGGTTGTTGGGGCAGGAGTTGTTTTAGTTAGAGATGCAGTGGTTATCGTAGAGGCAGCTGCTGTGGTTGACATAGAAGCTACAGTTGTTGCAGCAGGAGCTACAGTTGTGATTGTTGTAGTAAGTACAGCAGTTGTAGTGGTAGTAGGAGCTACAGTTGTAGAAACTACAGGTGTTGTAGTAGGTGCTGTTGTTGTGGTTGTCGTAGGAGCTGATGTTGTAGTTGTTGTAGAAGGTGCTGCAGTCGTTGAGGTCGAAAGAACAGCAGATGTTGTAGTAGGAGCTGCAGTGGATGTCGTCGTAGGTTCTGCAGTCGTGGCAGTAGTAGAAGTAGGTTCTGTTACAATAGGTTCTGGAGTTGAAAGGGTTATAGGAGCAGCAGTTGCAGGAACTGCAGGTGATGTAGTAGGTGCTGTTGACGTGGTTGTTATAGGAGCTGAAGTTGTAGTTGTTGAAGATGGTGCTACAGTCGTGTTGGTCGTAAGAATAGCAGCTGGTGTAGTAGGAGCTGCACCGGTTGTTATAACAGGTTCAGAAGGTGCTGCAGTCATTGCGGTCGTAAGAACAACAGAGTTTGTTGTAGAAGCTAACATGGCTGTCGTGGTAGGTTCTGCAATCGTAGCATTAGTAGGAGTAGGTTCTGTCAGAGCAGGTTCTGGAGATGTGGTGGTCGTTGGAGCAGACGTTGTTTTAGTTAGAGTTGCAGTGGTTATAGTAGAGGCAGATGCTGTGGTTGATGTAGAAGCTACAGTTGTTGTAGCAGGAGATGTAGTTGTGATTGTTGTAGTAAGTACAGCAGGTGATGTGGTAACTGGAGGTACAATTGTAGGAGCTGCAGGTGCTGTAGCAGGTGCAGTTGTTGTGGTTGACGAGGGAGCTAAAGTTGTAGTTGTTGAAGATGGTGCTACAGTCGTGGTGGTCGTAAGAATAGCAGTTGGTGTAGTCGGAGCTGCAGCAGTTGTCATAATAGGTTCAGGAGTTGTAGTGGTCGTTGGAGCAGCAGTTGTTTTAGTTAGAGCTGCAGTGGCTGTCATGGTAGGTTCTGCAATCGTAGCATTAGTAGGAGTAGGTTTTGTCAGAGCAGGTTCTGGAGATGTAGTGGTCGTTGGAGCAGCCGTTGTTTTAGTTAGAGTTGCAGTGGTTATCGTATGGGCAGATGCTGTGGTTGACGTAGAAGCTACAGTTGTTGTAGCAGGAGCTGCAGTTGTGATTGTTATTGTAAGTATATCAGGTGTAGTGGTCGCTGAAGTTACAGTTGTAGGAACTGCCGGTGTTGTAGTAGGTGCTTTTGTCGTGGTTGTTGTCGGAGCTGAAGTTGTAGTTGTTGTAGAAGGTGCTGCAGTAGTTGTGGTCGTAAGAACAGCAGTGTTTGTAGTAGAAGCTAAAGTGCCTGTCGTGGTAGGTTCTGCAGTCGTAGCAGTCGTAGGAGTAGGTTCTGTCGTATTAGGTTCTGGAGATGTAGTGTCTATTGGAGCTTCAAATGTTGTAGTAAGAGCAGCAGTGGTTGTCGTAGAGGCAGGTGCAATGCTTGACGTAGAAGCTACAGTTGTTGTAGCAGGAGCTGTAGTTGTGATTGTTGTAGTAAGTACATCAGGTGTTGTGGTAACTGGAGCTACAATTGTAGGAGCTGCAGGTGTTGTAGTAGGTGCAGTTGGTGTGGTTGACGAGGGAGCTAAAGTTGTAGTTGTTGAAGATGGTGCTACAGTCGTGGTGGTCGTAAGAATAGCAGTTGGTGTAGTCGGAGCTGCAGCAGTTGTCATAATAGGTTCAGGAGTTGTAGTGGTCGTTGGAGCAGCAGTTGTTTTAGTTAGAGCTGCAGTAGCTGTCATGGTAGGTTCCGCAATCGTAGCATTAGTAGGAGTAGGTTCTGTCAGAGCAGGTTCTGGAGATGTAGTGGTCGTTGGAGCAGCCGTTGTTTTAGTTAGAGTTGCAGTGGTTATCGTAGGGGTAGATGCTGTGGTTGACGTAGAAGCTACAGTTGTTGTAGCAGGAGCTGCAGTTGTGATTGTTATTGTAAGTATATCAGGTGTAGTGGTCGCTGAAGTTACAGTTGTAGGAACTGCCGGTGTTGTAGTAGGTGCTTTTGTTGTGGTTGTTGTCGGAGCTGAAGTTGTTGTTGTAGAAGGTGCTGCATTCATTGCGGTCGTAAGAACAGCAGAGTTTGTCGTAGAAGCTAAAGTGGCTGTCGTGATAGGTTCTGCAGTCGAAGCAGTCGTAGGAGTAGGTTCTGTCGTATTAGTTTCGGGAGTTGTAGTGGTTATTGGAGCAGCAGTTTTTGTAGTAATATCAGCAGTGGTTATCGTAGAGGCAGCTGCTATGCTTGACGTAGAAGCTACAGTTGTTGTAGCAGGAGCTGTAGTTGTGATTGTTGTAGTAAGTACATCAGGTGTTGTGGTAACTGGAGCTACAATTGTAGGAGCTGCAGGTGTTGTAGTAGGTGCAGTTGTTGTGGTTGTCGTAGGAGCTAAAGTTGTAGTTGTTGAAGATGGTGCTGCAGTCGTGGTGGTTGTAAGAATAGCAGTTGGTGTAGTTGGAGCTGCAGCAGTTGTCATTATAGGTTCAGAAGTTGTAGTGGTCGTTGGAGCAGCAGTTGTTTTAGTTAGAGCTGCACTGGCTGTCGTGGTAGATTCTGCAGTCGTAGCATTAGTAGGAGTAGGTTCTGTCAGAGAAGGTTCTGGAGATGTAGTGGTCGAATGAGCAGCCGTTGTTTTAGTTAGAGCTGCAGTGGTAATCGTAGAGGCAGATGCTGTGGTTGACGTAGAAGCTACAGTTGTTGTAACAGGAGCTGCAGTTGTGACTGTTGTAGTAAGTACAGCAGGTGTAGTGGTAGCTGGAGCTACAATTGTAGGAACTGCAGGTATTGTAGTAGGTGCTGTTGAAGTGGTTGTCGTAGGAGCTAAAGTTGTAGTTGTTGAAGATGGTGCTGCAGTTTTGGTGGTCGTAAGAATAGCAGTTGGTGTAGTCGGAGCTGCATCTGTTGTCACAATAGGTTCAGGAGCTGTAGTGGTCGTTGGAGCAGCAGTTGTTTTAGTTAGAGCTGCAGTGGTTATTGTAGAGGCAGCTGCTGTAGTTGAAATAAAAGCTACAGTTGTTGTAGCAGGAGCTGCAGATGTGATTGTTGTAGTAAGAACAGCAGGTGTAGTGATAGTAGGAGCTACAGTTGTAGGAACTGCATGTGTTGTAGTAGGTGCTGTTGAAGTGGTTGTCGTAGGATCTAAAGTTGTAGTTGTTGTAGTAGGTGCAGTTGTTGTGGTTGACGTAGGAGCTAAAGTGGTAGTTGTTGAAGATGGTGCTACAGTCGTGGTGGTCGTAAGAATAGCAGTTGGTGTAATCGGAGCTGCAGCAGTTGTCATAATAGGTTCAGGAGTTGTAGTGGTCGTTGGAGCAGCAGTTGTTTTAGTTAGAGCTGCAGTGGCTGTCATGGAAGGTTCTGCAATCGTAGCATTAGTAGGAGTAGGTTCTGTCAGAGCAGGTTCTGTAGATGTAGTGGTCGTTGGAGCAGCCGTTGTTTTAGTTAGAGTTGCAGTGGTTATCGTAGGGGCAGATGCTGTGGTTGACGTAGAAGCTACAGTTGTTGTAGCAGGAGCTGCAGTTGTGATTGTTATTGTAAGTATATCAGGTGTAGTGGTCGCTGAAGTTACAGTTGTAGGAACTGCCGGTGTTGTAGTTGGTGCTTTTGTTGTGGTTGTTGTCGGAGCTGAAGTTGTAGTTGTTGTAGAAGGTGCTGCAGTTGTTGCGGTCGTAAGAACAGCAGAGTTTGTCGTAGAAGCTAAAGTGGCTGTCGTGATAGGTTCTGCAGTCGAAGCAGTCGTAGGAGTAGGTTCTGTCGTATTAGTTTCGGGAGTTGTAGTGGTTATTGGAGCAGCAGTTTTTGTAGTAATAGCAGCAGTGGTTATCGTAGAGGCAGCTGCTATGCTTGACGTAGAAGCTACAGTTGTTGTAACAGGAGCTGCAGTTGTGACTGTTGTAGTAAGTACAGCAGGTGTAGTGGTAGCTGGAGCTACAATTGTAGGAACTGCAGGTATTGTAGTAGGTGCTGTTGAAGTGGTTGTCGTAGGAGCTAAAGTTGTAGTTGTTGAAGATGGTGCTGCAGTCGTGGTGGTCGTAAGAATAGCAGTTGGTGTAGTAGGAGCTGCAGCTGTTGTCATAATAGGTTCAGGAGCTGTAGTGGTCGTTGGAGCAGCAGTTGTTTTAGTTAGAGCTGCAGTGGTTATTGTAGAGGCAGCTGCTGTAGTTGAAGTAGAAGCTACAGTTGTTGTAGCAGGAGCTGCAGATGTGATTGTTGTAGTAAGAACAGCAGGTGTAGTGATAGTAGGAGCTACAGTTGTAGGAACTGCATGTGTTGTAGTAGGTGCTGTTGAAGTGGTTGTCGTAGGATCTAAAGTTGTAGTTGTTGTAGAAGGTGCTGCAGTAGTTGTGGTCGTAAGAACAGCAGTGTTTGTAGTAGAAGCTAAAGTGCCTGTCGTGGTAGGTTCTGCAGTCGAAGCAGTCGTAGGAGTAGGTTCTGTCGTATTAGTTTCGGGAGTTGTAGTGGTTATTGGAGCAGCAGTTTTTGTAGTAATAGCAGCAGTGGTTATCGTAGAGGCAGCTGCTATGCTTGACGTAGAAGCTACAGTTGTTGTAGCAGGAGCTGTAGTTGTGATTGTTGTAGTAAGTACATCAGGTGTTGTGGTAACTGGAGCTACAATTGTAGGAGCTGCAGGTGTTGTAGTAGGTGCAGTTGTTGTGGTTGACGAGGGAGCTAAAGTTGTAGTTGTTGAAGATGGTGCTACAGTCGTGGTAGTCGTAAGAATAGCAGTTGGTGTAATCGGAGCTGCAGCAGTTGTCATAATAGGTTCAGGAGTTGTAGTGGTCGTTGGAGCAGCAGTTGTTTTAGTTAGAGCTGCAGTGGCTGTCATGGTAGGTTCTGCAATCGTAGCATTAGTAGGAGTAGGTTCTGTCAGAGCAGGTTCTGGAGATGGAGTGGTCGTTGGAGCAGCCGTTGTTTTAGTTAGAGTTGCAGTGCTTATCGTAGGGGCAGATGCTGTGGTTGACGTAGAAGCTACAGTTGTTGTAGCAGGAGCTGCAGTTGTGATTGTTATTGTAAGTATATCAGGTGTAGTGGTCGCTGAAGTTACAGTTGTAGGAACTGCCGGTGTTGTAGTAGGTGCTTTTGTTGTGATTGTTGTCGGAGCTGAAGTTGTAGTTGTTGTAGAAGGTGCTGCAGTCGTTGTGGTCGTAAGAACAGCAGAGTTTGTCGTAGAAGCTAAAGTGGCTGTCGTGATAGGTTCTGCAGTCGAAGCAGTCGTAGGAGTAGGTTCTGTCGTATTAGTTTCGGGAGTTGTAGTGGTTATTGGAGCAGCAGTTTTTGTAGTAATAGCAGCAGTGGTTATCGTAGAGGCAGCTGCTATGCTTGACGTAGAAGCTACAGTTGTTGTAACAGGAGCTGCAGTTGTGACTGTTGTAGTAAGTACAGCAGGTGTAGTGGTAGCTGGAGCTACAATTGTAGGAACTGCAGGTATTGTAGTAGGTGCTGTTGAAGTGGTTGTCGTAGGAGCTAAAGTTGTAGTTGTTGAAGATGGTGCTGCAGTCGTGGTGGTCGTAAGAATAGCAGTTGGTGTAGTAGGAGCTGCAGCTGTTGTCATAATAGGTTCAGGAGCTGTAGTGGTCGTTGGAGCAGCAGTTGTTTTAGTTAGAGCTGCAGTGGTTATTGTAGAGGCAGCTGCTGTAGTTGAAGTAGAAGCTACAGTTGTTGTAGCAGGAGCTGCAGATGTGATTGTTGTAGTAAGAACAGCAGGTGTAGTGATAGTAGGAGCTACAGTTGTAGGAACTGCATGTGTTGTAGTAGGTGCTGTTGAAGTGGTTGTCGTAGGATCTAAAGTTGTAGTTGTTGTAGAAGGTGCTGCAGTAGTTGTGGTCGTAAGAACAGCAGTGTTTGTAGTAGAAGCTAAAGTGCCTGTCGTGGTAGGTTCTGCAGTCGAAGCAGTCGTAGGAGTAGGTTCTGTCGTATTAGTTTCGGGAGTTGTAGTGGTTATTGGAGCAGCAGTTTTTGTAGTAATAGCAGCAGTGGTTATCGTAGAGGCAGCTGCTATGCTTGACGTAGAAGCTACAGTTGTTGTAGCAGGAGCTGTAGTTGTGATTGTTGTAGTAAGTACATCAGGTGTTGTGGTAACTGGAGCTACAATTGTAGGAGCTGCAGGTGTTGTAGTAGGTGCAGTTGTTGTGGTTGACGAGGGAGCTAAAGTTGTAGTTGTTGAAGATGGTGCTACAGTCGTGGTAGTCGTAAGAATAGCAGTTGGTGTAATCGGAGCTGCAGCAGTTGTCATAATAGGTTCAGGAGTTGTAGTGGTCGTTGGAGCAGCAGTTGTTTTAGTTAGAGCTGCAGTGGCTGTCATGGTAGGTTCTGCAATCGTAGCATTAGTAGGAGTAGGTTCTGTCAGAGCAGGTTCTGGAGATGGAGTGGTCGTTGGAGCAGCCGTTGTTTTAGTTAGAGTTGCAGTGCTTATCGTAGGGGCAGATGCTGTGGTTGACGTAGAAGCTACAGTTGTTGTAGCAGGAGCTGCAGTTGTGATTGTTATTGTAAGTATATCAGGTGTAGTGGTCGCTGAAGTTACAGTTGTAGGAACTGCCGGTGTTGTAGTAGGTGCTTTTGTTGTGATTGTTGTCGGAGCTGAAGTTGTAGTTGTTGTAGAAGGTGCTGCAGTCGTTGTGGTCGTAAGAACAGCAGAGTTTGTCGTAGAAGCTAAAGTGGCTGTCGTGATAGGTTCTGCAGTCGAAGCAGTCGTAGGAGTAGGTTCTGTCGTATTAGTTTCGGGAGTTGTAGTGGTTATTGGAGCAGCAGTTTTTGTAGTAATAGCAGCAGTGGTTATCGTAGAGGCAGCTGCTATGCTTGACGTAGAAGCTACAGTTGTTGTAACAGGAGCTGCAGTTGTGACTGTTGTAGTAAGTACATCAGGTGTAGTGGTAGCTGGAGATATAGTTGTAGGAACTGCAGGTGTTGTAGTAGGTGCTGTTGAAGTGGTTGTCGTAGGAGCTAAAGTTGTAGTTGTTGAAGATGGTGCTGCAGTCGTGGTGGTTGTAAGAATAGCAGTTGGTGTAGTCGGAGCTGCAGCAGTTGTCGTTATAGGTTCAGAAGTTGTAGTGGTCGTTGGAGCAGCAGTTGTTTTAGTTAGAGCTGCACTGGCTGTCGTGGTAGGTTCTGCAGTCGTAGCATTAGTAGGAGTAGGTTCTGTCAGAGCAGGTTCTGGAGATGTAGTGGTCGAATGAGCAGCCGTTGTTTTAGTTAGAGCTGCAATGGTAATCGTAGAGGCAGATGCTGTGGTTGACGTAGAAGCTACAGTTGTTGTAACAGGAGCTGCAGTTGTGACTGTTGTAGTAAGTACAGCAGGTGTAGTGGTAGCTGGAGCTACAATTGTAGGAACTGCAGGTATTGTAGTAGGTGCTGTTGAAGTGGTTGTCGTAGGATCTAAAGTTGTAGTTGTTGTAGTAGGTGCAGTTGTTGTGGTTGACGTAGGAGCTAAAGTGGTAGTTGTTGAAGATGGTGCTACAGTCGTGGTGGTCGTAAGAATAGCAGTTGTTGTAATCGGAGCTGCAGCAGTTGTCATAATAGGTTCAGGAGTTGTAGTGGTCGTTGGAGCAGCAGTTGTTTTAGTTAGAGCTGCAGTGGCTGTCATGGTAGGTTCTGCAATCGTAGCATTAGTAGGAGTAGGTTCTGTCAGAGCAGGTTCTGGAGATGTAGTGGTCGTTGGAGCAGCCGTTGTTTTAGTTAGAGTTGCAGTGGTTATCGTAGGGGCAGATGCTGTGGTTGACGTAGAAGCTACAGTTGTTGTAGCAGGAGCTGCAGTTGTGATTGTTATTGTAAGTATATCAGGTGTAGTGGTCGCTGAAGTTACAGTTGTAGGAACTGCCGGTGTTGTAGTAGGTGCTTTTGTTTTGGTTGTTGTCGGAGCTGAAGTTGTAGTTGTTGTAGAAGGTGCTGCAGTCGTTGCGGTCGTAAGAACAGCAGAGTTTGTCGTAGAAGCTAAAGTGGCTGTCGTGATAGGTTCTGCAGTCGAAGCAGTCGTAGGAGTAGGTTCTGTCGTATTAGTTTCGGGAGTTGTAGTGGTTATTGGAGCAGCAGTTTTTGTAGTAATAGCAGCAGTGGTTATCGTAGAGGCAGCTGCTATGCTTGACGTAGAAGCTACAGTTGTTGTAGCAGGAGCTGTAGTTGTGATTGTTGTAGTAAGTACATCAGGTGTTGTGGTAACTGGAGCTACAATTGTAGGAGCTGCAGGTGTTGTAGTAGGTGCAGTTGTTGAGGTTGACGAGGGAGCTAAAGTTGTAGTTGTTGAAGATGGTGCTACAGTCGTGGTGGTCGTAAGAATAGCAGTTGGTGTAATCGGAGCTGCAGCAGTTGTCATAATAGGTTCAGGAGTTGTAGTGGTCGTTGGAGCAGCAGTTGTTTTAGTTAGAGCTGCATTGGCTGTCATGGTAGGTTCTGCAATCGTAGCATTAGTAGGAGTAGGTTCTGTCAGAGCAGGTTCTGGAGATGTAGTGGTTGTTGGAGCAGCCGTTGTTTTAGTTAGAGTTGCAGTGGTTATCGTAGGGGCAGATGCTGTGGTTGACGTAGAAGCTACAGTTGTTGTAGCAGGAGCTGCAGTTGTGATTGTTATTGTAAGTATATCAGGTGTAGTGGTCGCTGAAGTTACAGTTGTAGGAACTGCCGTTGTTGTAGTAGGTGCTTTTGTTGTGGTTGTTGTCGGAGCTGAAGTTGTAGTTGTTGTAGAAGGTGCTGCAGTCGTTGTGGTCGTAAGAACAGCAGAGTTTGTCGTAGAAGCTAAAGTGGCTGTCGTGATAGGTTCTGCAGTCGAAGCAGTCGTAGGAGTAGGTTCTGTCGTATTAGTTTCGGGAGTTGTAGTGGTTATTGGAGCAGCAGTTTTTGTAGTAATTGCAGCAGTGGTTATCGTAGAGGCAGCTGCTATGCTTGACGTAGAAGCTACAGTTGTTGTAACAGGAGCTGCAGTTGTGACTGTTGTAGTAAGTACATCAGGTGTAGTGGTAGCTGGAGATATAGTTGTAGGAACTGCAGGTGTTGTAGTAGGTGCTGTTGAAGTGGTTGTCGTAGGAGCTAAAGTTGTAGTTGTTGAAGATGGTGCTGCAGTCGTGGTGGTTGTAAGAATAGCAGTTGGTGTAGTCGGAGCTGCAGCAGTTGTCGTTATAGGTTCAGAAGTTGTAGTGGTCGTTGGAGCAGCAGTTGTTTTAGTTAGAGCTGCACTGGCTGTCGTGGTAGGTTCTGCAGTCGTAGCATTAGTAGGAGTAGGTTCTGTCAGAGCAGGTTCTGGAGATGTAGTGGTCGAATGAGCAGCCGTTGTTTTAGTTAGAGCTGCAGTGGTAATCGTAGAGGCAGATGCTGTGGTTGACGTAGAAGCTACAGTTGTTGTAACAGGAGCTGCAGTTGTGACTGTTGTAGTAAGTACAGCAGGTGTAGTGGTAGCTGGAGCTACAATTGTTGGAACTGCAGGGATTGTAGTAGGTGCTGTTGAAGTGGTTGTCGTAGGTGCTAAAGTTGTAGTTGTTGAAGATGGTGCTGCAGTCGTGGTGGTCGTAAGAATAGCAGTTGGTGTAGTCGGAGCTGCATCTGTTGTCACAATAGGTTCAGGAGCTGTAGTGGTCGTTGGAGCAGCAGTTGTTTTAGTTAGAGCTGCAGTGGTTATTGTAGAGGCAGCTGCTGTAGTTGAAATAGTTGCTACAGTTGTTGTAGCAGGAGCTGCAGATGTGATTGTTGTAGTAAGAACAGCAGGTGTAGTGATAGTAGGAGCTACAGTTGTAGGAACTGCATGTGTTGTAGTAGGTGCTGTTGAAGTGGTTGTCGTAGGATCTAAAGTTGTAGTTGTTGTAGTAGGTGCAGTTGTTGTGGTTGACGTAGGAGCTAAAGTGGTAGTTGTTGAAGATGGTGCTACAGTCGTGGTGGTCGTAAGAATAGCAGTTGGTGTAATCGGAGCTGCAGCAGTTGTCATAATAGGTTCAGGAGTTGTAGTGGTCGTTGGAGCAGCAGTTGTTTTAGTTAGAGCTGCAGTGGCTGTCATGGTAGGTTCTGCAATCGTAGCATTAGTAGGAGTCGGTTCTGTCAGAGCAGGTTCTGGAGATGTAGTGGTCGTTGGAGCAGCCGTTGTTTTAGTTAGAGTTGCAGTGGTTATCGTAGGGGCAGATGCTGTGGTTGACGTAGAAGCTACAGTTGTTGTAGCAGGAGCTGCAGTTGTGATTGTTATTGTAAGTATATCAGGTGTAGTGGTCGCTGAAGTTACAGTTGTAGGAACTGCCGGTGTTGTAGTAGGTGCTTTTGTTTTGGTTGTTGTCGGAGCTGAAGTTGTAGTTGTTGTAGAAGGTGCTGCAGTCGTTGCGGTCGTAAGAACAGCAGAGTTTGTCGTAGAAGCTAAAGTGGCTGTCGTGATAGGTTCTGCAGTCGAAGCAGTCGTAGGAGTAGGTTCTGTCGTATTAGTTTCGGGAGTTGTAGTGGTTATTGGAGCAGCAGTTTTTGTAGTAATAGCAGCAGTGGTTATCGTAGAGGCAGCTGCTATGCTTGACGTAGAAGCTACAGTTGTTGTAGCAGGAGCTGTAGTTGTGATTGTTGTAGTAAGTACATCAGGTGTTGTGGTAACTGGAGCTACAATTGTAGGAGCTGCAGGTGTTGTAGTAGGTGCAGTTGTTGAGGTTGACGAGGGAGCTAAAGTTGTAGTTGTTGAAGATGGTGCTACAGTCGTGGTGGTCGTAAGAATAGCAGTTGGTGTAATCGGAGCTGCAGCAGTTGTCATAATAGGTTCAGGAGTTGTAGTGGTCGTTGGAGCAGCAGTTGTTTTAGTTAGAGCTGCATTGGCTGTCATGGTAGGTTCTGCAATCGTAGCATTAGTAGGAGTAGGTTCTGTCAGAGCAGGTTCTGGAGATGTAGTGGTTGTTGGAGCAGCCGTTGTTTTAGTTAGAGTTGCAGTGGTTATCGTAGGGGCAGATGCTGTGGTTGACGTAGAAGCTACAGTTGTTGTAGCAGGAGCTGCAGTTGTGATTGTTATTGTAAGTATATCAGGTGTAGTGGTCGCTGAAGTTACAGTTGTAGGAACTGCCGTTGTTGTAGTAGGTGCTTTTGTTGTGGTTGTTGTCGGAGCTGAAGTTGTAGTTGTTGTAGAAGGTGCTGCAGTCGTTGTGGTCGTAAGAACAGCAGAGTTTGTCGTAGAAGCTAAAGTGGCTGTCGTGATAGGTTCTGCAGTCGAAGCAGTCGTAGGAGTAGGTTCTGTCGTATTAGTTTCGGGAGTTGTAGTGGTTATTGGAGCAGCAGTTTTTGTAGTAATTGCAGCAGTGGTTATCGTAGAGGCAGCTGCTATGCTTGACGTAGAAGCTACAGTTGTTGTAACAGGAGCTGCAGTTGTGACTGTTGTAGTAAGTACATCAGGTGTAGTGGTAGCTGGAGATATAGTTGTAGGAACTGCAGGTGTTGTAGTAGGTGCTGTTGAAGTGGTTGTCGTAGGAGCTAAAGTTGTAGTTGTTGAAGATGGTGCTGCAGTCGTGGTGGTTGTAAGAATAGCAGTTGGTGTAGTCGGAGCTGCAGCAGTTGTCGTTATAGGTTCAGAAGTTGTAGTGGTCGTTGGAGCAGCAGTTGTTTTAGTTAGAGCTGCACTGGCTGTCGTGGTAGGTTCTGCAGTCGTAGCATTAGTAGGAGTAGGTTCTGTCAGAGCAGGTTCTGGAGATGTAGTGGTCGAATGAGCAGCCGTTGTTTTAGTTAGAGCTGCAGTGGTAATCGTAGAGGCAGATGCTGTGGTTGACGTAGAAGCTACAGTTGTTGTAACAGGAGCTGCAGTTGTGACTGTTGTAGTAAGTACAGCAGGTGTAGTGGTAGCTGGAGCTACAATTGTTGGAACTGCAGGGATTGTAGTAGGTGCTGTTGAAGTGGTTGTCGTAGGTGCTAAAGTTGTAGTTGTTGAAGATGGTGCTGCAGTCGTGGTGGTCGTAAGAATAGCAGTTGGTGTAGTCGGAGCTGCATCTGTTGTCACAATAGGTTCAGGAGCTGTAGTGGTCGTTGGAGCAGCAGTTGTTTTAGTTAGAGCTGCAGTGGTTATTGTAGAGGCAGCTGCTGTAGTTGAAATAGTTGCTACAGTTGTTGTAGCAGGAGCTGCAGATGTGATTGTTGTAGTAAGAACAGCAGGTGTAGTGATAGTAGGAGCTACAGTTGTAGGAACTGCATGTGTTGTAGTAGGTGCTGTTGAAGTGGTTGTCGTAGGATCTAAAGTTGTAGTTGTTGTAGTAGGTGCAGTTGTTGTGGTTGACGTAGGAGCTAAAGTGGTAGTTGTTGAAGATGGTGCTACAGTCGTGGTGGTCGTAAGAATAGCAGTTGGTGTAATCGGAGCTGCAGCAGTTGTCATAATAGGTTCAGGAGTTGTAGTGGTCGTTGGAGCAGCAGTTGTTTTAGTTAGAGCTGCAGTGGCTGTCATGGTAGGTTCTGCAATCGTAGCATTAGTAGGAGTCGGTTCTGTCAGAGCAGGTTCTGGAGATGTAGTGGTCGTTGGAGCAGCCGTTGTTTTAGTTAGAGTTGCAGTGGTTATCGTAGGGGCAGATGCTGTGGTTGACGTAGAAGCTACAGTTGTTGTAGCAGGAGCTGCAGTTGTGATTGTTATTGTAAGTATATCAGGTGTAGTGGTCGCTGAAGTTACAGTTGTAGGAACTGCCGGTGTTGTAGTAGGTGCTTTTGTTGTGGTTGTTGTCGGAGCTGAAGTTGTAGTTGTTGTAGAAGGTGCTGCAGTCGTTGCGGTCGTAAGAACAGCAGAGTTTGTCGTAGAAGCTAAAGTGGCTGTCGTGATAGGTTCTGCAGTCGAAGCAGTCGTAGGAGTAGGTTCTGTCGTATTAGTTTCGGGAGTTGTAGTGGTTATTGGAGCAGCAGTTTTTGTAGTAATCGCAGCAGTGGTTATCGTAGAGGCAGCTGCTATGCTTGACGTAGAAGCTACAGTTGTTGTAGCAGGAGCTGTAGTTGTGATTGTTGTAGTAAGTACATCAGGTGTTGTGGTAACTGGAGCTACAATTGTAGGAGCTGCAGGTGTTGTAGTAGGTGCAGTTGTTGTGGTTGACGAGGGAGCTAAAGTTGTAGTTGTTGAAGATGGTGCTACAGTCGTGGTGGTCGTAAGAATAGCAGTTGGTGTAATCGGAGCTGCAGCAGTTGTCATAATAGGTTCAGGAGTTGTAGTGGTCGTTGGAGCAGCAGTTGTTTTAGTTAGAGCTGCATTGGCTGTCATGGTAGGTTCTGCAATCGTAGCATTAGTAGGAGTAGGTTCTGTCAGAGCAGGTTCTGGAGATGTAGTGGTTGTTGGAGCAGCCGTTGTTTTAGTTAGAGTTGCAGTGGTTATCGTAGGGTCAGATGCTGTGGTTGACGTAGAAGCTACAGTTGTTGTAGCAGGAGCTGCAGTTGTGATTGTTATTGTAAGTATATCAGGTGTAGTGGTCGCTGAAGTTACAGTTGTAGGAACTGCCGGTGTTGTAGTAAGTGCTTTTGTTGTGATTGTTGTCGGAGCTGAAGTTGTAGTTGTTGTAGAAGGTGCTGCAGTCGTTGTGGTCGTAAGAACAGCAGAGTTTGTCGTAGAAGCTAAAGTGGCTGTCGTGATAGGTTCTGCAGTCGAAGCAGTCGTAGGAGTAGGTTCTGTCGTATTAGTTTCGGGAGTTGTAGTGGTTATTGGAGCAGCAGTTTTTGTAGTAATAGCAGCAGTGGTTATCGTAGAGGCAGCTGCTATGCTTGACGTAGAAGCTACAGTTGTTGTAGCAGGAGCTGTAGTTGTGATTGTTGTAGTAAGTACATCAGGTGTTGTGGTAACTGGAGCTACAATTGTAGGAGCTGCAGGTGTTGTAGTAGGTGCAGTTGTTGTGGTTGACGAGGGAGCTAAAGTTGTAGTTGTTGAAGATGGTGCTACAGTCGTGGTGGTCGTAAGAATAGCAGTTGGTGTAATCGGAGCTGCAGCAGTTGTCATAATAGGTTCAGGAGTTGTAGTGGTCGTTGGAGCAGCAGTTGTTTTAGTTAGAGCTGCAGTGGCTGTCATGGTAGGTTCTGCAATCGTAGCATTAGTAGGAGTAGGTTCTGTCAGAGCAGGTTCTGGAGATGTAGTGGTCGTTGGAGCAGCCGTTGTTTTAGTTAGAGTTGCAGTGGTTATCGTAGGGGCAGATGCTGTGGTTGACGTAGAAGCTACAGTTGTTGTAGCAGGAGCTGCAGTTGTGATTGTTATTGTAAGTATATCAGGTGTAGTGGTCGCTGAAGTTACAGTTGTAGGAACTGCCGGTGTTGTAGTAGGTGCTTTTGTTGTGGTTGTTGTCGGAGCTGAAGTTGTAGTTGTTGTAGAAGGTGCTGCAGTCGTTGCGGTCGTAAGAACAGCAGAGTTTGTCGTAGAAGCTAAAGTGGCTGTCGTGATAGGTTCTGCAGTCGAAGCAGTCGTAGGAGTAGGTTCTGTCGTATTAGTTTCGGGAGTTGTAGTGGTTATTGGAGCAGCAGTTTTTGTAGTAATCGCAGCAGTGGTTATCGTAGAGGCAGCTGCTATGCTTGACGTAGAAGCTACAGTTGTTGTAGCAGGAGCTGTAGTTGTGATTGTTGTAGTAAGTACATCAGGTGTTGTGGTAACTGGAGCTACAATTGTAGGAGCTGCAGGTGTTGTAGTAGGTGCAGTTGTTGTGGTTGACGAGGGAGCTAAAGTTGTAGTTGTTGAAGATGGTGCTACAGTCGTGGTGGTCGTAAGAATAGCAGTTGGTGTAATCGGAGCTGCAGCAGTTGTCATAATAGGTTCAGGAGTTGTAGTGGTCGTTGGAGCAGCAGTTGTTTTAGTTAGAGCTGCATTGGCTGTCATGGTAGGTTCTGCAATCGTAGCATTAGTAGGAGTAGGTTCTGTCAGAGCAGGTTCTGGAGATGTAGTGGTTGTTGGAGCAGCCGTTGTTTTAGTTAGAGTTGCAGTGGTTATCGTAGGGGCAGATGCTGTGGTTGACGTAGAAGCTACAGTTGTTGTAGCAGGAGCTGCAGTTGTGATTGTTATTGTAAGTATATCAGGTGTAGTGGTCGCTGAAGTTACAGTTGTAGGAACTGCCGTTGTTGTAGTAGGTGCTTTTGTTGTGGTTGTTGTCGGAGCTGAAGTTGTAGTTGTTGTAGAAGGTGCTGCAGTCGTTGTGGTCGTAAGAACAGCAGAGTTTGTCGTAGAAGCTAAAGTGGCTGTCGTGATAGGTTCTGCAGTCGAAGCAGTCGTAGGAGTAGGTTCTGTCGTATTAGTTTCGGGAGTTGTAGTGGTTATTGGAGCAGCAGTTTTTGTAGTAATTGCAGCAGTGGTTATCGTAGAGGCAGCTGCTATGCTTGACGTAGAAGCTACAGTTGTTGTAACAGGAGCTGCAGTTGTGACTGTTGTAGTAAGTACATCAGGTGTAGTGGTAGCTGGAGATATAGTTGTAGGAACTGCAGGTGTTGTAGTAGGTGCTGTTGAAGTGGTTGTCGTAGGAGCTAAAGTTGTAGTTGTTGAAGATGGTGCTGCAGTCGTGGTGGTTGTAAGAATAGCAGTTGGTGTAGTCGGAGCTGCAGCAGTTGTCGTTATAGGTTCAGAAGTTGTAGTGGTCGTTGGAGCAGCAGTTGTTTTAGTTAGAGCTGCACTGGCTGTCGTGGTAGGTTCTGCAGTCGTAGCATTAGTAGGAGTAGGTTCTGTCAGAGCAGGTTCTGGAGATGTAGTGGTCGAATGAGCAGCCGTTGTTTTAGTTAGAGCTGCAATGGTAATCGTAGAGGCAGATGCTATGGTTGACGTAGAAGCTACAGTTGTTGTAACAGGAGCTGCAGTTGTGACTGTTGTAGTAAGTACAGCAGGTGTAGTGGTAGCTGGAGCTACAATTGTAGGAACTGCAGGTATTGTAGTAGGTGCTGTTGAAGTGGTTGTCGTAGGATCTAAAGTTGTAGTTGTTGTAGTAGGTGCAGTTGTTGTGGTTGACGTAGGAGCTAAAGTGGTAGTTGTTGAAGATGGTGCTACAGTCGTGGTGGTCGTAAGAATAGCAGTTGGTGTAATCGGAGCTGCAGCAGTTGTCATAATAGGTTCAGGAGTTGTAGTGGTCGTTGGAGCAGCAGTTGTTTTAGTTAGAGCTGCAGTGGCTGTCATGGTAGGTTCTGCAATCGTAGCATTAGTAGGAGTAGGTTCTGTCAGAGCAGGTTCTGGAGATGTAGTGGTCGTTGGAGCAGCCGTTGTTTTAGTTAGAGTTGCAGTGCTTATCGTAGGGGCAGATGCTGTGGTTGACGTAGAAGCTACAGTTGTTGTAGCAGGAGCTGCAGTTGTGATTGTTATTGTAAGTATATCAGGTGTAGTGGTCGCTGAAGTTACAGTTGTAGGAACTGCCGGTGTTGTAGTAGGTGCTTTTGTTGTGGTTGTTGTCGGAGCTGAAATTGTAGTTGTTGTAGAAGGTGCTGCAGTCGTTGCGGTCGTAAGAACAGCAGAGTTTGTCGTAGAAGCTAAAGTGGCTGTCGTGATAGGTTCTGCAGTCGAAGCAGTCGTAGGAGTAGGTTCTGTCGTATTAGTTTCGGGAGTTGTAGTGGTTATTGGAGCAGCAGTTTTTGTAGTAATAGCAGCAGTGGTTATCGTAGAGGCAGCTGCTATGCTTGACGTAGAAGCTACAGTTGTTGTAACAGGAGCTGCAGTTGTGACTGTTGTAGTAAGTACATCAGGTGTAGTGGTAGCTGGAGATATAGTTGTAGGAACTGCAGGTGTTGTAGTAGGTGCTGTTGAAGTGGTTGTCGTAGGAGCTAAAGTTGTAGTTGTTGAAGATGGTGCTGCAGTCGTGGTGGTTGTAAGAATAGCAGTTGGTGTAGTCGGAGCTGCAGCAGTTGTCGTTATAGGTTCAGAAGTTGTAGTGGTCGTTGGAGCAGCAGTTGTTTTAGTTAGAGCTGCACTGGCTGTCGTGGTAGGTTCTGCAGTCGTAGCATTAGTAGGAGTAGGTTCTGTCAGAGCAGGTTCTGGAGATGTAGTGGTCGAATGAGCAGCCGTTGTTTTAGTTAGAGCTGCAGTGGTAATCGTAGAGGCAGATGCTGTGGTTGACGTAGAAGCTACAGTTGTTGTAACAGGAGCTGCAGTTGTGACTGTTGTAGTAAGTACAGCAGGTGTAGTGGTAGCTGGAGCTACAATTGTTGGAACTGCAGGGATTGTAGTAGGTGCTGTTGAAGTGGTTGTCGTAGGTGCTAAAGTTGTAGTTGTTGAAGATGGTGCTGCAGTCGTGGTGGTCGTAAGAATAGCAGTTGGTGTAGTCGGAGCTGCATCTGTTGTCACAATAGGTTCAGGAGCTGTAGTGGTCGTTGGAGCAGCAGTTGTTTTAGTTAGAGCTGCAGTGGTTATTGTAGAGGCAGCTGCTGTAGTTGAAATAGTTGCTACAGTTGTTGTAGCAGGAGCTGCAGATGTGATTGTTGTAGTAAGAACAGCAGGTGTAGTGATAGTAGGAGCTACAGTTGTAGGAACTGCATGTGTTGTAGTAGGTGCTGTTGAAGTGGTTGTCGTAGGATCTAAAGTTGTAGTTGTTGTAGTAGGTGCAGTTGTTGTGGTTGACGTAGGAGCTAAAGTGGTAGTTGTTGAAGATGGTGCTACAGTCGTGGTGGTCGTAAGAATAGCAGTTGGTGTAATCGGAGCTGCAGCAGTTGTCATAATAGGTTCAGGAGTTGTAGTGGTCGTTGGAGCAGCAGTTGTTTTAGTTAGAGCTGCAGTGGCTGTCATGGTAGGTTCTGCAATCGTAGCATTAGTAGGAGTAGGTTCTGTCAGAGCAGGTTCTGGAGATGTAGTGGTCGTTGGAGCAGCCGTTGTTTTAGTTAGAGTTGCAGTGGTTATCGTAGGGGCAGATGCTGTGGTTGACGTAGAAGCTACAGTTGTTGTAGCAGGAGCTGCAGTTGTGATTGTTATTGTAAGTATATCAGGTGTAGTGGTCGCTGAAGTTACAGTTGTAGGCACTGCCGGTGTTGTAGTAGGTGCTTTTGTTGTGGTTGTTGTCGGAGCTGAAGTTGTAGTTGTTGTAGAAGGTGCTGCAGTCGTTGCGGTCGTAAGAACAGCAGAGTTTGTCGTAGAAGCTAAAGTGGCTGTCGTGATAGGTTCTGCAGTCGAAGCAGTCGTAGGAGTAGGTTCTGTCGTATTAGTTTCGGGAGTTGTAGTGGTTATTGGAGCAGCAGTTTTTGTAGTAATCGCAGCAGTGGTTATCGTAGAGGCAGCTGCTATGCTTGACGTAGAAGCTACAGTTGTTGTAGCAGGAGCTGTAGTTGTGATTGTTGTAGTAAGTACATCAGGTGTTGTGGTAACTGGAGCTACAATTGTAGGAGCTGCAGGTGTTGTAGTAGGTGCAGTTGTTGTGGTTGACGAGGGAGCTAAAGTTGTAGTTGTTGAAGATGGTGCTACAGTCGTGGTGGTCGTAAGAATAGCAGTTGGTGTAATCGGAGCTGCAGCAGTTGTCATAATAGGTTCAGGAGTTGTAGTGGTCGTTGGAGCAGCAGTTGTTTTAGTTAGAGCTGCATTGGCTGTCATGGTAGGTTCTGCAATCGTAGCATTAGTAGGAGTAGGTTCTGTCAGAGCAGGTTCTGGAGATGTAGTGGTTGTTGGAGCAGCCGTTGTTTTAGTTAGAGTTGCAGTGCTTATCGTAGGGGCAGATGCTGTGGTTGACGTAGAAGCTACAGTTGTTGTAGCAGGAGCTGCAGTTGTGATTGTTATTGTAAGTATATCAGGTGTAGTGGTCGCTGAAGTTACAGTTGTAGGAACTGCCGGTGTTGTAGTAGGTGCTTTTGTTGTGGTTGTTGTCGGAGCTGAAGTTGTAGTTGTTGTAGAAGGTGCTGCAGTCGTTGCGGTCGTAAGAACAGCAGAGTTTGTCGTAGAAGCTAAAGTGGCTGTCGTGATAGGTTCTGCAGTCGAAGCAGTCGTAGGAGTAGGTTCTGTCGTATTAGTTTCGGGAGTTGTAGTGGTTATTGGAGCAGCAGTTTTTGTAGTAATAGCAGCAGTGGTTATCGTAGAGGCAGCTGCTATGCTTGACGTAGAAGCTACAGTTGTTGTAACAGGAGCTGCAGTTGTGACTGTTGTAGTAAGTACATCAGGTGTAGTGGTAGCTGGAGATATAGTTGTAGGAACTGCAGGTGTTGTAGTAGGTGCAGTTGTTGTGGTTGACGAGGGAGCTAAAGTTGTAGTTGTTGAAGATGGTGCTACAGTCGTGGTGGTCGTAAGAATAGCAGTTGGTGTAATCGGAGCTGCAGCAGTTGTCATAATAGGTTCAGGAGTTGTAGTGGTCGTTGGAGCAGCAGTTGTTTTAGTTAGAGCTGCAGTGGCTGTCATGGTAGGTTCTGCAATCGTAGCATTAGTAGGAGTAGGTTCTGTCAGAGCAGGTTCTGGAGATGTAGTGGTCGTTGGAGCAGCCGTTGTTTTAGTTAGAGTTGCAGTGCTTATCGTAGGGGCAGATGCTGTGGTTGACGTAGAAGCTACAGTTGTTGTAGCAGGAGCTGCAGTTGTGATTGTTATTGTAAGTATATCAGGTGTAGTGGTCGCTGAAGTTACAGTTGTAGGAACTGCCGGTGTTGTAGTAGGTGCTTTTGTTGTGGTTGTTGTCGGAGCTGAAGTTGTAGTTGTTGTAGAAGGTGCTGCAGTCGTTGCGGTCGTAAGAACAGCAGAGTTTGTCGTAGGAGCTAAAGTGGCTGTCGTGATAGGTTCTGCAGTCGAAGCAGTCGTAGGAGTAGGTTCTGTCGTATTAGTTTCGGGAGTTGTAGTGGTTATTGGAGCAGCAGTTTTTGTAGTAATAGCAGCAGTGGTTATCGTAGAGGCAGCTGCTATGCTTGACGTAGAAGCTACAGTTGTTGTAACAGGAGCTGCAGTTGTGACTGTTGTAGTTAGTACATCAGGTGTAGTGGTAGCTGGAGATATAGTTGTAGGAACTGCAGGTGTTGTAGTAGGTTCTGTTGAAGTGGTTGTCGTAGGAGCTAAAGTTGTAGTTGTTGAAGATGGTGCTGCAGTCGTGGTGGTTGTAAGAATAGCAGTTGGTGTAGTCGGAGCTGCAGCAGTTGTCGCTATAGGTTCAGAAGTTGTAGTGGTCGTTGGAGCAGCAGTTGTTTTAGTTAGAGCTGCACTGGCTGTCGTGGTAGGTTCTGCAGTCGTAGCATTAGTAGGAGTAGGTTCTGTCAGAGCAGGTTCTGGAGATGTAGTGGTCGAATGAGCAGCCGTTGTTTTAGTTAGAGCTGCAGTGGTAATCGTAGAGGCAGATGCTGTGGTTGACGTAGAAGCTACAGTTGTTGTAACAGGAGCTGCAGTTGTGACTGTTGTAGTAAGTACAGCAGGTGTAGTGGTAGCTGGAGCTACAATTGTAGGAACTGCAGGTATTGTAGTAGGTGCTGTTGAAGTGGTTGTCGTAGGAGCTAAAGTTGTAGTTGTTGAAGATGGTGCTGCAGTCGTGGTGGTCGTAAGAATAGCAGTTGGTGTAGTCGGAGCTGCATCTGTTGTCACAATAGGTTCAGGAGCTGTAGTGGTCGTTGGAGCAGCAGTTGTTTTAGTTAGAGCTGCAGAGGTTATTGTAGAGGCAGCTGCTGTAGTTGAAATAGAAGCTACAGTTGTTGTAGCAGGAGCTGCAGATGTGATTGTTGTAGTAAGAACAGCAGGTGTAGTGATAGTAGGAGCTACAGTTGTAGGAACTGCATGTGTTGTAGTAGGTGCTGTTGAAGTGGTTGTCGTAGGATCTAAAGTTGTAGTTGTTGTAGTAGGTGCAGTTGTTGTGGTTGACGTAGGAGCTAAAGTGGTAGTTGTTGAAGATGGTGCTACAGTCGTGGTGGTCGTAAGAATAGCAGTTGGTGTAATCGGAGCTGCAGCAGTTGTCATAATAGGTTCAGGAGTTGTAGTGGTCGTTGGAGCAGCAGTTGTTTTGGTTAGAGCTGCAGTGGCTGTCATGGTAGGTTCTGCAATCGTAGCATTAGTAGGAGTAGGTTCTGTCAGAGCAGGTTCTGTAGATGTAGTGGTCGTTGGAGCAGCCGTTGTTTTAGTTAGAGTTGCAGTGGTTATCGTAGGGGCAGATGCTGTGGTTGACGTAGAAGCTACAGTTGTTGTAGCAGGAGCTGCAGTTGTGATTGTTATTGTAAGTATATCAGGTGTAGGTTCTGCAGTCGAAGCAGTCGTAGGAGTAGGTTCTGTCGTATTAGTTTCGGGAGTTGTAGTGGTTATTGGAGCAGCAGTTTTTGTAGTAATCGCAGCAGTGGTTATCGTAGAGGCAGCTGCTATGCTTGACGTAGAAGCTACAGTTGTTGTAGCAGGAGCTGTAGTTGTGATTGTTGTAGTAAGTACATCAGGTGTTGTGGTAACTGGAGCTACAATTGTAGGAGCTGCAGGTGTTGTAGTAGGTGCAGTTGTTGTGGTTGACGAGGGAGCTAAAGTTGTAGTTGTTGAAGATGGTGCTACAGTCGTGGTGGTCGTAAGAATAGCAGTTGGTGTAATCGGAGCTGCAGCAGTTGTCATAATAGGTTCAGGAGTTGTAGTGGTCGTTGGAGCAGCAGTTGTTTTAGTTAGAGCTGCATTGGCTGTCATGGTAGGTTCTGCAATCGTAGCATTAGTAGGAGTAGGTTCTGTCAGAGCAGGTTCTGGAGATGTAGTGGTTGTTGGAGCAGCCGTTGTTTTAGTTAGAGTTGCAGTGCTTATCGTAGGGGCAGATGCTGTGGTTGACGTAGAAGCTACAGTTGTTGTAGCAGGAGCTGCAGTTGTGATTGTTATTGTAAGTATATCAGGTGTAGTGGTCGCTGAAGTTACAGTTGTAGGAACTGCCGGTGTTGTAGTAGGTGCTTTTGTTGTGGTTGTTGTCGGAGCTGAAGTTGTAGTTGTTGTAGAAGGTGCTGCAGTCGTTGCGGTCGTAAGAACAGCAGAGTTTGTCGTAGAAGCTAAAGTGGCTGTCGTGATAGGTTCTGCAGTCGAAGCAGTCGTAGGAGTAGGTTCTGTCGTATTAGTTTCGGGAGTTGTAGTGGTTATTGGAGCAGCAGTTTTTGTAGTAATAGCAGCAGTGGTTATCGTAGAGGCAGCTGCTATGCTTGACGTAGAAGCTACAGTTGTTGTAACAGGAGCTGCAGTTGTGACTGTTGTAGTAAG
Source organism: Oncorhynchus clarkii lewisi (assembly GCF_045791955.1). NCBI lineage: Eukaryota > Metazoa > Chordata > Actinopteri > Salmoniformes > Salmonidae > Oncorhynchus > Oncorhynchus clarkii. Next base: position 28,780,286 of record NC_092178.1, on the reverse strand, counting down.
TACATCAGGTGTAGTGGTAGCTGGAGATATAGTTGTAGGAACTGCAGGTGTTGTAGTAGGTGCAGTTGTTGTGGTTGACGAGGGAGCTAAAGTTGTAGTTGTTGAAGATGGTGCTACAGTCGTGGTGGTCGTAAGAATAGCAGTTGGTGTAATCGGAGCTGCAGCAGTTGTCATAATAGGTTCAGGAGTTGTAGTGGTCGTTGGAGCAGCAGTTGTTTTAGTTAGAGCTGCAGTGGCTGTCATGGTAGGTTCTGCAATCGTAGCATTAGTAGGAGTAGGTTCTGTCAGAGCAGGTTCTGGAGATGTAGTGGTCGTTGGAGCAGCCGTTGTTTTAGTTAGAGTTGCAGTGCTTATCGTAGGGGCAGATGCTGTGGTTGACGTAGAAGCTACAGTTGTTGTAGCAGGAGCTGCAGTTGTGATTGTTATTGTAAGTATATCAGGTGTAGTGGTCGCTGAAGTTACAGTTGTAGGAACTGCCGGTGTTGTAGTAGGTGCTTTTGTTGTGGTTGTTGTCGGAGCTGAAGTTGTAGTTGTTGTAGAAGGTGCTGCAGTCGTTGCGGTCGTAAGAACAGCAGAGTTTGTCGTAGGAGCTAAAGTGGCTGTCGTGATAGGTTCTGCAGTCGAAGCAGTCGTAGGAGTAGGTTCTGTCGTATTAGTTTCGGGAGTTGTAGTGGTTATTGGAGCAGCAGTTTTTGTAGTAATAGCAGCAGTGGTTATCGTAGAGGCAGCTGCTATGCTTGACGTAGAAGCTACAGTTGTTGTAACAGGAGCTGCAGTTGTGACTGTTGTAGTTAGTACATCAGGTGTAGTGGTAGCTGGAGATATAGTTGTAGGAACTGCAGGTGTTGTAGTAGGTTCTGTTGAAGTGGTTGTCGTAGGAGCTAAAGTTGTAGTTGTTGAAGATGGTGCTGCAGTCGTGGTGGTTGTAAGAATAGCAGTTGGTGTAGTCGGAGCTGCAGCAGTTGTCGCTATAGGTTCAGAAGTTGTAGTGGTCGTTGGAGCAGCAGTTGTTTTAGTTAGAGCTGCACTGGCTGTCGTGGTAGGTTCTGCAGTCGTAGCATTAGTAGGAGTAGGTTCTGTCAGAGCAGGTTCTGGAGATGTAGTGGTCGAATGAGCAGCCGTTGTTTTAGTTAGAGCTGCAGTGGTAATCGTAGAGGCAGATGCTGTGGTTGACGTAGAAGCTACAGTTGTTGTAACAGGAGCTGCAGTTGTGACTGTTGTAGTAAGTACAGCAGGTGTAGTGGTAGCTGGAGCTACAATTGTAGGAACTGCAGGTATTGTAGTAGGTGCTGTTGAAGTGGTTGTCGTAGGAGCTAAAGTTGTAGTTGTTGAAGATGGTGCTGCAGTCGTGGTGGTCGTAAGAATAGCAGTTGGTGTAGTCGGAGCTGCATCTGTTGTCACAATAGGTTCAGGAGCTGTAGTGGTCGTTGGAGCAGCAGTTGTTTTAGTTAGAGCTGCAGAGGTTATTGTAGAGGCAGCTGCTGTAGTTGAAATAGAAGCTACAGTTGTTGTAGCAGGAGCTGCAGATGTGATTGTTGTAGTAAGAACAGCAGGTGTAGTGATAGTAGGAGCTACAGTTGTAGGAACTGCATGTGTTGTAGTAGGTGCTGTTGAAGTGGTTGTCGTAGGATCTAAAGTTGTAGTTGTTGTAGTAGGTGCAGTTGTTGTGGTTGACGTAGGAGCTAAAGTGGTAGTTGTTGAAGATGGTGCTACAGTCGTGGTGGTCGTAAGAATAGCAGTTGGTGTAATCGGAGCTGCAGCAGTTGTCATAATAGGTTCAGGAGTTGTAGTGGTCGTTGGAGCAGCAGTTGTTTTGGTTAGAGCTGCAGTGGCTGTCATGGTAGGTTCTGCAATCGTAGCATTAGTAGGAGTAGGTTCTGTCAGAGCAGGTTCTGTAGATGTAGTGGTCGTTGGAGCAGCCGTTGTTTTAGTTAGAGTTGCAGTGGTTATCGTAGGGGCAGATGCTGTGGTTGACGTAGAAGCTACAGTTGTTGTAGCAGGAGCTGCAGTTGTGATTGTTATTGTAAGTATATCAGGTGTAGTGGTCGCTGAAGTTACAGTTGTAGGAACTGCCGGTGTTGTAGTTGGTGCTTTTGTTGTGGTTGTTGTCGGAGCTGAAGTTGTAGTTGTTGTAGAAGGTGCTGCAGTCGTTGCGGTCGTAAGAACAGCAGAGTTTGTCGTAGAAGCTAAAGTGGCTGTCGTGATAGGTTCTGCAGTCGAAGCAGTCGTAGGAGTAGGTTCTGTCGTATTAGTTTCGGGAGTTGTAGTGGTTATTGGAGCAGCAGTTTTTGTAGTAATAGCAGCAGTGGTTATCGTAGAGGCAGCTGCTATGCTTGACGTAGAAGCTACAGTTGTTGTAACAGGAGCTGCAGTTGTGACTGTTGTAGTAAGTACATCAGGTGTAGTGGTAGCTGGAGATATAGTTGTAGGAACTGCAGGTGTTGTAGTAGGTGCTTTTGTTGTGATTGTTGTCGGAGCTGAAGTTGTAGTTGTTGTAGAAGGTGCTGCAGTCGTTGTGGTCGTAAGAACAGCAGAGTTTGTCGTAGAAGCTAAAGTGGCTGTCGTGATAGGTTCTGCAGTCGAAGCAGTCGTAGGAGTAGGTTCTGTCGTATTAGTTTCGGGAGTTGTAGTGGTTATTGGAGCAGCAGTTTTTGTAGTAATAGCAGCAGTGGTTATCGTAGAGGCAGCTGCTATGCTTGACGTAGAAGCTACAGTTGTTGTAGCAGGAGCTGTAGTTGTGATTGTTGTAGTAAGTACATCAGGTGTTGTGGTAACTGGAGCTACAATTGTAGGAGCTGCAGGTGTTGTAGTAGGTGCAGTTGTTGTGGTTGACGAGGGAGCTAAAGTTGTAGTTGTTGAAGATGGTGCTACAGTCGTGGTGGTCGTAAGAATAGCAGTTGGTGTAATCGGAGCTGCAGCAGTTGTCATAATAGGTTCAGGAGTTGTAGTGGTCGTTGGAGCAGCAGTTGTTTTAGTTAGAGCTGCAGTGGCTGTCATGGTAGGTTCTGCAATCGTAGCATTAGTAGGAGTAGGTTCTGTCAGAGCAGGTTCTGGAGATGTAGTGGTTGTTGGGGCAGCCGTTATTTTAGTTAGAGTTGCAGTGGTTATCGTATGGGCAGATGCTGTGGTTGACGTAGAAGCTACAGTTGTTGTAGCAGGAGCTGCAGTTGTGATTGTTATTGTAAGTATATCAGGTGTAGTGGTCGCTGAAGTTACAGTTGTAGGAACTGCCGGTGTTGTAGTAGGTGCTTTTGTTGTGGTTGTTGTCGGAGCTGAAGTTGTAGTTGTTGTAGAAGGTGCTGCAGTCGTTGCGGTCGTAAGAACAGCAGAGTTTGTTGTAGAAGCTAAAGTGGCTGTCGTGATAGGTTCTGCAGTCGAAGCAGTCGTAGGAGTAGGTTCTGTCGTATTAGTTTCGGGAGTTGTAGTGGTTATTGGAGCAGCAGTTTTTGTAGTAATAGCAGCAGTGGTTATCGTAGAGGCAGCTGCTATGCTTGACGTAGAAGCTACAGTTGTTGTAACAGGAGCTGCAGTTGTGACTGTTGTAGTAAGTACATCAGGTGTAGTGGTAGCTGGAGATATAGTTGTAGGAACTGCAGGTGTTGTAGTAGGTGCAGTTGTTGTGGTTGACGAGGGAGCTAAAGTTGTAGTTGTTGAAGATGGTGCTACAGTCGTGGTGGTCGTAAGAATAGCAGTTGGTGTAATCGGAGCTGCAGCAGTTGTCATAATAGGTTCAGGAGTTGTAGTGGTCGTTGGAGCAGCAGTTGTTTTAGTTAGAGCTGCAGTGGCTGTCATGGTAGGTTCTGCAATCGTAGCATTAGTAGGAGTAGGTTCTGTCAGAGCAGGTTCTGGAGATGTAGTGGTCGTTGGAGCAGCCGTTGTTTTAGTTAGAGTTGCAGTGCTTATCGTAGGGGCAGATGCTGTGGTTGACGTAGAAGCTACAGTTGTTGTAGCAGGAGCTGCAGTTGTGATTGTTATTGTAAGTATATCAGGTGTAGTGGTCGCTGAAGTTACAGTTGTAGGAACTGCCGGTGTTGTAGTAGGTGCTTTTGTTGTGGTTGTTGTCGGAGCTGAAGTTGTAGTTGTTGTAGAAGGTGCTGCAGTCGTTGCGGTCGTAAGAACAGCAGAGTTTGTCGTAGGAGCTAAAGTGGCTGTCGTGATAGGTTCTGCAGTCGAAGCAGTCGTAGGAGTAGGTTCTGTCGTATTAGTTTCGGGAGTTGTAGTGGTTATTGGAGCAGCAGTTTTTGTAGTAATAGCAGCAGTGGTTATCGTAGAGGCAGCTGCTATGCTTGACGTAGAAGCTACAGTTGTTGTAACAGGAGCTGCAGTTGTGACTGTTGTAGTTAGTACATCAGGTGTAGTGGTAGCTGGAGATATAGTTGTAGGAACTGCAGGTGTTGTAGTAGGTTCTGTTGAAGTGGTTGTCGTAGGAGCTAAAGTTGTAGTTGTTGAAGATGGTGCTGCAGTCGTGGTGGTTGTAAGAATAGCAGTTGGTGTAGTCGGAGCTGCAGCAGTTGTCGCTATAGGTTCAGAAGTTGTAGTGGTCGTTGGAGCAGCAGTTGTTTTAGTTAGAGCTGCACTGGCTGTCGTGGTAGGTTCTGCAGTCGTAGCATTAGTAGGAGTAGGTTCTGTCAGAGCAGGTTCTGGAGATGTAGTGGTCGAATGAGCAGCCGTTGTTTTAGTTAGAGCTGCAGTGGTAATCGTAGAGGCAGATGCTGTGGTTGACGTAGAAGCTACAGTTGTTGTAACAGGAGCTGCAGTTGTGACTGTTGTAGTAAGTACAGCAGGTGTAGTGGTAGCTGGAGCTACAATTGTAGGAACTGCAGGTATTGTAGTAGGTGCTGTTGAAGTGGTTGTCGTAGGAGCTAAAGTTGTAGTTGTTGAAGATGGTGCTGCAGTCGTGGTGGTCGTAAGAATAGCAGTTGGTGTAGTCGGAGCTGCATCTGTTGTCACAATAGGTTCAGGAGCTGTAGTGGTCGTTGGAGCAGCAGTTGTTTTAGTTAGAGCTGCAGAGGTTATTGTAGAGGCAGCTGCTGTAGTTGAAATAGAAGCTACAGTTGTTGTAGCAGGAGCTGCAGATGTGATTGTTGTAGTAAGAACAGCAGGTGTAGTGATAGTAGGAGCTACAGTTGTAGGAACTGCATGTGTTGTAGTAGGTGCTGTTGAAGTGGTTGTCGTAGGATCTAAAGTTGTAGTTGTTGTAGTAGGTGCAGTTGTTGTGGTTGACGTAGGAGCTAAAGTGGTAGTTGTTGAAGATGGTGCTACAGTCGTGGTGGTCGTAAGAATAGCAGTTGGTGTAATCGGAGCTGCAGCAGTTGTCATAATAGGTTCAGGAGTTGTAGTGGTCGTTGGAGCAGCAGTTGTTTTGGTTAGAGCTGCAGTGGCTGTCATGGTAGGTTCTGCAATCGTAGCATTAGTAGGAGTAGGTTCTGTCAGAGCAGGTTCTGTAGATGTAGTGGTCGTTGGAGCAGCCGTTGTTTTAGTTAGAGTTGCAGTGGTTATCGTAGGGGCAGATGCTGTGGTTGACGTAGAAGCTACAGTTGTTGTAGCAGGAGCTGCAGTTGTGATTGTTATTGTAAGTATATCAGGTGTAGTGGTCGCTGAAGTTACAGTTGTAGGAACTGCCGGTGTTGTAGTTGGTGCTTTTGTTGTGGTTGTTGTCGGAGCTGAAGTTGTAGTTGTTGTAGAAGGTGCTGCAGTCGTTGCGGTCGTAAGAACAGCAGAGTTTGTCGTAGAAGCTAAAGTGGCTGTCGTGATAGGTTCTGCAGTCGAAGCAGTCGTAGGAGTAGGTTCTGTCGTATTAGTTTCGGGAGTTGTAGTGGTTATTGGAGCAGCAGTTTTTGTAGTAATAGCAGCAGTGGTTATCGTAGAGGCAGCTGCTATGCTTGACGTAGAAGCTACAGTTGTTGTAACAGGAGCTGCAGTTGTGACTGTTGTAGTAAGTACATCAGGTGTAGTGGTAGCTGGAGATATAGTTGTAGGAACTGCAGGTGTTGTAGTAGGTGCTTTTGTTGTGATTGTTGTCGGAGCTGAAGTTGTAGTTGTTGTAGAAGGTGCTGCAGTCGTTGTGGTCGTAAGAACAGCAGAGTTTGTCGTAGAAGCTAAAGTGGCTGTCGTGATAGGTTCTGCAGTCGAAGCAGTCGTAGGAGTAGGTTCTGTCGTATTAGTTTCGGGAGTTGTAGTGGTTATTGGAGCAGCAGTTTTTGTAGTAATAGCAGCAGTGGTTATCGTAGAGGCAGCTGCTATGCTTGACGTAGAAGCTACAGTTGTTGTAGCAGGAGCTGTAGTTGTGATTGTTGTAGTAAGTACATCAGGTGTTGTGGTAACTGGAGCTACAATTGTAGGAGCTGCAGGTGTTGTAGTAGGTGCAGTTGTTGTGGTTGACGAGGGAGCTAAAGTTGTAGTTGTTGAAGATGGTGCTACAGTCGTGGTGGTCGTAAGAATAGCAGTTGGTGTAATCGGAGCTGCAGCAGTTGTCATAATAGGTTCAGGAGTTGTAGTGGTCGTTGGAGCAGCAGTTGTTTTAGTTAGAGCTGCAGTGGCTGTCATGGTAGGTTCTGCAATCGTAGCATTAGTAGGAGTAGGTTCTGTCAGAGCAGGTTCTGGAGATGTAGTGGTTGTTGGAGCAGCCGTTGTTTTAGTTAGAGTTGCAGTGGTTATCGTATGGGCAGATGCTGTGGTTGACGTAGAAGCTACAGTTGTTGTAGCAGGAGCTGCAGTTGTGATTGTTATTGTAAGTATATCAGGTGTAGTGGTCGCTGAAGTTACAGTTGTAGGAACTGCCGGTGTTGTAGTAGGTGCTTTTGTTGTGGTTGTTGTCGGAGCTGAAGTTGTAGTTGTTGTAGAAGGTGCTGCAGTCGTTGCGGTCGTAAGAACAGCAGAGTTTGTCGTAGAAGCTAAAGTGGCTGTCGTGATAGGTTCTGCAGTCGAAGCAGTCGTAGGAGTAGGTTCTGTCGTATTAGTTTCGGGAGTTGTAGTGGTTATTGGAGCAGCAGTTTTTGTAGTAATAGCAGCAGTGGTTATCGTAGAGGCAGCTGCTATGCTTGACGTAGAAGCTACAGTTGTTGTAACAGGAGCTGCAGTTGTGACTGTTGTAGTAAGTACATCAGGTGTAGTGGTAGCTGGAGATATAGTTGTAGGAACTGCAGGTGTTGTAGTAGGTGCTTTTGTTGTGATTGTTGTCGGAGCTGAAGTTGTAGTTGTTGTAGAAGGTGCTGCAGTCGTTGTGGTCGTAAGAACAGCAGAGTTTGTCGTAGAAGCTAAAGTGGCTGTCGTGATAGGTTCTGCAGTCGAAGCAGTCGTAGGAGTAGGTTCTGTCGTATTAGTTTCGGGAGTTGTAGTGGTTATTGGAGCAGCAGTTTTTGTAGTAATAGCAGCAGTGGTTATCGTAGAGGCAGCTGCTATGCTTGACGTAGAAGCTACAGTTGTTGTAGCAGGAGCTGTAGTTGTGATTGTTGTAGTAAGTACATCGGGTGTTGTGGTAACTGGAGCTACAATTGTAGGAGCTGCAGGTGTTGTAGTAGGTGCAGTTGTTGTGGTTGACGAGGGAGCTAAAGTTGTAGTTGTTGAAGATGGTGCTACAGTCGTGGTGGTCGTAAGAATAGCAGTTGGTGTAATCGGAGCTGCAGCAGTTGTCATAATAGGTTCAGGAGTTGTAGTGGTCGTTGGAGCAGCAGTTGTTTTAGTTAGAGCTGCAGTGGCTGTCATGGTAGGTTCTGCAATCGTAGCATTAGTAGGAGTAGGTTCTGTCAGAGCAGGTTCTGGAGATGTAGTGGTTGTTGGAGCAGCCGTTGTTTTAGTTAGAGTTGCAGTGGTTATCGTATGGGCAGATGCTGTGGTTGACGTAGAAGCTACAGTTGTTGTAGCAGGAGCTGCAGTTGTGATTGTTATTGTAAGTATATCAGGTGTAGTGGTCGCTGAAGTTACAGTTGTAGGAACTGCCGGTGTTGTAGTAGGTGCTTTTGTTGTGGTTGTTGTCGGAGCTGAAGTTGTAGTTGTTGTAGAAGGTGCTGCAGTCGTTGCGGTCGTAAGAACAGCAGAGTTTGTCGTAGAAGCTAAAGTGGCTGTCGTGATAGGTTCTGCAGTCGAAGCAGTCGTAGGAGTAGGTTCTGTCGTATTAGTTTCGGGAGTTGTAGTGGTTATTGGAGCAGCAGTTTTTGTAGTAATAGCAGCAGTGGTTATCGTAGAGGCAGCTGCTATGCTTGACGTAGAAGCTACAGTTGTTGTAACAGGAGCTGCAGTTGTGACTGTTGTAGTAAGTACATCAGGTGTAGTGGTAGCTGGAGATATAGTTGTAGGAACTGCAGGTGTTGTAGTAGGTGCAGTTGTTGTGGTTGACGAGGGAGCTAAAGTTGTAGTTGTTGAAGATGGTGCTACAGTCGTGGTGGTCGTAAGAATAGCAGTTGGTGTAATCGGAGCTGCAGCAGTTGTCATAATAGGTTCAGGAGTTGTAGTGGTCGTTGGAGCAGCAGTTGTTTTAGTTAGAGCTGCAGTGGCTGTCATGGTAGGTTCTGCAATCGTAGCATTAGTAGGAGTAGGTTCTGTCAGAGCAGGTTCTGGAGATGTAGTGGTCGTTGGAGCAGCCGTTGTTTTAGTTAGAGTTGCAGTGCTTATCGTAGGGGCAGATGCTGTGGTTGACGTAGAAGCTACAGTTGTTGTAGCAGGAGCTGCAGTTGTGATTGTTATTGTAAGTATATCAGGTGTAGTGGTCGCTGAAGTTACAGTTGTAGGAACTGCCGGTGTTGTAGTAGGTGCTTTTGTTGTGGTTGTTGTCGGAGCTGAAGTTGTAGTTGTTGTAGAAGGTGCTGCAGTCGTTGCGGTCGTAAGAACAGCAGAGTTTGTCGTAGGAGCTAAAGTGGCTGTCGTGATAGGTTCTGCAGTCGAAGCAGTCGTAGGAGTAGGTTCTGTCGTATTAGTTTCGGGAGTTGTAGTGGTTATTGGAGCAGCAGTTTTTGTAGTAATAGCAGCAGTGGTTATCGTAGAGGCAGCTGCTATGCTTGACGTAGAAGCTACAGTTGTTGTAACAGGAGCTGCAGTTGTGACTGTTGTAGTTAGTACATCAGGTGTAGTGGTAGCTGGAGATATAGTTGTAGGAACTGCAGGTGTTGTAGTAGGTTCTGTTGAAGTGGTTGTCGTAGGAGCTAAAGTTGTAGTTGTTGAAGATGGTGCTGCAGTCGTGGTGGTTGTAAGAATAGCAGTTGGTGTAGTCGGAGCTGCAGCAGTTGTCGCTATAGGTTCAGAAGTTGTAGTGGTCGTTGGAGCAGCAGTTGTTTTAGTTAGAGCTGCACTGGCTGTCGTGGTAGGTTCTGCAGTCGTAGCATTAGTAGGAGTAGGTTCTGTCAGAGCAGGTTCTGGAGATGTAGTGGTCGAATGAGCAGCCGTTGTTTTAGTTAGAGCTGCAGTGGTAATCGTAGAGGCAGATGCTGTGGTTGACGTAGAAGCTACAGTTGTTGTAACAGGAGCTGCAGTTGTGACTGTTGTAGTAAGTACAGCAGGTGTAGTGGTAGCTGGAGCTACAATTGTAGGAACTGCAGGTATTGTAGTAGGTGCTGTTGAAGTGCTTGTCGTAGGAGCTAAAGTTGTAGTTGTTGAAGATGGTGCTGCAGTCGTGGTGGTCGTAAGAATAGCAGTTGGTGTAGTCGGAGCTGCATCTGTTGTCACAATAGGTTCAGGAGCTGTAGTGGTCGTTGGAGCAGCAGTTGTTTTAGTTAGAGCTGCAGAGGTTATTGTAGAGGCAGCTGCTGTAGTTGACATAGAAGCTACAGTTGTTGTAGCAGGAGCTGCAGATGTGATTGTTGTAGTAAGAACAGCAGGTGTAGTGATAGTAGGAGCTACAGTTGTAGGAACTGCATGTGTTGTAGTGGTAGCTGGAGATATAGTTGTAGGAACTGCAGGTGTTGTAGTAGGTGCAGTTGTTGTGGTTGACGAGGGAGCTAAAGTTGTAGTTGTTGAAGATGGTGCTACAGTCGTGGTGGTCGTAAGAATAGCAGTTGGTGTAATCGGAGCTGCAGCAGTTGTCATAATAGGTTCAGGAGTTGTAGTGGTCGTTGGAGCAGCAGTTGTTTTAGTTAGAGCTGCAGTGGCTGTCATGGTAGGTTCTGCAATCGTAGCATTAGTAGGAGTAGGTTCTGTCAGAGCAGGTTCTGGAGATGTAGTGGTCGTTGGAGCAGCCGTTGTTTTAGTTAGAGTTGCAGTGCTTATCGTAGGGGCAGATGCTGTGGTTGACGTAGAAGCTACAGTTGTTGTAGCAGGAGCTGCAGTTGTGATTGTTATTGTAAGTATATCAGGTGTAGTGGTCGCTGAAGTTACAGTTGTAGGAACTGCCGGTGTTGTAGTAGGTGCTTTTGTTGTGGTTGTTGTCGGAGCTGAAGTTGTAGTTGTTGTAGAAGGTGCTGCAGTCGTTGCGGTCGTAAGAACAGCAGAGTTTGTCGTAGAAGCTAAAGTGGCTGTCGTGATAGGTTCTGCAGTCGAAGCAGTCGTAGGAGTAGGTTCTGTCGTATTAGTTTCGGGAGTTGTAGTGGTTATTGGAGCAGCAGTTTTTGTAGTAATAGCAGCAGTGGTTATCGTAGAGGCAGCTGCTATGCTTGACGTAGAAGCTACAGTTGTTGTAACAGGAGCTGCAGTTGTGACTGTTGTAGTAAGTACATCAGGTGTAGTGGTAGCTGGAGATATAGTTGTAGGAACTGCAGGTGTTGTAGTAGGTGCTTTTGTTGTGATTGTTGTCGGAGCTGAAGTTGTAGTTGTTGTAGAAGGTGCTGCAGTCGTTGTGGTCGTAAGAACAGCAGAGTTTGTCGTAGAAGCTAAAGTGGCTGTCGTGATAGGTTCTGCAGTCGAAGCAGTCGTAGGAGTAGGTTCTGTCGTATTAGTTTCGGGAGTTGTAGTGGTTATTGGAGCAGCAGTTTTTGTAGTAATAGCAGCAGTGGTTATCGTAGAGGCAGCTGCTATGCTTGACGTAGAAGCTACAGTTGTTGTAGCAGGAGCTGTAGTTGTGATTGTTGTAGTAAGTACATCAGGTGTTGTGGTAACTGGAGCTACAATTGTAGGAGCTGCAGGTGTTGTAGTAGGTGCAGTTGTTGTGGTTGACGAGGGAGCTAAAGTTGTAGTTGTTGAAGATGGTGCTACAGTCGTGGTGGTCGTAAGAATAGCAGTTGGTGTAATCGGAGCTGCAGCAGTTGTCATAATAGGTTCAGGAGTTGTAGTGGTCGTTGGAGCAGCAGTTGTTTTAGTTAGAGCTGCAGTGGCTGTCATGGTAGGTTCTGCAATCGTAGCATTAGTAGGAGTAGGTTCTGTCAGAGCAGGTTCTGGAGATGTAGTGGTTGTTGGAGCAGCCGTTGTTTTAGTTAGAGTTGCAGTGGTTATCGTATGGGCAGATGCTGTGGTTGACGTAGAAGCTACAGTTGTTGTAGCAGGAGCTGCAGTTGTGATTGTTATTGTAAGTATATCAGGTGTAGTGGTCGCTGAAGTTACAGTTGTAGGAACTGCCGGTGTTGTAGTAGGTGCTTTTGTTGTGGTTGTTGTCGGAGCTGAAGTTGTAGTTGTTGTAGAAGGTGCTGCAGTCGTTGCGGTCGTAAGAACAGCAGAGTTTGTCGTAGAAGCTAAAGTGGCTGTCGTGATAGGTTCTGCAGTCGAAGCAGTCGTAGGAGTAGGTTCTGTCGTATTAGTTTCGGGAGTTGTAGTGGTTATTGGAGCAGCAGTTTTTGTAGTAATAGCAGCAGTGGTTATCGTAGAGGCAGCTGCTATGCTTGACGTAGAAGCTACAGTTGTTGTAACAGGAGCTGCAGTTGTGACTGTTGTAGTAAGTACATCAGGTGTAGTGGTAGCTGGAGATATAGTTGTAGGAACTGCAGGTGTTGTAGTAGGTGCTTTTATTGTGATTGTTGTCGGAGTTGAAGTTGTAGTTGTTGTAGAAGGTGCTGCAGTCGTTGTGGTCGTAAGAACAGCAGAGTTTGTCGTAGAAGCTAAAGTGGCTGTCGTGATAGGTTCTGCAGTCGAAGCAGTCGTAGGAGTAGGTTCTGTCGTATTAGTTTCGGGAGTTGTAGTGGTTATTGGAGCAGCAGTTTTTGTAGTAATAGCAGCAGTGGTTATCGTAGAGGCAGCTGCTATGCTTGACGTAGAAGCTACAGTTGTTGTAGCAGGAGCTGTAGTTGTGATTGTTGTAGTAAGTACATCAGGTGTTGTGGTAACTGGAGCTACAATTGTAGGAGCTGCAGGTGTTGTAGTAGGTGCAGTTGTTGTGGTTGACGAGGGAGCTAAAGTTGTAGTTGTTGAAGATGGTGCTACAGTCGTGGTGGTCGTAAGAATAGCAGTTGGTGTAATCGGAGCTGCAGCAGTTGTCATAATAGGTTCAGGAGTTGTAGGGGTCGTTGGAGCAGCAGTTGTTTTAGTTAGAGCTGCAGTGGCTGTCATGGTAGGTTCTGCAATCGTAGCATTAGTAGGAGTAGGTTCTGTCAGAGCAGGTTCTGGAGATGTAGTGGTTGTTGGAGCAGCCGTTGTTTTAGTTAGAGTTGCAGTGGTTATCGTATGGGCAGATGCTGTGGTTGACGTAGAAGCTACAGTTGTTGTAGCAGGAGCTGCAGTTGTGATTGTTATTGTAAGTATATCAGGTGTAGTGGTCGCTGAAGTTACAGTTGTAGGAACTGCCGGTGTTGTAGTAGGTGCTTTTGTTGTGGTTGTTGTCGGAGCTGAAGTTGTAGTTGTTGTAGAAGGTGCTGCAGTCGTTGCGGTCGTAAGAACAGCAGAGTTTGTCGTAGAAGCTAAAGTGGCTGTCGTGATAGGTTCTGCAGTCGAAGCAGTCGTAGGAGTAGGTTCTGTCGTATTAGTTTCGGGAGTTGTAGTGGTTATTGGAGCAGCAGTTTTTGTAGTAATAGCAGCAGTGGTTATCGTAGAGGCAGCTGCTATGCTTGACGTAGAAGCTACAGTTGTTGTAACAGGAGCTGCAGTTGTGACTGTTGTAGTAAGTACATCAGGTGTAGTGTTAGCTGGAGATATAGTTGTAGGAACTGCAGGTGTTGTAGTAGGTGCTTTTGTTGTGATTGTTGTCGGAGCTGAAGTTGTAGTTGTTGTAGAAGGTGCTGCAGTCGTTGTGGTCGTAAGAACAGCAGAGTTTGTCGTAGAAGCTAAAGTGGCTGTCGTGATAGGTTCTGCAGTCGAAGCAGTCGTAGGAGTAGGTTCTGTCGTATTAGTTTCGGGAGTTGTAGTGGTTATTGGAGCAGCAGTTTTTGTAGTAATAGCAGCAGTGGTTATCGTAGAGGCAGCTGCTATGCTTGACGTAGAAGCTACAGTTGTTGTAGCAGGAGCTGTAGTTGTGATTGTTGTAGTAAGTACATCAGGTGTTGTGGTAACTGGAGCTACAATTGTAGGAGCTGCAGGTGTTGTAGTAGGTGCAGTTGTTATGGTTGACGAGGGAGCTAAAGTTGTAGTTGTTGAAGATGGTGCTACAGTCGTGGTGGTCGTAAGAATAGCAGTTGGTGTAATCGGAGCTGCAGCAGTTGTCATAATAGGTTCAGGAGTTGTAGTGGTCGTTGGAGCAGCAGTTGTTTTAGTTAGAGCTGCAGTGGCTGTCATGGTAGGTTCTGCAATCGTAGCATTAGTAGGAGTAGGTTCTGTCAGAGCAGGTTCTGGAGATGTAGTGGTTGTTGGAGCAGCCGTTGTTTTAGTTAGAGTTGCAGTGGTTATCGTATGGGCAGATGCTGTGGTTGACGTAGAAGCTACAGTTGTTGTAGCAGGAGCTGCAGTTGTGATTGTTATTGTAAGTATATCAGGTGTAGTGGTCGCTGAAGTTACAGTTGTAGGAACTGCCGGTGTTGTAGTAGGTGCTTTTGTTGTGGTTGTTGTCGGAGCTGAAGTTGTAGTTGTTGTAGAAGGTGCTGCAGTCGTTGCGGTCGTAAGAACAGCAGAGTTTGTCGTAGAAGCTAAAGTGGCTGTCGTGATAGGTTCTGCAGTCGAAGCAGTCGTAGGAGTAGGTTCTGTCGTATTAGTTTCGGGAGTTGTAGTGGTTATTGGAGCAGCAGTTTTTGTAGTAATAGCAGCAGTGGTTATCGTAGAGGCAGCTGCTATGCTTGACGTAGAAGCTACAGTTGTTGTAACAGGAGCTGCAGTTGTGACTGTTGTAGTAAGTACATCAGGTGTAGTGGTAGCTGGAGATATAGTTGTAGGAACTGCAGGTGTTGTAGTAGGTGCTTTTATTGTGATTGTTGTCGGAGTTGAAGTTGTAGTTGTTGTAGAAGGTGCTGCAGTCGTTGTGGTCGTAAGAACAGCAGAGTTTGTCGTAGAAGCTAAAGTGGCTGTCGTGATAGGTTCTGCAGTCGAAGCAGTCGTAGGAGTAGGTTCTGTCGTATTAGTTTCGGGAGTTGTAGTGGTTATTGGAGCAGCAGTTTTTGTAGTAATAGCAGCAGTGGTTATCGTAGAGGCAGCTGCTATGCTTGACGTAGAAGCTACAGTTGTTGTAGCAGGAGCTGTAGTTGTGATTGTTGTAGTAAGTACATCAGGTGTTGTGGTAACTGGAGCTACAATTGTAGGAGCTGCAGGTGTTGTAGTAGGTGCAGTTGTTGTGGTTGACGAGGGAGCTAAAGTTGTAGTTGTTGAAGATGGTGCTACAGTCGTGGTGGTCGTAAGAATAGCAGTTGGTGTAATCGGAGCTGCAGCAGTTGTCATAATAGGTTCAGGAGTTGTAGGGGTCGTTGGAGCAGCAGTTGTTTTAGTTAGAGCTGCAGTGGCTGTCATGGTAGGTTCTGCAATCGTAGCATTAGTAGGAGTAGGTTCTGTCAGAGCAGGTTCTGGAGATGTAGTGGTTGTTGGAGCAGCCGTTGTTTTAGTTAGAGTTGCAGTGGTTATCGTATGGGCAGATGCTGTGGTTGACGTAGAAGCTACAGTTGTTGTAGCAGGAGCTGCAGTTGTGATTGTTATTGTAAGTATATCAGGTGTAGTGGTCGCTGAAGTTACAGTTGTAGGAACTGCCGGTGTTGTAGTAGGTGCTTTTGTTGTGGTTGTTGTCGGAGCTGAAGTTGTAGTTGTTGTAGAAGGTGCTGCAGTCGTTGCGGTCGTAAGAACAGCAGAGTTTGTCGTAGAAGCTAAAGTGGCTGTCGTGATAGGTTCTGCAGTCGAAGCAGTCGTAGGAGTAGGTTCTGTCGTATTAGTTTCGGGAGTTGTAGTGGTTATTGGAGCAGCAGTTTTTGTAGTAATAGCAGCAGTGGTTATCGTAGAGGCAGCTGCTATGCTTGACGTAGAAGCTACAGTTGTTGTAACAGGAGCTGCAGTTGTGACTGTTGTAGTAAGTACATCAGGTGTAGTGTTAGCTGGAGATATAGTTGTAGGAACTGCAGGTGTTGTAGTAGGTGCTTTTGTTGTGATTGTTGTCGGAGCTGAAGTTGTAGTTGTTGTAGAAGGTGCTGCAGTCGTTGTGGTCGTAAGAACAGCAGAGTTTGTCGTAGAAGCTAAAGTGGCTGTCGTGATAGGTTCTGCAGTCGAAGCAGTCGTAGGAGTAGGTTCTGTCGTATTAGTTTCGGGAGTTGTAGTGGTTATTGGAGCAGCAGTTTTTGTAGTAATAGCAGCAGTGGTTATCGTAGAGGCAGCTGCTATGCTTGACGTAGAAGCTACAGTTGTTGTAGCAGGAGCTGTAGTTGTGATTGTTGTAGTAAGTACATCAGGTGTTGTGGTAACTGGAGCTACAATTGTAGGAGCTGCAGGTGTTGTAGTAGGTGCAGTTGTTATGGTTGACGAGGGAGCTAAAGTTGTAGTTGTTGAAGATGGTGCTACAGTCGTGGTGGTCGTAAGAATAGCAGTTGGTGTAATCGGAGCTGCAGCAGTTGTCATAATAGGTTCAGGAGTTGTAGTGGTCGTTGGAGCAGCAGTTGTTTTAGTTAGAGCTGCAGTGGCTGTCATGGTAGGTTCTGCAATCGTAGCATTAGTAGGAGTAGGTTCTGTCAGAGCAGGTTCTGGAGATGTAGTGGTTGTTGGAGCAGCCGTTGTTTTAGTTAGAGTTGCAGTGGTTATCGTATGGGCAGATGCTGTGGTTGACGTAGAAGCTACAGTTGTTGTAGCAGGAGCTGCAGTTGTGATTGTTATTGTAAGTATATCAGGTGTAGTGGTCGCTGAAGTTACAGTTGTAGGAACTGCCGGTGTTGTAGTAGGTGCTTTTGTTGTGGTTGTTGTCGGAGCTGAAGTTGTAGTTGTTGTAGAAGGTGCTGCAGTCGTTGCGGTCGTAAGAACAGCAGAGTTTGTCGTAGAAGCTAAAGTGGCTGTCGTGATAGGTTCTGCAGTCGAAGCAGTCGTAGGAGTAGGTTCTGTCGTATTAGTTTCGGGAGTTGTAGTGGTTATTGGAGCAGCAGTTTTTGTAGTAATAGCAGCAGTGGTTATCGTAGAGGCAGCTGCTATGCTTGACGTAGAAGCTACAGTTGTTGTAACAGGAGCTGCAGTTGTGACTGTTGTAGTAAGTACATCAGGTGTAGTGGTAGCTGGAGATATAGTTGTAGGAACTGCAGGTGTTGTAGTAGGTGCAGTTGTTGTGGTTGACGAGGGAGCTAAAGTTGTAGTTGTTGAAGATGGTGCTACAGTCGTGGTGGTCGTAAGAATAGCAGTTGGTGTAATCGGAGCTGCAGCAGTTGTCATAATAGGTTCAGGAGTTGTAGTGGTCGTTGGAGCAGCAGTTGTTTTAGTTAGAGCTGCAGTGGCTGTCATGGTAGGTTCTGCAATCGTAGCATTAGTAGGAGTAGGTTCTGTCAGAGCAGGTTCTGGAGATGTAGTGGTCGTTGGAGCAGCCGTTGTTTTAGTTAGAGTTGCAGTGCTTATCGTAGGGGCAGATGCTGTGGTTGACGTAGAAGCTACAGTTGTTGTAGCAGGAGCTGCAGTTGTGATTGTTATTGTAAGTATATCAGGTGTAGTGGTCGCTGAAGTTACAGTTGTAGGAACTGCCGGTGTTGTAGTAGGTGCTTTTGTTGTGGTTGTTGTCGGAGCTGAAGTTGTAGTTGTTGTAGAAGGTGCTGCAGTCGTTGCGGTCGTAAGAACAGCAGAGTTTGTCGTAGGAGCTAAAGTGGCTGTCGTGATAGGTTCTGCAGTCGAAGCAGTCGTAGGAGTAGGTTCTGTCGTATTAGTTTCGGGAGTTGTAGTGGTTATTGGAGCAGCAGTTTTTGTAGTAATAGCAGCAGTGGTTATCGTAGAGGCAGCTGCTATGCTTGACGTAGAAGCTACAGTTGTTGTAACAGGAGCTGCAGTTGTGACTGTTGTAGTAAGTACATCAGGTGTAGTGGTAGCTGGAGATATAGTTGTAGGAACTGCAGGTGTTGTAGTAGGTGCAGTTGTTGTGGTTGACGAGGGAGCTAAAGTTGTAGTTGTTGAAGATGGTGCTACAGTCGTGGTGGTCGTAAGAATAGCAGTTGGTGTAATCGGAGCTGCAGCAGTTGTCATAATAGGATCAGGAGTTGTAGTGGTCGTTGGAGCAGCAGTTGTTTTAGTTAGAGCTGCAGTGGCTGTCATGGTAGGTTCTGCAATCGTAGCATTAGTAGGAGTAGGTTCTGTCAGAGCAGGTTCTGGAGATGTAGTGGTCGTTGGAGCAGCCGTTGTTTTAGTTAGAGTTGCAGTGCTTATCGTAGGGGCAGATGCTGTGGTTGACGTAGAAGCTACAGTTGTTGTAGCAGGAGCTGCAGTTGTGATTGTTATTGTAAGTATATCAGGTGTAGTGGTCGCTGAAGTTACAGTTGTAGGAACTGCCGGTGTTGTAGTAGGTGCTTTTGTTGTGGTTGTTGTCGGAGCTGAAGTTGTAGTTGTTGTAGAAGGTACTGCAGTCGTTGCGGTCGTAAGAACAGCAGAGTTTGTCGTAGGAGCTAAAGTGGCTGTCGTGATAGGTTCTGCAGTCGAAGCAGTCGTAGGAGTAGGTTCTGTCGTATTAGTTTCGGGAGTTGTAGTGGTTATTGGAGCAGCAGTTTTTGTAGTAATAGCAGCAGTGGTTATCGTAGAGGCAGCTGCTATGCTTGACGTAGAAGCTACAGTTGTTGTAACAGGAGCTGCAGTTGTGACTGTTGTAGTTAGTACATCAGGTGTAGTGGTAGCTGGAGATATAGTTGTAGGAACTGCAGGTGTTGTAGTAGGTTCTGTTGAAGTGGTTGTCGTAGGAGCTAAAGTTGTAGTTGTTGAAGATGGTGCTGCAGTCGTGGTGGTTGTAAGAATAGCAGTTGGTGTAGTCGGAGCTGCAGCAGTTGTCGCTATAGGTTCAGAAGTTGTAGTGGTCGTTGGAGCAGCAGTTGTTTTAGTTAGAGCTGCACTGGCTGTCGTGGTAGGTTCTGCAGTCGTAGCATTAGTAGGAGTAGGTTCTGTCAGAGCAGGTTCTGGAGATGTAGTGGTCGAATGAGCAGCCGTTGTTTTAGTTAGAGCTGCAGTGGTAATCGTAGAGGCAGATGCTGTGGTTGACGTAGAAGCTACAGTTGTTGTAACAGGAGCTGCAGTTGTGACTGTTGTAGTAAGTACAGCAGGTGTAGTGGTAGCTGGAGATATAGTTGTAGGAACTGCAGGTGTTGTAGTAGGTGCTTTTGTTGTGATTGTTGTCGGAGCTGAAGTTGTAGTTGTTGTAGAAGGTGCTGCAGTCGTTGTGGTCGTAAGAACAGCAGAGTTTGTCGTAGAAGCTAAAGTGGCTGTCGTGATAGGTTCTGCAGTCGAAGCAGTCGTAGGAGTAGGTTCTGTCGTATTAGTTTCGGGAGTTGTAGTGGTTATTGGAGCAGCAGTTTTTGTAGTAATAGCAGCAGTGGTTATCGTAGAGGCAGCTGCTATGCTTGACGTAGAAGCTACAGTTGTTGTAGCAGGAGCTGTAGTTGTGATTGTTGTAGTAAGTACATCAGGTGTTGTGGTAACTGGAGCTACAATTGTAGGAGCTGCAGGTGTTGTAGTAGGTGCAGTTGTTGTGGTTGACGAGGGAGCTAAAGTTGTAGTTGTTGAAGATGGTGCTACAGTCGTGGTGGTCGTAAGAATAGCAGTTGGTGTAATCGGAGCTGCAGCAGTTGTCATAATAGGTTCAGGAGTTGTAGTGGTCGTTGGAGCAGCAGTTGTTTTAGTTAGAGCTGCAGTGGCTGTCATGGTAGGTTCTGCAATCGTAGCATTAGTAGGAGTAGGTTCTGTCAGAGCAGGTTCTGGAGATGTAGTGGTTGTTGGAGCAGCCGTTGTTTTAGTTAGAGTTGCAGTGGTTATCGTATGGGCAGATGCTGTGGTTGACGTAGAAGCTACAGTTGTTGTAGCAGGAGCTGCAGTTGTGATTGTTATTGTAAGTATATCAGGTGTAGTGGTCGCTGAAGTTACAGTTGTAGGAACTGCCGGTGTTGTAGTAGGTGCTTTTGTTGTGGTTGTTGTCGGAGCTGAAGTTGTAGTTGTTGTAGAAGGTGCTGCAGTCGTTGCGGTCGTAAGAACAGCAGAGTTTGTCGTAGAAGCTAAAGTGGCTGTCGTGATAGGTTCTGCAGTCGAAGCAGTCGTAGGAGTAGGTTCTGTCGTATTAGTTTCGGGAGTTGTAGTGGTTATTGGAGCAGCAGTTTTTGTAGTAATAGCAGCAGTGGTTATCGTAGAGGCAGCTGCTATGCTTGACGTAGAAGCTACAGTTGTTGTAGCAGGAGCTGCAGTTGTGATTGTTATTGTAAGTACAGCAGGTGTAGTGGTAGCTGGAGATATAGTTGTAGGAACTGCAGGTGTTGTAGTAGGTGCTTTTGTTGTGATTGTTGTCGGAGCTGAAGTTGTAGTTGTTGTAGAAGGTGCTGCAGTCGTTGTGGTCGTAAGAACAGCAGAGTTTGTCGTAGAAGCTAAAGTGGCTGTCGTGATAGGTTCTGCAGTCGAAGCAGTCGTAGGAGTAGGTTCTGTCGTATTAGTTTCGGGAGTTGTAGTGGTTATTGGAGCAGCAGTTTTTGTAGTAATAGCAGCAGTGGTTATCGTAGAGGCAGCTGCTATGCTTGACGTAGAAGCTACAGTTGTTGTAGCAGGAGCTGTAGTTGTGATTGTTGTAGTAAGTACATCAGGTGTTGTGGTAACTGGAGCTACAATTGTAGGAGCTGCAGGTGTTGTAGTAGGTGCAGTTGTTGTGGTTGACGAGGGAGCTAAAGTTGTAGTTGTTGAAGATGGTGCTACAGTCGTGGTGGTCGTAAGAATAGCAGTTGGTGTAATCGGAGCTGCAGCAGTTGTCATAATAGGTTCAGGAGTTGTAGTGGTCGTTGGAGCAGCAGTTGTTTTAGTTAGAGCTGCAGTGGCTGTCATGGTAGGTTCTGCAATCGTAGCATTAGTAGGAGTAGGTTCTGTCAGAGCAGGTTCTGGAGATGTAGTGGTTGTTGGAGCAGCCGTTGTTTTAGTTAGAGTTGCAGTGGTTATCGTATGGGCAGATGCTGTGGTTGACGTAGAAGCTACAGTTGTTGTAGCAGGAGCTGCAGTTGTGATTGTTATTGTAAGTATATCAGGTGTAGTGGTCGCTGAAGTTACAGTTGTAGGAACTGCCGGTGTTGTAGTAGGTGCTTTTGTTGTGGTTGTTGTCGGAGCTGAAGTTGTAGTTGTTGTAGAAGGTGCTGCAGTCGTTGCGGTCGTAAGAACAGCAGAGTTTGTCGTAGAAGCTAAAGTGGCTGTCGTGATAGGTTCTGCAGTCGAAGCAGTCGTAGGAGTAGGTTCTGTCGTATTAGTTTCGGGAGTTGTAGTGGTTATTGGAGCAGCAGTTTTTGTAGTAATAGCAGCAGTGGTTATCGTAGAGGCAGCTGCTATGCTTGACGTAGAAGCTACAGTTGTTGTAGCAGGAGCTGCAGTTGTGATTGTTATTGTAAGTACAGCAGGTGTAGTGGTAGCTGGAGATATAGTTGTAGGAACTGCAGGTGTTGTAGTAGGTGCTTTTGTTGTGATTGTTGTCGGAGCTGAAGTTGTAGTTGTTGTAGAAGGTGCTGCAGTCGTTGTGGTCGTAAGAACAGCAGAGTTTGTCGTAGAAGCTAAAGTGGCTGTCGTGATAGGTTCTGCAGTCGAAGCAGTCGTAGGAGTAGGTTCTGTCGTATTAGTTTCGGGAGTTGTAGTGGTTATTGGAGCAGCAGTTTTTGTAGTAATAGCAGCAGTGGTTATCGTAGAGGCAGCTGCTATGCTTGACGTAGAAGCTACAGTTGTTGTAGCAGGAGCTGTAGTTGTGATTGTTGTAGTAAGTACATCAGGTGTTGTGGTAACTGGAGCTACAATTGTAGGAGCTGCAGGTGTTGTAGTAGGTGCAGTTGTTGTGGTTGACGAGGGAGCTAAAGTTGTAGTTGTTGAAGATGGTGCTACAGTCGTGGTGGTCGTAAGAATAGCAGTTGGTGTAATCGGAGCTGCAGCAGTTGTCATAATAGGTTCAGGAGTTGTAGTGGTCGTTGGAGCAGCAGTTGTTTTAGTTAGAGCTGCAGTGGCTGTCATGGTAGGTTCTGCAATCGTAGCATTAGTAGGAGTAGGTTCTGTCAGAGCAGGTTCTGGAGATGTAGTGGTTGTTGGAGCAGCCGTTGTTTTAGTTAGAGTTGCAGTGGTTATCGTATGGGCAGATGCTGTGGTTGACGTAGAAGCTACAGTTGTTGTAGCAGGAGCTGCAGTTGTGATTGTTATTGTAAGTATATCAGGTGTAGTGGTCGCTGAAGTTACAGTTGTAGGAACTGCCGGTGTTGTAGTAGGTGCTTTTGTTGTGGTTGTTGTCGGAGCTGAAGTTGTAGTTGTTGTAGAAGGTGCTGCAGTCGTTGCGGTCGTAAGAACAGCAGAGTTTGTCGTAGAAGCTAAAGTGGCTGTCGTGATAGGTTCTGCAGTCGAAGCAGTCGTAGGAGTAGGTTCTGTCGTATTAGTTTCGGGAGTTGTAGTGGTTATTGGAGCAGCAGTTTTTGTAGTAATAGCAGCAGTGGTTATCGTAGAGGCAGCTGCTATGCTTGACGTAGAAGCTACAGTTGTTGTAACAGGAGCTGCAGTTGTGACTGTTGTAGTAAGTACATCAGGTGTAGTGGTAGCTGGAGATATAGTTGTAGGAACTGCAGGTGTTGTAGTAGGTGCTTTTATTGTGATTGTTGTCGGAGTTGAAGTTGTAGTTGTTGTAGAAGGTGCTGCAGTCGTTGTGGTCGTAAGAACAGCAGAGTTTGTCGTAGAAGCTAAAGTGGCTGTCGTGATAGGTTCTGCAGTCGAAGCAGTCGTAGGAGTAGGTTCTGTCGTATTAGTTTCGGGAGTTGTAGTGGTTATTGGAGCAGCAGTTTTTGTAGTAATAGCAGCAGTGGTTATCGTAGAGGCAGCTGCTATGCTTGACGTAGAAGCTACAGTTGTTGTAGCAGGAGCTGTAGTTGTGATTGTTGTAGTAAGTACATCAGGTGTTGTGGTAACTGGAGCTACAATTGTAGGAGCTGCAGGTGTTGTAGTAGGTGCAGTTGTTGTGGTTGACGAGGGAGCTAAAGTTGTAGTTGTTGAAGATGGTGCTACAGTCGTGGTGGTCGTAAGAATAGCAGTTGGTGTAATCGGAGCTGCAGCAGTTGTCATAATAGGTTCAGGAGTTGTAGTGGTCGTTGGAGCAGCAGTTGTTTTAGTTAGAGCTGCAGTGGCTGTCATGGTAGGTTCTGCAATCGTAGCATTAGTAGGAGTAGGTTCTGTCAGAGCAGGTTCTGGAGATGTAGTGGTTGTTGGAGCAGCCGTTGTTTTAGTTAGAGTTGCAGTGGTTATCGTATGGGCAGATGCTGTGGTTGACGTAGAAGCTACAGTTGTTGTAGCAGGAGCTGCAGTTGTGATTGTTATTGTAAGTATATCAGGTGTAGTGGTCGCTGAAGTTACAGTTGTAGGAACTGCCGGTGTTGTAGTAGGTGCTTTTGTTGTGGTTGTTGTCGGAGCTGAAGTTGTAGTTGTTGTAGAAGGTGCTGCAGTCGTTGCGGTCGTAAGAACAGCAGAGTTTGTCGTAGAAGCTAAAGTGGCTGTCGTGATAGGTTCTGCAGTCGAAGCAGTCGTAGGAGTAGGTTCTGTCGTATTAGTTTCGGGAGTTGTAGTGGTTATTGGAGCAGCAGTTTTTGTAGTAATAGCAGCAGTGGTTATCGTAGAGGCAGCTGCTATGCTTGACGTAGAAGCTACAGTTGTTGTAACAGGAGCTGCAGTTGTGACTGTTGTAGTAAGTACATCAGGTGTAGTGGTAGCTGGAGATATAGTTGTAGGAACTGCAGGTGTTGTAGTAGGTGCAGTTGTTGTGGTTGACGAGGGAGCTAAAGTTGTAGTTGTTGAAGATGGTGCTACAGTCGTGGTGGTCGTAAGAATAGCAGTTGGTGTAATCGGAGCTGCAGCAGTTGTCATAATAGGTTCAGGAGTTGTAGTGGTCGTTGGAGCAGCAGTTGTTTTAGTTAGAGCTGCAGTGGCTGTCATGGTAGGTTCTGCAATCGTAGCATTAGTAGGAGTAGGTTCTGTCAGAGCAGGTTCTGGAGATGTAGTGGTCGTTGGAGCAGCCGTTGTTTTAGTTAGAGTTGCAGTGCTTATCGTAGGGGCAGATGCTGTGGTTGACGTAGAAGCTACAGTTGTTGTAGCAGGAGCTGCAGTTGTGATTGTTATTGTAAGTATATCAGGTGTAGTGGTCGCTGAAGTTACAGTTGTAGGAACTGCCGGTGTTGTAGTAGGTGCTTTTGTTGTGGTTGTTGTCGGAGCTGAAGTTGTAGTTGTTGTAGAAGGTGCTGCAGTCGTTGCGGTCGTAAGAACAGCAGAGTTTGTCGTAGGAGCTAAAGTGGCTGTCGTGATAGGTTCTGCAGTCGAAGCAGTCGTAGGAGTAGGTTCTGTCGTATTAGTTTCGGGAGTTGTAGTGGTTATTGGAGCAGCAGTTTTTGTAGTAATAGCAGCAGTGGTTATCGTAGAGGCAGCTGCTATGCTTGACGTAGAAGCTACAGTTGTTGTAACAGGAGCTGCAGTTGTGACTGTTGTAGTAAGTACATCAGGTGTAGTGGTAGCTGGAGATATAGTTGTAGGAACTGCAGGTGTTGTAGTAGGTGCAGTTGTTGTGGTTGACGAGGGAGCTAAAGTTGTAGTTGTTGAAGATGGTGCTACAGTCGTGGTGGTCGTAAGAATAGCAGTTGGTGTAATCGGAGCTGCAGCAGTTGTCATAATAGGTTCAGGAGTTGTAGTGGTCGTTGGAGCAGCAGTTGTTTTAGTTAGAGCTGCAGTGGCTGTCATGGTAGGTTCTGCAATCGTAGCATTAGTAGGAGTAGGTTCTGTCAGAGCAGGTTCTGGAGATGTAGTGGTCGTTGGAGCAGCCGTTGTTTTAGTTAGAGTTGCAGTGCTTATCGTAGGGGCAGATGCTGTGGTTGACGTAGAAGCTACAGTTGTTGTAGCAGGAGCTGCAGTTGTGATTGTTATTGTAAGTATATCAGGTGTAGTGGTCGCTGAAGTTACAGTTGTAGGAACTGCCGGTGTTGTAGTAGGTGCTTTTGTTGTGGTTGTTGTCGGAGCTGAAGTTGTAGTTGTTGTAGAAGGTGCTGCAGTCGTTGCGGTCGTAAGAACAGCAGAGTTTGTCGTAGGAGCTAAAGTGGCTGTCGTGATAGGTTCTGCAGTCGAAGCAGTCGTAGGAGTAGGTTCTGTCGTATTAGTTTCGGGAGTTGTAGTGGTTATTGGAGCAGCAGTTTTTGTAGTAATAGCAGCAGTGGTTATCGTAGAGGCAGCTGCTATGCTTGACGTAGAAGCTACAGTTGTTGTAACAGGAGCTGCAGTTGTGACTGTTGTAGTAAGTACATCAGGTGTAGTGGTAGCTGGAGATATAGTTGTAGGAACTGCAGGTGTTGTAGTAGGTGCAGTTGTTGTGGTTGACGAGGGAGCTAAAGTTGTAGTTGTTGAAGATGGTGCTACAGTCGTGGTGGTCGTAAGAATAGCAGTTGGTGTAATCGGAGCTGCAGCAGTTGTCATAATAGGTTCAGGAGTTGTAGTGGTCGTTGGAGCAGCAGTTGTTTTAGTTAGAGCTGCAGTGGCTGTCATGGTAGGTTCTGCAATCGTAGCATTAGTAGGAGTAGGTTCTGTCAGAGCAGGTTCTGGAGATGTAGTGGTCGTTGGAGCAGCCGTTGTTTTAGTTAGAGTTGCAGTGCTTATCGTAGGGGCAGATGCTGTGGTTGACGTAGAAGCTACAGTTGTTGTAGCAGGAGCTGCAGTTGTGATTGTTATTGTAAGTATATCAGGTGTAGTGGTCGCTGAAGTTACAGTTGTAGGAACTGCCGGTGTTGTAGTAGGTGCTTTTGTTGTGGTTGTTGTCGGAGCTGAAGTTGTAGTTGTTGTAGAAGGTGCTGCAGTCGTTGCGGTCGTAAGAACAGCAGAGTTTGTCGTAGGAGCTAAAGTGGCTGTCGTGATAGGTTCTGCAGTCGAAGCAGTCGTAGGAGTAGGTTCTGTCGTATTAGTTTCGGGAGTTGTAGTGGTTATTGGAGCAGCAGTTTTTGTAGTAATAGCAGCAGTGGTTATCGTAGAGGCAGCTGCTATGCTTGACGTAGAAGCTACAGTTGTTGTAACAGGAGCTGCAGTTGTGACTGTTGTAGTAAGTACATCAGGTGTAGTGGTAGCTGGAGATATAGTTGTAGGAACTGCAGGTGTTGTAGTAGGTGCAGTTGTTGTGGTTGACGAGGGAGCTAAAGTTGTAGTTGTTGAAGATGGTGCTACAGTCGTGGTGGTCGTAAGAATAGCAGTTGGTGTAATCGGAGCTGCAGCAGTTGTCATAATAGGTTCAGGAGTTGTAGTGGTCGTTGGAGCAGCAGTTGTTTTAGTTAGAGCTGCAGTGGCTGTCATGGTAGGTTCTGCAATCGTAGCATTAGTAGGAGTAGGTTCTGTCAGAGCAGGTTCTGGAGATGTAGTGGTCGTTGGAGCAGCCGTTGTTTTAGTTAGAGTTGCAGTGCTTATCGTAGGGGCAGATGCTGTGGTTGACGTAGAAGCTACAGTTGTTGTAGCAGGAGCTGCAGTTGTGATTGTTATTGTAAGTATATCAGGTGTAGTGGTCGCTGAAGTTACAGTTGTAGGAACTGCCGGTGTTGTAGTAGGTGCTTTTGTTGTGGCTGTTGTCGGAGCTGAAGTTGTAGTTGTTGTAGAAGGTGCTGCAGTCGTTGCGGTCGTAAGAACAGCAGAGTTTGTCGTAGGAGCTAAAGTGGCTGTCGTGATAGGTTCTGCAGTCGAAGCAGTCGTAGGAGTAGGTTCTGTCGTATTAGTTTCGGGAGTTGTAGTGGTTATTGGAGCAGCAGTTTTTGTAGTAATAGCAGCAGTGGTTATCGTAGAGGCAGCTGCTATGCTTGACGTAGAAGCTACAGTTGTTGTAACAGGAGCTGCAGTTGTGACTGTTGTAGTTAGTACATCAGGTGTAGTGGTAGCTGGAGATATAGTTGTAGGAACTGCAGGTGTTGTAGTAGGTTCTGTTGAAGTGGTTGTCGTAGGAGCTAAAGTTGTAGTTGTTGAAGATGGTGCTGCAGTCGTGGTGGTTGTAAGAATAGCAGTTGGTGTAGTCGGAGCTGCAGCAGTTGTCGCTATAGGTTCAGAAGTTGTAGTGGTCGTTGGAGCAGCAGTTGTTTTAGTTAGAGCTGCACTGGCTGTCGTGGTAGGTTCTGCAGTCGTAGCATTAGTAGGAGTAGGTTCTGTCAGAGCAGGTTCTGGAGATGTAGTGGTCGAATGAGCAGCCGTTGTTTTAGTTAGAGCTGCAGTGGTAATCGTAGAGGCAGATGCTGTGGTTGACGTAGAAGCTACAGTTGTTGTAACAGGAGCTGCAGTTGTGACTGTTGTAGTAAGTACAGCAGGTGTAGTGGTAGCTGGAGCTACAATTGTAGGAACTGCAGGTATTGTAGTAGGTGCTGTTGAAGTGGTTGTCGTAGGAGCTAAAGTTGTAGTTGTTGAAGATGGTGCTGCAGTCGTGGTGGTCGTAAGAATAGCAGTTGGTGTAGTCGGAGCTGCATCTGTTGTCACAATAGGTTCAGGAGCTGTAGTGGTCGTTGGAGCAGCAGTTGTTTTAGTTAGAGCTGCAGAAGTTATTGTAGAGGCAGCTGCTGTAGTTGAAATAGAAGCTACAGTTGTTGTAGCAGGAGCTGCAGATGTGATTGTTGTAGTAAGAACAGCAGGTGTAGTGATAGTAGGAGCTACAGTTGTAGGAACTGCATGTGTTGTAGTAGGTGCTGTTGAAGTGGTTGTCGTAGGATCTAAAGTTGTAGTTGTTGTAGTAGGTGCAGTTGTTGTGGTTGACGTAGGAGCTAAAGTGGTAGTTGTTGAAGATGGTGCTACAGTCGTGGTGGTCGTAAGAATAGCAGTTGGTGTAATCGGAGCTGCAGCAGTTGTCATAATAGGTTCAGGAGTTGTAGTGGTCGTTGGAGCAGCAGTTGTTTTAGTTAGAGCTGCAGTGGCTGTCATGGTAGGTTCTGCAATCGTAGCATTAGTAGGAGTAGGTTCTGTCAGAGCAGGTTCTGGAGATGTAGTGGTCGTTGGAGCAGCCGTTGTTTTAGTTAGAGTTGCAGTGGTTATTGTAGGGGCAGATGCTGTGGTTGACGTAGAAGCTACAGTTGTTGTAGCAGGAGCTGTAGTTGTGATTGTTGTAGTAAGTACATCAGGTGTTGTGGTAACTGGAGCAACAATTGTAGGAGCTGCAGGTGTTGTAGTAGGTGCAGTTGTTGTGGTTGACGAGGGAGCGAAAGTGTTAGTTGTTGAAGATGGTGCTACAGTCGTGGTGGTCGTAAGAATAGCAGTTGGCGTAGTCGGAGCTGCAGCAGTTGTCATAATAGGTTCAGGAGTTGTAGTGGTCGTTGGAGCAGCAGTTGTTTTAGTTAGAGCTGCAGTAGCTGTCATGGTAGGTTCTGCAATCGTAGCATTAGTTGGGGTAGGTTCTGTCAGAGCAGGTTCTGTAGATGTAGTGGTCGTTGGAGCAGCCGTTGTTTTAGTTAGAGTTGCAGTGGTTATCGTAGAGGCAGATGCTGTGGTTGACGTAGAAGCTACAGTTGTTGTAGCAGGAGCTGCAGTTGTGATTGTTATTGTAAGTATATCAGGTGTAGTGGTCGCTGAAGTTACAGTTGTAGGAACTACAGGTGTTGTAGTAGGTGCCTTTGTTGTGGTTGTCGTCGGAGCTGAAGTTGTAGTTGTTGTAAAAGGTGCTGCAGTCGTTGTGGTTGTAAGAACAGCAGAGTTTGTCGTAGAAGCTAAAGTGGCTGTCGTGATAGGTTCTGCAGTCGAAGCAGTCGTAGGAGTAGGTTCTGTCGTATTAGTTTTGGGAGTTGTAGTGGTTATTGGAGCAGCAGTTTTTGTAGTAATAGCAGCAGTGGTTATCGTAGAGGCAGCTGCTATGCTTGACGTAGAAGCTACAGTTGTTGTAGCAGGAGCTGTAGTTGTGATTGTTGTAGTAAGTACATCAGGTGTAGTGGTAGCTGGAGATACAGTTGTAGGAACTGCAGGTATTGTAGTAGTTGCTGTTGAAGTGGTTGTCGTAGGAGCTAAAGTTGTAGTTGTTGAAGATGGTGCTGCTGTCGTGGTGGTCGTAAGAATAGCAGTTGGTGTAGTAGGAGCTGCAGCTGTTGTCATAATAGGTTCAGGAGCTGTAGTGGTCATTTGAGCAGCAGTTGTTTTAGTTAGAGCTGCAGTGGCTGTCGTGGTAGGTTCTGCAGTCGTAGCATTAGTAGGAGTAGGTTCTGTCAGAGCAGGTTCTGGAGATGTAGTGGTCGAAGGAGCAGCCGTTGTTTTAGCTAGAGCTGCAGTGGTTATTGTAGAGACAGCTGCTGTAGTTGAAATAGAAGCTACAGTTGTGGTAGCAGGAGCTGGAGATGTGATTGTTGTAGTAAGAACAGCAGGTATAGTGGTAGTAGGAGCTACAGTTGTAGGAACTGCATGTGTTGTAGTAGGTGCTGTTGAAGTGGTTGTCGTAGGATCTAAAGCTGTAGTTGATGTAGAAGGTGCTGCAGTAGTTGTGGCCATAAGAACAGCAGGGTTTGTAGTAGAAGCTAAAGTGGCTGTCGTGGTAGGTTCTGCAGCTGTAGCAGTCGTAGGAGTAGGTTCTGTCGTATTAGTGTCTGGAGATGTAGTGGTTATTGGAGCAGCAGTTGTTGTAGTAAGAGCAGCAGTGGTTATCGTAGAGGCAGCTGCTATGCTTGACGTAGAAGCTACAGTTGTTGTAGCAGGAGCTGTAGTTGTGGATGTTGTAGTAAGTACATCAGGTGTAGTGGTAGCTGGAGATACAGTTGTAAGAACTGCAGTTGTTGTAGTAGGTGCTGTTGAAGTGGTTGTCGTAGGAGCTAAAGTTGTAGTTGTTGAAGATGGTGCTGCAGTCGTGGTAGTCATAAGAATAGCAGCTGGTGTGGTAGGAGCTGCAGCGGTTGTTATAATAGGTTCAGGACTTGTAGTGGTCGTTGGAGCAGCATTTGTTTTAGTTAGAGCTGCAGTGGCTGTCGTGGTAGGTACTACAGTTGTAGCATTAGTAGGAGTAGGTTCTGTCAGAGCAGGTTCTGGAGATGTAGTGGTCGAAGGTGCAGTCGTTGTTTTAGTTAGAACTGCAGTGGTTATCGTAGAGGCAGATGCTGTGGTTGACGTAGAAGCTACAGTTGTTGTAACAGGAGCTGCAGTTGTGACTGTTGTAGTAAGTACAGCAGGTGTAGTGGTAGATGGAGCTACAATTGTAGGAACTGCAGGTATTGTAGTAGATGCTTTTGTTGTGGTTGTCTTCGGAGCTGAAGTTGTAATTGTTGTAGAAGGTGCTGCCGTCGTTGCGGTCGTAGGAACAGCAGTGTTTGTAGTAGAAGCTAAAGTGGCTGTCATGGTAGGTTCTGCAGTTGTAGCAGTCGTAGGAGTAGGTTCTGTCGTATTAGTTTCTGGAGATGTAGTGGTTATTGGAGCAGCAGTTGTTGTAGTAAGAGCAGCAGTGGTTATCGTAGAGGCAGCTGCTATTCTTGACGTAGAAGCTACCGTTGTTGTAGCAGGAGCTGTAGTTGTGAATGTTGTAATAAGTACATCAGGTGTAGTGGTAGCTGGAGCTACAGTTGTAGGAGCTGCAGGTGTTGTAGTAGGTGCAGTTGTTGTGGTTGACGTAGGAGCTAAAGATGTAGTTGTTGAAGATGGCGCTACAGTCGTGGTGGTCGTAAGAATAGTAGTTGGTGTAGTCGGAGCTGCAGTGGTTGTCGTAATAGGTTCTAGAGTTGTAGTGGTCGTTGGAGCAGCAATTGTTGTAGTTAGAGCTGCTGTGTTTGTCGTAGAGGAAGCTTCTGCTGAAGTTACAGTTGTTGTATCAGGAGCTGTGGTTGAAGAAGATGCTAAAGCTGTTGTAGGAGCTGCAGTTATCGTGGGAGCTACAGTTGTTGGAGGTGCTGTTTTTGTGGTTGTCGTAGGAGCTGAAGTTGTAGTTGTTGTAGCAGGAGCTGCAGTGGTTGTCGTAATAGGTTCTGGAGCTGTAGTGGTCTTAGGAGCAGAAATTGTTGTTGTTAGGGCTGCAGTGGTTGTTGTAGATGCTAAAGCTGTTGTAGGAGCTGCAGTTGTTGTGGGAGCTACAGTTGTTGGAGGTGCTGTTGTTGTGGTTGTCGTAGGAGCTGAAGTTGTAGTTGTTGTAGCAGGAGCTGCAGTGGTTGTCGTAATAGGTTCTGGAGCTGTAGTGGTCGTAGGAGCAGCAGTTGTTGTTGTTAGGTCTGCAGTGGTTGTCGTAGATGCTAAAGCTGTTATAGGAGCTACAGTTGTCATGGGAACTACAGTTGATGTAGGTGCTGTTGTTGTGGTTGTCGTTGGAGCTGAAGTCTTAGTTATTGTAGAAGGTGCTGCAGTCACCGTGGTCGTTAGAACAGCAGTTGTTGTAGTAGGAGCTGCACTGGTTGTCGAAGTAGGTTGTGGAGTTACAGTGCTCGTATGAGCAGCAGTTGTTGGAGGTGCTGTTGTTGTGGTTGTCGTAGGAGCTGAAGTTGTAGTTGTTGTAGTTGTTGTAGCAGGAGCTGCAGTGGTTGTCGTAATAGGTTCTGGAGCTGTAGTGGTCGTAGGAGCAGCAGTTGTTGTTGTTAGAGCTGCAGTGGTTGTCGTAGATGCTAATGCTGTTGTAGGAGCTGCAGTTGTCGTGGGAGCTACAGTTGTTGGAGGTGCTGTTGTTGTGGTTGTGGTAGGAGCTGAAATTGTAGTTGTTGTAGCAGGAGCTGCAGTGGTTGTCGTAATAGGTTCTGGAGCTGTAGTGGTCGTAGGAGCAGCAGTTGTTGTTGTTAGGGCTGCAGTGGTTGTCGTAGATGCTATAGCTGTTGTAGGAGCTGCAGTTGTCGTGGCAGCTACAGTTGTTGTAGGTGCTGTTGTTGTGGTTGTCGTAGGTACTGAAGTTGTAGTTATTGTAGAAGGTGCTGCAGTCACTGTGGTCGTTAGAACAGCAGTTGTTGTAGTAGGAGCTGCACTGGTTGTCGTAGTAGGTTGTGGAGTTACAGTGGTCGTAGGAGCAGCAGTTGTTGTAGTTAGGGCTGCAGTGGTTGTTGTAGATGCTAAAGCTGTTGTAGGAGCTGCAGTTATCATGGGAGCTACAGTTGTTGGAGGTGCTGTTGTTGTAGTAGGAGCTGAAATTGTAGTTGTTTTAGCAGGAGCTGCAGTGGTTGTCGTAATAGCTTCTGGAGCTGTAGTGGTCGTAGGAGCAGCAGTTGTTGTTGTTATGGCTGCAGTGGTTGAAGTAGATGCTAAAGCTGTTGTAGGAGCTGCAGTTGTCGTGGGAGCTACAGTTGTTGGAGGTGCTGTTGTTGTAGTAGGAGCTGAAATTGTTGTTGTTGTAGCATGAGCTGCAGTGGTTGTCGTAATAGGTTCTGGAGCTGTAGTGGTCGTAGGAGCAGCAATTGTTGTTGTTAGGGCTGCAGTGGTTGTCGTAGAGGCAGCTGCTGTGGTGGAAGTTGAAGCTACAATTGTTGTAGCAGGAGCTGTAGTTGTGATTGTTGTTGTAAGTACAGCAGGTGGAGTGGTCATGGGAGGTTCAGTTGTAGGAAGTACAGGTGTTGTAGTAGGTGCTGTTGTTGTGGTTGTCGTAGGAGCTGAAGTTGTAGTTGTTGTAGTAGGTTGTGGAGTTGCAGTGGTCGTAGGAGAAGCAGTTGTTGTAGTTAGGGCTGCAGTGGTTGTCGTAGATGCTAAAGCTGTTGTAGGAGCTGCAGTTGTCGTGGGAGCTACAGTTGTTGTAGGTGCTGTTGTTGTGGTTGTCGTAGGAGCTGAAGTTGTAGTTATTGTAGAAGGTGCTGCATTTACTGTGGTCGTTAGCACAGCATTTGTTGTAGTAGGAGCTGCACTGGTTGTCGTAGTAGGTTGTGGAGTTACAGTGGTCGTAGGAGCAGCAGTTGTTGTAGTTAGGGCTGCAGTGGTTGTCGTAGATGCTAAAGCTGTTGTAGGAGCTGCAGTTGTCGTGGGAGCTACAGTTGTTGGAGGTGCTGTTGTTGTGGTTGTCGTAGGAGCTGAAGTTGTAGTTGTTGTAGTAAGAGCTGCACTGGTTGTCGTAGTAGGTCGTGGAGTTACAGTGGTCGTAGGAGCAGCAGTTGTTGTAGTTAGGGCTGCAGTGGTTGAAGTAGATGCTAAAGCTGTTGTAGGAGCTGCAGTTATCGTGGGAGCTACAGTTGTTGGAGGTGCTGTTGTTGTGCTTGTCGTAGGAGCTGAAGTTGTAGTTGTTGTAGTTAGAGCTGCAGTGGTTGTCGTAGAGGCAGCTGCTGTGGTTGACATAGAAGTTACAGTTGTTGTATCAGGAGCTGTAGTTGTGATTGTTGTAGTAAGTACAGCAGGTGGAGTGGTCATGGGAGGTTCAGTTGTAGGAAGTACAGGTGTTGTAGTAGGTGCTGTTGTTGTGGTTGTCGTAGGAGCTGAAGTTGTAGTTGTTGTAGTAGGTTGTGGAGTTGCAGTGGTCGTAGGAGAAGCAGTTGTTGTAGTTAGGTCTGCAGTGGTTGTCGTAGATGCTAAAGCTGTTGTAGGAGCTGCAGTTGTCATGGGAACTACAGTTGATGTAGGTGCTGTTGTTGTGGTTGTCGTTGGAGCTGAAGTCTTAGTTATTGTAGAAGGTGCTGCAGTCACCGTGGTCGTTAGAACAGCAGTTGTTGTAGTAGGAGCTGCACTGGTTGTCGAAGTAGGTTGTGGAGTTACAGTGGTCGTAGGAGCAGCAGTTGTTGTAGTTAGGGCTGCAGTGGTTGAAGTAGATGCTAAAGCTGTTGTAGGAGCTGCAGTTATCGTGGGAGCTACAGTTGTTGGAGGTGCTGTTGTTGTGCTTGTCGTAGGAGCTGAAGTTGTAGTTGTTGTAGTTAGAGCTGCAGTGGTTGTCGTAGAGGCAGCTGCTGTGGTTGAAATAGAAGTTACAGTTGTTGTATCAGGAGCTGTAGTTGTGATTGTTGTAGTAAGTACAGCAGGTGGAGTGGTTGTGGGAGCTACAGTTGTAGGAACTGCAGGTGTTGTAGTAGGTGCTGCTGTTGTGATTGTCGTAGGAGCAGCAGTTGTTGTTGTTAGGGCTGCAGTGGTTGTCGTAGATGCTAAAGCTGTTGTAGGAGCTGCAGTTATCGTAGGAGCTACAGTTGTTGGAGGTGCTGTGGTTGTGGTTGTCGTAGGAGCTGAAGTTGTAGTTATTGTAGCAGGTGCTGCAGTCACTGTGGATGTTAGAACAGCAGTTGTTGTAGTAGGAGCTGCACTGGTTGTCGTAGTAGGTTGTGGAGTTACAGTGGTCGTAGGAGTAGCAGTTGTTGGAGGTGCAGTTGTTGTGGTTGTCGTAGGAGCTGAAGTTGTTGTAGTTGTTGTAGCAGGAGCTGCAGTGGTTGTCGTAATAGGTTCTGGAGCTGTAGTGGTCGTAGGAGCATCAATTGTTGTTGTTAGGGCTGCAGTGGTTGTCGAAGATGCTAAAGCTGTTGTAGGAGCTGCAGTTGTCGTGGGAGCTACAGTTGTTGGAGGTGCTGTTGTTGTGGTTGTCGTAGGAGCTAAAGTTGTAGTTATTGTAGAAGGTGCTGCAGTCACCGTTGTTGTTAGAACAGCAGTTGTTGTAGTAGGAGCTGCACTGGTTGTCGTAGTAGGTTGTGGAGTTACAGTGGTCGTAGGAGCAGCAGTTGTTGTAGTTAGGGCTGCAGTGGTTGTCGTAGATGCTAAAGCTGTTGTAGGAGCTGCAGTTGTCGTGGGAGCTACAGTTGTTGGAGGTGCTGTTGTTGTGGTTGTCGTAGGAGCTGAAGTTGTAGTTGTTGTAGTAAGAGCTGCACTGGTTGTCGTAGTAGGTCGTGGAGTTACAGTGGTCGTAGGAGCAGCAGCTGTTGTAGTTAGGGCTGCAGTGGTTGAAGTAGATGCTAAAGCTGTTGTAGGAGCTGCAGTTATCGTGGGAGCTACAGTTGTTGGAGGTGCTGTTGTTGTGCTTGTCGTAGGAGCTGAAGTTGTAGTTGTTGTAGTTAGAGCTGCAGTGGTTGTCGTAGAGGCAGCTGCTGTGGTAGACATAGAAGTTACAGTTGTTGTATCAGGAGCTGTAGTTGTGATTGTTGTAGTAAGTACAGCAGGTGGAGTGGTTGTGGGAGCTACAGTTGTAGGAACTGCAGGTGTTGTAGTAGGTGCTGCTGTTGTGATTGTCGTAGGAGCAGCAGTTGTTGTAGTTAGGGCTGCAGTGGTTGAAGTAGATGCTAAAGCTGTTGTAGGAGCTGCAGTTATCGTGGGAGCTACAGTTGTTGGAGGTGCTGTTGTTGTGCTTGTCGTAGGAGCTGAAGTTGTAGTTGTTGTAGCAGGAGCTGCAGTGGTTGTCGTAATAGGTTCTGGAGCTGTAGTAGTCGTAGGAGCAGCAGTTGTTGTTGTTAGGGCTGCAGTGGTTGTCGTAGATGCTATAGCTGTTGTAGGAGCTGCAGTTGTCGTGGCAGCTACAGTTGTTGTAGGTGCTGTTGTTGTGGTTGTCGTAGGTACTGATATTGTAGTTATTGTAGAAGGTGCTGCAGTCACTGTGGTCGTTAGAACAGCAGTTGTTGTAGTAGGAGCTGCACTGGTTGTCGTAGTAGGTTGTGGAGTTACAGTGGTCGTAGGAGCAGCAGTTGTTGTAGTTAGGGATGCAGTGGTTGTTGTAGATGCTATTGCTGTTGTAGGAGCTGCAGTTATCATGGGAGCTACAGTTGTTGGAGGTGCTGTTTTTGTAGTAGGAGCTGACATTGCAGTTGTTTTAGCAGGAGCTGCAGTGGTTGTCGTAATAGGTTCTGGAGCTGTAGTGGTCGTAGGAGCAGCAGTTGTTGTTGTTATGGCTGCAGTGGTTGAAGTAGATGCTAAAGCTGTTGTAGGAGCTGCAGTTGTCGTGGGAGCTACAGTTGTTGGAGGTGCTGTTGTTGTAGTAGGAGCTGAAATTGTTGTTGTTGTAGCATGAGCTGCAGTGGTTGTCGTAATAGGTTCTGGAGCTGTAGTGGTCGTAGGAGCAGCAATTGTTGTTGTTAGGGCTGCAGTGGTTGTCGTAGAGGCAGCTGCTGTGGTGGAAGTTGAAGCTACAATTGTTGTAGCAGGAGCTGTAGTTGTGATTGTTGTTGTAAGTACAGCAGGTGGAGTGGTCATGGGAGGTTCAGTTGTAGGAAGTACAGGTGTTGTAGTAGGTGCTGTTGTTGTGGTTGTCGTAGGAGCTGAAGTTGTAGTTGTTGTAGTAGGTTGTGGAGTTGCAGTGGTCGTAGGAGAAGCAGTTGTTGTAGTTAGGGCTGCAGTGGTTGTCGTAGATGCTAAAGCTGTTGTAGGAGCTGCAGTTGTCGTGGGAGCTACAGTTGTTGTAGGTGCTGTTGTTGTGGTTGTCGTAGGAGCTGAAGTTGTAGTTATTGTAGAAGGTGCTGCATTTACTGTGGTCGTTAGCACAGCATTTGTTGTAGTCGGAGCTGCACTGGTTGTCGTAGTAGGTTGTGGAGTTACAGTGGTCGTAGGAGCAGCAGTTGTTGTAGTTAGGGCTGCAGTGGTTGAAGTAGATGCTAAAGCTGTTGTAGGAGCTGCAGTTATCGTGGGAGCTACAGTTGTTGGAGGTGCTGTTGTTGTGCTTGTCGTAGGAGCTGAAGTTGTAGTTGCTGTAGTTAGAGCTGCAGTGGTTGTCGTAGAGGCAGCTGCTGTGGTTGACATAGAAGTTACAGTTGTTGTATCAGGAGCTGTAGTTGTGATTGTTGTAGTAAGTACAGCAGGTGGAGTGGTTGTGGGAGCTACAGTTGTAGGAACTGCAGGTGTTGTAGTAGGTGCTGTTGTTGTGGATGTCGTAGGAGCAGCAGTTGTTGTTGTTAGGGCTGCAGTGGTTGTCGTAGATGCTAAAGTTGTTGTAGGAGCTGCAGTTATCGTGGGAGCTACAGTTGTTGGAGGTGCTGTTGTTGTGCTTGTCGTAGGAGCTGAAGTTGTAGTTGTTGTAGTAAGAGCTGCCGTGGCTGTCGTAGTAGGTCGTGGAGTTACAGTGGTCGTAGGAGCAGCAGTTGTTGTAGTTAGGGATGCAGTGGTTGAAGTAGATGCTAAAGTTGTTGTAGGAGCTGCAGTTATCGTGGGAGCTACAGTTGTTGGAGGTGCTGTGGTTGTGGTTGTCGTAGGAGCTGAAGTTGTAGTTATTGTAGCAGGTGCTGCAGTCACTGTGGACGTTAGGACAGCAGTTGTTGTTGTAGGAGCTGCACTGGTTGTCGTAGTAGGTTGTGGAGTTACAGTGGTCGTAGGAGTAGCAGTTGTTGGAGGTGCTGTTGTTGTGGTTGTCGTAGGAGCTGAAGTTGTTGTAGTTGTTGTAGCAGGAGCTGCACTGGTTGTCGTAATAGGTTCTGGAGCTGTAGTGGTCGTAGGAGCAGCAATTGTTGTAGTTAGGGCTGCAGTGGTTGAAGTAGATGCTAAAGCTGTTGTAGGAGCTGCAGTTATCGTGGGAGCTACAGTTGTTGGAGGTGCTGTTGTTGTGGTTGTCGTAGGTGCTGAAGTTGTAGTTATTGTAGAAGGTGCTGCAGTCACTGTGGTCGTTAGAACAGCAGTTGTTGTAGTAGGAGCTGCACTGGTTGTCGTAGTAGCTTGTGGAGTTACAGTGGTCGAAGGAGCAGCAGTTGCTGTAGTTAGGGCTGCAGTGGTTGTTGTAGACGCTAATGCTGTTGTAGGAGCTGCAGTTATCGTGGGAGCTACAGTTGTTGGAGGTGCTGTTGTTGTGGTTGTCGTAGGTGCTGAAGTTGTAGTTGTTGTAGCAGGAGCTGCAGTGGTTGTCGTAATAGGTTCTGGAGCTGTAGTGGTCGTAGGAGCAGCAGTTGTTGTTGTTAGGGCTGCAGTGGTTGTCGTAGATGCTAAAGCTGTTTTAGGGGCTGCAGTTGTCGTGGGAGCTACAGTTGTTGGAGGTGCTGTTGTTGTAGTAGGAGCTGAAATTGTAGTTGTTGTAGCAGGAGCTGCAGTGGTTGTCGTAATAGGTTCTGGAGCTGTAGTGGTCGTAGGTGCAGCAATTGTTGTTGTTAGGGCTGCAGTGGTTGTCATAGAGACAGCTGCTGTGGTGGAAGTTGAAGCTACAATTGTTGTAGCAGGAGCTGTAGTTGTGATTGTTGTTGTAAGTACAGCAGGTGGAGTTGTCCTGGGAGGTTCAGTTGTAGGAACTACAGGTGTTGTAGTAGGTGCTGTTGTTGTGGTTGTCGTAGGAGCTGAAGTTGTAGTTGTTGTAGTAGGTCGTGGAGTTGCAGTGGTCGTAGGAGCAGCAGTTGTTGTAGTTAGGGCTGCAGTGGTTGTCGTAGATGCTAAAGCTGTTGTAGGAGCTGCAGTTGTCGTGGGAACTACAGTTGTTGTAGGTGCTGTTGTTGTGGTTGTCGTAGGAGCTGAAGTTGTTGTAGTTGTTGTAGCAGGATCTGCAGTGGTTGTCGTTATAGGTTCTGGAGCTGTAGTGGTCGTAGGAGCAGCAATTGTTGTTGTTAGGGCTGCAGTGGTTGTCGTAGAGGCAGCTGCTGTGGTGGAAGTTGAAGCTACAATTGTTGTAGCAGGAGCTGTAGTTGTGATTGTTGTTGTAAGTACAGCAGGTGGAGTGGTCGTGGGAGCTAAAGTTGTAGGAACTGCAGGTGTTGTAGTAGGTGCTGTTGTTGTGGATGTCGTAGGAGCAGCAGTTGTTGTTGTTAGGGCTGCAGTGGTTGTCGTAGATGCTAAAGCTGTTGTAGGAGCTACAGATATCGTGGGAGCTACAGTTGTTGGAGGTGCTGTTGTTGTGCTTGTCGTAGGAGCTGAAGTTGTAGTTATTGTAGCAGGTGCTGCAGTCACTGTGGAGGTTAGAACAGCAGTTGTTGTAGTAGGAGCTGCACTGGTTGTCGTAGTAGGTTGTGGAGTTACATTGGTCGTAGGAGTAGCAGTTGTTGGAGGTGCTGTTGTTGTGGTTGTCGTAGGAGCTGAAGTTGTTGTAGTTGTTGTAGCAGGAGCTGCACTGGTTGTCGTAATAGGTTCTGGAGCTGTAGTGGTCGTAGGAGCAGCAATTGTTGTTGTTAGTGCTGCAGTGGTTGTCGTAGATGCTATAGCTGTTGTAGGAGCTGCAGTTGTCGTGGCAGCTACAGTTGTTGTAGTTGCTGTTGTTGTGGTTGTCGTAGGAGCTGAAGTTGTTGTAGTTGTTGTAGCAGGAGCTGCACTGGTTGTCGTAATAGGTTCTGGAGCTGTAGTGGTCGTAGGAGCAGCAATTGTTGTTGTTAGGGCTGCAGTGGTTGTCGTAGAGGCAGCTGCTGTGTTGGAAGTTGAAGCTACAATTGTTGTAGCAGGAGCTGTAGTTGTGATTGTTGTTGTAAGTACAGCAGGTGGAGTGGTCGTGGGAGCTACAGTTGTAGGAACTGCAGATGTTGTAGTAGGTGCTGTTGTTGTGGATGTCGTAGGAGCAGCAGTTGTTGTTGTTAGGGCTGCAGTGGTTGTCGTAGATGCTAAAGCTGTTGTAGGAGCTGCAGTTATCGTGGGAGCTACAGTTGTTGGAGGTGCTGTTGTTGTGGTTGTCGTAGGAGCTGAAGTTGTAGTTATTGTAGAAGGTGCTGCAGTCACCGTGGTCGTTAGAACAGCAGTTGTTGTAGTAGGAGCTGCACTGGTTGTCGAAGTAGGTTGTGGAGTTACAGTGCTCGTAGGAGCAGCAGTTGTTGGAGGTGCTGTTGTTGTGGTTGTCGTAGGAGCTGAAGTTGTAGTTGTTGTAGTAGGTCGTGGAGTTGCAGTGGTCGTAGGAGCAGCAGTTGTTGTAGTTAGGGCTGCAGTGGTTGTCGTAGATGCTAAAGCTGTTGTAGGAGCTGCAGTTGTCGTGGGAACTACAGTTGTTGTAGGTGCTGTTGTTGTGGTTGTCGTAGGAGCTGAAGTTGTTGTAGTTGTTGTAGCAGGATCTGCAGTGGTTGTCGTTATAGGTTCTGGAGCTGTAGTGGTCGTAGGAGCAGCAATTGTTGTTGTTAGGGCTGCAGTGGTTGTCGTAGAGGCAGCTGCTGTGTTGGAAGTTGAAGCTACAATTGTTGTAGCAGGAGCTGTAGTTGTGATTGTTGTTGTAAGTACAGCAGGTGGAGTGGTCGTGGGAGCTAAAGTTGTAGGAACTGCAGGTGTTGTAGTAGGTGCTGTTGTTGTGGATGTCGTAGGAGCAGCAGTTGTTGTTGTTAGGGCTGCAGTGGTTGTCGTAGATGCTAAAGCTGTTGTAGGAGCTACAGATATCGTGGGAGCTACAGTTGTTGGAGGTGCTGTTGTTGTGCTTGTCGTAGGAGCTGAAGTTGTAGTTATTGTAGCAGGTGCTGCAGTCACTGTGGAGGTTAGAACAGCAGTTGTTGTAGTAGGAGCTGCACTGGTTGTC
Organism: Oncorhynchus clarkii lewisi; assembly: GCF_045791955.1. Taxonomy (NCBI): domain Eukaryota; kingdom Metazoa; phylum Chordata; class Actinopteri; order Salmoniformes; family Salmonidae; genus Oncorhynchus; species Oncorhynchus clarkii. Next base: position 28,740,694 of record NC_092178.1, on the reverse strand, counting down.
GTAGTAGGTTGTGGAGTTACATTGGTCGTAGGAGTAGCAGTTGTTGGAGGTGCAGTTGTTGTGGTTGTCGTAGGAGCTGAAGTTGTTGTAGTTGTTGTAGCAGGAGCTGCAGTGGTTGTCGTAATAGGTTCTGGAGCTGTAGTGGTCGTAGGAGCAGCAATTGTTGTTGTTAGGGCTGCAGTGGTTGTCGAAGATGCTAAAGCTGTTGTAGGAGCTGCAGTTGTCGTGGGAGCTACAGTTGTTGGAGGTGCTGTTGTTGTGGTTGTCGTAGGAGCTAAAGTTGTAGTTATTGTAGAAGGTGCTGCAGTCACCGTTGTTGTTAGAACAGCAGTTGTTGTAGTAGGAGCTGCACTGGTTGTCGTAGTAGGTTGTGGAGTTACAGTGGTCGTAAGAGCAGCAGTTGTTGTAGTTAGGGCTGCAGTGGTTGTCGTAGATGCTAAAGCTGTTGTAGGAGCTGCAGTTGTCGTGGGAGCTACAGTTGTTGGAGGTGCTGTTGTTGTGGTTGTCGTAGGTGCTGAAGTTGTAGTTATTGTAGAAGGTGCTGCAGTCACTGTGGTCGTTAGAACAGCAGTTGTTGTAGTAGGAGCTGCACTGGTTGTCGTAGTAGGTTGTGGAGTTACAGTGGTCGTAGGAGCAGCAGTTGTTGTAGTTAGGGCTGCAGTGGTTGTTGTAGATGCTAAAGCTGTTGTAGGAGCTGCAGTTATCGTGGGAGCTACAGTTGTTGGAGGTGCTGTTGTTGTGGTTGTCGTAGGTGCTGAAGTTGTAGTTGTTGTAGCAGGAGCTGCAGTGGTTGTCGTAATAGGTTCTGGAGCTGTAGTGGTCGTAGGAGCAGCAGTTGTTGTTGTTAGGGCTGCAGTGGTTGTCGTAGATGCTAAAGCTGTTGTAGGAGCTGCAGTTGTCGTGGGAGCTACAGTTGTTGGAGGTGCTGTTGTTGTAGTAGGAGCTGAAATTGTAGTTGTTGTAGCAGGAGCTGCAGTGGTTGTCGTAATAGGTTCTGGAGCTGTAGTGGTCGTAGGTGCAGCAATTGTTGTTGTTAGGGCTGCAGTGGTTGTCGTAGAGGCAGCTGCTGTGGTGGAAGTTGAAGCTACAATTGTTGTAGTAGGAGCTGTAGTTGTGATTGTTGTTGTAAGTACAGCAGGTGGAGTGGTCATGGGAGGTTCAGTTGTAGGAACTACAGGTGTTGTAGTAGGTGCTGTTGTTGTGGTTGTCGTAGGAGCTGAAGTTGTAGTTGTTGTAGTAGGTTGTGGAGTTGCAGTGGTCGTAGGAGCAGCAGTTGTTGTAGGTAGGGCTGCAGTGGTTGTCGTAGATGCTAAAGCTGTTGTAGGAGCTGCAGTTGTCGTGGGAGCTACAGTTGTTGTAGGTGCTGTTGTTGTGGTTGTCGTAGGAGCTGAAGTTGTTGTAGTTGTTGTAGCAGGAGCTGCAGTGGTTGTCGTAATAGGTTCTGGAGCTGTAGTGGTCGTAGGAGCAGCAATTGTTGTTGTTAGGGCTGCAGTGGTTGTCTTAGAGGCAGCTGCTGTGGTGGAAGTTGAAGCTACAATTGTTGTAGCAGGAGCTGTAGTTGTGATTATTGTTGTAAGTACAGCAGGTGGAGTGGTCGTGGGAGCTACAGTTGTAGGAACTGCAGGTGTTGTAGTAGGTGCTGTTGTTGTGGATGTCGTAGGAGCAGCAGTTGTTGTTGTTAGGGCTGCAGTGGTTGTCGTAGATGCTAAAGTTGTTGTAGGAGCTGCAGTTATCGTGGGAGCTACAGTTGTTGGAGGTGCTGTTGTTGTGCTTGTCGTAGGAGCTGAAGTTGTAGTTGTTGTAGTAAGAGCTGCCGTGGCTGTCGTAGTAGGTCGTGGAGTTACAGTGGTCGTAGGAGCAGCAGTTGTTGTAGTTAGGGATGCAGTGGTTGAAGTAGATGCTAAAGTTGTTGTAGGAGCTGCAGTTATCGTGGGAGCTACAGTTGTTGGAGGTGCTGTGGTTGTGGTTGTCGTAGGAGCTGAAGTTGTAGTTATTGTAGCAGGTGCTGCAGTCACTGTGGACGTTAGGACAGCAGTTGTTGTAGTAGGAGCTGCACTGGTTGTCGTAGTAGGTTGTGGAGTTACAGTGGTCGTAGGAGTAGCAGTTGTTGGAGGTGCTGTTGTTGTGGTTGTCGTAGGAGCTGAAGTTGTTGTAGTTGTTGTAGCAGGAGCTGCACTGGTTGTCGTAATAGGTTCTGGAGCTGTAGTGGTCGTAGGAGCAGCAATTGTTGTAGTTAGGGCTGCAGTGGTTGAAGTAGATGCTAAAGCTGTTGTAGGAGCTGCAGTTATCGTGGGAGCTACAGTTGTTGGAGGTGCTGTTGTTGTGGTTGTCGTAGGTGCTGAAGTTGTAGTTATTGTAGAAGGTGCTGCAGTCACTGTGGTCGTTAGAACAGCAGTTGTTGTAGTAGGAGCTGCACTGGTTGTCGTAGTAGCTTGTGGAGTTACAGTGGTCGAAGGAGCAGCAGTTGCTGTAGTTAGGGCTGCAGTGGTTGTTGTAGACGCTAATGCTGTTGTAGGAGCTGCAGTTATCGTGGGAGCTACAGTTGTTGGAGGTGCTGTTGTTGTGGTTGTCGTAGGTGCTGAAGTTGTAGTTGTTGTAGCAGGAGCTGCAGTGGTTGTCGTAATAGGTTCTGGAGCTGTAGTGGTCGTAGGAGCAGCAGTTGTTGTTGTTAGGGCTGCAGTGGTTTTCGTAGATGCTAAAGCTGTTTTAGGAGCTGCAGTTGTCGTGGGAGCTACAGTTGTTGGAGGTGCTGTTGTTGTAGTAGGAGCTGAAATTGTAGTTGTTGTAGCAGGAGCTGCAGTGGTTGTCGTAATAGGTTCTGGAGCTGTAGTGGTCGTAGGTGCAGCAATTGTTGTTGTTAGGGCTGCAGTGGTTGTCATAGAGACAGCTGCTGTGGTGGAAGTTGAAGCTACAATTGTTGTAGCAGGAGCTGTAGTTGTGATTGTTGTTGTAAGTACAGCAGGTGGAGTTGTCCTGGGAGGTTCAGTTGTAGGAACTACAGGTGTTGTAGTAGGTGCTGTTGTTGTGGTTGTCGTAGGAGCTGAAGTTGTAGTTGTTGTAGTAGGTCGTGGAGTTGCAGTGGTCGTAGGAGCAGCAGTTGTTGTAGTTAGGGCTGCAGTGGTTGTCGTAGATGCTAAAGCTGTTGTAGGAGCTGCAGTTGTCGTGGGAACTACAGTTGTTGTAGGTGCTGTTGTTGTGGTTGTCGTAGGAGCTGAAGTTGTTGTAGTTGTTGTAGCAGGATCTGCAGTGGTTGTCGTTATAGGTTCTGGATCTGTAGTGGTCGTAGGAGCAGCAATTGTTGTTGTTAGGGCTGCAGTGGTTGTCGTAGAGGCAGCTGCTGTGGTGGAAGTTGAAGCTACAATTGTTGTAGCAGGAGCTGTAGTTGTGATTGTTGTTGTAAGTACAGCAGGTGGAGTGGTCGTGGGAGCTAAAGTTGTAGGAACTGCAGGTGTTGTAGTAGGTGCTGTTGTTGTGGATGTCGTAGGAGCAGCAGTTGTTGTTGTTAGGGCTGCAGTGGTTGTCGTAGATGCTAAAGCTGTTGTAGGAGCTACAGATATCGTGGGAGCTACAGTTGTTGGAGGTGCTGTTGTTGTGCTTGTCGTAGGAGCTGAAGTTGTAGTTATTGTAGCAGGTGCTGCAGTCACTGTGGAGGTTAGAACAGCAGTTGTTGTAGTAGGAGCTGCACTGGTTGTCGTAGTAGGTTGTGGAGTTACATTGGTCGTAGGAGTAGCAGTTGTTGGAGGTGCTGTTGTTGTGGTTGTCGTAGGAGCTGAAGTTGTTGTAGTTGTTGTAGCAGGAGCTGCACTGGTTGTCGTAATAGGTTCTGGAGCTGTAGTGGTCGTAGGAGCAGCAATTGTTGTTGTTAGTGCTGCAGTGGTTGTCGTAGATGCTATAGCTGTTGTAGGAGCTGCAGTTGTTGTGGCAGCTACAGTTGTTGTAGTTGCTGTTGTTGTGGTTGTCGTAGGAGCTGAAGTTGTTGTAGTTGTTGTAGCAGGAGCTGCACTGGTTGTCGTAATAGGTTCTGGAGCTGTAGTGGTCGTAGGAGCAGCAATTGTTGTTGTTAGGGCTGCAGTGGTTGTCGTAGAGGCAGCTGCTGTGTTGGAAGTTGAAGCTACAATTGTTGTAGCAGGAGCTGTAGTTGTGATTGTTGTTGTAAGTACAGCAGGTGGAGTGGTCGTGGGAGCTACAGTTGTAGGAACTGCAGATGTTGTAGTAGGTGCTGTTGTTGTGGATGTCGTAGGAGCAGCAGTTGTTGTTGTTAGGGCTGCAGTGGTTGTCGTAGATGCTAAAGCTGTTGTAGGAGCTGCAGTTATCGTGGGAGCTACAGTTGTTGGAGGTGCTGTTGTTGTGGTTGTCGTAGGAGCTGAAGTTGTAGTTATTGTAGAAGGTGCTGCAGTCACCGTGGTCGTTAGAACAGCAGTTGTTGTAGTAGGAGCTGCACTGGTTGTCGAAGTAGGTTGTGGAGTTACAGTGCTCGTAGGAGCAGCAGTTGTTGGAGGTGCTGTTGTTGTGGTTGTCGTAGGAGCTGAAGTTGTAGTTGTTGTAGTAGGTCGTGGAGTTGCAGTGGTCGTAGGAGCAGCAGTTGTTGTAGTTAGGGCTGCAGTGGTTGTCGTAGATGCTAAAGCTGTTGTAGGAGCTGCAGTTGTCGTGGGAACTACAGTTGTTGTAGGTGCTGTTGTTGTGGTTGTCGTAGGAGCTGAAGTTGTTGTAGTTGTTGTAGCAGGATCTGCAGTGGTTGTCGTTATAGGTTCTGGAGCTGTAGTGGTCGTAGGAGCAGCAATTGTTGTTGTTAGGGCTGCAGTGGTTGTCGTAGAGGCAGCTGCTGTGGTGGAAGTTGAAGCTACAATTGTTGTAGCAGGAGCTGTAGTTGTGATTGTTGTTGTAAGTACAGCAGGTGGAGTGGTCGTGGGAGCTAAAGTTGTAGGAACTGCAGGTGTTGTAGTAGGTGCTGTTGTTGTGGATGTCGTAGGAGCAGCAGTTGTTGTTGTTAGGGCTGCAGTGGTTGTCGTAGATGCTAAAGCTGTTGTAGGAGCTACAGATATCGTGGGAGCTACAGTTGTTGGAGGTGCTGTTGTTGTGCTTGTCGTAGGAGCTGAAGTTGTAGTTATTGTAGCAGGTGCTGCAGTCACTGTGGAGGTTAGAACAGCAGTTGTTGTAGTAGGAGCTGCACTGGTTGTCGTAGTAGGTTGTGGAGTTACATTGGTCGTAGGAGTAGCAGTTGTTGGAGGTGCAGTTGTTGTGGTTGTCGTAGGAGCTGAAGTTGTTGTAGTTGTTGTAGCAGGAGCTGCAGTGGTTGTCGTAATAGGTTCTGGAGCTGTAGTGGTCGTAGGAGCAGCAATTGTTGTTGTTAGGGCTGCAGTGGTTGTCGAAGATGCTAAAGCTGTTGTAGGAGCTGCAGTTGTCGTGGGAGCTACAGTTGTTGGAGGTGCTGTTGTTGTGGTTGTCGTAGGAGCTAAAGTTGTAGTTATTGTAGAAGGTGCTGCAGTCACCGTTGTTGTTAGAACAGCAGTTGTTGTAGTAGGAGCTGCACTCGAAGATGCTAAAGCTGTTGTAGGAGCTGCAGTTGTCGTGGGAGCTACAGTTGTTGGAGGTGCTGTTGTTGTGGTTGTCGTAGGAGCTAAAGTTGTAGTTATTGTAGAAGGTGCTGCAGTCACCGTTGTTGTTAGAACAGCAGTTGTTGTAGTAGGAGCTGCACTGGTTGTCGTAGTAGGTTGTGGAGTTACAGTGGTCGTAAGAGCAGCAGTTGTTGTAGTTAGGGCTGCAGTGGTTGTCGTAGATGCTAAAGCTGTTGTAGGAGCTGCAGTTGTCGTGGGAGCTACAGTTGTTGGAGGTGCTGTTGTTGTGGTTGTCGTAGGTGCTGAAGTTGTAGTTATTGTAGAAGGTGCTGCAGTCACTGTGGTCGTTAGAACAGCAGTTGTTGTAGTAGGAGCTGCACTGGTTGTCGTAGTAGGTTGTGGAGTTACAGTGGTCGTAGGAGCAGCAGTTGTTGTAGTTAGGGCTGCAGTGGTTGTTGTAGATGCTAAAGCTGTTGTAGGAGCTGCAGTTATCGTGGGAGCTACAGTTGTTGGAGGTGCTGTTGTTGTGGTTGTCGTAGGTGCTGAAGTTGTAGTTGTTGTAGCAGGAGCTGCAGTGGTTGTCGTAATAGGTTCTGGAGCTGTAGTGGTCGTAGGAGCAGCAGTTGTTGTTGTTAGGGCTGCAGTGGTTGTCGTAGATGCTAAAGCTGTTGTAGGAGCTGCAGTTGTCGTGGGAGCTACAGTTGTTGGAGGTGCTGTTGTTGTAGTAGGAGCTGAAATTGTAGTTGTTGTAGCAGGAGCTGCAGTGGTTGTCGTAATAGGTTCTGGAGCTGTAGTGGTCGTAGGTGCAGCAATTGTTGTTGTTAGGGCTGCAGTGGTTGTCGTAGAGGCAGCTGCTGTGGTGGAAGTTGAAGCTACAATTGTTGTAGCAGGAGCTGTAGTTGTGATTGTTGTTGTAAGTACAGCAGGTGGAGTGGTCATGGGAGGTTCAGTTGTAGGAACTACAGGTGTTGTAGTAGGTGCTGTTGTTGTGGTTGTCGTAGGAGCTGAAGTTGTAGTTGTTGTAGTAGGTTGTGGAGTTGCAGTGGTCGTAGGAGCAGCAGTTGTTGTAGGTAGGGCTGCAGTGGTTGTCGTAGATGCTAAAGCTGTTGTAGGAGCTGCAGTTGTCGTGGGAGCTACAGTTGTTGTAGGTGCTGTTGTTGTGGTTGTCGTAGGAGCTGAAGTTGTTGTAGTTGTTGTAGCAGGAGCTGCAGTGGTTGTCGTAATAGGTTCTGGAGCTGTAGTGGTCGTAGGAGCAGCAATTGTTGTTGTTAGGGCTGCAGTGGTTGTCTTAGAGGCAGCTGCTGTGGTGGAAGTTGAAGCTACAATTGTTGTAGCAGGAGCTGTAGTTGTGATTATTGTTGTAAGTACAGCAGGTGGAGTGGTCGTGGGAGCTACAGTTGTAGGAACTGCAGGTGTTGTAGTAGGTGCTGTTGTTGTGGATGTCGTAGGAGCAGCAGTTGTTGTTGTTAGGGCTGCAGTGGTTGTCGTAGATGCTAAAGTTGTTGTAGGAGCTGCAGTTATCGTGGGAGCTACAGTTGTTGGAGGTGCTGTTGTTGTGCTTGTCGTAGGAGCTGAAGTTGTAGTTGTTGTAGTAAGAGCTGCCGTGGCTGTCGTAGTAGGTCGTGGAGTTACAGTGGTCGTAGGAGCAGCAGTTGTTGTAGTTAGGGATGCAGTGGTTGAAGTAGATGCTAAAGTTGTTGTAGGAGCTGCAGTTATCGTGGGAGCTACAGTTGTTGGAGGTGCTGTGGTTGTGGTTGTCGTAGGAGCTGAAGTTGTAGTTATTGTAGCAGGTGCTGCAGTCACTGTGGACGTTAGGACAGCAGTTGTTGTAGTAGGAGCTGCACTGGTTGTCGTAGTAGGTTGTGGAGTTACAGTGGTCGTAGGAGTAGCAGTTGTTGGAGGTGCTGTTGTTGTGGTTGTCGTAGGAGCTGAAGTTGTTGTAGTTGTTGTAGCAGGAGCTGCACTGGTTGTCGTAATAGGTTCTGGAGCTGTAGTGGTCGTAGGAGCAGCAATTGTTGTAGTTAGGGCTGCAGTGGTTGAAGTAGATGCTAAAGCTGTTGTAGGAGCTGCAGTTATCGTGGGAGCTACAGTTGTTGGAGGTGCTGTTGTTGTGGTTGTCGTAGGTGCTGAAGTTGTAGTTATTGTAGAAGGTGCTGCAGTCACTGTGGTCGTTAGAACAGCAGTTGTTGTAGTAGGAGCTGCACTGGTTGTCGTAGTAGCTTGTGGAGTTACAGTGGTCGAAGGAGCAGCAGTTGCTGTAGTTAGGGCTGCAGTGGTTGTTGTAGACGCTAATGCTGTTGTAGGAGCTGCAGTTATCGTGGGAGCTACAGTTGTTGGAGGTGCTGTTGTTGTGGTTGTCGTAGGTGCTGAAGTTGTAGTTGTTGTAGCAGGAGCTGCAGTGGTTGTCGTAATAGGTTCTGGAGCTGTAGTGGTCGTAGGAGCAGCAGTTGTTGTTGTTAGGGCTGCAGTGGTTTTCGTAGATGCTAAAGCTGTTTTAGGAGCTGCAGTTGTCGTGGGAGCTACAGTTGTTGGAGGTGCTGTTGTTGTAGTAGGAGCTGAAATTGTAGTTGTTGTAGCAGGAGCTGCAGTGGTTGTCGTAATAGGTTCTGGAGCTGTAGTGGTCGTAGGTGCAGCAATTGTTGTTGTTAGGGCTGCAGTGGTTGTCATAGAGACAGCTGCTGTGGTGGAAGTTGAAGCTACAATTGTTGTAGCAGGAGCTGTAGTTGTGATTGTTGTTGTAAGTACAGCAGGTGGAGTTGTCCTGGGAGGTTCAGTTGTAGGAACTACAGGTGTTGTAGTAGGTGCTGTTGTTGTGGTTGTCGTAGGAGCTGAAGTTGTAGTTGTTGTAGTAGGTCGTGGAGTTGCAGTGGTCGTAGGAGCAGCAGTTGTTGTAGTTAGGGCTGCAGTGGTTGTCGTAGATGCTAAAGCTGTTGTAGGAGCTGCAGTTGTCGTGGGAACTACAGTTGTTGTAGGTGCTGTTGTTGTGGTTGTCGTAGGAGCTGAAGTTGTTGTAGTTGTTGTTGCAGGATCTGCAGTGGTTGTCGTTATAGGTTCTGGATCTGTAGTGGTCGTAGGAGCAGCAATTGTTGTTGTTAGGGCTGCAGTGGTTGTCGTAGAGGCAGCTGCTGTGGTGGAAGTTGAAGCTACAATTGTTGTAGCAGGAGCTGTAGTTGTGATTGTTGTTGTAAGTACAGCAGGTGGAGTGGTCGTGGGAGCTAAAGTTGTAGGAACTGCAGGTGTTGTAGTAGGTGCTGTTGTTGTGGATGTCGTAGGAGCAGCAGTTGTTGTTGTTAGGGCTGCAGTGGTTGTCGTAGATGCTAAAGCTGTTGTAGGAGCTACAGATATCGTGGGAGCTACAGTTGTTGGAGGTGCTGTTGTTGTGCTTGTCGTAGGAGCTGAAGTTGTAGTTATTGTAGCAGGTGCTGCAGTCACTGTGGAGGTTAGAACAGCAGTTGTTGTAGTAGGAGCTGCACTGGTTGTCGTAGTAGGTTGTGGAGTTACATTGGTCGTAGGAGTAGCAGTTGTTGGAGGTGCTGTTGTTGTGGTTGTCGTAGGAGCTGAAGTTGTTGTAGTTGTTGTAGCAGGAGCTGCACTGGTTGTCGTAATAGGTTCTGGAGCTGTAGTGGTCGTAGGAGCAGCAATTGTTGTTGTTAGTGCTGCAGTGGTTGTCGTAGATGCTATAGCTGTTGTAGGAGCTGCAGTTGTCGTGGCAGCTACAGTTGTTGTAGTTGCTGTTGTTGTGGTTGTCGTAGGAGCTGAAGTTGTTGTAGTTGTTGTAGCAGGAGCTGCACTGGTTGTCGTAATAGGTTCTGGAGCTGTAGTGGTCGTAGGAGCAGCAATTGTTGTTGTTAGGGCTGCAGTGGTTGTCGTAGAGGCAGCTGCTGTGTTGGAAGTTGAAGCTACAATTGTTGTAGCAGGAGCTGTAGTTGTGATTGTTGTTGTAAGTACAGCAGGTGGAGTGGTCGTGGGAGCTACAGTTGTAGGAACTGCAGATGTTGTAGTAGGTGCTGTTGTTGTGGATGTCGTAGGAGCAGCAGTTGTTGTTGTTAGGGCTGCAGTGGTTGTCGTAGATGCTAAAGCTGTTGTAGGAGCTGCAGTTATCGTGGGAGCTACAGTTGTTGGAGGTGCTGTTGTTGTGGTTGTCGTAGGAGCTGAAGTTGTAGTTATTGTAGAAGGTGCTGCAGTCACCGTGGTCGTTAGAACAGCAGTTGTTGTAGTAGGAGCTGCACTGGTTGTCGAAGTAGGTTGTGGAGTTACAGTGCTCGTAGGAGCAGCAGTTGTTGGAGGTGCTGTTGTTGTGGTTGTCGTAGGAGCTGAAGTTGTAGTTGTTGTAGTAGGTCGTGGAGTTGCAGTGGTCGTAGGAGCAGCAGTTGTTGTAGTTAGGGCTGCAGTGGTTGTCGTAGATGCTAAAGCTGTTGTAGGAGCTGCAGTTGTCGTGGGAACTACAGTTGTTGTAGGTGCTGTTGTTGTGGTTGTCGTAGGAGCTGAAGTTGTTGTAGTTGTTGTAGCAGGATCTGCAGTGGTTGTCGTTATAGGTTCTGGAGCTGTAGTGGTCGTAGGAGCAGCAATTGTTGTTGTTAGGGCTGCAGTGGTTGTCGTAGAGGCAGCTGCTGTGGTGGAAGTTGAAGCTACAATTGTTGTAGCAGGAGCTGTAGTTGTGATTGTTGTTGTAAGTACAGCAGGTGGAGTGGTCGTGGGAGCTAAAGTTGTAGGAACTGCAGGTGTTGTAGTAGGTGCTGTTGTTGTGGATGTCGTAGGAGCAGCAGTTGTTGTTGTTAGGGCTGCAGTGGTTGTCGTAGATGCTAAAGCTGTTGTAGGAGCTACAGATATCGTGGGAGCTACAGTTGTTGGAGGTGCTGTTGTTGTGCTTGTCGTAGGAGCTGAAGTTGTAGTTATTGTAGCAGGTGCTGCAGTCACTGTGGAGGTTAGAACAGCAGTTGTTGTAGTAGGAGCTGCACTGGTTGTCGTAGTAGGTTGTGGAGTTACATTGGTCGTAGGAGTAGCAGTTGTTGGAGGTGCTGTTGTTGTGGTTGTCGTAGGAGCTGAAGTTGTTGTAGTTGTTGTAGCAGGAGCTGCACTGGTTGTCGTAATAGGTTCTGGAGCTGTAGTGGTCGTAGGAGCAGCAATTGTTGTTGTTAGTGCTGCAGTGGTTGTCGTAGATGCTATAGCTGTTGTAGGAGCTGCAGTTGTCGTGGCAGCTACAGTTGTTGTAGTTGCTGTTGTTGTGGTTGTCGTAGGAGCTGAAGTTGTTGTAGTTGTTGTAGCAGGAGCTGCACTGGTTGTCGTAATAGGTTCTGGAGCTGTAGTGGTCGTAGGAGCAGCAATTGTTGTTGTTAGGGCTGCAGTGGTTGTCGTAGAGGCAGCTGCTGTGTTGGAAGTTGAAGCTACAATTGTTGTAGCAGGAGCTGTAGTTGTGATTGTTGTTGTAAGTACAGCAGGTGGAGTGGTCGTGGGAGCTACAGTTGTAGGAACTGCAGATGTTGTAGTAGGTGCTGTTGTTGTGGATGTCGTAGGAGCAGCAGTTGTTGTTGTTAGGGCTGCAGTGGTTGTCGTAGATGCTAAAGCTGTTGTAGGAGCTGCAGTTATCGTGGGAGCTACAGTTGTTGGAGGTGCTGTTGCTGTGCTTGTCGTAGGAGCTGAAGTTGTAGTTGTTGTAGTTAGAGCTGCAGTGGTTGTCGTAGAGGCAGCTGCTGTGGTTGACATAGAAGTTACAGTTGTTGTATCAGGAGCTGTAGTTGTGATTGGTGTAGTAAGTACAGCAGGTGGAGTGGTTGTGGGAGCTACAGTTGTAGGAACTGCAGGTGTTGTAGTAGGTGCTGCTGTTGTGGTTGTCGTAGGAGCAGCAATTGTTGTTGCTAGGGCTGCAGTGGTTGTCGTAGATGCTAAAGCTGTTGTAGGAGCTGCAGTTATCGTGGGAGGTACAGTTGTTGGAGGTGCTGTTGTTGTGGTTGTCGTAGGAGCTGAAGTTGTAGTTGTTGTAGCAAGAGCTTCAGTGGTTGTCGTAATAGGTTCTGGAGCTGTAGTGGTCGTAGGAGTAGAAATTGTTGTTGTTAGGGCTGCAGTGGTTGTTGTAGATGCTAAAGCTGTTGTAGGAGCTGCAGTTGTTGTGGGAGCTACAGTTGTTGGAGGTGCTGTTGTTGTGGTTGTCGTAGGAGCTGAAGTTGTAGTTGTTGTTTCAGGAGCTGCAGTGGTTGTCGTAATAAGTTCTGGAGCTGTAGTGGTCGTAGGAGCAGCAGTTGTTGTTGTTAGGTCTGCAGTGGTTGTCGTAGATGCTAAAGCTGTTATAGGAGCTACAGTTGTCATGGGAACTACAGTTGATGTAGGTGCTGTTGTTGTGGTTGTCGTAGGAGCTGAAGTTGTAGTTATTGTAGAAGGTGCTGCAGTCACCGTGGTCGTTAGAACAGCAGTTGTTGTAGTAGGAGCTGCACTGGTTGTCGAAGTAGGTTGTGGAGTTACAGTGCTCGTAGGAGCAGCAGTTGTTGGAGGTGCTGTTGTTGTGGTTGTCGTAGGAGCTGAAGTTGTAGTTGTTGTAGTTGTTGTAGCAGGAGCTGCAGTGGTTGTCGTAATAGGTTCTGGAGCTGTAGTGGTCGTAGGAGCAGCAGTTGTTGTTGTTAGGGCTGCGGTGGTTGTCGTAGATGCTAATGCTGTTGCAGGAGCTGCAGTTGTCGTGGCAGCTACAGTTGTTGTAGGTGCTGTTGTTGTGGTTGTCGTAGGTGCTGAAGTTGTAGTTATTGTAGAAGGTGCTGCAGTCACTGTGGTCGTTAGAACAGCAGTTGTTGTAGTAGGAGCTGCACTGGTTGTCGTAGTAGGTTGTGGAGTTACAGTGGTCGTAGGAGCAGCAGTTGTTGTAGTTAGGGCTGCAGTGGTTGTTGTAGATGCTAAAGCTGTTGTAGGAGCTGCAGTTATCGTGGGAGCTACAGTTGTTGGAGGTGCTGTTGTTGTGGTTGTCGTAGGTGCTGAAGTTGTAGTTGTTGTAGCAGGAGCTGCACTGGTTGTCGTAATAGGTTCTGGAGCTGTAGTGGTCGTAGGAGCAGCAATTGTTGTTGTTAGGGCTGCAGTGGTTGTCGTAGAGGCAGCTGCTGTGGTGGAAGTTGAAGCTACAATTGTTGTAGCAGGAGCTGTAGTTGTGATTGTTGTTGTAAGTACAGCAGGTGGAGTGGTCGTGGGAGCTACAGTTGTAGGAACTGCAGGTGTTGTAGTAGGTGCTGTAGTTGTGGATGTCGCAGGAGCAGCAGTTGTTGTTGTTAGGGCTGTAGTGGTTGTCGTAGATGCTAAAGCTGTTGTAGGAGCTGCAGTTATCGTGGGAGCTACAGTTGTTGGAGGTGCTGTTGTTGTGCTTGTCGTAGGAGCTGAAGTTGTAGTTGTTGTAGCAGGACCTTCAGTGGTTGTCTTAATAGGTTCTGGAGCTGTAGTGGTCGTAGGAGTAGAAATTGTTGTTGTTAGGGCTGCAGTGGTTGTTGTAGATGCTAAAGCTGTTGTAGGAGCTGCAGTTGTTGTGGGAGCTAAAGTTGTTGGAGGTGCTGTTGTTGTGGTTGTCATAGGAGCTGAAGTTGTAGTTGTTGTAGCAGGAGCTGCAGTGGTTGTCGTAATAGGTTCTGGAGCTGTAGTGGTCGTAGGAGCAGCAGTTGTTGTTGTTAGGGCTGCAGTGGTTGTCGTAGATGCTAATGCTGTTGCAGGAGCTGCAGTTGTCGTGGCAGCTACAGTTGTTGTAGGTGCTGTTGTTGTGGTTGTCGTAGGTGCTGAAGTTGTAGTTATTGTAGAAGGTGCTGCAGTCACTGTGGTCGTTAGAACAGCAGTTGTTGTAGTAGGAGCTGCACTGGTTGTCGTAGTAGGTTGTGGAGTTACAGTGGTCGTAGGAGCAGCAGTTGTTGGAGGTGCTGTTGTAGTTGTTGTAGCAGGAGCTGCAGTGGTTGTCGTAATAGGTTCTGGAGCTGTAGTGGTCGTAGGAGCAGCAGTTGTTGTTGTTAGGGCTGCAGTGGTTGTCGTAGATGCTATAGCTGTTGTAGGAGCTACAGTTGTCGTGGCAGCTACAGTTGTTGTAGGTGCTGTTGTTGTGGTTGTCGTAGGTACTGAAGTTGTAGTTATTGTGGAAGGTGCTGCAGTCACTGTGGTCGTTAGAACAGCAGTTGTTGTAGTAGGAGCTGCACTGGTTGTCGTAGTAGGTTGTGGAGTTACAGTGTTCGTAGGAGCAGCAGTTGTTGTAGTTAGGGCTGTAGTGGTTGTTGTAGATGCTAAAGCTGTTGTAGGAGCTGCAGTTATCAATGGAGCTACAGTTGTTGGAGGTGCTGTTGTTGTAGTAGGAGCTGAAATTGTAGTTGTTGTAGCAGGAGCTGCAGTGGTTGTCGTAATAGGTTCTGGAGCTGTAGTGGTCGTAGGAGCAGCAGTTGTTGTTGTTAGGGCTGCAGTGGTTGTCGTAGATGCTAAAGCTGTTGTAGGAGCTGCAGTTGTCGTGGGAGCTACAGTTGTTTTAGGTGCTGTTGTTGTGGTTGTCGTAGGAGCTAAAGTTGTAGTTATTGTAGAAGGTGCTGCAGTCACCATTGTTGATAGAACAGCAGTTGTTGTAGTAGGAGCTGCACTGGTTGTCGTAGTAGGTTGTGGAGTTACAGTGGTCGTAGGAGCAGCAGTTGTTGTAGTTAGGGCTGCAGTGGTTGTCGTAGATGCTAAAGCT